>NW_024070202.1:32155531-32755531 GCF_014754425.2 Oryx dammah | reverse complement strand
GGGCTTCCCAGGTGGTGTCAGTGGTAAAGAATCTGCCTGCCAATGCAGGAGACACAAGAGATGTAGGTTAGATCCTAGGGTCATGAAGATCCCCTTGAGAAGGGCATGGCAAGCCACTCCAGTATTCTTGCCTGGAGAATTTCATGGACAGAGGAGCCTGGTGGGCTACAGTCCATGGAGTCACAAAAAGTAGGACACAACAGAGCACACACCCACAGGGGAGGAATGGCTACTTTGTGTCCTAGATAACTGACTTAGCATACCTGAAAAAGTTGGATCTTGAAACAGAAACCAAAAAACAATTGAAAAAAAAAAAAGTTATTTTTCTCCATAGAAACGCAGCCTAAATGGCCCAGAAATTGCTGTATCAGGTACTAATGAAAATAGGAGTAAAAAAGGAACCAAAAACCAAAGGACTGGATAAAAACTGATTTATAAAGAAACCTGATTGCTAAATTTTCTCTACTACTCCAAAGTGGGCAATGGCCCCTCCACCACTGCAGAAAATCTGAGAGGCATTTTTGGAAGCCAGTAAAACAGCTGAAGGCCTAGGCACCACACTGAAAACTGGAGGAGGAAGGAAGTGAGAGTTCACACAGTGAGTAATGAGGCCCCTCCTCCCGCTGCACGCTTTTCCCCTGGCTCAGAGAAAAAGTGTTCGCTCCCAGAACACTTGGAGGCATAGATGTCCGGCAAGTGTTGGAAGAGATTGGAAGCCCTTCTCTAAGTAGTCTGACCAGCTTAAGAGAAAAAAACCTAAACATACTGATATTCAGTTCAGTTCAGTCGCTCAGTCATGTCCAACTCTTTGCAACCCCATGGACTGCAACATGCCAGGATTCCCTGTCCATCACCAACTCCTGGAGCTTGCTCAAACTCATGTCCATAGAGTTGGTGGTGCCATCCAACCATCTCATCCTCAGTCATCCCCTTTTCCTCCCACCTTCAGTCTTTCCCAACATCAGGGTCTTTTTAAATGAGTCAGTTCTTCGAATCAGGTGGCCAGAGTATTGGAGTTTCAGCTTCAGCATCAGTCCTTCCAATGAATATTCAGGACTGATTTCTTTTAGGATGGACTAGTTTGATCTCCTTGCTGTCCAAAGTACTCTCAAGAGTCTTCTCCAACACCACACTTCAAAACATCAGCATTCTTCAGCACTCAGCTTTCTTTATAGTCCAACTCTCACATTCACACATGACTACTAGAAAAACCACGCTGCTGCTGCTGCTAAGTCGCTTCAGTCGTGTCCAACCCTGTGCGACCCTATAGATGGCAGCCCACCAGGCTCCTCTGTCCCTGGGATTCCCCAGGCAAGAATACTGGAGTGGGTTGCCATTTCCTTCTCCAATGCATGGAAATGAAAAGTGAAAGTGAAGTCACTCAATCGTGTCCAACTCTTCACGACCCCATGGACTGTAGCCTACCAGGCTCCTCCATCCATGGGATTTTCCAGGTGAGAGTACTAGAGTAGGTTGCCATTTCCTTCTCCAAGAAAAACCATAGCTTTGACTAGATGGACCTTTGTTGGCAAAGTAATGTCTCTTTTCAATATGTTTTCTAGGTTAGTCATAGCTTTTCTTCCAAGGAGCAAGAGTCTTTTAATTTCATGGCTGCAGTCACCATCTGCAGTGATTTTGGAGCCCCCCAAAATAAAGTCTCTCACTGTTTCCATTGTTTCCCCATCTATTTGCCATGAACAGACACTGATACTATAATTAAAAAACCGGGGCACTTCCCAGGTGGTCCAGTAGTTAGGAACCCACCTCCCAGCACAGGGGATACAGGTTCTATTCCTGGTCCGGGAGAATTCCACATGCAGCAGAAAGGCAGTTAAGCCTGTGCACCAGAACTACTAAGCCCATGTGACGCAACCACTGAAGCCCATGCACAGCAACAAAAGACCCAGCACAGCCAAAACTCAATTCGTTAATTATTTTTTAAAAAGGGAAAGAAAAATTTAGCTGGCCTTTGTCCCAGGATCCTGGGAGGCAGACTCTGAATGCCAGGAGGTTCCTGACTAACTGTCTTTGTTACTCATGGTGGGCCCAAGGAATTGCCCTTGATATTAACATATTATTGACCAGAGATTAGCACCAGAGGCATTAGTTTCTGCAAAAACCACCCCGGGTCAATAATGTGTTAAACTGGGACTCTTGGTGCGCCCCTAGAAGTGTGTACGGAGGTGACTCAGAATGGGGGCAAGCCATACAGAAAGACCCATCTTGTGATTAGAGGGTTAGGGCTTTCCAGTAGGGGAGAGGTGAGGGAGACTGGGAAATTGAGCTCAACCATGTGACTAATGACTCAATCAATCATACCTCCACAATGAAACATCAATAAAAACTCTAGACACCGAAGTTTCGGTGGGCTCACCTCACTGGCAATGCTCTTAATTCTGACACATGTTGACATGCCAGGAGGGCAATGTGTTCTGATTTCATAGGGCGAAAACAACAGAAACTTCGCACCTGGAATCCTCACAGACCTGCCTTGTTTGTCTCTCCCTTTGACTGATTCTGATTTCCATTCGGTGGTAATAAAACTGTAACAGTTAGTATAGTACTTTCAGTGTGTTCCATGAGCTGATCTCATGCATTATAAATCTGAGAGGATAGTGTGAACCCTGGAACTTGTAGAGAGCTGGAAAAAAAGTGGAGATGACCTGGGGACACCCAAACTTACGGCTGGTGCCTGAAGTAAAGGCAGTATTCTGAAGGATTATGCCCTTAAAATGTGAAATTTGGCTGAATTACAGGTAGTTAGTAATCAGAAGTCACTGTAAATATTAAGGATATGGCCAAACAAATGACCCAGTCAGATCATCTGAGTGAACACCACTCAGCAACTCAGCATTTCCCATCGAGGTTTTAGTGTCTCACTCTTTAAGAACACTTCAGAAAAGTTATCACTAATTAACTTTAGGGAAATAACAAAAACGGAGCTCTTAGCAGTTAAAAATGAAAGAGAAAAAATTCCATAAAATTCCATATAGAACTGAAAATACAGCTGAGGAAAAACTTTAACAAATAAAGCAAAAAGACTAAAAGGTGGAAACTAGGAAAGCAAATAAAGAGGAGTCAGTGGAAAATTCTGAAAAAGATAGGAATAGCAGGCCACCTGACCTGCCTCTTGAGAAACCTGTATGCAGGTCAGGAAGCAACAGTTAGACTGGACATGGAAAAACAGACTGGTTCCAAATAGGAAAAGGAGTACGTCAAAGCTGTATATTGTCACCCTGCTTATTTAACTTAGATGCAGAGTACATCATGAGAAACGCTGGGCTGGAGGAAGTACAAGCTGGAATCAAGATTGCCAGGAGAAATCTCAATAACCTCAGATATGCAAATGACACCACCCTTAAGGCAGAAAGTGAAGAGGAACTAAAGAGCCTTTTGACAAAAGTGAAAGAGGAGAGTGAAAAAGTTGGCTTAAAGCTCAACATTCAGAAAATGAAGATCATGGCATCCGGTCCCATCACTTCATGGCAAATAGATGGGAAAAAATGGAAACAATGGCTGACTTTATTTTTCTAGGCTCCAAAATCACTGCAGATGGTGACTGCAGCCATGAAATTATAAGACGCTCACTCCTTGGAAGGAAAGTTATGACCAACCTAGACAGCATATTAAAAAGCAGAGACATTACTTTGTCAACAAAGGTCTGTCTAGTCAAGGCTATGTTTTTCCAGTAGTCATGTATGGATGTGAGAGTTGGACTATAAAGAAAGCTAAGCACCAAAGATTTGATGCTTTTGAAGTGTGGTGTTGGAGAAGACTCTTGAGAGTCCCTTGGACTGCAAGGAGATCCAACCAATACTTCCTAAAGGAGATCAGTCCTGGGTGTTCATTGGAAGGACTGATGTTGAAGCTGAAACTCCAATACTTTTGCCACCTGATGGGAAGAGCTGACTCATTTGAAAAGACCCTGATGTTGGGAAAGATTGAAGGCAGGAGGAGAAGGGGATGACAGAGAATGAGATGGTTGGATGGCATCACCAACTCAATGGACATGGGTTTGGGTGGACTCTGGGAGTTGGTGATGGACAGGGAAGCCTGGCGTGCTATGGTTCATGGGTCGCAGAGTCGGACCCAACTGAGCAACTGAACTGAACTAAGAGGACTAGTTCAGAGGGCCCAAATGCTGAATAACAATTCCAAAAAGAAAGAATGAAAACAATGTGCAGGAAAAAATCAAATAAATAATTTGGAAAAATATTCCAGAATAAATGATGTAAGTTTCAGGATTTAAAGTGCCCACTGAGGTGCCAGCACATGAATCCATACCCAGGCACATCATCAAGAAATCTCAAAACAACAAGGTTCTACTGCATAGCACAGGGAACTATATTCAACATCCGGTGATAAATCGTAATGGCAAAAAAATGAAAAAGAACATGTACATATATATTTAGAGAGAGTTATAACAGAATCACTTTATAGAAGAAATTATCACAACATTGTAAATCAACTATACTTCAATAAATTTTTTAAAAGAAATTTCAGAACAACAAAAATCTTATAAGCATCCAAAAATAAGTCACATATAAAGATTGAAGAACCAGAACAGCATTAGATTCCCAAAAGGACAATGGAAGCTAAGAAGGAAAAAAAAGAACAAAGCCTTTAAAATCAGACAAAAACTATTTCCAAACTAGTACCAAAACTATCAGTTAAGCATGAAGACAGAGGGTAGCAATTAAAGAAAAAAACTTTTCAGATATTCAGATATGCAAGGACTTTCTCCTTTTCTACCTTTCTGAGAAAATTCCCAGTGGGTCTGTTCCCCCAAAATGAGGGCTTAACCAATAAAGGGGAAGTCCCAGGATTCTAGGATACAGGAGATCCAACATGACAGAGGGAAAGGGCACCCACGGGATGGTGGTGGAGTGAGATCCTAGAACAATTCAGTACTGAAGCCTAAAGAGGACACAGACCAGGCCAGAGCAAATCCAAAGGCTCTGGGAAAGATTTTACTCAAGAAAAAAGTGGTGAAATACCTAATGTGTCTGAATATACTGAAGGACATTTATATGGCTGTGGGGATAGAAAACTAGGCAAAGAAATAAGAACTGATCCTTATAGATTTTATTTCCAGGGGAAAATATAGTTGTACAGAAAAGGAAAAGTAACCATAATGTATTATATGGCTCAGTAATATTAATAAATGCCACCAACACAGTCAAAATAATAAAACACTAATTACTGTTCCAACCAAAATTATGATGGGCCAGGAAGCACGTGTGTGTGTGTGTGTGTGTGTGTGAAAGTAGCCTAGGGTGGCTGGGATTTGGAGTAAGAAAGGAAGCTGAACTCTCACCTTGTAGTGAGATGTAAACAGATAATTCCTGTAAGTGAAAAAGTCAAGAAGTAGCTCATAGAACATGCTATTTAGAGGCACGGATGTAATCACCAAATACAGCAGATTAAATAATTTTAAATGGCTGACTCTAAGGAATGGGAAATTTGAGGACTGTTGGAGGTGGTAAAAACTGCCCTTTCACAATCATAACATGTTTGCTTGTTTGAATACATACATGTGTAATTTTAATTCAAAAGATATTGAAATAGTCCCCACCTTCATATACACACACCGTGATCTAGCTCTTCTCTTTAAGTCTTAAAGGCAAGAGAGGACACAACACATAAGGAACTTCAAACACAGCAGCAAGTGGGATGTGAAAAGGAGAATGGTGACAAGCAACAGTGGAGACCCTGGCATCACAGATGTTATGCGACTGACGCTCTACAGTAATGTGAAACCCCTGGAGGAGGGAAGGGCAACCCACGCCAACATTCTTGCCTGGAGAATCCCATGGACAGAGGAGCCTGGCGGGCTACAGTCCATGGGGTTTGCACAGAGTTGGACACAACTGAAGTGACAAAGCAGCAGCAGTAAAGCAACAATCAGGAAAAACCCAAATATGAACTAGGGATGACAACAGTACTGATTATGCAGGAAAAGTCATTCTATTAGGGACACATACAGAAATATCTAGCAGTAAAATGCCACATTTTTTATCATTTAAATATTTTCCAAAAATTGGACAAAGCAAATATTGCAATATGTTAGAATTGTTAACACCTCAGTGATGGATTATTTGGGTATTTATCAGGTTTCTATTTTTCAGTACATTTGAAATTTTTCATAATAAAAAGTCAAGACAAAATTACTTTGTGAACACCTGTGCATGAAGTAGTGAGTTGGATCTCCATGACTATCACTAAGTGGGGACAAGATGAAGAGGAGAAAACCAGGAATATTCTATGGTTATCTTACCATATCCTGCCATAGAAGCGCCGTTCTCGACATCCATTGTGTTCTTATTTTCCTCTGCTAGGGCTTTAACATATTTTTTGCTTAAGTCTAGTATCTGCTCACGTAACTTAACACTGCTTTGATGTCTTGGTCGTTGAAAAATATAGTGCAGTAACATCAATCCCCAAAGGAGTCCAAATACAAGCAAGAGTAAACTCAATTTCTGGGACATGGATTTTCTTGAGATTGTAAAAACCATTTCTGAGGAACCAAACAGACTCAACTGAAAAATGGTACCTAGAGGCAAGTCACCAAGCAATCAAGACGTGAAAGAAAAATATCTCCTCCTCTAATGTATATTCTTCATGTTCAGCAAGGTTGCCGCCAACTCACAATAACTCTGTAAAATTGAGAAGAAAAAAGGCGATTAGTCTAAACTATATCAGTAATAGAATACACAATGATAGATTAAAGAAGAGATTCTACAAATAGTTTTCATTTGGAATTGTACTGTCTTCTTTTCGATAATTTTCTCTATCACTAAATAAGCCTCCAGGTCTTTTATCAGCTCTGTTTACACAGCTCTTCAAAAATTTAAACTAGAAATTAATGTCAGTTCATTAGAACTACCTGAAAGAAACGCCACCATGGTCATGAAACTCTTTGAATAAATTCTCATCGTCTGTAACTAAAACAATGAATGTATAAGATTTACAGAGATATCAGACTCTTCCAGTACAAGTCACCAACCTAAATGTGTGAAAGCAATTCCTCCTTCTCCTTTAAAAAAAAAAAAAAAAAGTTGATTCCAAAATGAAAGTCAGAAATGGGAAAGGTGAAACAGACAGGAAGATCAAAAGGCTGACTGAAAAACAAAACCAAACCCACAATAAGTATGCCAATGTCACTAGAAAATGCTACTAATGACAGTGGATAATCTTAAAAAATAACCAACCTAAGATGAAAAATAAGTCATAATTTCTAAGTTTATACTTTTAAGTTTATGCCAGACATGACAAGCACTTTCTTTTTTTTACATTTCCAAATTTACAATTCTAAACAGGTATGTATTTTTATAATTTGAGGAAAAACTGAAAAGTTATACTTCAGTTTTTTAAAAGAGATAAAGTAATAACAATCAAGGAATCATAAACCTCTTAACAGTAATAATGTGCCCAAATCACCAAAGGGTCCAGTGAAGAAAACTCTTCAATTATGTCTAATGGGATAAAATTCTTCAGGGAGAAATATACCTAGAGTCCAAAAAATGCATTGCACAGCTTAATGAAAATAATCACTAAGAACTTTTTAACTTCCTAAAGTAGTATGGGCAAATAAAACACACTAATTCCAACCTACTTAACTGAAGTAATAAAATCTAGTTTGACGATAGTATGACTAGAAATGAATATAGTATCAATGAAGGTAAAGCATTCAATCACTCTCAACGCATATTTATAAGCCAGCATATATGATAAGCAGCAGGAAAATCCTGTTTTGCCCTAGGAATTTGATTTCTAGCATAGGTGCTTTCAAACCTTTTTGAAAATAAATTAAGAAAGTATTTACTCAACGATCTTATGCAAAATATCAAAATACAAAACACATATAATCTAAGTTTTTTAGCAAACACATGTGTGTTGAGGTATGCTTAAGGGAAAGATCTACTGCCCTGCCAATTTTGGTTCAGAAAATTCCCATTCTTACTTTACTCCACCCTGCCACCCAGTCCCTGACACACATCCAATAAATTCTGGAGCTTCAAGGTTTGAAGGTCTACCCATCTACTCTAACTGAAGTATATTTATCTTTCCAAACCTCACTACAACCAAGACTACACCACCAACTAGGTATGTTAATTACTATGTAAAGCAATTAAAAATTAAGGAATTAACTCATTTTCTAATTTTCTTCTGCTTTTTTCTTCAGTTACCGTACACCCAACAAACTCCTTCAGAGTTCACTGAAACAGTATCATTAATATCAATATTGGATTACTAAATTTTGTTTAACAAAGTGAGGTAAACATCACCTAATATTTTTCTCTACAAATATTTTTACATTTAGGTTCAGAAAAAATAGAAATTCTGGGTTCCCAAGCAAAATTTAAAAACATTCTTTCACATGTATAAACCTTCCTTCACACATCTTTACAGGTGCTTATGTCTTTTCAAGTTTGACTTGAGTGCTAGATTATCCAACCCAGTACCCAGTGGAAAAATCAACTGGGAATCTGTCCTGAAGCAGTCACAGCAGGGTTCTAAAGGTGGCATGCCCACAAAGCAGAAAAGTGACATCATCAGAGAATTGAGAACACAGACCTAAAGGTATTTTGGCAGATGAAGGTTAAAATGAGGGCCTAGAAAGCTCTAGGCTACTGTACCTGTCCAAGGCCACAAAGGAAGAGACTCAAAACCAGAAGCAAGAGGATACTTCAGTTAAATAACAGCAACAATCATTACTACACTTACTTACTTCACACCAGATTCTACTCTAACCTCCTTACATAAATTAGCTTATTTAATCTTCACAATATCCCATACTAATAATATTCTAACTTAAACAGTTGAAAAAAACTGAAGCAAACAGACATTAAATAAGTTGCCCAGTTCAAGAGGGTGGGGACATATATATACTTATGGCTGATTCATGTTGATGTATGGCAGAAACCAACACATATTATAAAGCAATTATCCTTCAATTAAAAATAAACAATTTTTTAAAAAAATAGATATATATATATATCCTACATTAAAAAAAAAAAAAGTTACCCAAGATCAAACAACTAGATAGTGGGAGAGAGAGGATTCAAAGCTCAGGCTCTTAACCACTGCCCTCCTTTACAGCAATGGCATTAAAAGAGCAGCAGCAGCAACCACTGCAGTGAAAGTACTGAATCCTTATCACCGGTCCAGACTGAAATAAACACTTCACAAAGCTTATTTCATTCAATATTTACATAACCTCAAAAAAAAATGCTGTTGTTCCCACTCCAAAGATGACTAAAGTAAGGCTTTACGAGGTTAGCCTGCTTAAGATTTTTTTAATACCCAGGACCACTCACTTACTTTGACAAGGATCACCAAGTCCACAAATTCAGAATCTATATCTCCATTCAGGATCTCTTCTTTCCTTTATTTTTTTATTATTATTATTTTTTTAGTTTTTTGAATGTTGAGTTTTTTGTGTTTTTTTTTTTTTTTTTTTTTAATTTTACTTTACAATTCTGTATTGGTTTTGCCATACATTGACATGAATCCACCACGGGTGTACATGCGTTCCCAAACATGAACCCCCCTCCCACCCCGCTTCTTCTTTCCTTTAAAAGGGTCCTTGCTGCTGCTGCTGCTGCTGCTAAATCGCTTCAGTCGTGTCCGACTCTGTGTGACCCCAGAGACGACAGCCCACCAGGCTCCCCCGTCCCTGGGATTCTCCAGGCAAGAACACTGGAGTGGGTTGCCATTTCCTTCTCCAAAAGGGTCCTTAAACCCAGCCATATTAGAACTCCTAGGTTTTATGAAACTCCACAAAAGTGACAAAACTTCACAAAAGTGACAAATCCCCAAACTGTAAATGGCATTAGGAAGAGAACAGGAGGTTCATGGGTAAGGAAGCCAGAATGACTAGTGAAGGAGAATAGTTAAACCCAGGGAGCCTAACCCATAAGAGGTAAAATCCCTCCAAGGAGGTACAAGCTTAAGGATGAGAGGCTGGGGAGTTCTCTGGTGGCCTAGTGGTTAGGATTCTTGGGTTTTCATTGCCATGGCCCAGGTTCAATCCCTGGTCAGCGAACTGAGATTCCCACAAGATGCACAGTGCAGTCAAATCAATTAATTAATTTAAAAAAAAAGGAATGACAGACTGCTCACCATCATGAACACAAACTCTGCTTAAAGGCAGTACCAACACCAGACACAGAGAGAAAACCCTGGAAAGAGACAAGGCAGAAGCACGGCTGAGGAGGGTATATCCCCGGAGTAATAAATCCCAGGGAACAGGGAAGCCAAGTTTCTCAGTTTGAGGGACCCAAAGAAGCTGCAAACATTAAATAAAGAACCCCCCTTCTGGTTCTATACTGTGTATGACCCAACTGTACCACAGATTCAGAAAAGGGGCTTTCATGAAAGGTCTCTGTAGCCTTGATTCTACATGGAATGTGTCTACTCACCATTGCCTACAACAAAATTAAAGCAGACCATCTCAGAAGGAAGTCAGGGAAATTTCAAAGGGACTGCAGTGTGAAATTTATACCCTGCGTAACTTGCTTGTGTTTCTTACATGGTTTTCTATAGAGATAAGAAGTTTTACTATGAAAAGCGTTTGTCTCTGGGAATAGCAAAGAGGTCAGAAGTTGGGAGCAGTTAATCCCTCAAGATATGAGGGAACTACAAAAGGACACCAAGGAATAAATGAGTGTGGAAGACACCCTAGAGCCTTCTCTAAGCTGAAATGATGGCCCAGAGCCAGCTTCTGCCTGACAAAGAGCTGAACAACTCAACAGTCCATGAGGATTCTCCACAGTGACCCAAGAAGACCTGAAAACTGTTATCTGAGGGTTCATTTCCACAGGTTACTCCAAGCAAGCCCAGCAGAGGTGACTAAAATACCAAAAAGGATACACTTCTGCTTTTGGTCTCTTCTGAGGGAATACTTCACATTAAAACCACCTGGAAAATTTTCTTTTTTTTTTAATCCCAGTGCTGAGGAGCCTGGAGGAAAACCAGAATCCTAGCCACCAGACAGGCAATGGCTAGAGGCCGGAAGCTATTTCTCCCTGGAACTTTGCTCCCAGTAAAAAATACATTTATCACAGAGGCAGAAACTATAAATGCAGGTACTACGGACATAGCACAACAAGCGGGAGAGCACACAGAGAAGCAGTTTGTTAAGACAGAAGCAAGGCAGAGATGCACACCCGGAGTGAAAAGGGTACAGGCACCCCCCTAGTGAGGAGGAGCCCCACAAGGAGGTGTCAAGTCGTTTATATACCTCAATTCTTACAGATCTTTTGTCTTCCTTCAGGCCAATTATTTGGTTTTTTTCTCCACACTTGACCTACCCTGGGACCCTCCCCTTGGTGCCCACACACCCCCCAGCCAATATGGATCTCAAAGTGAAGGCTTCTGGGAGGAGCAATACTCTTTATCCCCTGACTTTTGACCCACCCACAAGGAGCCTTTCTGCAAATGTGTAGCATCTCCCTTGTCCCAAAAGAGGGGGGAGTAGAGATTCCTTAATCCTTTACTCAAATAGGGTTTTGCCCCTTTGTCCTTGCCATGACTATTACCTTAAGGTGTTTACAAGAGACAAAGACTGGCTATTTACCTTGTTTTTGCTGTTACTTCCATTTTGGAGAGCAAACAGGAAGCTGACTGTAAATTCCTCAACTGCAGCCCATCTAACTCTTGTCTCAGGAAATGCTAACAGTTCTAAGTATCAGGCCTGAAACCCACTTTTTCGTGCCCCATGAAATGCAAACAGGAGGACAGTTGTAAATGTCTAACCTGGAGCCCTTCTATCTCCTGACTCATTTCTGTGCCACACTCTGTTGCAAATGGCAGAGAACTTGAACACTGAACTCCCCAATTTTTCTTTGTCCTTCAAGTACCAGTTCAGCTCCTGAAAGGCCACCTAGATCATGATAGAGACAATAATAAGAAACCTGAAAGGCCTACACTGTCACTGGGGACTTATGGCTACAATCCAGCGTAGCAGTCGTCCTCCACCCAAACAGTCTAAAATACAAAAACTTTTCATTCTTAACTTCTAGGCCCCCATATTAATTTCTTACCAATTACTTTAAAAAAATAAAACTTCAAATATGTCCCAAGTAACAACTGGAGTTTTTAAAGGCAAAAATAAAATCATTATTGAAACCGAGCAGGACCCAGTGGGAACCTCCTGGATACAAGTCCTTTCTGTGTCCCGTTTCTTATTCTTAGGAAACAGACTTCATTCAGCCTCCTAGACGTTTCCTGAGTTCCAAAGGATAGAGTCAAATAATTGCTAATCAGCAAAGTAAGGGAATGCAGAAACAAGAAAGCAAGAGTCAAGAAACAACAGTGCAGTGACAGGGACACTTCCCCAGTGGCCCAAGTGGCTGAGACGCCCCGCCTCTGCAGGCGGCATGGGCTCTGTCCCTGGTCAGGGAGCTAAGATCCCACACGCCACATGGGGCGGCCAAAAAGAAAAACACAATAGTGCAGTGATGAGGCACGGTCCTGGTTCCTCCACAAAGAATATACATAACACACCCCTAAGTTCTTCTGCAGGGAAAGTCCCCACACAGGTAGGAGATGGTAACTTCATGCTGAGCACAAGCTGTTACCTCACCACCAACCAGTCAGAAGAAAGTCACACACCATACAGCCCTCACCCCAAATTTTGTCTATAAAAACTTCCTCCAGAAAATGGACTTTTTGAGCATTATCTGTCCCAGACAACTGATTCCGTTCAGGGCCCCACAGGCCTCTGTGTCCCCCATTTCTTTGATTATAAGAAACCACTTTCATTCAGCCTTCATGCCCTTCCCTGAGTTCCAATGGGGCAGATATAAGCAGATGTTAATTAGGGAAGGGAGAGCATATGAGACCAGGGAGAAACAGTCAGGACCAGCTTTGGGGCAAGGTCCTGTTTCCCATCTAAGGATACACACAACAATGTCTTTAAGCTAAGGTACGATTCCCACAAGTAAGCAGACCCAAGACCAGTTGTACCTAAAGTTTGATGATGGTGATTCCAACCTAACTCACCACCAACCCTTCAGAAGAATATCCACGGAATGACCATACCCTGCTTAAACATTTACTATAAAACCTATTATCTTCCCCAAGTGAGGATACATTGTTTCGAGGGCAGGAGCCCACTGTCTCCCTGCCTTTGCCTGGCAAAGCACTAAAGCTATCCTTTTCTACTTCACCGAAAACTCTGTCTCTGAGATTTGATTTGGCACCAGTGTACAAAGAAGCTGAGCTATCAGCATCACAACTTGTATGGCACCTTACAATAAACACTGTACTGTCCTTCCCAGCAACCCAGTGTCAGCAGATTAGGTTGGCTTTACTGCATGTGGGCAGATCACAGTTTTGGTTCAGTAACATATTAGCTTCATCATCATTATTTTGACCTAAGAGAGACAGGCTTCTGAATATTTTTAGGATTCCCAGGGGAAAGTTCTCACACAACTGCAGAAATTACAAAAGGAATTACACACCATATGGCCCAAAAGTAGAAAAATTAAGGAGAGGAGACACGCTTAAAATGAAGCTATCTGTAAAGTACTAGACCTGAAGAAGGGCAACAGAGTACCATCCAGAATATGCTCCAAGTACCATCATCTCCAACTAAATTACTGCCGCTACTTCTCAAGTGATTTCCTAGATTCCTCTCCAATCCCACTTCAAGCCATTGTCCTCAGAGCAAAACAAGCCATGATCTGAATAGTCACAATTTTAATTTCTTCCTCCAAAGGAAATATGCAAACTGTCAATAAGCACACGAAAAGGTACTCAAACTACTAGTCTTTAAGGAAAAGCAAATTCAAACCACAATGAAATACCACTTGACACCATCAGGATGCCTATGAAGGGCATCAGATCATGTCACCCCAAAATATCCACTTTGGTATAAGGATTATTTTGAGCCGAAGATAACTGAGAAACAGCAGATGCAGTAAGGCCTCCCTGACCTCCCCCTTTCTACCTGAAAGCAAAATATGAATTACTTATGAGAAAGGTGAGAACACTCTTTATCACAGGAGACAGGGCACTGATGCTGAGACAAATCTGTACAAACACACCTTACTAAAACAAATCTTACCTTTCATTAGTTTCCCCCATTTATTTACCTTCCCACAATTTACTGACTCCAGAAGCTCAAACTCCTTTTCCTTTGTCTATCACACACTTCCATAATTTATGGCTCTTTGTTTAAATGGTATATACACTCTCAGCACTAACTGCTTCTTTTATTTTTTAAGTTCATTTCTGTGACGTGAACCATCTGTATATGAAACAACCTTTCTCTCCTGTTAATTGATCTTTTGTCAGTTTCGTTTGCAGAGTCCTGGGCACTGAACCTAAGAAGGTAGATGAAAACGTTTTTTTCTTCTACAGCAATTATTAAAAACAAAACCAAAACTGTTGGTACAGTTCCAGAGAAATTGAAATCCAATACAAAATGGTGCAGGTGCCGTGGAAAGTGGTATTGGCAGTTCCTAAAAAAATTAAACAATTTGACCCAGCTATTCTACTTCTGGGTGTAATTACAAAAGAACTGAAAGTGTTATGAAACACAAGTTCATGTGACTGATGCATAGTAAAGCCAAACCAAAACGTGGGAGTTTGGAGCAGAGAAAGGTTTTACAAGGCCAACCAAGGAACAGGTGGCTCATGCTCAAAACCCTTGAAGTCCGTGATGGTTTTCAGGGGAAAGTTTCATCAGCAAAATCTGGAATGAGGGCTGTATGGTATGTTACTCCCTTCTGATTGGTTGGTGATGAGGTTAACAGGGCGGTATTCCAGGAATCTTGTGCTCAGCTGAAGTTAACCATCCTTATCTGTGTGGGAATCTTAGTTCCTTCAGAAAAACTCAAAGATATGATACATATATTCCTTGAGGAGGAAACAGAATACTACTTTAATTGCTGCCATATAGTTTCTTGATGTTTCTCCTTTGTTTCTGCATACCCTTACTTGCCTGATTAGCAGCTATTTGAATCTGCCCTTTGAAATTCAGGGAGGTCTAGGAGGCTGAAGCCTTCATCCTGCAAGAAAGAAATGGGGGGTTGGGGGGGCGGGGGGCTTGGAAGGGCTTCTGTTCCCAGGTGGTTCCCGCTGGGTCCTGCTTGGTTTCAAAAGCAGGGACTCAAAGAGGAACTTGTACAGCCATGTTCACTGCAGCACTGTGAGGGGGGAACAACAGGTGAACAGCCGAACGTTTCGTTTAACGTGGTATATACATACAATGAAATACTATTCAGTAATAAAGGAGAATAAAATTCTGATACATGCTACAATATGGATGAACCTTAAAGGCATTATGCTAAGTTAAAGAAGCTAACACAAAGAGACAAATAGTATATGATGCCACTTGTACAGGTACCTAGAAGAGTTAGTCAGAGACAGAATGTAGAATGGTAGTTACCAGAGGCTAGTGGGAGGAGAGAATGGAGAGTCATGGTTTAGAGTACAGAGTTTTATAAATACTCTGGGATGAAGAAAAACTTCTGGAGATATAAGGCAGTGATAGTAAGGAAGGAGGTAGATTGACTCCTGGGCTAACACAGAGCTAACATATGATCCTGCAATCCCACTCTGGGGCATATATCCAGAGAAAACCATAATTCAAAAAGATACATGCACCCAAATGTACACTGCCACAGTATTTACAACAGCCAGGACATGGAAGCAACCTAAATGTCCACTGATGGATGAATGGATAAAGAAGATATGGTACATACATAGAATGGAATATTGCTGCTGCTGCTGCTAAGTCACTTCAGTCGTGTCCAACTCTGTGCGACCCCATAGACAGCAGCCCACCAGGCTCCCCGTCCCTGGGATTCTCCAGGCAAGAACACTGGAGTGGGTTGCCATTTCCTTCTCCAATGCATGAAAGTAAAAAGTGAAAGAGAAGTCGCTCAGTCGTGTCCGACTCTTCGCAACCCCATGGACTGCAGTGTACCAGACTCCTCCATCCATGGGAGTTTCCAGGCAAGAGTACTGGAGTGGGATGCCATATATTACTCAGCCACAAAAAAAAAATGAAATAAAGTCATTTGCAGTGACATGGATGGAGCCAGAGATTGTCATACTAAGTGAAGTCAGACAAAGACAAATATCATGTGACATCACTTACATGCTTAATCTTAAAAAATGGTACAAATGAACTTATTTACAACACAAGAAAGAGTCACAGATGTAGGAAACAAACTTACAGTTACCAAAAAAAAAGAAACCTCTTCAATGGTTTCCCACTGTACTTGGAATAAAATTAAAACTATTTACTGAAACCAAGTAGGACCCAGTGAAGCCCTCCTAGGTACAAATGCTTTTCTGTGCCCCCTATTTCTTGTTTGTAAAGAGAAGGCTTCACCAGGTTCAAACAGATACTGACCACAGAAGGGAGAGAATGCAGAAACAAAGGAGAAGCCGTCAAGCTACAACAGTGATGAGCACACGATTCCTGGAGTTCAAGGTTTCTGAGCAGGAGCTGCCCATTCTCCTTTCATGCTTGTTGCAATAAACCTTTCCTTGCTCCAGACTCCCATTTTGGCCTCTTTGGCCTCACTGTGCATGAGGCACACAAACATGTTTGGCAACATGGCCACAGTCGAAAAGGTTCTGCATCGCTGACTTCACCTGACTTCACCATTATCTCTGTCCTAATCTCACACCACTTTCCCCTTGCTCACCGTACTACAGGTCAAGCTAGGCAACACACACCAAATTCCTTCTGAACTCAGGGGTCAATACAACTGCTATTCCCTTGCTTGAAATGCTCTCCCCATGGCTTATTCCTTTTCCTCCTTTAGTATTCCTCCTTTACTCAAATGTCACCTCTTCAAAAAGTAGCACTCCCACTCCTACGCCACCTCCAGCCTCAAGGTACTCTCTATCAATCTCCATATGAAATTATATACAGTATGATCCTGCCTCAGTATCTGCAGGGGTTGGTTCCAGGGCCCCCAGTGGATACCAAAATCCACAGATGTTCAAGTCCTTCATATAAAGTGGTATATTATTTGCATATTACCTATGCACATCCTCCTGTATACTTTAAATCATTTCTAGATTACTAATAATATCTAATACTATTTACTAATGTAAATGCTATATGTTAGTCACGTCCGATTCTTTGTGACCCCATGGACTGCAGCCTGCCAGGCTCCTCTGTCCATGGAATTCTCCAGGCAAGAATACTGGAGTGGGTTGCCATGCCCTCCTCTAGAGGATCTTCCCAACCCAGGAATCAAAACTGGGCCCCTTCTATTGCAGGCAGATTCTTTACAGTCTGAGCCACCAGGAAGTAAATGTGATATAAACAGTAGCAAATTCAAGTTTTACTTTTTGGAACTTTCTGGAATTTTTTTTTCAGTATTTTCAATCCACAGTTGATTCCACAGATGCAGAATTCACAGATACAAAGGGCTGACTATATTCTATCTTTAAAACCTTAATCAAGTTTTTTATCTTCCTAAACCCTAAAGTCTCACTTACATCATGGAGACAACAGTACCTACCTAACACTGGTGAGGATAAAGACACCTTATACTACTAACGTCAACAAATATTAACATTTATTAGTACATTTATCAGGTACTTACACACCAATATCAGTTAGCAATTTGAGTAACTTGAGTTAATACAGGGGATGTTTTCTTAGACGACTTCCCAGGTGACACTAGTGGTAAAGAAACTGCCTGCCAATGCAGGGCACATAACAGGTGCGGGTTCGACCACTGGGCCAAGAATATCCGCTAGAGGAGGAAATGGCAACCCACTCCAGTGTTCTTGCCTGGAAAATCCTATGAACAGGGGAGTCTGGCGGGCAACAGTCCATGGGGTCGCAGAAGAGTTGGACACGACTGAGTGATCAAACAACGATTAAGACGACTTAACAGCATGTCATTGATGAGAACAGTTCCTCTTCCATATGGCCTAAAATGAGACTAGAGTAGCTGTTTAAATGCTACCTGTATGAGAAAGGTCTTAAAACCTCATAACCTTATTCTAATCGACTTTCAACTCCTTCTCTCACATTTCAAAGCACATTACTTTATACCACCTGAGCCTTGTCTCTTTAAGTCCCACGTCTCTTAAGGGCAAGAGTTACGTGCCCTACACCGCAGCCATAACTTCCACAGAGCCTGGAGAACAATTAGCAGAAATGCTATTTACTTTCAGCACACCCTCAGCCTAACTCCACCAACTCCCCTGAGCACCAATGTGACCTCCCTGCAATGTTTCTGAGGGGCAAAGGTGCAGAGGAGAAGAGAATTTCAAGATAAAATTACAGTCAGTTGAGTTCTACATCCACAGATCCAACCAACTGCAGATAGAAAATATTTAATGAAAAGGAAATAAATATATATATATTTAATGAAAAGAAATTCCAGAAAGTTCCAAAAAGCAAAGCCTGAATTTGCCATGCACTGGCAACAATTTACACAGCATTTGCATTGTATTAGGTATTATAAACAATTGAGAGACAGTTTAAAGTATACAGGACAATGTGCGTAGGTTATCTGCATTTAACATGCCATCTTATTAATATATAAGGGATTTAAGCATCCCAAAGATTTTGGCATCCATGGTCACAGGGCAGTAAAGGTACAGCAGACCTGGAATCAATGCCCTGCAGATACTGAGGGACGACTGTATTTTCTATTACTTGAGCAGAAATCTGATTTAATCTTCTCACATTTCAGATGTAGGAACTAAAGCTCAGAGATGTTAAGAGTCTTGCCTAAAATGGAGGCAATCAGTTAGTAGCAGAAACTGTACTGGCCCTGAACACAGGTCCTGACTCACTATTTAGGTTTTTCTCTGTACCACACTACCTCCCCTACCTCCAGGAGAAAAGACTGTAAGTACTGAACTAACTATAATATCAAGTGAACTTTGTTCTTTTTTGTTTTAAAGGAATGTAACAAGAAAACAGTACTGGCAGTTTAGGTCAATGATACTAAAAATTCTGAAGATATATAGTTTGGACTATTCTTTAAACTATCAGGTTGGTATATTAAAGTTTCAAATATGTTGATTCACAGAAATCAAAGTATTACAAAGTTGCTACAGGAAGAACTTAAATCGTAGATCTTTATTTTTTTAACATAAGCAAAAGAACTAGAAAAAATATACAAGGTCTTCTGGATGTAGGTATCTTCACCATGATCAGCAAATACAACGATAAGAACACATTTCCAGAAAAAATAAAGGGAGGGCGGGGGGAGGGATGACACAGAAAGAACTGTATTCAAACAACCTTTACTACATACAGTTTCATTTAAGCCTGAAAGACCTTGGTTTATTCATTCATTTGCTCACTTATTCATTCACAATATTTATTAAAGCACCTACTATGTGCCAGGAACAGGAGATGTGAATTGGAAACAAGCCAGGATTCCTGCTCTTCTAAAGATTATGCTTTAGTAGAAGTCAGATGGTAACAAGCAAACACAGAAACAAGCTAATTTCAGTACGAAGAAAATAAACAGAGATTGAGAAAAAATGAGAATTTGGAGGAGCCAAATGAGCTATGAGGTCAAGGAAGGAGGTCTGACCTGAGGAAAGAAACGGAAGTATGAAGTCTGGCTCCAATTTCCTTCTAACCAAAACCTTGAGAATTCTAACTAGAATCTTGGGAGCAGACAGTAAATTCCTTATTTCTATTCTCCTCAGTACAAACATATGAGAATGAAAGGAATCCCAATCCCCGCATGGAATGGCCTGGTTTGGAGAAACTGTCCAAAATGAACAAAAGGAAACCCACAAGCAAAGAAAGCTCTGTATTCCCTTTTCTTATGAGAATGGCAGTTTCGCTGTTTGGTAACATATGAGCAGTAATGATCTGACATGGTGGTCTTTATACAGGAAAACATTCTTTTTGACCTTTTCTAATATGAAAAGGGCAGTGGTAAGAAGGAGGAGATATAAAGTCTATCTGGCAATGTGATGGCATGTTAATTTGTAATTGCTATTAAGCATTTTAAATACAATTTTTCAAACTCCAAAATATTGCTCGTTACAAAACACTAAAGTAGAAAAACAAAGAACATGGGGAAAATTTTTCTTAATTTATATATTTACTGCATTACAGACCTTAATGTATTCACTCCAATTCACAAGATTTACACATGAACAAAGATTTTTCAAAGCTCTTGCCAAACAGCAAACATGCAAGTAACTACATAGCTAAGCTATTTTTCAGTGGTTTCTCCCTAGCCAAAGACCTAAAGACGAATACATTGCTCCAACATTATTACTAGGGAAAAGTAAAGATAGAGGATCAGTGAATATTTAAACTAGAAGATCCTCATTTTAAAGACAAGGAGGGACTTCCCTGGTGGTCCAGTGGCTAACACTCTGTGCTCCCCATGCAGGGAACCTGGGTTCGATCCCTGGTCAGGGAACTAGGGCCCACAAGCTGCAATTAAGAGACTACATGCTGCAACTAAAGATCCCATGTGCCACAACTAAGAGATGGTGCCCGCAAATAAAGAAAGAAATATCTTTTAATAAATAAAGAGAAGGAAAGGGAAGCATCAGGAGGATTAATGACCACCCAGTGTCAAACAAATGGGAAAATTAAGCATCTAGACTCTCAGCCCAGGACTCCAGCGTTTTTTCAAAAGCAAGGAACAAAAATCTACTTTTCAACTAGCCCTTTTTAAACAAGATGAAACACAGAACACTTCCCTGGTGGTCCAGTGGCTAAGAATCTGCCAATCAATGCAGGGGACATGAGTTCGATCCCTAGTCCAGAAAGATCCCACAAGCCAAGGAGCAACTAATACCATGTGCCACATCTACTGAAGCCCAGTGCCCCCTAGAGCCTGCTCTCCACAAGAGGAGCCAGCTCCCCACAGCTAGAGAGGAGCCCCTCCCACAGCTAGGGAAAGCCCGCACACAACCAAGATCCAACACAGCCAAAAATACATAAATGAAAGAGAAATTATCAGAGTAGACTGTACAGAATATAGATTTTATTTTGTAAAACTTTTTTCAGCTTTATATACACATAGAGTTTTTTCATACACACGCACACAGAGTTATATATCCATGGAGTCTGTCGGTTAAAAGGCCCCTTTCTATGGGCTGCAGTCAAAAATGTTATAAACACTGCATTTCACTCTGCCGATCTTTAAATATTTCTTTGTATTTTTATGCAAACGTTGCAATAGCAAGACTAAAAACTTCAATGGATGACCAATCCTACCTTGGAACTCTCTCCTTCAAGTCCCATTTTTGCATTCATTCAGGGCTCTACTTTTGTGCCATTATGAATATATAACTGAAGTAACTATTAGCAGCAACTAGCAAGCACAGAAGCTCTCATTCAGCCAAAGGTGCTACAAGAATCACTGCCTGTTGGTCTCCTACGGAATTTACAGCTGGAAAAGCAGATCTTTATTACAAAAAGACACAGTATGTTCTCACTAGAGCTCAGAGGTTCAGATAGTTCTCTCCAAAAAAAGAAATACGTATGCCACAGACTTGCCTTTGAATGTAATTTCAGGAGAAAAGCTCATTCCTAAAATATTTGCTAGTTTCTCTACATAAATTGCCTGAGGCTAACAACTAGGGAAAAAATTTAACATAGGACACAGCCATCCACTACTAATTAGGTCTAAGACTTAAAATGTGAACTGCCTTGGAAGAAGCTACACTGTAATTCCAGCTAAGACACAGAAATATCATATCTCAAGATCTAAGATCATTTTTAGATGGAATATTGGGGAGAGGCAAAAGACAACGAAAGCACTGGAGAGGACAAAGAGAGATAAAAGACAACGGATAAAATAAACGAGGGTGACGAGGAGCATGTTAGAGCAAAAGGGAAACTACTCAAGCACCACACACAGTGAAAGTGTGATCCAAAATACATCGCGCCCTACTAGACATTTCAGCCACTGACTCAGCCAGTCACGCTTTGTGCCACATGACCCCACCTCCCCTTCCACAGCTGACCAGCCCAGCCCTGGGCACCTCTGCCTGAGACTTCGCACAAAAAAGCCCCTAAAAAAAAAAAAAAAAAAAACAAGCTGTTGGGAGTAAAAATAATAAATAAATATATAATACATATAAATAATAAATAAATATCACAAAAAGAAACAATGAGGTTGAATTAGGGGGACTGACAAACCCAAGTTATACTGTTATTTAGTTGCTAAATCCTGTCCCCACTCTTTTGGGCCTCCATAGACTGTAGCTTGCCAGACTACTCTGTCCATGGGATCCCAAGTTATACAAAAGCAGGGATAACAGATAAAGAGACTGTGACTAAAGAAAAGAGATACAGAGTATGGAGGAAGAAAACGAACCATGTCAAAAACGCAGATGTGCAGCTCCTGAAAGAGGTATGAAAACAGATTCTTGTTTATGTTTCTATTCTTTCATGTGTACCCATTCCCCAAGGTGGGGGAAAAATACCCTAAGACACAAATAAATTATTAAAAGGGTTTACATCATTTTTTTCCCACATTAAAAAAGAACTTACCACTGAAAAGTCTGAGTTAGAAGAATCCCTGGAATCAGACCAATTCTCTATTTGAAAGATGAGGAAGTTGACAACCACAAAGGAAACTAAGGTCATACAGAGTGACAGACCCAGGACAAGAATCAAGGTCTCCTACTTCCATAGTCATTATTCTGTCCTATACACAGCACCAAATGACATCACCAACAGAGAAACATTTTTTCCTACAAACAAGTATTTCTGCCACACATTTCTAAATGAATAAGAAATCTTTATGTGCACTATGCCATCTCCCACAGTTTAAATACGTTTTTCACGTATATACTCTCTGGTTCTCTGATATCCTGATGAAATACATTCAGTAGATTTCTCCTTAAGTAATTTTTTTTCATGCATGTGTCACTCAAGACATTACACAAAATTCACCTTGCTCCACTGGCTTTTCCCCCACCATAACCATACATTCAAAAACAGCTTAATGTAGAGAACTTATTTCAGACTGCACAGTATTTGAACTCAAAGTAGTACCGAACACACATTTTAAGTGAAAACAATTTCAACAAAGGATCATAAAGATTTCCATGAGGAAAAACTCAACACCTATGTCAGTAAAATTCAGGAGAAAACAGTGCAAGAACAATCATAACTAAAGAAGGACTAATGTGAAGTGCTTCCAATCATTTCTTATAAAATGTATTGCTAACGTTGGATTTATCCTTAGAACGAACACTACAACTTGGAAACAAAAAGCCCAAAAGTGAAAATTACTAAACAGTAGACAATTCCGGGGTGGGGGGGGGGGGGGTTGGGGCGGGTGGGAAGCTGTCATAAAGTAAAGATGGTGAAGCCCCAGGTTAAGGACTGCAGAACACCTAGATGCTTATTCTGCCAAAACACTTAAGCTCCTCCAAGAATCCCCTACAGAACATAGGGGGGATGGGGGTGGGGTGAGTAAGTCCTCATATCTAAAGCGACCCACAAAAAGCAGAGTCATCAATTTTCCAAGAATGTTCTCAGCCATCTTAAAACGGCGGAAATTGAAAACACAGCACATTTTAAAGAAACCTTTACTTAGGTTTAAGGTGAACAAGATATATAAAGTGAAGAATATACAACCCAGAGTGCCAGTGATTAAACAAGAACACAAAACTCGCCAATCTAGGAGCCACTTCAGTATAGCTAATGTAAGTATCACACTCAAAGAATTTTTCCAAGTGAAGAGAATTTGTGGCGTTGTAAGCATATTATTTCTTATTCTAGCAACTTAGAGATGTGTACTGTTACGGCCATTTGATTGGTGAGAAAATGCAGGCTTAGAGCCTTAATTAACCAAGGTCACTAAAGCCAGGCAGTGAGTCGATCAGTACTGTAAGCCAGGCTGTTTTAATAGGGCTTGCGAGATTATAAGCCACAGTCGACATAGACGTTTAAATTCATCCTTACCAGTCACCCAGCAGCTGAGTTTTGGAGAGGGAATTTAAAAAGGGCATCTGACTTTCTCTCTCAAAGTAGAACAGAACTGAGCTGTCAGAAACAGAAAAAGAAGTGAGTGCGGCTGCCGCGCGGGCGCTCCAACCCCGCAGCTCAGGTCCGTCGCTCCCCCGCGCCAGCGGCCACGGGACCCAGCCCGCCCCACTCGGATCACGCAGCCCGAGCCACGCTCGGTTCTCTGCCCGGGGCCCGGGGGCCGCGGTTGTCAGACCTGGAGCGGCAGGGACAAAGACCCTCCTCGGCCGTGCCCGGGAGCTGCGGGTCAGCGCTGGAGCGGGGTCTTCGCGGACGCCCCGCGGCAGCGGCCCCGATGGGGCGGGGGACGGGGCACGGCGGAGGAGAGGCGGCCCCCGGCCCGAGGGGCTCCGGCAGAGACGCGAGCCGGACGGACAGAGACGCCTCCAACAGCGGCTTCCCCCTCGCCCCTCCTCATTACCTTGCCTTGTGGGCGTCTCGTCTCTGTCGCCGACGCCGACTGGCTTCCGAGCTGGGGCGGCGCAAAGAAAGCCGATTAGCGGGCGTCAGCTGCGTCCCGCGCTCACGAAGCAGCCTCCAGGTCGGGATGAAGAAAGGCCTGGGCTGGGAATCAGCAACAAGGTCGGTTCCCGGCTTGTGGGGATTTTACTCCTCTTGTCCCTCACACTCCGCTTCCGCTCCGCCTCCTTGCCCGGCCCTTCCCCTGCTTGGAGACCTGCGGCCCGTAGCGCGACGCATTGTGGGGGATGTAGTCCAGGAATGCGGAAGAGGCGGCACGTGCCTCTAAACGGTTCGCACCTACTCCGAGTCAGGAGACGCCGTTGCGTGGCAACCAGAGGGGGCTGCCAGCTCCTTCCTGAGAATTGGAAGGCGAGCTTCGGGGAGGCTTACTCTCTGGTTTAATTCGCTGCAAGCGCTGAAGGGAGAGCGTGGGCGTCTCACTCACACTCTCCAGCTGGGAACCAACAATTACACGCCGTTGGCTTGAGGCAGAGGGCTTAGTAGTGATTAAAAGTGTACTACTGGCAAGAATGCCCGTTATTGCCCGTGAATGTCCTTAGCCAATGGAGTAAGGGGAAAAAAAGACTAAGAACAGGAAGAAACAAAGTCGTTATTTTTCATAGATATGTATGTGGCAAATCCAAAAGAATCTGCAGATAAATTGTTACAATGAATGAATTTAACAAGATTAATAGAAAGAAAAATAGTATCTTTCAAAAATAATACTTTTTTCTATAGTCTAGGGGAAAAGGCTAAGGAGATCAATCAAATCAGCCAATCCTAAGGAAATCATTCCTGAATATTCATTGGAAGGACTGATGGTGAAGCTGAAACTGCAATACTTTGGCCACCTGATGCGAAGAACTGACTCATTTGAAAAGACCCTGATGCTGGGAAAGATTGAAGGCAGGAGGAGAAGGGAACAACAGAGGATGAGATGGTTGGATGGCATCACCGACTTGATGGACATGAGTTTGAGCAAGCTCTGGGAGTTGGTGATGGACAGGAAAAGCCTGGCGTGCTCCAGATCATGGGGTCGCAAAGAGTCGGACACGACTGAGCGACTGAACTGAACTGAGGGGAAAAGTTAGAAAATTTAAGTTAGAGTATTTGAAGCTTACAGTACCTTCAAGTAAATATCAAATATCTAGAAATAAATCAAAAAGTACAAGACCTATATGAAGAAAACATTTTTAAAACACTGAAGATGACCTAAACCAATAAGAGATAATAGTGTTCACAGACTGCAAGACTCAGTATTGGAAGATGTCCAGTCTCCCCATATTTATCTATGGATCCAGTGGAATTTCAGATAAACTTCAGTAGGTGGGGGGAGGGGGGTGAGAGAAACTTAACGAACTAATCTAAAATTTTATGGAAAAGCAAAGACAAGTATATATGAAATATGAGAAAGAGGAAGAAGTAAAAGAAAGACCAGGAGGAGGAAGACGTGCAACCAGATATCGAGCTTTCTTACAAAGCCATAGTCATTAAGGCAGTGTGGTATTGGATCAGGAATGCACCAATAGACCAATAAGACCGAATAAAGAGCCCACAGATGCCCTACTGTCCCCACGTGAGTCTGAGTCTGCTAGCACCGCCCCTAGGAGACAGTTGCTGTTGTCCAGTCCCTGCTATTAAAAAAATAAACAGTGCAGAAAGTCTCATCTGTACATGGAAATTTGATTTATGTTGTCATGAGGTGATGCAGAGCAATGCCTAAAGAATAGTTTCCCGTGACTGGTGTTGGGACAAATAGATTTCCATTTGGAAGGGAAAAGATGAAATTGGCCTCTTTACACACAAAAATGAGTTTCAGTTGGATACTAGACATAAATTTGAAAGGCAAAATAATAAAGCTTTTAGAAAATAAAGCAGGAAAATATAATCAGGATCTCAAGTGTAGGGGACAGACTTTTAAAATTAATCCAAAAGCACTAAGTATAATTGAAAAACTAATAAATTAACTACATTAATATTTAAAACTTGGTTTCATCAAATGACACCATTAAAAGAGCTAAAAAGCAAGCCTCAGAGTCAAATAAATTACAGGATTATGCTGTACAGCTTAATTTACACAGAACCATATGTCAATTATATTTCAATAAGCTTAAGCAAATCTCAGAGTCAAATAAGAAATTACAATATTGCATTGTACATCTCAACAGTTATCTCTCAATGAAGCTGAAAAGACATTTACAACATGTAGAAACAAGAGAAATCTTATACCCAGGACATATAAAGAACTATAATCATAAGAAAAAGATTTGAACAGGCACATTAATAAGGAAGAAATCCAAATAGCCAGTAAACATGTGAAAAGTGTCAATCTGGTAAGGGAAAAGGAAATTGGAACCACAGCAAAATAATACCACCCACCAGAATGGCTAAAATGAAAGAGACTGACAATTACAAGTTGACTAGGAGTGGAGAAACAGGAATTTTCATTTACTACAGGGAGAGTAAATTAAAAGAGCAGTTTGGAAAAGTTGTTTGACTTTATCAACTAAAGTTGAACACAGGCCCACACGTGACCAAGCATATCACTTCCTGGTATATACCCTGAGAAAGGGTCATCTGCACCAAGATACATGTGCCAGAAGGTTAACAGCAGTGCTGCTGTTACAGCTAAAAACTGTCAGCAACCCCATGTCGTCTATCAACATAAAAATGGACAAATTGTCATATGATAATAAAATATGATAGAGAAATGAATAAACTACATGCCATAATATAGCTGATCTTAAAAATATGTTAAGAAACCACTCACAAAATAATATATACTATGTTATTCCATTTTTATAAAGTTCAAAAACATGAATAAAGAATGCATAGGGACTCCTCTGGTAGCACAGTGAATAAGAATCTGCCTGCCAGTGCAGGGAACTCAGATTCGATCCCTTGCCAGGTAGATTCCACCTGCTTCGGAGCAACTAAGCCTGCATGCCACAGTTACTGAGCCCTCACTCTAGAACCTGTAAACCACAGCCACTGAAGCCCAGGCGCCCTAGAACCCCTTGCTCTGCAACAAGAGAAGCCAATGCAGGGAGCAGGCTGCTCGCCACAACCAAGTGTAGCCCCTGCTCCCTGCAACTGGAGAAAGCCCAAGCAAAGCAACGAAAATAAAGCAGAGCCAAAAATAAATAAACAAAGTTATAAAATTTTAAAGTAAAGACTGTCTAAAAAAATTTTTTTTAATGAAAGAATGAATACTTAGGTGCTGAAACAGTAAAGAAGAACAAGGAATTAGTTACCATAAAAAAGGAGGTTGGAGACTTCGCTGGTGGTCCAGTAGTTAAAGACTGCCTGCCTCCACTGCAGGGGCGTCTGGAAAAAAAAAAAAAGGTTAATGGCTACCTCTAGGACAGAAGGTACTTTGTGGGGAAGGGGTTAAGACTGGGAATTCTCTTATGGTAGGGGGAAGGGAGAGAAGATAAATAAACAAAAAGGCACAGCAGAACGTGATACCTGTTATGATGGTTTAGCCACTAAGTCGTGTCTGACTCTTGCGACCCCATGGACAGTAGCCCACCAGGCTCCTCTGTCCATGAGATCTCCCAGGCAAGAATACTAAAGTGTGTTGCCATTTCCTTCTCCAGGGGATCTTCCCAATCCAGGGATCAAACCGACATCTCCTGCATTGGCAGGCAGGTTCTTTACCTCTGCTGCCACCAGGGAAGCCCATGTAACAGGTGAGAAGGTAGTTTGTTCCTAAAATACATTGCTAGTCATATCATGTTAACAACAAAAGTAGACTTTTCCGAGGTTAATTGTGTTGTCTCTGAGGAAAGGAGTGAGAAACTAAATTAGGAGAAGGAATTGGAATTGGAGTACCTAACTCTACTCTCATATATGAGGCAGAGCATGACACAGCTTGGGCCTGAAGTATTGCTCAGCTCTGCTAAAACCATGAAAAGGACTCTGGGCTAAACCTGTGGGAAAATGGTGGCTCTCTGCTGAGTTTGAAATGCGGACAGCAAGATGAGGGAGAGACAGGTCAGAAATGAAGGAAGCCTCCCTGAAGGACACCATTGTTGGGAAGGCCTAAACCTGGAAGCACCTTCCACTGGGCTTTGAGGGGGTACATTCAAGTTAACAGAATCTTTGTTCCTTCTATGTTGTGATAAGTTTCTGTGGCATGCCTAACCCTTTGTGGACAATTCTACTTTTCCACACAGTGGTCCAAAGGGTTTGGTCTGTGGGAGTCTGACAGGCTAGGGAAGGGAGCCCTGAAGCCGCCCCTCTTCTTTGGGGTCTGGGAATGCAGGAGGAGCCTGCTAACTACAGGAAGAGCTCCTAATCAAAAATGTAATAAACAGTTTGGGCCAACAAAGGGGATTTTTTTTTAATATACAATATGGTATGTTTTTTATTTAAGAATGTGTCTTTGTATATGTATATATCATTTAACATTGTGTAAAAAATATCAAAATAAAAACAACGTTTTGGCTTTTTAAATTTTATGTGGGAGTACAGTTAATTAACAATGTTGTGTTAGTTTCAGGTGTGCAGTTATACATAGTGATTCAGTTATACATATAATGTGTCTATTCTTTATCAAATTCTTTTCCTATATACATTATTACAGAGTATTGAGCAGAGTTCCCTGTATACAGTAGATCCTCATTTGTTATCTATTTTAAAGATATCAGTCTGAACATGCAAAACAGGTATTTTGTTTACCCCTAAGCGACAGAGGATGAGATGGCTGGATGGCATCACTGACTCGATGGACTTGAGTCTGAGTGAACTCCGGGAGTTGCTGCGATTCATGGGGTCACAAAGAGTCGGATACGACTGAGCTGAACTGAACTGAGCTGAACTGAACTGAACTGAAGCTACATGACAAATAGATGGAGAAACAGTGGAAACAGTGACAGACTTTATTTTGGGGGGCTCCAAAATCACTGCAGATGGTGACTGCAGCCATGAAATTAAAAGACACTTAATCCTTGGAAGAAAAGTTATGACCAACTTGAAAAGTGAAAGTGAAGGTGCTCAGTCATGTCCAACTCTTTGCAACCCTGTGGACTGTAGCCTACCAGGATCCTCCATCCATGGGATTTTCCAGGCAAGAATACTGGAGTAGATTGCCATTTCCTTCTCCAGGAGATCTTCCCAACCCAGGGATTGAACTCAGGTCTCCCACATTGTAGGCAGACACTTTACCATCTGAGCCACCTAGACAGCATATTAAAAAGCTGTCTTACTCTGCCAACAAAGGTCCATCTAGTCAAGTCTATGGTTTTTCCAGTAGTCATGTATGGATCTGAGAGTTGGACTATAAAGAAAGCTGAGCACCAAAGAATTGATGCTTTTGATGCTTTTGTGGTGTTGGAGAAGACTCTTGAGAGTCCCTTGGACAGCAAGGAGATCCAACCAGTCCATCCTAAAGGAAGTCAGTCCTGAATATTCATTGGAAAGACTGATGTTGAAGCTGAAACTCCAATACTTTGGCCACCTAATGCAAAGAACTGACTCATTGGAAAAGACCCTGATGCTGGGAAAGATTGTAGGCGAGAGGAGAAGGGAACAACAGAGGATGAGATGGTTGGATGGCATCACCGACTCAATGAACATGAATTTGAGTAAACTCTGGGAGTTGGTAATGGACAGGGAAGCCTGGCATGCTGCAGTCCGTGGGGTCAAAAAGAGTCGGACACGACTGAGCGACTGAACTGAACTAAAGCTAAAAACCCATCATATCTTGCCTAATTCAAATTTAGGCCTTCCTTTATAGAAAGCACATCTTATTTCTTTAAACTCCCATATGTAAACTGCAAAAAATGAGAAGATGAACATTCAAAATACCAAGATCATAATGACGATTATATCTCCTAGCAGGTGCTCATACACACTCAGGAAGATGGATTTTAACCTTTCACACCAAAATGTACAAATATGTATCTTTTTTTGGGGGGGGGGGATGCTAACTTGCCTAATCACAAAATTACCTATATTTTGTCCATTATTATAAAATTCAAAATAATGACCTCATTAAAGTAAATCAATTGATGAATGCTATTGCATTCAAGGCCCATTAGTATACATTTTTCCACATAAGGAGCTAGATTTAGAAACCGAAGCCTCCAAATATTCTAAATTAGATAAAATGGATTCGATTTTTAATAACTGTGTTTGATAAATCCCAAGGATTAAGCCACTTTCCTTGGCTATGTCTTAGTTTATCCATTTGTTAAAAAAATGTTTAGGTATCTCTCTACTTACACTTACTCAAATAGATTATGAAATCTTGTCAGTCAAGATGTATGACATTGCAAATTTGAAGAAAAGATGTGACATGGTGCAGAGCTGTATTAATATTTTGGTCTAAGCATTATCCAACTTTATTGTATTTTAATTCTTACAATCCCAAGAGCTTTGTCTGTCATAAGTTACATTTTAACATGTTCTGTAAAATTCACACATTCCAATACATTCCCCACTGTACACTACTCAGATCAATCTTTTAGCAGAACAGATAGATGCAGCCTGGAAACACTAGTCCCTGTCAAATTCATCTACTTCCACCCACATTCTGTCAGCCATGTCTCTCAGATTCCATAAAAAGTGAGAGGGAGGCTTCCCTAGTGGGAACTATTTCAAGACAACACTGCAGGCTTGAGAGAGTAAATAAAGTGTTACTGAGATTATCTGGGCTGTACTGCATGTGACTGAGCCCCATTAAGTCGTCTTTATAAACTCCTAAGATTCTGGGGAGTGGATGCAGACAGCCACTGTTTTCAGGTACCCAAGTAAGAAAGTTTGCTTCTTAAAACTGCCACCTATGAATCTGGAGTGATTGGCCCCTATCTTCAGTCTCTCCTTGCCCTCCGTTCAGGAGATCCTGTTTGGGATTTCACATGGAACTCTCAGAGTTTTGAACCAACAACAGATGTGGTTCCTGGGGGAGGCTGCGGTGACTGGAATGAGTCATCACCACATGATTCTGCTCCACCTGCCTCTCTTTCTGCTGAAACAGAAATCAAGCCCTGAGTCTTTGGCGTGGGAGCACTGACTCCAAGATCTAGACTACCAGAGAACTAACCCTGCTGCTGCTGCTGCTGCTGCTAAGTCGCTTCAGTCGTGTCCAACTCTGTGCGACCCTATAGATGGCAGCCCATCAGGCTCCCCAGTCCATGGGATTTTACAGGCAAGAGTACTGGAGTGGGGTGCCATTGCCTTCTCCAGAACTAACGCTAGGAAGTATCAAATACTGAGAATTCACACAAAGGAAACCACTTGAACACAAGACCCCATATCACTCAACCACCAGTAGCACCCTGCGCAGGATGCCTCATCTAAACAACAAAGAAAACAAAAATACAAACCCAGTCATCAACAGACAGGATTACCACCTCACTCAGCCTTGCCCATCAGAGGAAAAACAAACAAATAAACAAAATTTAAAAAAAAAAAAAAAAACTCAGCACAAATCTCACCTTATACACAAACCACTGGACCAATCTTAGGAGGGCAGAAACCAAAAAGAAGAGAGAACTCAACCTTGAAGCCTGGGAAAAGGAGACCTCAAACATGATAAGTTAAAAAAAAATAATAATGAAAAGGCAGAGAAATACTGCACAAATGAAGAAACAAATTAGAAACACAGAAGTCCAAATAAATGAAGAAGAAATAGGTAAACTATCTGAAAAAAATTCAGAATAATGATACTAAAGGTGATCGAAAACCTTGAAAACAAAATGGAGAAAATACAAGAATCAGTTAACAAAGACCTAGAAGAATTAAAGAATACAGAGACAAACAACATAATTACTGAAATTAAAAATACTCTGGAAGGAATCAATAGTGGAATATCTCAAGCAGAAGAATGAATCAATGAGCTGCAAGAAAAAATGGTGGAAATAACTTCTGAAGAGCAGAATAAAGTAAAAAGAATGAAAAGAACTGAGGATAGCCTCAGGGACCTCTGGGACAATATCAAACACACCATCATTCGAATTATAGGGGTCCCAGAAGAAGAAGAGAAAAAGAAAGGGAATGAGAAAATTGTTGAAGAGACTATAGTTGAAAATTTCTCCAACATGAAAAAGGAAATAGTCAATCAAGTCCAAGAGACATAAAGAGTCCCATACAGGATAAATCCCAGGAGAAACACGCCAAGACACATACTAATCAAACTAACAAAAACTATAAACACAAAGAAAGAATATTAAAAGCAGCAAGGGAGAAGCAACAAGTAACATGCAAGGGAAAACCCATAGGTTTAACAGATGATCTTTCAACAGAAACTCTACAGGCCAGAAGGGAATGGCAGGATATATTTAAAGTACTGAAAGGGAAAAATCTACAACCAAGATTACTGTACCCAGCAAGGATCTCATTCAAAGCTGATGGAGAAATAAGCTTTTCAGACAAGCAAAAGTTAAAAGAATTCAGTACCACCAAACCAGCTTTACAACAAATATTAAAGGGACTTATATAGTCAAAAAATACAAGGGAAGAAAAAAGAGCTACAAAATCAACCCCAAACAATTAAGAAAATGGCAATAGGAACATATATATCAATAATTACTTTACATGTAAACAGATTAAATGTTCCAAGCAAAAAACACAGACTGGCTGAATGGATACAAAAACAAGACCCATATATATGCTGTTTATAAGAAACCCAGTTCAGACCTTAAGACACATACAGACTGTAAGTAAGAGGATGGAAAAACATACTACATGCAAATGGGAAGCAAAAAAAAAGAAAGCTGGAGTAGCAGTCATCATATCAGACAAAATAGATTAAAGAAGATTACAAGAGATAAGGAAGGATACTACATAATGATCAAGGGGTCAATCAAAGAGGAAGACATAACAATTGTAAATATATATGCACCCAGCATAGGACCACCTCAATACATAGTACAAACACTAACAGACATAAAAGGAAAATTGACAGTAATACAATAATAATAAGAGACTTTAACACCCCACTCATACCAATGGGCAGATCATCAAAATGGAAAATTAATAAGGAAACACAGTCTTAATGATACATTAGATGAGGTGGATCTCATTGATATCTTCAGGACATTCCATCCAAATACAGAAGAATACACCTTCTTCTCAAGTATACGTGGATCATTCTCCACATCTTGGGTCACAAATCAAACCTCAATAAATTTAAGAAAGTTGAAATCATATCAAGCATCTTCTCCGACCACAATGCTATGAGCTTAGATATCAATTACAAGAAAAAAAAACTGTAAGAAACACAAACATATGGAGATTAAACAATACGTTACCAAATAACTAACAAGTTACTGAAGAAATCAAAAGGGAAATCAAAAAATTTCTAGAAACAAATGACAATGAAAATATTGGAACTCAAAACCTATGGGACACAGCAAATGCAGTTCTAAGAGGGAAATTTATAGCAATACAATCCTACCTCATAACTGGAAAAAGAAGAACAAAAAACCCAAAAATTTGTGGAAGGAAAGAAATCATAAAGATTCGAGCAGAAATAAATAAAAAGAAAGAAACCATAGTAAAGATCAATAAAACTAAAAGCTGGTTTTTTGAGAAGATAAACAAAATTGACAAACCTTTAGCCAGACTCATCAAGAAAAAAAGAATAATCAAATCAACAAAATTAGAAATGAAAAAGGAGAGGTTACAACAGACAGTGCAGAAATACAAAGAATTCTAAGAGACTATCATGAACAACTATATGGCAATAAAATGAATAACCTGGAATAAATGGACAGATTCTTAGAAAAGTTCAATCTTCCAAGACTGAACCAGGAAGAAATAGAAATTATGAACAACCCTATTACAAGCACTGAAATTGAAGCTGTGATAAAAAATTTCCCAAAAAACAAAAGCCTAGGACCAGATGACTTCACAGAATTCTATCAAACATTTAGAGAAGAGTTGATGCCTATCCTTCTAAACTCTTTCAAAACTCTTTCAAAAAATTGCAGAGAAGGAACACTTCCAAACTCATTCTACAAGGCCATCATCACCCTGATACCAAAACCAGACAAAGACAACACAAAAAAAGAAAACTACAGGCCAATATCACTGATGAACATAGATGCAAAAATCCTCAACAAAATTTCTTTATTCCAGGGATGCAAAGATTCTTCAATATACACAAATCAATCAATATGATACACCATATTAACAAACTGAAAGGTAAAAACCATATGATAATCTCAATAGATGCAGAAAAAGCCTTTGACAAAATTCAGCACCCATTTATGATTAGAACTCTTCAAAAAATGGGCATAGAAGGAACCTACCTCAACATAGTAAGGCCATATATGATAATACTACAGCAAATATTCTCAATGGTGAAAAACTGTAAGCATTCCCCTAAGATCAGGAACAAGACAACGGTCCCCCCTTTCCCCTTTTATTCAACATAGTTCTGGAAGTCCTAGCTCCAGCATCAGAGAAGAAAAAAAAAATAAAAGAAATCCAGATGAGAAAAGAAGAGGTAAAGCTCTCGCTGTTTGCAGATGACATGATATTGTACATAGAAAATCTGATTCTGTTACTGAAAAATTATGAGAGCAATTTTTGTAACAGAAAATTATGAGAGCTAGTCAGTGAAATTAGCAAAATTGCTGGATATAAAATCAATACACAGAAATCACTTGCATTTCTGTATACTAACAATGAAAAATCAGAAAGAGAAATTAAGGAATCAATCTCAGTCACCATTGCAACAAAAAGAATTGAATATCTAGGAATAAACTTACTAAAGAGACAAAAGAACTGTACACAGAAAATTATAAGACACTAATGAAAGAAATCAAAGATGATATAAACAGTCCATGTTCCTGGGTAGGAAGAATCAATATTGTGAAAATGACTATACTGCCAAATGCAATCTACAGATTCAATGCAATCCCTATCAAATTACCAGTGACATTTTTCACAGAACTAGAACAAAAACTTTCACAATTCATATGTGAGACCCAGAACAGCCAAAGCAGTCTTGAGAAAGAAGAATGGAGATGGAGGAATCAACCTTCCTGATTTCAGATTATTCTACACAGCTACAGTCATCAAGATAGTATAGCACTGGCACAAAAACAGAAGCATAGACAAATGGAACAAGATAGAAAGGCTGGAAAAAAACCCATGGACCTATGGGAACCTTATATTTGACAAAGGAGGCAAGAATATTCAGTGGGGCAGAGACAGCCTCTTCAATAAATGGTGCTGGGAAAACTGGGCAGCAACATGTAAAAGAATGAAATTAGAACACTTCCTAACACCATACACAAAGAAAAACTCAAAATGGATTAAAGTCCTAAATGTAAGACCAGAAAATATAAAACTCTTAGAGGAAAACATAGGCAGAACACTTGATGATATAAATCAAAGCAAGATCCTCTACAACCCACCTCCTAGAGTAACGGAAATAAAAACAAAAGTAAACAAGTGGGTCATGATTAAACTTAAAAGCTTTTGCCTAGCAAAGGAAACTATAAGCAAGGTGAAAAGACAACCCTCAGAATGGAAGAAAATAATAGCAACTGACAAAGGGTTAATTTCCAAAATATACAAGCAACTCAAACAACTCTATACCAGAAGAACAAACAACCCAATTAAAAAGTGGGAAAAAGACCTAAACATACATTTCTCCAAAGAAGGCATAGAGATGGCTAACAAACACATGAAAAGATGCTCAGCATCACTCATTATTAGCAAAAAGCAAATCAAAACTACAGTATCACCTAACCTCACACTGGTCAGAATGCCCATCATCAAAAAGTCTACAAATAATAAATGCTGGAGAGGGTGTGGAGAAAAGGGAATGCTCTTGCACTGTTGGTGGGAATGTAAATTGATATAGCCACTATGAAAAACGGTATGGAGATTCCTTAAAAAACTAGGAATAGAACCACCATATGACCCAGCAATCCCACTCCTAGACATATACCCTGAGGAAGCCACAATTGAAAAAGACACATGTATCCCATTGTTCACTGAAGCACTATTTACAATAGCTAGAACACAGAAGCAACCTAGATGTTCATCAACAGATGAATGGATAAAGAAGTTGTGGTACATATACACAGTGGAATATTACTCAGCCATAAAAAGGGATGCCTTTGAGTCAGTTTTAATGAGGTGGATGAACCTAGAAGCTATTATACAGAGTGAAGTAAGTCAGAAAAAGAAAGATAAATATCGTATTCTAATGCATATATACAGAATCTAGAAAAGTGGTACTGAAGAATTTACTTACAGGGCAACAATGGAGAAACAGACTTAGAGAACAGACTTTATGGACATGGGGATAGGGGAGGAGAGGGTGAGATGTATGGAAAGAGTAACATGGAAACTTACATTACCATATGTAAAATAGATAGCCAAAGGGAGTTTGCTGTATGGCTAAGAAACTCAAACAGAGGCTCTGTATCAAGCTGGAGGGGTGGGATGGGGAGGGAGACGGGAAGGAGGTACAAAAGGGAGGGGATATATGTATACCTATTGCTGATTCAGGTTGAAGTTTGCCAGAAAACAACAAAATTCTGTAAAGCAATGATCCTTCAACAAAAAAAAATTTTTTTTAAGTGAGAGGGAGGGAAAGAAGAAAAAGACTTTATTTAATGCAGGCATTAACCACAGTCTCTCCTCTTTTCCTGCCTTCCCACTCCTATGGCTGATGATAACAAACAGGGCATGCACTCTGTTACCATAAAAATAACCTTATTCATTCAATCATTCCATCAACAGGTATTTATGCAGCACTAACTGCCCACTTTATACCCAGTGCCTTGGAGAATACATGGCAAGCACAAAACAGGCCTGCAATTAATGATTTTATGAGGAGGTTGGACAAACAAGTTAACAAGGAAAGTATATCATATTACTAAATGATATGATACCAGGAATAAGTGTTATAAAAATTTAGGGTGATATAAAGTCTATAATGTGTTTAACTCAACCAGATGGTAGATGTGTAAAGTTTGATCATAAAAGGACTTAATTAACTTTTAAACTCTATTCTTCTCTTACTGTGAGAGTTGGAAACACATTACCCAGTGTCCGAGGCCAGTGGTGGCCGGGAGGAGATACCCCACGTCCGAGGTGAGGAGCGGCCGGGAGAAGCCACCTCACGCCCGAGGCCAGGGCCAGCGGCCGGGAGGAGCAACCCGAGGAGCGGTGGCTGAGCAGGCACAGGGGTGCCTAGAGGAGCTATCCCACCTTGAAGGTCAGGAACGACGGCGGTAAGGAGATACCCCTTGTCCAAGGTAAGGAGCAGCAGCTGTGCTTTGCTGGAGCAGCCGTGAAGAGATACCCCAAGCCCAAGGTAAGAGAAACCCAAGTAAGATGGTAGGTGTTGCAAGAGGGCACCAGAGGGCAGACACACTGAAACCATACTCACAGAAAACTAGTCAATCTAATCACACTAGGACCACAGCCTTCTCTAACTCAATGAAACCAAGCCATGCCTACAGGGCAACCCAAGACAGGCGGGTCATGGTGGAGAGGTCTGACAGAATGTGGTCCACTGGAGAAGGGAATGGCAAACCACTTCAGTATTCTTGCCTTGAGAACCCCATGAGCAGTATGAAAAGGCAAAATGATAGGATACCGAAAGAGGAACTCCCCAGGTCATTAGGTGCCCAATATGCTACTGGAGATCAGTGGAGAAATAACTCCAGAAAGAATGAAGGGATGGAGCCAAAGAGAAAACAATACCCAGCTGTGGATGTGGCTGGTGATAGAAGCAAGATCTGATGCTGTAAAGAGCAATATTGCATAGGAACCTGGAATGTCAGGTCCATGAATCAAGGCAAAGTGGAAGTGGTCAAACAAGAGATGGCAAGGGTGAACGTCGACATTCTAGGAATCAGTGAACTAAAATGGACTGGAATGGGTGAATTTAACTCAGATGACCATTATATCTACTACTGCGGGCAGGAATCCCTCAGAAGAAATGGAGTAGCCATCATGGTCAACAAAAGAGTCTGAAATGCAGTCCTTGGGTGCATTCTCAAAAATGACAGAATGATCTTTGTTCGTCTCCAAGGCAAACCATTCAATATCACAGTAATCCAAGTCTATGCCCCAACCAGTAACGCTGAAGAAGCTGAAGTTGGATGGTTCTATGAAGACCTACAAGACCTTTTAGAACTAACACCCAAAAAACATGTCCTTTTCATTATAGGGGACTGGAATGCAAAAGTAGGAAGTCAAGAAACACCTGGAGTAACAGGCAAATTTGGCCTTGGATTGCGGAATGAAGCAGGGTAAAGACTAATAGAGTTTTGCCAAGAAAATGCATTGGTCATAGCAAACACCCTCTTCCAACAGCACAAGAGAAGACTCTACACATGGACATCACCAGATGGTCAACACCAAAATCAGATTGATTATATTCTTTACAGCCAAAGATGGAGAAGCTCTATACAGTCAACAAAAACAAGACCAGGAGCTAACTGTGGCTCAGATCATGAACTCCTTATTACCAAATTCAGACTCAAATTGAAGAAAGTAGGGAAAACCGCTAGACCATTCAGGTATGACCTAAATCAAATCCCTTATGATTATACAGTGGAAGTGAGAAATAGATTTAAGGGCCTAGATCTGATAGATAGAGTGCCTGATGAACTATGGACGGAGGTTCGTGACATTGTACAGGAGACAGGGATCAAGACCATCCCCATGGAAAAGAAATGCAAAAAAGCAAAATGGCTGTCTGGGGAGGCCTTACAAATAGCTGTGAAAAGAAGAGAAGTGAAAAGCAAAGGAGAAAAGGAAAGATATAAGCATCTGAATGCAGAGTTCCAAAGAATAGCAAGGAGAGATAAGAAAATCTTCCTCAGCGATCAATGCAAAGAAATAGAGGAAAACAACAGAATGAGAAAGACTAGAGATCTCTTTAAGAAAACTAGAGATACCAAGGGAACATTTCATGTAAAGATAGGCTCGATAAAGGACAGAAATGGTATGGACCTAACAGAAGCAAAAGATATTAGGAAGAGGTGGCAAGAATACACGGAAGAACTATACAAAAAAGATCTTCACGACCCAGATAATCATGATGATGTGATCACTAATCTAGAGCCAGACATCTTGGAATGTGAAGTCAAGTGGGCCTTAGAAAGCATCACTACGAACAAAGCTAGTGGAGGTGGTGGAATTCCAGTTGAGCTGTTTCAAATCCTGAAAGATGATGCTGTGAAAATGCTGCACTCAATATGCCAGCAAATTTGGAAAACTCAGCAGTGGCCACAGGACTGGAAAAGGTCAGTTTTCATTCCAATCCCAAAGAAAGGCAATGCCAAAGAATGCTCAAACTACCACACAGTTGCACTCATCTCACATGCTGGTAAAGTAATGCTCAAAATTCTCCAAGCCAGGCTTCAGCAATACGTGAACCGTGAACTCCCTGATGTTGAAGCTGGTTTTAGAAAAGGCAGAGGAACCAGAGATCAAATTGCCAACATCTGCTGGATCATGGAAAAAGCAAGAGTGTTCCAGAAAAACATCTATTTCTGCTTTATTGACTATGCCAAAGCCTTTGACTGTGTGGATCACAAAAAATTGTGGAAAATTCTGAAAGAGATGGGAATACCAGACCACCTAACCTGCCTCTTGAGAAATCTGTATGCAGGTCAGGAAGCAACAGTTAGAACTGGACATGGAACAACAGACTGGTTCCAAATAGGAAAAGGAGTCCGTCAAGGCTGTATATCGTCACCTTGCTTATTTAACCTATATGCAGAGTACATCATGAGAAACACTGGACTGGAAGAAACACAAGCTGGAATCAAGACTGCCGAGAGAAATCTCAATAACCTCAGATATGCAGATGACACCACCCTTATGGCAGAAAGTGAAGAGTTAAAAAGCCTCTTGATGAAAGTGAAAGAGGAGAGTGAAAAAGTTGGCTTAAAGCTCAACATTCAGAAAACGAAGATCATGGCATCCGGTCCCATCACTTCATGGGAAATAGATGGGGAAACAGTGGAAACAGTGTCAGACTTTATTTTGGGGGTCTCCAAAATCACTGCAGATGCTGACTGCAGCCATGAAATTAAAAGACACTTACTCCTTGGAAGAAGTTATGACCAACCTAGATAGCATATTCAAAAGCAGAAACATTACTTTGCTGACTAAGGTCCGTCTAGCCAAGGATATGGTTTTTCCTGTGGTCATGTGTGGATGTGAGAATTGGACTGTGAAGAAGGCTGAGTGCCGAAGAATTGATGCTTTTGAACTGTGGTGTTGGAGAAGACTCTTGAGAGTCCCTTGGACTGCAAGGAGATCCAACCAGTCCATTCTGAAGGAGATCAACCCTGGGATTTCTTTGGAAGGAATGATGCCAAAGCTGAAGCTCCAGTACTTTGGACACCTCATGCAAAAAGTTGACTCATTGGAAAAGACTCTGATGCTGGGAGACATTGGGGGCAGGAGGAGAAGGGGACGACCGAGGATGCGATGGCTTGATGGCATCACGGACTCGATGGACGTGAGTCTGTGTGAACTCCGGGAGTTGGTGATGGACAGGGAGGCCTGGCGTGCTGCGATTCATGGGGTCGCAAAGAGTCAGACACGACTGAGCGACTGAACTAAACTGAACCAGAATGTTCTAAACAATGTACAGAAAAGTTCCCTTTTTGGGGTTATAGTCCTCTGCCCCCTGCTGGCTATTCCAACCTGTGTAGGTATTCACAATTGACAGCTTTGGGTATATCTTTCTCGACTTGAACTGTGCACTTGCAGATGTACTTTATCTTAAAAATAAAAATGTATGATCTTAAAAAATGTACAGAGGCTATAGTTCAGTTCAGTCACTCAGTCGTGTTCAGCTATAAGATCTGTGGAAAAAACAGAGTAGCTGATGTTTGTAATTTTCAAGGCATTTTTGCATTCAGTTCAGTTCAGTTCAGTCGCTCAGTTGTGTCCGACTCTTTGCGACCCCATGAATCGCAGCACACCAGGCCTCCCTGTCCATCACCAACTCCCGGAGTTCACCCAAACTCATGTCCATCAAGTCGGTGATGCCATCCAGCCATCTCATCCTCTGTCATCCCCTTCCCCTCCTGCTCCCAATCCCTCCCAGCATCAGAGTCTTTTCCAATGAGTCAATTTTTTTTTTACATGTAAAAGGTCTTAGTTTATTCTCTCTTTCATGAAAAATCTGCACAATCACCACAGATACAGTCACTGTAGAATCTTTACTCCTTCTGTTATCCAATCTCCAGCTCACTTCTTTTTGCCAGCACCAACGTTGGCCTTTGCAGTCCCCCTGACTTTCTTCATTCTGTTCTTGCGTTCCTTTCGCTGTTTTCTTGAGGTCTTTTTCTTCTCATACAGGCCATGTCTTGCAAGCCTATGTTTGGGCTCATTTTTCTTCCCGTAATCCAAGGAATCGTAAATCATGCCGAAGCCAGTTGTCTTGCCACCACCAAAATGAGTTCTGAATCCAAAAACAAAGATGACATCTGGTGTGGTCTTGTACATTTTGGCCAGTTTTTCCCGAATTTCTGTTTTAGGTACTGTTGCCTTTCCAGGGCGAAGAACATCGATGACCATTTGTTTCCACTGAAGCAGTCGGTTGGTCATGAACTTCCTAGTCCGGATAGTTACTGTGTCGTTCATGATGGCGGCTGATCTTCAAGCAGCCAGGGAGGAAAAGAGGGCTAAAACTTCGCCGGCCAATCATATCAACGCTCCCAATTTGTCAATTTTTGCATTACTTCTTCTAATTGTAATAACTTTCTGAGAGGTACACAGAGAAGATAATATCTCAGTTTTTTGTTGTGGAAATTAATGCTCAGAGTAGGGACATGAAATGCCCAAGAAGACATACCCTGTAGGTTCAGAGGAAAGATTAGAAATTAGGTCTTTTGACATCTCAACTAAGACTCTACCCTTACCATAATAGTATGAGTCTGTTTTCCAGGTACTTGTAAAATGGAATGAATAAAGAAATAAGGTATCTCACTCCCTTTTCCTGCGTATGGGATTAACCACAAGAAAGTTAGACATCTTTAGTTTTCTTTCCTACAGTCTCTTAGCACCTAACTCCTGTTAGGTGGCCTCAGGAAACATTTGTTGAAGATGTCCACTCTATACAACATTTTGGGGAAAGCTTGATTTGTTTAAAGCAGAGGTTCTCAGAAACCCATCTATAGGTTAGTGCTTGGCTAGCTAAATATGCATTTTATTTTTTTTTTAATATTTATTTTTGGCTGCATTGGGTCTCAGTTGCCACACAGAAGATCCTTCGTTGTGGCTCTTGGTTCAGCAGTTGCCTCAAGGCATGTGTGATCTTAGTTCCCTGACAAGGGATGGAACCATAGTCCTATGCATTACAAGGTGGTTTCTTAATGCTGGACACTAGGAAAGTCCCTAAATGTGCATTTTAAAATTACATATCTCAGAGCCCCATCCGTGGACATTTTAACACAGGCGGTCTTGAGTGAGACCCAGGAATCAGTGTTTTTAAAATGATCCTGTGATGATTCTAATGAGCCTTTGGATTTAGAAACCTCTGGTTTTTAAAGTATCTTGCTTCTCTTTATTCCTCCCTCCCTCCTCCTTAGTCTCTAGAGGGAAGTCAAAAAAGCAGATGGGAAGAGAAAAGTAAAGATGAACAAATATGTGGCCCTATAAACTCACCCTTGGGAGAGAAACTGCCCCAGTCCCAATGGTTTTCTGGTTTTCAATTCTAGTCCCTTATGAGCCTAGGTTCTCTTTCAACCTTTGGATTCATTTAAGTATTCATTTAGAAATGTGCCAAGTGCTGGGGAAATAGCAGCTAGCCGTCAAAGTCGCTGGTCCAGAGATGACAAATGCTATGAGGGAAAGTAAAGCAAGATAAGAGGATGGAGAGGGGAAAGAGGGATGAAACTAATTTAGCCAGGGAAGGCCTATCTGAAATGAGTTTCAGGAGATACCTCTAGGGCTCCCTGGTGGCTCAATAATAAAGAACCCGCCTGCCAGTGTAGAAGGCATGCGTTCAGTCCCTGATTCCGGAAGATCCCATACGCCAAGAAGCAGCTAAGCCCGTGTGCCACAACAATTGAGCCTGTGCTCTAGAGCCCTGGAATTGCAACTGTTGAGCCCATACGCCGCAACTACTGAAGCCTTCATGCCCTAGCGCCTGTGCTCTGCAGCAAGAGAAGCCACGGCAACAAGAAGCCGACACACTTGCAATGAAGAGTAGCCCCCGCTCACTGCAACTAGAGAAAAGGCCCACACAGCAACAAAGACCCAGTATAGCCAAAAATAAATAAATAAAATTATTATCTTTTTAAAGCAAACGCAATACCTCTGTACCCTCATAATAAATTTGAGAAGATAGATAGGGACTGAGGCATCATTGGAGTATCCAGTGGCCAGCCCAACAACCGTCTATTAACAGGCTAGCCAGAACTCCTCTACCACTACTATGCGACACTCCTGGCCTCTGCAGGTACATTTAATGAATCTTAATGATCTTTGGCATCTGGTCCCATCACTTCATGGGAAATAGATGGGGAAACAGTGGAAACCGTGTCAGACTTTATTTTTTGGGGCTCCAAAATCACTGCAGATGGTGATTGCAGCCATGAAATTAAAAGACGCTTACTCCTTGGAAGAAAAGTTATGACCAACCTAGATAGCATATTCAAAAGCAGAGACATTACTTTGCCAACTAAGGTCCATCTAGTCAAGGCTATGGTTTTTCCTGTGGTCATGTATGGATGTGAGAGTTGGACTGTGAAGAAAGCTGAGCACCAAAGAATTGATGCTTTTGAACTGTGGTGTTGGAGAAGACTCTTGAGAGTCCCTTGGACTGCAAGGAGATCCAACCAGTCCATTCTGAAGGAGATAAACCCTGGGATTTCTTTGGAAGGAATGATGCTAAAGCTGAAACTCCAGTACTTTGGCCACCTCATGCGAATAATTGACTCATTGGAAAAGACTCTGATGCTGGGAGGGATTGAGGGCAGGAGGAGAAGGGGACAACAGAGGATGAGATGGCTGGAAGGCATCGCCGACTCAATGGACATGAGTTTGAGTGAACTCCAGAAGTTGGTGATGGACAGGGAGGCCTGGCGTGCTGCGATTCATGGGGTCACAAAGAGTTGGACACGACTGCATGACTGAACTGAACTGAACTGAGTGATTTTTGCATTGTTTGCTCCAGATTTAAAGCACCAGGTAGGAATCCCCAGAAGGTCCAGTGGTTAGGACTCCATGCTTCCACTCTTGGGGTCCCTGAGTTTAATCCCTGGTCCAGAAACTAAGATCCCACAAGTCTCATGGCATGGCCAAAAAAAGAAAAAGGAGGAAGCACAAGTTGAGTGAAGCTGCAAGGTCAAGTCTAAAGCCACCTGCCAGTACTCCACTTGCAGTGTGCAGGAGATAGGAACTCTCTCTGGGGGCAACCAAGAAGAGGATCCCAGCATGGACTCCCCGAAAGCTGCCATCTCATGAGTGAGTCCCCTGGTAGAAGACTTCCTATACTGCACTATCAAAAAAAGACACAATATCACTATAGTTTCTCTTTCTTACAACTAGAGTAGTCCTAATATAACCCCCTGAGGAAGACCTTAAGATCAACAGAGTGCAACATTCTATTCTGTCCTGGGACATTTAATAAGCATTAACTAGGCACAGTGCCAGGATGTTAAAGACCCAAATGTGTAGAGGAAGAAAATAGATTCTTGACTTAATGATCCTTAAAGCCTAGATCATCTTTTAACCTCAGATATGCAGATGATATCTGAGGGCTTCCCTGGAGGCTCAACTGATAAAGAATGCCTGCAATGTGGGAGACCTGGGTTTGATCCCTGGGTTGGGAAGATTCCCCTGGAGGAGAGCATGGTAACCCACTCCAGTATTCCTGCCTGGAGAATCCCCATGGACAGAGGAGCCTGGTGGGCTGCCATCCATGGGGTAGCAAACAGTATGACATGACTTAGCTACTGAACAACAATAACAACAACAACAAAGGTCTAGATGGGGAGACAAAACGTATATAAAAAATTTCAAAATAAGACAGCATATTTCATTGGCCAAAAAAGTGTTACTGCTAATGTGAAACAGTTGGATATAGTGCATTAAAACCCTTGCTTTAAAACTAGACTGCCTGAGTTTGAGTTCTGCCTCCATCCATTACTAAGGGCAAAACTCTGTGAATGTTAGTTTCTCTGGGCCTCAATTTTCTCATTTGTAAAAATGTGGATAATAGGGCTTACCTGGTGACTCTGGTAAAGAATCTGTCTGCCAATGCAGGAGACCAGGGTTTGATTCCCGGTCTGGGAAGATCCCACATGCCATGGGGCAACTAAGCCAGAACAGCACAACTACTGAGCTGCACTCTAGCGTCCCAGAGCTGCCAACTACTGAGCCCGTCTCTGCAACAAGAGAAGTCACTGCAATGAGAAGCCATTGCACCACAACTAGAGAGTAGCCCCCACTCACTACAACTACAGAAAACCCACATGCAGCAACGAAAAGACCCACCACAGCCAAAAACTAAAATAGATAATAAAATAATTAAATAAATCTTCTTTTAAAACGTGGATAATAAACATATCTACCTTGTAGAGTTCCAGTGAAGATTGAACTGAGATAATCCATTTAAAACCCTTCACACTATGCCTGGTCAACACACAGTTAGCACCAATACAGGTTAGCTAAATTGTATTTAATAGCTACTGTATTTCATCAGTATAAGTTGATAAAATTGTTTGTAAGATTAGTCATTATTTTATAAATTACAATGAAAGAAAAATCACTTCCAATTAAACTCTGATACAATGCTTTTCTATAACTTAGGAGTTTTCTATACAACCTCATCCTCCATGCACCAAGAATGTGATGCAGCATTGCTTAAAAGAGTGCTCCCAAGGACTTCCCTGGTTAAGACTCTGTGCTCCCAGTGCAGGAACCTGTGTGCACGCTAAGTTGCTTCAGTCATGTCTGACTCTTTGCGACCCCATGAACTGTAACCCATCAAGCTCCTCTGTCGATGGGATTCTCCAGGCAAGAATACTGGAGTGGGTTGCCATACCCTCCTTCAGGAGATCTGCCCGGACCAGGGATCGAACCCAAGTCTCTTGTCTCCTGCACTGGCAGGTGGGTTCTTTACCACTAGTGCCACCTGGGAAGCCCTTCAGTGCAGGAGGTTTGGGTTCAATTCTTGGTCAGGGAGCTAAGATTCCACATTCATCATGAGGTGTGGCCAAAAAAACATAAAACAGTGCTCCCAATAGTCTCCAGGATTCTCTACCACATTACTGGCATCCCTTTTATAAACCTCTCTGAACATCAGTTACATTCAGCATATGTGGTACCAACAATGCCTTTAACTCAGCTGAACTGATGACAATTTGAATATCTATGACCATAATTACTAATAATTACATCTATATCCACATGACTGATGATGCATGCAGAAACATCCTGATTTCAGAGACGTTAATGTGTTTTAAAAAAATTGGATTCTTAGAACTTTTTGAAGTATTATGATTTATAAAATTCTAAGGGAGGAGTTTGTTCAGGAGCTCAAATTCTGCAGTTTTATAAACCAAAAGGACAAAAAGCAATAGCTTTGACAGATGTTTGCAATGAATCATCTTTGTTGCTGTAAACTTGTAGAAAACTGTTAAAATTGTTACTATAGTGAACACTAAAAAGAAAGTATTTTCAGGACTGCCAGGCCAAACTGACGTGCAGAGAAGTTTCCTCAGAATCTAAGAAGTTTAACAGTGGAAGGGAAACATGTGAGACTTCACTCTATTCCTTCCACATTACTCTGATCATCTAAAAGTCACCCAGGGAATTCCCTGGTGGTCCAGTAGTTAGTACTCCGCACTTCCACTGTAGGGGGCCTGGGTTCTGTCCCCTGTAGGAGAACTAAGACCCCACAAGATGCATGGCATGGCCAAAAATAAAATAAAGGTCATCCAGCCTTTTTAGAAAATTCCTCCAGTGAGAGTAAACTCAAAACTTTCAAAGGTAGTTTGGGGACTTCCCTGGCCCTCTAGTGGTTAAGACTCTGCTCCCAATGCAAGGGACACAGGTTCGATCCCTCGTCAGGTAAAAACAGCAACAACAAAAAACTAACTTTCAAAGGAAGTTTGCCTCATTTTAGGGAAATTCTGCTCATAGTTCTTCTGTATATTAAAAAACAAAATTCTTACTTCCATGCCGTCCACCTCTTGGCCCCAGTCCTATACTTTAGAACTATGCCCTCAAACATATTCACTTAATTCCACCTCAAGTTCTCCCCTCAACATCCTTCACCTCACCTCCCCACCTCCTTTAGCCACATCTTCTCTTTTCCAAGGTCCATCAATTCTGAGGGTCAACAATAAGAGCTGAGATCAGCTGTGCGGTTCTTAGGCTGGGCCTATCTGGAATCACAGAGCTGTAACCATCTGGCAGCTGGACTGGGCTGGGTGGTCTAGGATGGCCTCACTCATGTGTCTAGTGGTGGTCCTGGCTGTCAGCTCCCTGTCTCTCCGCGTTGTCTGTTGTCCCCAAGGGGTCTGGTCTACTTTACCAACAGCGTCATGACAGCAAGAAAGTGAGAACAGAAGCTACAAGCCCTGTTAAAACCCAGGCTCAGAACTCACACAGTGACAGCTCTTCCACGTTTTCTTTGCCAAAACAAGAACAGTCCAACTTAGACTAAAGAGGTAGATAAGCAGACTTCACTTCTTGTTAGGAGGAGCAACAAAGTCACAATGCAAAGGGGTGTGCATACCAGCAAGTGCTTAGCATTTTACTTCACTTACTTTCCTCAGCAACCTATGGAACAGGCACTGTTGTTATGTCATGTTAGATATGAGCAGGACTGATACACTTATAAGGTGGGACTTGAAAGTTATAACTGGAAAAACTACTATTGTTTCTCCACTTTCCATTCAAACCACTTCTGTAGGGATGAAATCTAAGGCAAGTCCTATGACTTTCGTGGTCACTCTTAGAAAATAAAAAGTCTGCTTTTCAGGTTTCTGAGACAGTCTTAGTCCAGTAATTAAAATGCCCAGTCCTACGTAATAGGTTGATTTCCAACTTCTCACTTTGCAATCACTATAATAATACTAATTGATTCAGACAAGACTCATCAGTGGATGCTAAATATTCTCAGTGAAAATTTGATGAGGAGAAGGAGATTTATAGTGTCTCAAAATACCTCCCTTCAAAATCATTATTCATTTCAAATGGGAAAATTGTCACTTTATGATGGAGAGATCTGCCAGACACTGCCTTATCCAAGCAATCAAAGTTAACATGAATAATAATGGGACAAACTGACACCAAGTGCCTCTTGATGTTATGTACTAAGAAGAGCACAACATCAGTTTGTGAAACAGTCCTGCTAAGAATGCAAATTTTCAACTTAATCATGAGGAAACATCCAATAAACTCAAATTGGGGAATGTTATGCAAAATAAATGACCTATATAATCTTAAAAGTGTCAAAGGTCATGAAAGACAAAAACTGCTGAAGAACTGGCCAGATTAAAGAAGAAATAAACACACAGGAGGGCTTCCCAGACAACGCAGTGGTAAAGAATCTGCCTGCCAGTGCAAGAGACACAAGAGATGTGGATTCAACCCCTGGGTCAGGAAGATACCCTGGAGGAGGAAACAGCAACCCACTCTAGTATTGTTGCCTAGAAAATTCCATGGACAGAGGAGCCTGGCGGGCTCTACAGTCCAGGGGGTTGCAAAGAGCTGGACACAACTCTTTGCACACATACACAAACACGCATGTAATCCATGAGACACTAAATGTAATACATGAGAGGGACTCGCTTTAGGGGTTAGACCTCACAGGATGCTGACAGTGACCACTCTCTTCTAATTCCCAGCCTTGCCCTTGCGATAGGGTGTAGTTAGCAAAAGTTGGGGAATTTGCTTAACCTCCTCCTCTTCAACTCCTGATTTGGTGATCTTATCCATCATTTTGGAATTGAGGATAGTTGGTAACATTTAGGGGGGACTCATTTAAAATGGGGACAAGAAACTCTATTTTAAAATACCATTATATGAGGGACTTCCCTGGTGGTTTGCAGGAAGGGGGACCCCTTCCAGGGCCTGAAACTGGGCTCTTGTCTAACACTCAGAAATGAATTGTCCGAGGAGACACATGTGCTGACAAAGTAAGAGACTTTATTGGGAAAGAGCACCCAGGTGGAGAGCAGCAGGGTAAGGGAACCCAGGAGAACTGCTCTGCCACATGGCTTGCTGTCTCAGGTTTTATGGTGATGGGATTAGTTTCCAGGTTGTCCTTAGCCAGTCATTCTGACTCAGAGTCCTTCCTGGTGGTGCACGCCTTGTTCAGCCAAGATGGATGTCAGAGAGAAGGATTCTCTCTGAAGAAGGGAGGTGGTTGGACATGTGGTGTCTCCTTTTGACTTCTCCCGAATTCTTCTGGTTGGTGGTGGCTTATTAGTTCCGTGTTCCTTAGCAGGACCTCCTATCATAAAACAATTCATGCAAATGGTTACTATGGTGCCTGGCAGGGTGGGCGGTTTCAATTAGTATGCTTCCCCTAACAGTTCAGTGGTGAAGAATCTGCTTTCCAATGCAGGGGACGTGGGTTTGATCCCTGGTCAGAGAACTAGGATCCCACACGCCACTGAGCAACTAAGCCCGTGTAGACAGTCCACGTGCCGCAGTGAAAGATCCCACGTGCCACAACTAAAACCTGACAGTCAAATAAATAAATTTTAAAATAAAATACTATTTTATGAGGAAACTAAGACTTTAAAAGTTTAAGTAACTTGGTCTATGCCACAGATAATGAAAAACAGAATTGGGATTCCAAAATCAGTATCAAATTTATGCTTATAAACTTCTACCTTGGTAGATTTGGCCTGTTCTTGGCTGTTGTATCTTTTTAGCTTCTGATTAGGTCATTTAAGGAATTTACTCTGTATCTTAATAACTATTTATCAAGCACTTACTATAATGTGCCTTACATATATTGTCTCACTTTATTTTTTATAACTGTATCATGTAGCTATTATTGTGACTTAAGAGTGACAAAACTCCACTTGTGCCACAATTAGAGAAAGCCCACATGCCTCAACAAAGACCCAGTGCAGCATTAAAAAAAAAAAGAAAAAGAGAAACAAGATTAAGAGAACATAAATGGCAATATTCAAATTGGCATATCCGGTAGCTGAGATTATGGGCCAATTTTATTTTTCTTTCTGCTAATCTGTATTTTCCAAAGTGTCTCAGTGCAGATACATTACTTTTGCAATGGGAAAGGACAGCTTTGTTGTTGCTGCTGTTATTTTAACAAGGCTCACAACATGAGTGAAAACTCGGGAGCAGGAGTCATGGTGAGAAGACTGAAAGGACACTCACGGGCCTCTGGCATGAACACTTAAGGACCAAGACTTACATTCCAATATGCAAATTAAGAATGGCTTGTATTTCACTCCAGATGGGTTTTAAAAAATAACTTTGGATTTTCTCAAAAGGTTTAAAAAAACAAAAAGGTTTGGCTCAAAGTCCTAGATTTCTGCATCATTAAGCAAAGAATAAATGACCAATTACTTTCTGCCAGGCACTATTCAGAAAGTACTTTGCATATATTAAATCAACTAATCTTCAAAGTAACCCTAAGACATAAAGACAATTATTATTTCCATTTTACAGGTGAGAAAATTTCTTTGAGTCTTGATCAGTCAAGTAATTTTCCCAGTGTCTTACAAATAAAAAATGATATATCGTCAATTGAATCCAGACCTTTTATTTCTAGAGTCTGCATTCTCAAGTTTTGCTTGAAATATAATGATGGCAGAATTTAAACATATTAGTTATAAAACCATTTAATATTCCTGTACTCTCCTTGAAAGTGAAAGTGAAAGTGAAGTCTCTCAGTTGTGTCCGGCTCTTTGCAACCCTGTGGACTATAGCCCAACAGGCTCCTCAGTCCATGGGATTCTCCAGGCAAGAATACTGGAGTGGGTTGCCATTTTCTTCTCCAGGGGATCTTCCCTACCCATTGAACCCAGGTTTCCCGCATTGCAGGCAGACGCTTTAACTTCTGAGCCACCAGGGATATGGCATCCCAATGGACCAGTCCTAAATTTTTTAAGCCAGGAACTGACTGAAATGTTATGCACCTCAAGGATAAAACCTGGCAGATTTAGAACAGAAAGCAAGACAGCTAATTTACACTGTTGTATTTGTTTTTGGTATATGGCAGGGAGATCCAGTGATATACATACATATATATATTCAGTTATATATTATATGCTTTCTCATATTCCTCTCCTTTATGAGTAACCATTATTCTTATCTCTATCCTCATATACATTATAATGTTATAGCACCATCATGTTAAAAATTGTAATGCATATGATAAATTATTATAACAAAAAATGTGACCAATTTTTTCATTTACCATATAAATAGTTGTCAGTTATCCTGCCATTTTCATTACCTATGTTTCAAGAGAATCATAGGTCCCTAAAATAGTCCTTGAGTTTCTCTTCCAAATTGTCACTGCTCAAATATCACAAAGAAAACCAAGACTGGAAGTACGCTAATCAGTTTGTTCAGATCTCTCTTCAATTGAACTATGTCTTAATCTATTATGGACAGAAGCATGCTCTGTGGAATTTAGTTTGATGGTTATTTGTACATGAATCTTATTTATGAAATTTATATAAAACCTTTGTTTCTTTCCTCTAATTTCTTTATATTTTATTGAGTGATGTCTTTGTTAAATATCTTATGATTTAGAAAGCTGTTTTCTCTAAAATTATAAAACTTACCATTTTCAAAAGTGAAACTTAGCTAAGTAAGGGATTTTTGTAATGCTTTTGCCAACATTAGTAATAATAATGAAGAGTTTATATCAAATCACTGTGGCCAGTGCAACTTCAAAATAAATTTCATTTTTCCTGCAAAGGCCACAAATCACTCTTTGCTCAAAATCTATTATTTTGTTTAACTTTTCTAATGTACCTTGTATCTTATTTAAATTAAATGCAACTACTTCGACAAAATTTAGGAAGCATTTTCTTCATGTGGTCAGGAGTGATATTGTATATGATTCATCAAGATGTTCAAAGTTTGGACAGATTCAGAATGTTGTATGTAATCTTTGATTTGTTCCAAAGAATATGACTGCTATTAACATGAGTAAGTCTAACAGATGTGAACAAAGTTCAGAAGTGGTTTCACGAATGTTCTGGATTTGGTGCTAAAATAAGGCATGTGCACTTTATTTTAGCAAGACATTTATCACAGGCTTTATCATGCATGGAGGGGCTCCGTAATAGACTCCTAGGGCCCCATGGTACACCTGTGAACGTAGGATTTACTGGTAGATCATACTCAGTGCCCTGAGCTCTCATTGCCCCACAGCACGGGCCTGGCATAGGTGTTCTCAATGCACCTTGGTCAAAGTCCCAAGGACTGGTCTGAGGCAAGGGATTAGGCAGCACAAACTCAACAAACAGAATTCAAGGAGAAAGGATTCTGCCCTGCATATAGTATGTGTTACATATGCATCAACTGGACAAAGAGAGTGTAGGGAAGATCTAGTCTCTCTAAGACCTAAGAATATAACAAGGGATCTTCAGCTCAGGAAGAGTGCTAAGTAGTGTGTGAACCCAAGGCTGAGGTCTCATACTGAGGGCCTTGGAAACACCCTTGAAGAAGCTCTACCTGTAGGTACACTGGCATCTGTGGCAGCCTAATCGTCCCTCTGCAGACAGGCTCAGTCCCTCAGAGTGAGCCCTCTGCTAACTTATCAAAGGAGGGAAAGAAACACGCTTCCAGGAGCCTTCAGATTTGGTTCTTAGTAGACTTGCCTTTGGCAATCTTTTGAATCAAAGCCTAAAACTGAAAAATGTTTTATCAGTTTTTCACTTAAGCCAAAGGCCTGTGGTTTTTTAACATCAGGGGTGATACTAATGGAATATTTCTTAATTTTCCACTTTGGTTTTTTTTCTGGTAGTTCAAATGTACGTGTGTATAAAACTATTCAACATGCATGAGAAATGCTGGGCTGGAGAAAGCACAAGCTGGAATCAAGATTGCCAGGAGAAATATCAATAACCTCAGATATGCAAATGACACCACCCTTATGGCAGAAAGTGAAGAACTAAAGAGCTTCTTGATGAAAGTGAAAAGAGGAGAGTGAAAAAGTTGGCTTAAAGCTCAACACTCAGAAAACTAAGATCATGGCATCCGGTCCCATCACTTCATGGGAAATAGATGGTGAAACAGTGGAAACAGTGTCAGACTTTATTTTGGGGGCTCCAAAATCACTGCAGATGGTGATTGCAGCCATGAAATTAAAAGACGCTTACTCCTTGGAAGGAAAGTTATGACCAACCTAGACAGCATATTCAAAAGCATTGCTTTGCCAACAAATGTCCGTCTGGTCAAGGCTATTATTTTTCCAGTAGTCATGTATGTATGTGAGAATTAGACTATAAAGAAAGCTGAGCACCAAAGAACTGATGCTTTTGAACTGTGGTGTTGGAGAAGACTCTTGAGAGTCCCTTGGACTGCAAGGAGATCCAACCAGTCCATCCTAAAGGAGATCATTCCTGGGTGTTCATTGGAAGGACTTATGTTGAAGCTGAAACTCCAGTCCTTTGGCCACCTGATGCAAAGAGCTGATTCACTGGAAAAGACCTTGATGGTGGGAAAGATTGAGGGCAGGAGGAGAAGGGGATGACAGAGGATGAGAAGGTTGGATGGCATCACTGACTCAATGGGCATGGGTTCGGGTGGACTCTGGGTGTTGGTGATGGACAGGGAGGCCTGGCATGCTGCAGTTCCTGGGGTCACAAAGAGTTGGACACAACTGAGTGACTGAACTGAATTGAACTGAATTGAAGTTAATTATACAAAGATGGGCATTTCTATTGGCTCAGAGGTTAAAGCGTCTGCCTGGAATGCAGGAGACCTGGGTTCAATCCCTGGGTCAGGAAGATCCCCTGGTGAAGGAAATGGCAACCCACTCCAGTAAGAATCCCATGGAGGGAAGAGCCTGGTGGGCTACAGTCCATGGGGTCACAAAAAGTCGGACATGACTGAGCGAGTTCACTTTCTTTCTTTCACTTTTCTTCTCTCACTTTGTTGTTCAGTTGTTCAGTCGTATCTGACTCTCTGTGACCCTATGAAATGCAGCACGCCAGGCTTCGCTGTCCTTCACAATCTCCCAGTTTGCTCAAACTCATGACCGTTGAGTTGGTGATGCCATCCAACCATCTCATCCTCTCTCATGCCCTTCTTCTCCTACCCTCACACTTTCCCAGCATCAGGGTCTTTTGCAGTGAGTTGGCTCTTTGCATCAGGTGGCCAACGGATTGGAGTTCAGCTTCAGCATCAGTCCTTCCAATGAATATTCAGGGTTGATTTCCTTTAGGATTGACTGGTTTGATCTCTTTGCAGTCCAAGGGGCTCTCCAGGGTCTTCTTCAGCACCACAGTTGGAAAGCATCAATTCTTTGGTGCTCAGCCTTCTTTATGGTCCAACTCTCACATCCATACATGACTACTAGAAAAACCATAGCTATGGATATACAGACCTTTGTCAGCAAAGCAATGTCTCTGCTTTTTAATATGCTGTCTTGGTTGGTCATAGCTTTCCTTCCAAGGAGCATTAGTTTTTTGAATGTTGAGTTTTAAGCCAGCTCTTTCACCCTTCTCTTTCACCTTCATCCAGAGGCCCTTTAGTTCTTCTTCACTTTCTGCCATTAGGGTGGTGTTAATTTGCATATATGAGATATCAAAGTGATCATCTTTTCATTTTTTATTTAATTTTCCATCATAGATGATGATCATTATCTGTCTTAAATGTTTAGTCATTCTAGCTTCAAATTTCAAAATCATTTATTTTAAATTTAGAAACATTCCACTGCTTTCTGTAAATGCTATGTTGTTACTATTACTTTAACAGCATTACAATAATGTCCTACATCACTGTTTGCTTATAATGGTGAAGCTACAATTGTTTTCTGTTTATTTGGCCTTTTTTTTCCCCCCAGTTCTAGTAATAGCATGTGTGGTTTTGTAGGTATTGGTGACATTTCTATTCTTTTAATCAAGAACCTAAGTATTTCCTGTATATTGTCACCCTGCTTATTTAGCTTATATGCAGAGTACATCATGAGAAACACTGGGCTGGATGAAGCACAAGCTGGAATCAAGATTGCTAGGAGAAATATCAATAACCTCAGATATGCAGGTGATATCACCCTTATGGCAAAAAGTGAAAAAGAACTAAAGAGTCTCTTGATGAAAGTGAAAGAGAAGAGTAAAAAAGTTGTCTTAAAGCTCAACATTCAGAAAACGAAGATCATGGCATCCGGTCCTATCACTTCATGGCAAATAGATGGGGAAACAGTGGAAACAGTGTCAGACTTTATTTTTCTGGGCTCCAAAATCACTGTAGATGGTGATTGCAGCCATGAAATTAAAAGACGCTTACTCCTTGGAAGGAAAGTTATGACCAACCTAAACAGCATATTAAAAAGCAGAGACATTACTTTGTCAACAAAGATCTGTCTAGTCCAGGCTATGGTTTTTCTAGTGATCATGTATGGATGTGAGAGTTGGACTATAAAGAAAGCTGAGTGCCAAAGAATTAATACTTTTGAACTGTGGTGTTGGAGAAGACTCTTGAGAGTCCCTTGGACTGCAAGGAGATGCAACCTGTCCATCCTAAAGGAGATCATTCCTGGGTGTTCTTTGGAAGGACTGATGTTGAAGCTGAAACTCCAATCCTTTGGCCACCTGATGCAAAGAGTTGACTCATTGGAAAAAACCCTGATGCTGGGAAAGATTGGGGGCAGGAGGAGAAGGGGACGACAGAGGATGAGATAGTTGGATGGCATCACCAACTCAATGGACATGGGTTTGGGTGGACTCTGGGAGTTGGTGATGGACAGGGAGGCCTGGCGTGTTGCGGTTCATGGGGTTGCAAAGAGTCAGACACTACTGAGTGACTGAACTGACTGAAGTATTTCCAATCATAAGTACTTTCATTAGTCAGAGCTGACCTTGAAAACTGGTTGTGAGATGCTTTACATTATAACAAAACACATAGCCTTGAAACTTCAAATACAAAATACAATTTCTATAGCTTTTAAATTTCAGTTGAAAGCATTTTGGTGTAAAATGATTTACTAAGTTTTCTGCTAAATGAAAACCGAAATGGAAAATTCATTTGAAACAGAAGAATATGATTATCTAGGATCATTATCCAGGAACATTGCTCAATGAACACTGAAAAGCCTCAGTGTTTTCTTGCTCATCCAACCTGTTGATTTCATGTATAATTCTTAATTTTTTGAATTGCCTTAGCTAGTCATTAAATCTTTATTAATAAAAAATATGAAATTGCACATATTCTATTTGACTTAAGCTATGAATCTGAAGAATAATTTTCTTCCTAGCTTCACTGCATGGATCAGTTATCAAATCTCCATTGAATAAAAAACTGTTATCTTCTATTCAAGAATTTCATGTGAGTCATTCTCAACAGAAGTCTATTTGCTTTCCTTTTTTCCAATTTTAAAAAATTTAAGCAGACTTCCTCTTTCAAAGATTTCCTTTTCTTTTAAGGTCTTTTTTTTTTTTTTTGAACTCCATTTCTGTATTGTCTACATTTATAATGATCTTATATTCTCAGTGATCCAGATTTTAAAATAATCTATAATATATTGACTTTACACAACTTAAAAGTATTTTCATTTTAAAAGTAAACTAGGAGGGCTTCCCTGGTAGTCCAGTGGTTAGGAATCTGCCTGCCAGTGGAGAGGACTCAGGTTCGACCCCTGGTCTGGGTGGATCCCACATGCTGCTGAGCAACTGGGCTCGTGCCCCACAACTACTGACCCCATGTGCCCATACTCAGCAACAAAAGAAGCCACCACAGAGGGAAACCCATATACCACAACTTGAGAGTAACCCTTGCTCACCACAACTAGGAAACGCTCATGCACGGGAGAGAAGACCCAGTGCAGCCAAAAACTAACTAATTATTTTTAAAAGTAAACTAGGAATTCCCTGGTGATCCAGTGATTTAGGACTTAGTGCTTTTGCAGCTTGGTATGTGAAGCCTGGCATGCTGCGATTCATGGGGTCGCAAAGAGTTGGACATGACTGAGCGACTGAACTGAACTGAACTGATGTGAAAAAAAAAAAACATAAGAAAAAAGTAAACTAAAATACACGTAAAAGTAAAAATAAAATTCCATGTACATTTTTCAAAAAAGTCTTTTTCTTCTAAAATATTCAACATTATTACATTAAAAGGTAATATATAACTTACAATTAATAGATAGCAGAGGATATCAAAAATGTTTAAATCTGAATTTTAAATTCAGTTTTCTAAAACTTTATACCTTTTAAAATACTTTTTATAAAAATAAAACTATTCATAATTCTAGCATTTGGTGTCCATTTAGTTGCCAGTATAAAGAATCAGTTTTCCATTGTACACATTATGTCTAAACCACACATTTAGTAATAGGAATTGCTCACTATCGCAAATGTTCTTCAGCTACTATATTTATCTGTTGCAAATAAAATACTGATTTACAAGGAACTACCAGTCGGAATATCAAGAGAGAAGCAAAGAAAGGGATGCTCAGCGCTGCTGGGAAAGGACACTGCATTTTGCAAGAATCTATTGCATTGTAGTTTCATTGAGTAGGAGAAGACTCTTGAGAGTCCCTTGGACTGCAAGGAGATGCAACCAGTCCATCCTAAAGGAGATCAGTCCTGGGTTTTCATTGGAAGGACTGAAGCTGAGGCTGAAACTCCAATCCTTTGGCCACCTCATGCGAAGAGTTGACTCATTGGAAAAGACCCTGATGCTGGGAGAGATTGGGGGCAGGAGTACCGGGGACCAGCCCCGGTGGATCCAGGGAATTCGAAGGTGGGGACGGCGTCAGCGTCTTTGGAAATAACTTATTTAATTACAGATAGAGAGGAATTAGGAGATTGACAGAGAAAAAGAGGCCGAATAACTTGGTTCACATGGGATACCAATCACCACCTACGTAGGCCGCAGGCGTCTTTCCGTTCTCCCTAAGGAGAGGAGGCACTGAGGCCTCCCCGGTCCGATCTTAGAAGCTCAGGCAAAATTAATAGGCTTGGTGGGTACCCATGTACCAGATGGGAATTCGGCCAGAAAATAGTAAGAGAGAGAAAGGGGCTGAATAACTTGGTTTACGTGAGATACCAATAAAATTCCAAGACAAGGAATTTGCACCATCTACATTGGGCCGCCGGTGCCACTTGAATATCGGAAGTTGCCCCTCCTTGGGCTCCTTCTCGCGTGGACTTGAAAACTGGGGCAAATAAGTAGACTTGGAGGGCACTCATGCGCCAGATGGGAATTCAGCCAGAAAAACGGGGAGCAGAAAAAGACGACATGAGGGAATCAGTCTTTCCGGAAACTGATCCGATTTCTTTATTTTGGGGTTTGCTTATATACCTTTTGTTACACATAGGGATGAATACAGAGTCATGCGGGGGTCAGCAGTCCTGACCTTTATCAAAATCAGGTGCTTTACATAAATGAATAAAAAGAGGGTCTTAGGGATATTACATCATCTTCTGGCCATGAGTGAGACCTGCTGACATTCTATGATCCTTTCTTTCTGATAACCAAAAACCTTATTTCTTCCAAGGGTGTTTTTTCTTAAACCAGGCACCACCCTCCAGATAAAGTTGCATTCCTATAAGGTGAGGGTGTAGTGAGTTACAATCAAGAAAGGAATTTATTTAACCCAAGGTTAACATGATTAATCTTAAAGGTTAATGCTTATCTCTCCTATATGCTTAAAGATTAATACTTATTTTTCCTATATGTTAGTTATATTCATTATAAGGGCAGGGAACATGGAAATCTAGCAGCAAATATCAGCCCAACAAATGAAAATCCTTTCACCAATGCTCCCCTTAAGATCTATCTAGTCTTAAGATAGTGATAAGGTTACATTTTTACATGGCAAGGACACAGGGATTTATAATAAAGTACAGTGATCTATTACAAAAGAGAAAATCCATTAACTCAAAAAGCCTAGTATTGCTAACATCTAAAACTACTATATTTCCTTTTCTATATTTCAAATACATTGATTAATATATTCCTAGGTGCCTAAGGATATGGAGGCCTGGCGGCAATCATTGACTCAATGAGAAGAAAAAGCCCTATGCTAATTAAGACTCTCAAAATACTCCAAAACTCTCTGTGCTGTTTGTGGTTAAGAGGTAGTAAACAATCATGTGGCAGGAGTATGGATAATCCTGTCACACAAGCTAGTCTGTCAGCAGAGAGGTTTGACCTGAGACATCCTTGTCCCACCCAGAGCAGGGAATTAGCAGCAATCATTGACACAACAAATGAAAAACTCTTCACCGATATAATTCCTAACCAACCCATTATACTGATAATTTCTAACTCCCCAAAAGAATTTGCCTTTAGTAAGTCTAAAACATCTCGTGCCTCTCAGATTGAGAGGCTGTAAACAATTACATGTGGCCGGACGCACCTATACAGGTGGGCTAGATAACCTTCAGAGGAGTTCGTAAGCCGAAACACTCTTATCACACCCAGGAATTTTTATTGCCTTGGAGCTGCACGTTTACTCCTTCTCCGAGAGAAACGGTTATGGGGGAGAACCCCCCGTAAAGTCAGAGGCGTAGGTGAGAGCATAAAACAGACTCTGGTTTTGGGGTTAGATGCTCGGGAACAGGGGGTTTCCTGAGGCTTGATCACACCTTTGCGTATGCCAAGCCTCCTTCCTCATGACCTTTGCCATGGGCGGAGCTCCTCAGCTGGTTCCCAGCACAGGAGGAGAAGGGGATGACAGAGGATGAGATGGCTGGATGGCATCACCAACTCGATGCACATGAGTTTGGGTGAACTCCAGGAGTTGGTGATGGACAGGGAGGCCTGGCATGCGGCAATGCATGGGTCGCAGAGTCGGACACGACTGAGCGACCAAACTGAACTGATTGCATTGTAACATTTGAGAGGAGGAGTCGTTGAGTAATTAATTTATTTTCTCCCATGCACGTTCAGTTGCTCAGTCGTGTCCGACTCTTTGTGATCCCATGGACAGCGGCCCTCCAGGATCATCTGTCTATAGGATTTTCCAGGCAAGAATATTGGAATGGGTTGCTATTTCCTCCTTTAGGGGATCTTCCCAACCCAGGGATCGAACCTGAGTTTCCCGTGTCTTCTGCATTGCAGGCAGATTCTTAACCGCTGGGCCACTGGGGAAGCTGGAACACCTTACAGACTTTCACAATAATCTAATCCAGTGCCACTATTTATTTTATTTTATTGATTTATTTATTTTTGGCCTGGCCTCATGGGTCATGGGATCTTAGTCCACAAGATCTTAGTTTCTCAACCTGGGAATGAATGTGGACCCTCAGCAGTGAAAAAGCAGAGCCCTAACCACTGGAAAAGAGATGAGAATACCAGACCACCTGACCTGACCCTTGAGAAACCTGTATGATGCAGGTCAGGAAGCAACAGTTAGAACTAGACATGGAAAAACAGACTGGTTCCAAATAGGAAAAGGAGTACATCAAGGTTGTATATTGTCACCCTGCTTATTTAACTTATATGCAAAGTACATCATGAGAAACACTGAGCTGGAAGAAGCACAAGCTGGAATCAAGACTGCCGAGAGAAATTTCAATAACCTCAGATATGCAGATGACACCACCCTTATGGCAGAAAGTGAAGAGGAACTAAAAAGCCTCTTGATGAAAGTGAAAGAGGAGAGTGAAAAAGTTGGCTTAAAGCTCAACATTCAGAAAACGAAGATCATGGCATCTGGTCCCATCACTTCATGGGAAATAGATGGGGAAACAGTGGAAACTGTGTCAGACTTTATTTTGGGGGGCTCCAAAATCACTGCAGATGGTGATTGCAGCCATGAAATTAAAAGACGCTTACTCCTTGGAAGAAAAGTTATGACCAACCTAGATAGCATATTCAAAAGCAGAGACATTACTTTGCCAACTAAGGTCCGCCTAGTCAAAGCTATGGTTTTTCCAGTGGTCATGTATGGATGTGAGAGTTGGACTATAAAGAAAGCTGAGCACCGAAGAATTGATGCTTTTGAACTGTGGTGTTGGAGAAGACTCTTGAGAGTCCCTTGGACTGCAAGGAGATGCAACCAGTCTATCCTAAAGGAGATCGGTCCTGGGTGTTCTTTGGAAGGACTGATGCTAAAGCCGAAACTCCAATCCTTTGGCCACCTGAGGCAAAGAGTTGACTCATTGGAAAAGACCCTGATGCTGGGAGACATTGGGGGCAGGAGGAGAAGGGGACGACAGAGGATGAGATGGTTAGATGGCATCACTGACTCGATGGACATGAGTTTGGGTAAGCTGCAGGAGTTGGTGATGGACAGGGAGGCCTGGAGGGGTGAGATTCATGGGGTCGCAAAGAGTCGGACACGAATGAGTGAATGAACTGAACCACTGGACTGCCAGGGAATTTCCTCAGGGACATCTTTTTAAAGGATATAGGACAGGATTTCCGTCGTGCTCCAGTGGTTAAGAATCTGTCTGCCAACGCAGGGAACACAGGTCTGATCCCTAGCCCGGGAGGATCCCACATGCTATAAGGCAACAAAGCCCGTGCACCACAACTATTGTAGCCAGCGTGTACTAGAGCCTGTGCTCCGCAACGAGAGGAGCCACTGCAACAAAGACCCAGAGCAGCAAAAAAACTATAAGTATAAATAAACAAATACAGAAAGAACATGGGACAAGACGTGGATGCATTTCTCTGGAGCCTGAGTATCATTAGTCACAAAAAAGGATATGTAGGTTACAGGCCCAAGCTCTGCCAGCCCTAAGTACCAAGTCAGTGACCAAGGTGCCCTTATGTACTCTAAGAAATGTACTTTTTGTGTATTTGTGATAATCAGACACTTCTAAAGTGCAGAGTCCAGAGCAGAGGCCCCTCTTGCTTAGATCTAAGGTCCTGCCCTATGTTGCTTCCTATTCTTTACTACAAATGAAACCAAGATAAACGTTCTCATTTCTGTCTCCTGAAGGATCTGTAAAGAGTTTCTCAGGAGTCAAACTGGTGGGTTATAAAGTATAACACATTCTTAATTTCACTGAGTACTGCTCTCTGAAATAGCTATACTAGTTTACAATCTTGCCTGTAACAGATAAAGATTTTCTCCATTTTTCTATTCAAGTATATAATTTTCCAAAATTGAAATGGTATTGTCCTATACCTATTGCTTCACAATGGAAATTTTCAATAGTCTAATTTGGTATTAAGTCATTGGCTGGATCCTTCAGGCAAGATTGTCTAACCTATAACCACTGAATTATACAAGCATTGGAGCCATATTCCTGCATCCTTCATTAGGTAAACATATTTGTTTATCCAAAACACAAACTTTGCCAAACTACTAAGACTGCTCCAGGCATTGGGTTGGGCAGCAGCGGCGGGGTGGGTGGGGGGTGGTGAGATGGGGGGAGGGGCCGGGGGGAGGGAGGAGGGGCAGAACCCCAAAATAAATAATAGGCATAATCCCCCACACTCAAAGACCCTGGAGTCTGGAAGATGTTAATGAAACACCTATTCCAAAGCCTTGCAGAAGTCAAGAGTACTGTCATTTTAATTTCTTCTTTTACAAATGATTTAGTCTTGTCAAAAGAAAGGAAATAGGTTAACCTGAAAATACTTGTCTCTGACAAGCCCTGACTTCTAGAACATGTTTACTTTGTAAGAGCACCTAAGTAATACCTTAAATAATCCTTTCTTGAATCTTACCCAGGATCAAATCAGGTATGAGTTCTTCACCCTCTCCTTTTGGAAAATTGTCTCTATTTTTGTCAATTTCTGATCTTGATTTCATTCTCCTTGATTTGCAAAATAACATTTGTTCAACCGTTCATTCTGGGCTGTCTGAGCATGCTGGATGGACATAATTCATGTAGTCCATGTAGTATTAGTTGCTCAGTCGTGTCCGACTCTTTGCAACCCCATGGACTGTAGCCCACCAGGCTCCTCTGTCCACGGAATTCTAGGCGAGAGTGCTGGAGTGGGTTGCCATTCCCTTCTCCAAGGGATCTTCCCGACCCAGGGATCAAACCCTTGTCTCCTGCATCACAGGCAGATTTTTTACTGGCTGAGCCATCAGGGAAGCCTCATGAAGTCTAGATGATCAAAATTATTTAGACCTCTGCACAACTTAGATGCTCACATTTCTCACCCATCTTGGACTCTAGTTTTTTCTAAGCCTCTGTGCTTTAACCTTTTCCAGTATGAAGAGCACCCTCCTTGGCATAGAGTTTTGCCTACTCGGTCACTTGTTCACATTACACAGTTGGCCCCAAGCACCAAATCTAATACTTTATCCTTTTTGTTCTAAATATGATTTATAAAGCTCTTTTGTCCTTAGCAGATTCGTAATTCTCAACTCACATTGGGCTTCAGTGTACCTGATGTCAACTTTTACAGATCTAGGACATTCTCTATGCTCATCCTTAATCATATTTCCTTATTTACATCATTTGCACATTTTTTATTAAACTCTGAACTAAACAGAAAATACCTCAGGCTATCAAACTGGCTTATTCAAACACCTTCCTCTTCTCCTCTTCATTGCTTGTGTTCAGTTGCTTCAGTCATGTCTGACTCTTGCAACCATGAACTGTAGACTGCCAGGCTCCTCTGTCCATGCAATCTTCTGAGCAATAATACTGGAGTGGGTTGTCATTTTCCTCCTCCAGGGGACCTTCCTGACCCAGGGGTCGAACCTGCATCTCCTGCATTGGCAGGTGGATTCTTTACCAATGAGCCACAGGGGAAGCCCCGTTTCCCCTTCATTAGGATCATCTAAAATTATCAGAATTGAATATTTTGAGGGCAACTCAATCCCCTTGATCAAGGTGCATCTAGCAGAACACAAGCCAAATAAATGTTTAGTGAATGATAATAAATGAATGAAAATTTCATTCCATAGATTTATGCTTGTCTCTCTTTGAACTTTTTATAATCTAAAATTTTTGTAATTTTCAAGATACAGATAGATAGTCCTATTGTTATAAAAATTTACAGCTTATTAGAGTTTTTTCCCTGCATTAATGTCCCTTTTACTTCAGTCGATTTCTATTTTTAAAGCACTTGCATATTTCTGAGTTTGTAATTAGTGAAGATGTTAACTCAGTGCTATGGCAGCTGCTCAGAAAAACCCTCTTGGGCCTGACACTCATCACACCTACGTGTGATGATTTTCTTTTTTCTTTTTTGGCTGCACCATGCAACTTGTGGAATTTTAGTTTAGACCAGCAATCAAACCCAGGCCCACAGCAGTGAGAGTTTGGAGTCCTGGACCACGAGGAATTCCCTGCAATGATTTTTTTTTTTTCATGGGCATCAAGGTGACTAACAGCCAGTGACGACCTGTGCCCTTTCCAAACTGAAGAACTGCTATTCTGTATTGTGAGAGAATCTGAAGCATCTTTAACCCCCTTGCTTATACATCCCCTCGAGTAAGAAATTTTATTTGCTTCCATTCTTGATATCATTGCCTGTAAAAATATATTGACAGAATCTATAGTCTGTGTATCCCAAATAAGATGAAAAAGTTATGTGATTGAATGTTACCATGAACTTAAAATTCTACCCTTGGGAAAGTTACACAAGGAAGACAAATTCCTCTCCCTACTCCCTTCAACTTTGGCTGTTAATAGCTCATCTGTTCCCATAGGTACCCAGGCTGTGGGCTGTGGGCTGCAGGCAAAACCCATCAGGAACCACTTACAGCAGTTCCAGGCCCAGAGTCTTGGAAACTAGGGAAGAATTCTGTCTTCAGCAGGAATCGAAGTACTTGAAGAATAATGTCTAGATATTGGTTTGTTTTTTATTTGCTGGGGAATTAAAGGGATATGGACCCCGCTAATTAGTCTGTGCTGCTTTCATCCTTTAGTCTCTGTCTCATGGCAATCAGCTAATACTAGAGAATCTCATGGCAATCAAGAGATGTGTTGATCCTCAAGAGGGCAGGCAACCCCAATCTGGGTAGTTCTTAACACTCTTGTTACGAAGTATTAAGGCAAGTTAGAGTTACTAATTGTTCCAAAACTGTACGTTTTTTTTCATCCTGGATATAGCTTGGATATTTTAGATGGAACATACCCTTATTTTTACTGGAGTATAGTTGATTCACAACGTTGTGTTAGTTTCAGGTGTAGGGCAAAATGAATCAGTTATACATATACATATGCGCACATGCTTGCTAAGTCGCTTCAGTTGTGTCCTATTCTTTGTAATGCTATGGACCATAGCCCACCAGACTCCTCTGTCCATGGGATTCTCCAGGCAAGAATACTAGAGTGGGTTGCCCTGCCCTTCTCCACGGGATCTTCCGAACCCTGGAAGTGAATCTGTGTCTCTTACGTCTCATGTACCGGCAGGTGGCTTCTTTACCACTAGCGCCAGCTGGGACATCTACATATACATATGTACACTGTTTTAGATTCTTTTCCCATATCAGTCATTAGAGTATTGGAAAGATTTCCCTGTGCTATGTAGTAGGTTAGTTATCTATTTAGAAATTAGTTATCTATTTCATATGTAGTAGTGTGTATATGGAGAAGGCACTGGCAACCCACTCCAGTACTCTTGCCTGGACAATCCCATGGATGGAGGAGCCTGGTAGGCTGCAGTCCATGGGGTCGCACAGAGTCAGACACGACTGAAGTGACTTAGCAGCAGCAGCAGTGTGTATATGTCAATTTCAATCTCCCAGTTTATCCCTCCTCATCCTTTCCCCTCTTTGTAATTATGTTTGTTTTCTATATCTGTGACTCTATTTCTGTTTTATAAATAAGTTTATTTGTGCTCTTTTTTTAAAAAAGATTCCACATATAAGTGATATGGTACTTGTCTTCCTCTGTCTGACTTACTTCACTCAGTATGACTATCTCCAGGTCCATCCATGTTGCTGCAAATGACATTATTTCATTCTTTTTTATGGGAACATAGCCTTATTTTGACTTTAGAGATAAATCTTGCCATTAAAAACTTGTGCTGTATATTGAACAATACCATTTATATGAAATGCCCAAGATAAGTAAATCCATAGAGACAGAGAGTAGATTAATGGTTGTCAGAGAATGAAGGGAGGGGAGAGTGGGAAATGACTACTTAATGGGTACAGGGTTGTTTCTTTGGAGGATGATACAAATATTTTGGAATTAGCTAGTAATGATGGTTGCATAACTTTGTAAGTATCCTAAAACTCACTGAAACTGTGCACTTTAAAATAGTATAAATGCTGTCTTTATGTTATGTGACTTTTATCTCAATGAAAAAAATATTTTTTTAATCTGCTTTGTTCTGTTCCAATGTTTCAAACTTAGTATTGTCGAATGTAAGGGAAAATATAAAGCAACAACTTATATAAAGCTTCAGAAGGCTAATGTTAATAAAAGATGAGTTGACCTAAAGAAAAAAAAAGGAACTGTGTGTGTTTGCTGCACCCAACTGCATTTATAGACCCCAGTGTCCCAAAGCCCTGACTTTGGTTTTCCAACATGCTCATACTGCCACCTGGCGGCTTTGACACTCCAAAGCAGCTCGGGTCCCATCTCTTACCTATTCTTTCCTCTAAGCCTGCCCTCTTCTGGTGGTCAAGTCAAGTCAAGTCAAGTCGCTCAGTAGTGTCCGACCCTTTTCTTTGCGACCCCATGGACTGTAGCCTACCATGCTCTTCTGTCCATGGGATTTTCCAGGCAAGAGTACTGGAGTAGGTTGCCATTTCCTTCTCCAGAGGATCTTCCCAACCCAGGGATCGAACCTGGGTCTCCCACATTGTAGGCAGACACTTTACCGTCTAAGCCACCAGGGAAGTAAAGGATATGCAAAATGAATTATTTGCTAAGATTTGAAAATTCAAGTGAGTCAGTATATGAAGATCTACTAAGCTCTCAAATAGCTGAGCAACATATTAACTCAGAGAACAGCAGAGGTAGAATTTCAGGCAGACCCCACTCATTCCATCAAATAAATATGTACCAAGCCTGCTTTGTACCAGCCACTGTTTCGGTTCTAGGAATACAGCAGAGAATAAAACTGATGAAAATCTGTGCCTCTGTGGCTCTCATATCTTTGTGGAGTGGGGCAGAACCATAAAAATTAATGAATTAATGTTACACATATCAACCTGAATGCATCTCGTAAACATAATGTTGTGGAGGGAAACATTTTATCAGAAAACATAGATTGAAGGCAAAAGGAAGAAGGTGGTGGCAGAGGATGAGACGATTAGATAGCATAATCAACTCAATCGACATGAATTTGAGCAAACTCCGGGAGATAGTGAAGGACAGGGAAGTCTGGCGTGCTGCAGCCCACGGGATCACAAAGAGTCAGACATGACTTACTGACTGAACAACAACAACAAATACTATAAAAGACAAATTTTACAAAAATTTTAAATGTGATAATAACATTATTTATATTGCTTAAGGTATATTGCATAAGTAGGCAAGGAGTTCGTGCTTCCATACCTGGGAAGCAGTAGAAGAACACCAATTTGTAGCATTTGCTGATTTCCATAATAGGACCAGCTCACAATATCCCAGAAATGTTAACAACCAGCCCTAGTAAGCCTATGTGAGCAGCCTCCAGTGGCCCACTGCTATCTGAGTTGGCCCTACTTAAAAGTACAGATGATTCCTTCTTAGTAACAGAAGGGAAGAATCATAGCAGGTATGAAGGGTGAGCAGATGGGATAATGGGAGTCTATGGAAAACTCTCATTTTCCTAGGACACAGGGAGAAAGTGAGTTTAAGAAGGAAAAGTTTTGAATTTCAAAAGAAAAGAGGAAGCAGGGGCGAGATGGTGACCCAAGAGGCTCCCGAACTTCGCTCCTCCTGTGGATACACCTGACACCCAGCTCCGCACAGAGCAATTCCCTCTGAGAGAAATCCAGAAACTAGCTGAGTGACACCTGCACATTAGACTCTGAGAAAATACTCACATCAAAATGGAAGGGAAAAGCTGAAACACACTCTCACCGTAAACCCCTACCCTGGCACAGCACCACACTATTGGGACGGAATCCCCCGTTCCGTTTCATTAAGATTGGTTCTCCCTGAGTAGCAAAGACTTTGGATCACACATGCAGTACCCCAACTTTTAAGGCTTCTACAGGGGGACAGGCCCCAAGCGACTTAGCTCTGATGGTCAAAGGAACTTGCATCCAAAGTGCCAGAAGACTACAGCAGACATAGAAGCAGTTTTTAAACAGGTGCAGGAGACTCCTCCCCGCCGTCACCACCCCTCTGCCGCTATACACCTGGATTCAGCGCAGAGAGAACAGGCAAAAATGCCTGTCTCCCAGTTTCTTCTTGGAAGGGGTTTTAACTCTGTCCTTTCACAGCTGCTGCCTGGGGGTCCAGCTGCTAATTAGCCTGCATCCAGGAGTTAACTGTGATCCTTCCCTTTGGGAGACTGTCAGGTCTTGGCACACCCTCAACTACTGGTAACCACTAAGAACAAAAATGGCAGCTTGGACAATCATAAAGGTTTGAGAAGCAACCAGGAGCTCAGGACAGGCTGATTGGACACATAGAATGAGAGCGAAGGGATGGGAAAAGGCATTTATTCCATGCAAATGGAAATCAAAAGCAAACAGGGGTAGCTAAAATTTAAAACAGACTTTAAATCAAAAACTAAAAGAAGAGCTGAATAAGACAATTGTACAATAATAGGGGTCGATCCCTCAAAAAGAAACAATTGAAAATATTTATGCATCCAACATCAGAGCACCTAAATATATAAAACAAACATTAACAGACCTGAAGGGTGAGACAGACATCAACACAATAATAGTAGGAGACTTCCCTAGGCTCAGATGGTAAAGCATCTGTCTGCAATGCAGGAGACCCGGATTCAATCCCTGGGTTGGGAAAATCCTCTGGAGAAGGAAATGGCAGCCCACTCCAGTATTCTTGCCTGGAGAATCCCATGGACCGCGGAGCCTGGTAGGTTACCATCCATGGGGTCACAAAGAGTCGGACATGATTGAGCAACTTCACTTTCACTTTTCACTTTCAATACTCCCTAGAGAAGGAAATGGGAACCCACTTCAGTATTCTTGCCTGAAAAATCCCGTGGATGGAGGAGCCTGGAGGGCTACAGTCCATGGGATCTCCAAGAGTTGGACACGACTGAGTGACTTCACTTCACTTCAATACTCCACCTTCCACAAAACCAAAAAGGAAACTTAAACCACAACTCTGTTTCTGCAAAGAAGCAGAAAACAAAGACCTGCAGACGTGGACCCCTCCCAGATAGAATGTCCCACCTGGGAGAGCCAGTTGTCTGCACTGCAGCAAAAGACACTCTCTGTGGTCACTTGTGAGCACAGCTCTACCATCCTGTCCGTGATGCCAATTGTTACGGTTTTCTTAAATCAGCATTTGTTAAGAAGAGCCCTTGTGAGCTGTGGTTCAACAAAAGAAAAACTGAGGCAGAGAAGTTTACTGCTCACAGGGCCTTGGGAGGCCACATGTCTTCTGCTCCTTCATGCTGCAGCCTACTGCCTAAGTGGAGTGTACCGCTGCTTCCCATCCTGGTGTAAACTCCAAAAGAAGCAACTAGAGTCTTCCCAAACCTCAGAGCATTACTCACTGGAGCTGCTGTAAAGTGCATCAGATGTGTTTTCCTCCTGTTAATGCCCCACAGCGGGTAAATTTCCCCAGTGGGTATTAGATTGGGGGTATAATTCCTGACTATACGCACAAGACACAACTGCTGTCAGGAGAACTGGTTACGATTTTCACAAGGTCGCATTGTATTAATGGCGATTCCAGGTCAAGTGTGAGCTCTTCAAAGTGTGGGGCAGTGACCTTAGCAGGAAGAGGAGGAGACTCGTCTTTGCAGACTGCCATGTTTGTGGATGGCCCCAGGACTCTGAGTGTTGACCAGTACAACAGGGGCACCACTGCCGGACAAGTCAGGGCTCCTTGCAAAGGCAAGTGCGGCTGGGGCCAGGTCCCTCTGTCTCTGCACACCTCGATGCTCTCATGCTTCATCCTCTGACCCTCTGGGACATCCTGGGGTCACCTCTGCCGCATGGTAGCACAGGATCTAATGGCCTGCTCTAAATGTCTCTGACTAATAGAGGAGTCTAAACCACAGCAACTCCGGGTAACTCTTCTAAATTTCCCAAGTGAACTTCATACAGCCTACAAGGCATAGCAGGTAAAACTATAAAGAGTACAAATTAAGCTAGATGTGTCTATTGGCACCATATTTCTCAAACAGATGCAGGTGGTTCTCACCCTGGCTCTCTCTTTTCCTATTATAGGTATGGATGTCCTTACTCAGGGATTCACTTGGAGGATTAAACCCAAAGTGCTGGCCTTTGTCATAAAAGTGAAGTGCAGTCACTCAGTCGTGTCCGACTCTTTGCGACCCCCTGGACTGTAGCCCACCAGGCTCCTCCATCCATGGAATTTTATAGGCAAGAGTACTGGAGTGGGTTGCCATTTCCTTCTCCATGGGATCTTCCCGACCCAGGGAAGATTTGTCATGGGAGCTGCCAAGTGGGGACTTATCTAGCTGTCTCCGCCAGTGAAAATTGTTAATACACCAAAATACAGGCTGAAGCAAGGTGCAGAGGACCTTTGGCTCATCATTAGAAATATGCTTGACCCTGGGGTCATGGTGCCAGTGGTAAAGAACCCTCCTGCCAGTGCAGGAGACATAAGAGACGTAGGTTCAGTCCCTGAGTCGGGAAGATCCCCTGGAGGAGGGCATGGTAACCGACACCAATATTCTTGCCTGGAGAATCCCATAGACAGAGGAGCCTGGCAGGCTACAGACTATAGGGTCTCACAGAGATGGACACAACTGAAGCAGTTTAGCACACATGCATGGGGTCACTAGGCCCACCTTCTCACCTTTTGATAAGCAACCATATCTGGCCAGTGTTAAAACTGGCCACCAATGAAAGGAGATTAACAATTGACTATCAAAACTTAAATGCACAGATTCCTGCCACTAAGGCTCTCATTGCCAATATTACAGTGATGATACGACAGCCAAAGGACTCAGGGTCTCTCCTTTGCTATCTTAGACTTAACCAACATATTTTACCTGGTCCCACAGGCTCAATTTACTTTCAGTCAGGGCCCCCAATAGATGCTTACTCAGCTGTCCATGGATTATCTGAATAACCTTGCCACCATATGTAGCCTATGCAGACAAGATCTACATTTGCTCAAACCAACCCACTGCTGACCTGACATCCTATAGATCAGAGGTCCCTAAACTCCAGGCTGCAGACCAGTACCTCCTGTCAGATCTGCAGTGGCATTAGATTAGAAATACAGTGCACAATAAACGTAATGTGCCTGAATCATTCTGAAACCATCCCCTCACCCCTGGTCCATGGAAAAACTGTCTTCCACGAAATCTGTACTTGATGCCAAAAAGAGTGGGGACCACTGCAAACGATATTCTACTAGAGGGGCCCTCTGAGGATGCCATCTCGGGAGACATACCTAGTAACACAACACTTAGAGCAGAGAAGATGGGCCCTTGCCCCGCATAAAATCCAAGAACTGACCACTTCAAGTTAAACCACTATGAATACCTCACAGAGTCTCTGGACTGAGTATAGCTCTATGTAACTGTCCATGGAGTTCTGGACCAAACATCTGCCCCAAACTGCATCTGGTTACATAAACACTCAAGCACAACATTGTGGGAGTCTACCGGGCCCTTTTAGAGACAATAGCATTAATAATCTCACAGCTTTACATACAAGTTCCCACACTGCCTTGGGTTGGAAATTCAATACAAAGGCAGCTCAGCATGGCCACGGAAGCCTCCCTGTTAAAAGGGAATGTAACCATCAGGGAAGAGTTAAACCTGATGTCCAGGGTATTTCCAAATTACAGGAGGCCGTGGCTTCCTGAATGCTCAGCCCCTTGCCCACTGACATTGAGGTGCAACTAGTGGCAGCCTCACTGCCAGCCTCTCTAACACTCTGGGGAGCCCCTTGGGATAGAACTATCTGACATGGAAAGGGAGTGGGTGATCTTCACTGATGGCAGCGCCACCCCTGCATACAACACAGCCCACTAAAAGGTCACAGCCTGTCATCCGGCTAGTGGCATCTCCCTAGTCCAGAAGTGCTCTCCTGGCTCAGCCCGCCTGGTGGAGTTGATGACAGTATGCCTGGCTCTACAATAGGCCGTGATAATGAGACTCCCAAGGCAGTATTTAACAGGCTCACTGCCTGGTCTGGACAATAGCAAAGGGGTAATTTCTTGATTCAGGGAAAGCCTGTCTGGGTGCCTCCACTCAGAAAGAGATGACCATGCTGAATATGGTCACTAATGTCTCTGCCTACACAAGCTAGCAAACAAGAAGCAAATTAGAACAATACTGCCAACTCTCTATCCAAATTACACACCTGTTCCAAGGCCCTCAATAAGCCATTTCCCAAAATACCAGGCACTGTCCCAGACACAAGAATTGCTCCAAAAATGTCATATCCACTGGCAGAGTGAGTCTGTATTCCATCAGGCCTTAGGGGAGCGACAGCACTCACTGTCGGGCATATACAACTGATCCTCGAACAATACAGGAGCTCGGGTGCTGACCCCCACAGAGTCAAAAATCCACCTATGAATTTACAGTCAGCCCTCCACATCTGTGACTTCAAACCACCATGGGCGGTGTAGTACTATATCAACTGAAAAAAATCCATGCATAAGTAGATCCACACAATTTAAACCCCTCACCCCAATTCTAGCCAAGTTCAGTTGCTCAGTCGTGTCTGACTCTACGACCCTATGGACCACAGCATGCCAGGCCTCCCTGTCCATCACCAACTCCCAGAGTTTACTCAGGATCATGTCCATTGAGTGAGTGATGCCATCCAACCATCTCATCCTCTGTCATACCCTTCTGCTCCCACCCTCAATCTTTCCCAGCATCAGGGTCTTTTCCAATGAGTCAGTTCTTCACATCAGGTGACCAAATTATTGGAGTTTCAGCTTCAGCATCAGTCCTTCCAATGAATATTCAGGACTAATTTCCTTTAGGATGGATTTGTTGGATCTCCTTGCTGTCCAAGGGACTCTGAAGTGTCTTCTCCAATACCACAGTTCAAAAGCCAAAGTGGTGGTTGATAATAGCCTCCTTTTCTCCCAAACGAAACTTTGTAAGGCTCTCACATGGGGACACGAACCCCTGGATGACAGACCCTACTGACAAAGTCAAATTGATTTTATCAGGTTGCTGCTGTTCTCTGCTGGAATCATGAGGACAGAACCGCCATCACCTATACCTTCATGGACACCTACTGGTAGATTCCTACCATGTAATCTTAACCAGGTATGTGCTCATCCCCTGTGGCCCACCAGACATCCATAAATTCAGATCAAGGTATCCATATCATCTCCCAAGTTGTTCAGTTCTGGACTCTAGAACATAGAACCTTGGAGAATTTCCACCTGGTTTACCAGCCCCAGAAGACTGCACTTAGTGCAAGACACATGACCTACTCAAAGACATGGTTCCCAAGCTTCATAATAACAAATGGTCCCCAAATGGCCAAAACTTTTACCCCAGGCTCTAATACTGCCTAAGTCCCAGCCCCCAAGTTTCCAACAGCTTGACATCGACTACCAGTCTTCTTCAAAAACTCCCTTCCTAGTACTCATAGGGAACCCCTCTCCTTTGACATCAGAGAGGATACCATTCACATGTGTTCACCAGATGAATGCTCCCCTTACCATTTTAAAGAATCTGCTGCGATACAGGAGGCCTGGGTTCGATCCCTGAGTCAGAAAGATCCCCTGGAGAAGGGAATGTCTACCCACTCCAGTATTCTGCCCTGGAAAGTTCTATGGACGGAGGAGCCTGGCAGGCTACAGTCCAAGAGGTCACAAAGAGTCGGACATGACTGAGTGACTTTCACTTTCACTTTACCATTTTAATGCTTCTATCATCTCACCATCTTTCACATGCTGGTAACCCAATTGAGGGCGGATTGTGGAGTTTTACCCAAGAGAACAAATTCCTACCAAATGGTGTGCAGATCATGATTATACAGATTTTGTTGGCCCAGACAATGGTCCAGTATCAGCCTGGGAGCTAGGGCTAGAGTCTTTGTCTCACTATTCGAGTTATAAAGGCTGATTAACTAAACCAAACTCAGCAGAAACTTTGTGGAAGATTGAAACAATAACTACAGGACCCACTAGCAAAACTTCATGGATCTCAGAGACAGGAACAGAGGCCCTCCACCTAGTGGATGCCAGTCACATTTGGAAATGAAATGCAAACGGAAACCCTGGAATCTACTGTGCTGTCAGTTCATTTAGGGCAGGTCCCTATCCCACTTTAAAGGAAACAGTGAACAACTCTTGTTCCAAAACAAGTACAGTCAGCCCTTGGTCAGTATCCAGATTGCTCACCAGAAGCAGGCCCTGCAAGCTAGTCAGATACAAATGCTCTCCTTTGTTGTGGCTGTTACTCTTAGTGCCTATAGCCTGTGTCACAGTATAGTGACGGAGTACACCCCTGGGTCCTAACGCTGTCTCAGGAGATGTGCCGAGGCAAAACCAGTCAGGTGTACAACTGCATCACAGCATGACTGAGTGCCAGATGCTGGCAGGCCCTGTTAAAAAAGGGCTACAACTTATATGCAGAGTACATCATGCAAAATGCCAGATTGGATGAATCACAAGCTGGAATCAAGGTTGCCAGGAGAAATATCAACAACCTCAGATATGCAGATGACACCACCCTTATGGCAGAAAGCAGAGGAACTAAAGAGCCTCTTGATGAAGGTGAAAGAGGAGAGTGAAAAAGCTGGCTTAAAATTCAACATTCAAAAACTAAGATCATGGCATCTGGTCTAATTACTTCATGGCAAATAGATGGGGAAAACGTGGAAACAGTAACAGATTTTATTTTCTTGGGCTCCAAAATCACTATGGATGGTGACTACAGCCATGAAATTAAAAAACGTTTGCTCCTTGGAAGGAAAGCTATGACAAATCTAGACAGTGTATTAAAAAACAGCGACATCACTTTGTTGACAAAGGTCTATATAGTCAAAGCTATGTTTTTCCCAGTAGTCATGTATGAATGTGAGAACTGGACCATAAAGAAGGCTGAGTGCTGAAGAATTGATGCTTTCAAATTGTGGTGCTGGAGAAGACTCTTGAGAGTCCCTTGGACTGCAAGGAGATCAAACCAGTCAGTCCTAAAGGACATCAACACTGAATGTTGGAAGAATTGATGCTGAAGTTGAAGCTCCAATACTTTGACCACCTAATGTGAAGAGCTGAGTAACTGGAAAAGACCCTGATGCTGGGAAAGAGTGAGGGCAGGAAGGGAAGGGGGCAACAGAGGATGAGATGGTTGGATGTCATCACTGATTCAATGGACATGAGTTTGATAAATTCCAGGAGATAGTGAAGGACAGAAAAGCCTGGCATGCTGCAGTCCACAGGGTCACAAACAGTTGGACACCACTTAGCAACTGAACAACAAGTGAGTAAACAACCAGGTGTGGATTCTGACCCAGAGCTCATCTTCCTCTACCTTATATGGTACCAGTGGAAGCAGTGCTTTATTTAGTCACTCCATCCTTATTTAAATTTAGTCACTCCCTCCATGCTGCAAATTTTATATCACAGGCAGAATGGCCCTCCCAATGTAGCCAAATCAAACTTATCTGGCTGGCAAATTTGTACACTAATGAATTTACTAATAGTTTTAATGGGGTGATATCTGGATGGTAAAGCTGCTATCCACAAATGTCCCTACAGTGAGCCTATCTATATGCCCAGAATATGTATAAACTGTGGATGGCAGTCCCGCCAAGCTCAGTCATGGAGATCACACACTGTTTTGCAAGAGGCCCCCCGACCTCCCAACCAGCAGTAGAGTCCGTCCTAGAAATTCCATCCAGAGGCAGGCCTCTAGCATATGTGCTCAGAATTTACCCCCAGCCATCCACTCCTGCCCTTTCTGGATCTCTACCTCACAAGGCGATCCTCCTTTGAGCTGGCCTTTGCCCACTCCAAGCACATCAACCCCTCTGACGACATGGCCGCAGCCCAAGAACTCACCACTGGAGAAAGCTGCATCTCAGATGGTGATGCCACAGTCCAAGAGAAAGTTGAAAGTCAAAGAAAGCAATGTACTCCAACCCCACCAGACACTGACTGTCCCTCCCAGATCACTTCCATACAAGGAGGGAAAAGATTATGGGTGACAGTTAACCTCAAGGCTGAGTTGCAAAAATGTTTTCAGTTGATGAACCCAGAGGAACTCATTCAATACTATTTCTCCAAAACAGCTAATTGCTGGCCTCCTGAACCTTGCCTCTGTGTCAGAATGCTTGCAGAACTCTAAGTCCCCTGACAGCATTAGATATTGCTTCACCTCTGTGGTAAGCCAAACTCTGTATTCTAAACCACATCAGCCACAATAAGACACTTGGACACAATAAGGTACTTTGACCTGCTCACATCCCACGGCTAGTTGTGGCTATGTTCACCGCTATACTAGATTATAGCCCTTGCTTTCCACACGATGTATCCATGACAGATCCAATCTCTTATTATTCCCACTATGACCACCAGAACCCACTTCACAATCAAAACTGCTATCTCCACTCCCTTCCACATAGCAGCCATAAGCCCCTCCACACCGTGTGTCACAACTCTGCCCACACAACAACCAAGTGGGCCGGGTCTGATACAACTATATTCATAAATTTTAAAAAAAAACTATATTCATACAAATCTTCAAGAGAGCAGCCCAGGCCTTGTAAGTAAAATGTAGTTGAGCTTCTCACCACACAAGTCACACCTACAGCCCCATGTAGACCTATCTATCCTGCGGTTTTTCCTGCTTATCAGCCCCTTGGGTTAACTCCCTCCAAAACACCACAAGCCTCATTTAGGCTAAACCAAACCCCTAATCTAAACTCCAAACAGGGTACCCTGTGGATAAGTATCAAAATAATTATCCCTCCATGATGATTATTTTCTACCAACTCTCCTGGAACCCAACAGGCTGGATCTCAGCAGTGGATACTCACTGCCTCTTAGTGATAAATAGTATCTTGTGCAAACTTTATTGTGGATCTAAATCAGGAGGTATCTAAGTATCAAGTCCATTTGACTCTGCTCCATCTGCAAGCAATCTGCATGGCTATTGTTACTGCAACACCATCACCTTTGATATTCTAGCTACTTTTTCCCCTCTTGGCATTTTTCTGCTAAAGAATTGTCTGCTCCCATATACCAAGAAAGCCATTCTTTTCTCTACCCTGTTGGGCCTGGCTATCATCAGCCATAGGAACAGGTGCTTCTACCCCAGCCCAACAAGATCAAATATATTAAAACCCACCCAGGAATTAGCACCCATCCTAACCAACCACAGGCAGACACTACACCATACTCTGAGTCTGATGCAACAACAGCGTGACTCACCAGCACAAAAGATGATGGATAATTGACTAGTGGTAGATTTCCTATTGGCAGAACAGGGTGGTGTCTGTTCTTCACAAGGCACCTTTTATTGCAGGTACATTAACAAGTCTGGATAGGTACAGGCCAACCTCCACAAGCTATGTCAAGGTTTACAGATCATGCATAATATAATTAAAATACAAATTCCCATACTCCTTGAGGTCCTTAATTTGTACTCATGGCTCTCTCTATTCACCTGAGCACAATGGCTAGACTGGATTTCAGACGGTAGCATGTCTATTCATCATAGTGAGTGAGTGAAGTCACTCAGTCGTGTCTGACTGTTTGCAACCCCATGGACTGTAGCCTACAAGGCTCCTCTGTCCATGGAATTTTCCAGGCAAGAGTACTGGAGTGGGTTGCCATTTCCTTCTCTCTTCTTCCTCCTCCACATTGCAGGTAGACACTACCGTCTGAGCCACCAGGGAAAGGCCTTCCCTGGTGGCTCAGCTGGTAAAGAATCCACCTGCAACGAGAGAAACCTGGGTTCAATCCCTGGGTTGGGAAGATCCCCTGGAGAAGGGAAAGGCTACCCACTCCAGTATTCATCATAGGTTTCATCATTATTTGCCTGGTTAAATGTGGTTTTTGATGGCTTCTGAAAACAATTCCTATGTCCTTTAACATATCTGCTATACAGGTGATTGTATTCCTGACGTTGAGGCATCACAGGATGGATCATTGAGAGTTTAGCTGAGCTACTCCATGGAATTGGGCTTCCCTGGTGGCTCAATGGTGAAGAATCCACCTGCAATGCAGGAGATGCAGGTTTGATTCCCGGGTCAGGAAGATTCTCTGGAGAAGGGAATGATAACCCACTTAAGTATTTTTGCCTGGGAAATCCCATGGACAGAGGAGCCTCGAAGCCTGCAGTCCATGGGGTCGCAAAAGAGTTGGAAATGACTTAGTAACTAAACAACAACTCCATGGTATTGCTGCTTTGGCATATATTTTGTTTGGCCAAATGACCTGCAGGTGCTTCAAACTTACACAAGCCCATCATTCAGGTGCATGCCCTGGAAAACAAGTCATGTGACTCAGATGCTCAGTCATGTGGAACTCTTTGTGACACCATGGACTGTAGATCACCAGGCTCCTCTGTCCATGTATGTTCCAAGAAAGAATACTGGAGTGGCGTGTCACTTCCTCCTCAGGGGATCTTCCTGACCCAGAGATCGAACCCACACCTCTTACATCTCCTGCATTGGCAGGCGGATTCTTTACCACTAGTGCCACCTGGGAACCCCCAACAACCCATAAAGTCACAAACAAAAGTAAACTCCTGATATGACTCCTCCAATAGCCCAGTGGCAGTTTCCCCTGACTCCCAAGGCATTCCACTGTGGATAAGCCCCCCCAATAAAGTTCATCAAAATTCTACTCATTTTTGTTTGACCAATCAGCCTTAATTTGGGAACCATAAAGCACATCCCCTTTGGACCCTAACGAAGGCATATACCTCAGGTCCTGTCATTCTCTCTGCCCACCCCCTGCCTTGATCTCTTCTTACGGCCCTGGGAGGTATTTCGCTATGTACTTTCTCCAGAACCTGAGTAATAAACTTCTCTGTCTCTCTCTTGTGGTCATTTATTGAACCATATGTCACCCTGGGACTCTACTTAACAAAAATTGATTCAGCAAAATGATAACAAAGCTTCTGCACAACGAAAGAAATCATCAATAGAATGAAAAGTCACCTAGGTAACAGAAAAAAATTGCAAAGCATGTATCTGATAAGGGATTAATATCCACAATATACAAGGAATTCAGAGCAGGAAAAAAACACATAGCTCAATTTAAAAATAGGTAAAGGACCTAGACAGACATTTTTTCAAAAGAAAACTTACAAATGGCCAAGAAGTACATGAAGAGATGCTAAATATTACTAATCATCAGAGAAATAATCAAAACTGGAAAAAGACATCACCTCACAGATCTAAGGGTAGCTATTATCAAAAGGCAAGAAATAAATTTTGGCGAGGGTGTGGAATAAAGGAATCCTGGCACACTACTGGTGATATAAACCGGTACAGCCACTACAGAACACAATATGGAATTTCCTCAAAAAATTAAAAATTGAACTATCTTACAATTTAGCAATTCCACTTCTGGATATATATTCCATGGTCACTGCAGCATTAGTCACAGTAGTAGAGGTATGAAAACAATCTAAGTACTCACTGACAGATAAATGGATAAAGACGATATGATAGATATATACAACAGAATATTATTCAGGCTTTAAAAAGAAGGAAATATTGCAATTTGCAACAACATGAATAAAGGTTATCATGCTATGTGAAATAAGCCAGATCAGTTCAGTTCAGTTCAGTCTGTCAGTCGTGTCTGACACCCTGCGACCCCATGAACCGCAGCACGCCAGGCCTCCCTGTCCATCACCAACTCCCAGAGTTTACCCCAACTCATGTCCATTGATTCGGTGATGCCCTCCAATCATCTCATCCTCTGTCGTCCCCTTCTCCTCCTGCCTTCAATCTTTCCCAACATCAGGGTCTTTTCAAATGAGTCAGTTCTTTGCATAAGGTGGCCAAAATACTGGAATTTCTGCTTCAACATCAGTCCGTCTAAGGAACAGCCAGGACTGATTTCCTTTAGGATGGACTGGTTGGATCTCCTTGCAGTCCAAGGGACTCTCAAGAGTCTTCTCCAACACCACAATTCAAAAGCGTCAAATCTTCAGTGCTCAGCCTTCTTTATGGTATAACTCTCACACCTGTACACAACTACTAGCAAAACCAGAGCTTTGACTATATGGATCTCTGTTGGCAAAGTGATGTCTCTGCTTTTTAATATGCTGTCTAGGTTTGTCATAGCTTTCCTTCCAAGGAGCAAGCAGTGTCTAGAGATATTTTTGGTTGTCACACTGGAGGTTTGAAAGAAGAGAAGGATTTAACTTCATAGCTGTAGTCACCATCCGCGGTGATTTTGGAGCCCAAGAAAATAAAGTTGGTCGCTGCTTCCACTTATTTCCCCTTGTATTTGCCATAAAGTGATGGGACTGGATGCCATGATCTTAGTTTTTTTAATGTTGCTTCAAGTCAGCTTTTTCACTCTTGTCTTTCACCATCAAGAGGCTCTTTAGCTCCTCCTCACTTTCTGCCATTAGAGTGGTGTCATCTGCATATCTGAGATTGTTAGTATTTCTACTGGCAACTTTGATTCCAGCTTGTGATTGATCCAGACTGGCATTTCGCACGATGTACTCTGCATATAAGTTAAGTAAGCAGGGTGACAATATACAGCCTTGATGTACTCTTTCCCAATTTTTAACCAGTTTGTTGTTCCATGTCTGGTTCTAACTGTTGCTTCCTGACCTGCATACAGGTTTCTCAGGAGACAGGTAAAGTGGTCTGGTATTCTCATCTCTTTAAGCATTTTCAACAGTTTGTTGTTATCTACACAGACTCTTGATAGTCCCTTGGACTGCAAGGAGATCCAACCAGTCCATTCTAAAGGAGATCAGCCCTGGGATTTCTTTGGAGGGAATGATGCTGAAGCTGAAACTCCAGTACTTTGGACACCTCATGTGAAGAGTTGACTCATTGGAAAAGACTCTGATGCTGGGAGGGATTGGGGGCAGGAGGAGAAGGGGACGACAGAGGATGAGATGGCTAGATGGCATCACTGACTCGATGGATGTGAGTCTGAGTGAACTCTGGGAGTTGGTGATGGACAGGGAGGCCTGGCATGCTGCGATTCATGAGGTCGCAAAGAGCCGGACACGACTGAGCGACTGAACTGAACTGAACTGAACTGAACACAGTCAAAGGCTTTATCGTAGTCAATGAAGCAGAAATAGATTTTTTTTTCTGGAATTCCCTTGCTTTTTCTATGACCCAACAAATGTTGGGAATTTGACCTCTGGTTCCTCTGCTTTTTAAAAAATCCAGTTTATACATCTGGAAGGTTTTGGTTCATGTACTGCTGAAACCGAGCTTGAAGGATTTTCAGCATAATCTTGCTAGCATGTGAAATGAGTGCAATTGAACAATAGCTCAAACATTCCTTTGCATTGCCCTTTTTGGGATTGGAATGAAAACTGACCTTTTCCAGTCCTGAGGCCACTACTGAGTTTCCTAAATTTGCTGGCATACTGAGTGCAGTACTTTAATAGCATCATCTTTTAGGATTGGAAAGAGCTTAGCTGGAATTCCATCACCTCTACTAGCTTTGTTCATAGTAATGCTTCCTAAGACCCACTTGACTTTACACTCCAGGATGTCTGGCTCTAGGTGAGTGACCACACCATCACTGTTATCTGGGTCAAGACCCTTTTTGTATAGTTCTTATGTGTACTCTGGCCACCTCTTCTTAATCTCTTCTGCTTCTGTTAAGTCCTTACCATTTCTGGCCTTTATCATGCTCATCCTTGCATGAAATGTTCCCTTGATATCTCCAGTTTTCTTGAAGAGATGTCTAGTCTTTCCAATTCTGTTGTTTTCCTCTATTTCTTTGTATTGTTCATTTAAGAAAGCCATCTTATCTCTCCTTGCTATTCTATGGAACTCTGCATTTAGTTGGGTATTTTTCCCTTCCTCTCTTGCCTTTCGTTTCTCTTCTTTCACACCTCCAGTATGACAGCCAAAAATATCTCCAGATACTGCAAAATGTCCCCAGGGAGCAGGGGACATTTTGAAAATCACTGAACTAGATAAAGAGTGTGCAGGAAATATTCAAAGAAGAGAGCTAAAACACAGGGAGGTTTTACAGATGATTAACCATGAGCACCAAAAGGCGCAGTGGAAAAGATGGGGATAAATTTCAGCTGAAACGTCTTCTGTGCACCAGTCAAATCATACCATCAGCAGCTGACATATCAAGGTTGGTCCTGTCAAAGTGTTTAAAGATGAGATGAATTTTCTGTTTTCTGCAAAGGTATCTCTGCTTCTGAAGTTGCTCTCTTTGATGTCACCATTGCCTAATGAAGGTTGGTGACAGGGTCAATAAATTTACAGGCCTTGCTATTCCTGCAGCTGTAAAGACATAAGCTCCACATCAATGCAGGAGTGCCACTGACAAAATTCCATTGTGCATTGAGGCTGAAATATCAAAGCAAGAATGTCATCACAGAAAGTTCTGAAAAATGGAAAAGTTTCTACAAGTTGAATAATCTGACTATTCTGTAAAAATAATGTTGGTGGTTTAAAATATTTTTTTGAGTAATCAGTTTCATATGGTTCAAAATTAAGAGGGTACTGAGGGCTTCCCTAGTGGCTCGATGGTAAAAAAAGAAATCTGCCTGCCAACACAGGAAATACAGGTTTGATCCCTAGTCCAGGAAGGTCCCACATGCTCTGGAGCAACTAAGCCCATGTGCCACAACTATTGAGCCTGTGCTCTGGAGCCTGGAAATCATACCTACTGAAGTCTGCATGCACCCTAGAGCCTGTGCTCCATAACGAGAGAAGTCACCACAATGAGAAGCCTGCAATCAAGAGTAGCCCCCACTCTCCCCAACTAGATAAAAAGCCTGTGCAGCACAAAGCATGAAGACCCAGCACAGCCAAACATAAATTTTAAAAAAAGAAGGGACTGAAAGGTTTATGTAGAAAGACTCCCTTCACCTAAGCCTTTCAGTTCCCCACCCCCAGGGAAAGAATGTTATCAGGGTCTCTTACACCCTTTTAGAGATACTCTGTGTACATACAAGCTAAGCTTGTATGGATACTGATTGGTCTTTTTTTAATATGTTATATTCTTAGACATGACCACACCACTACCATTTTTGAAGTTATAAATGATATTGTTATATACAACACAGTTTAAAACTCATATTTATATATCTGTATTAATAGTTTATATAAGGATTTTCCTCAAGGTTCTGTGGTTAAAGACTCGGTACTTTCAATGCAGAAGGGTGCAGCTTCAATCCCTGTTTGGGGAACTAAGATCCCACATGCTGCAGTGCAGCCAAAGGATAAAAAAATAAATTAAATAAAATATAAAAAAAGAAAAAATAGTTTATATAAATGATTTTATATCATTTAATAGGTCACGCAGCATCATAATTTTTATATAGTGTCCTTCTATTGCTTGTTTATAACACCTGATTCATTTTTACTGCTGCAATAAACTGAAACAGAAAAAAAATGATCACAGATTCATTTTTGCCTCATTGGGGCAATATCATCTGATATCATTTTGGAACCACTTAAAGTGACTAAGGGTCAACATAATGGTTTCATATTCCAGATAGCTTGTTTAGCTTTCTCTCATTGACTTTTTTTTTTTTTACTTATAGCATTTAAAAATTTGAGAAATACTTCATATAAAATAAAATTCACTAGTTTATACAATTCAGTGGGTTTGGTATATTTTCTCTGTTGTGTAACCAAACCATTATTTTAGTTAGCTGTCAGCTGTCAGTCGTGTCCAACTCTCTGCAACCCCATGGACTATAGCCTGACAGTCTCCTCTGTCCATAATAACCATTACCACTATCTAATTTCAGAACATTTCCATCACCCTAAAAAGAAACTTTGTACCCACTAGCAGTTAGTCCCCAATTCCCCCTTCACCTCATTCTCTGGCAATCACTAATCTACCTTCTGTCTCCATGAATTTGCCTACATCGACATTTCACATTAATCATAAATCTGTGATGTTCTATGTTTGCCTTCTTTGAATTCATATAATATTTCAAGGCTTATCCATATTGTAGCAAATAATATTCTATTATAGTGATATACCACATTTTCTTTATCCACTCATCAGCTGACAGGCATTTGTATTGTTTTAACCTTTTGACTGTTTATGAACAATGCTTCTATAACTGTTTGTGTACAAGTTTTTTCGTGAACACATGTTTTCAGTTCTCTTGGGTATATACCTAGGAGTGGCATTTCTGACTCATACAGAAATTCTCTGTTTAACTTTTTGAGGAACTGCCAAACTGTTTTCCACATCAACTACACCATTTTACATTCCTATGAGCAATGTATGAGAGTTCCAACGTCCAATTTCTTTGCATTTTTGTCAACACTTGAGATTGTCTGTTCTTTTATTTTATATTGGAGTATAGTTATGGTTTTAAAAAATTACTAACCATCTGAGTGGGTATAGGTGGTATCTTATAGTTTCCATTTTCATTTCCCTAATGACACATAAAGTTGAGCATCTTTTCATGACTTTATTGGCCATTTATATATTTTCTTTGGAGAAATGACTATTCAGGACCTTTGCCCATTTTCAAATTGAATCATTTGGGTTTCTTTTCTTGTTGAGTTGTAAGAGTTTTTATATAGTCTAGATACTAAACTCTAGCAGATACTTTCTCCTATTCTGTGATTTGTATTTTCACTCTGTTGATAATGTATGTCCTCTGACACAGAAAATTTTAAAAATTTTGGGGGGAGGGATAAATTGAGAGTTTTGGATTTAACATATACATGCTGCTGCTGCTGCTAAGTTGCTTTAGTCGTGTCCGACTCTATGTGACCCCATAGACGGCAGCCCACCAGGCTCTCCCGTCCCTGGGATTCTGCAGGCAAGAACACTGGAGTGGGTTGCCATTTCCTTCTCCAATGCATGAAAGTGAAAAGGGAAAGTGAAGTCGCTCAGTCATGTCTGACCCTCAGCAGCCCACCAGGCTCCTCTGTCCATGGGATTTTCCAGGCAAGAGTACTAGAGTGGGGTGCCATTGCCTTCTCCATATACATACTGTTATATATAAAACAGATAAACAACAAGGATCTACCATATAACACAGGGAACTATATTCATTATTTTATAGTAGCCTATAATGGAAAATAATCTAAAAAAAATAAACATATATATATATGTATGTTCATGTGCTGTGCTTAGTCGCTCAGTTGTGTCCGAATTTTTACGACCCCATGGACTACAACCCTCCAGGTCCCTCTGTCCATGAGGATTCTCCAGGCAAAAATACTGGAGTGGGTAGCCGTGCCCTCCTTCAAGGGATCTTCGCAAACCAGGGATGGAACCCAGGTCTCCCACATTGCAGATGGATTCTTTACCAACTGAGTCACCAGAGAAGCCAAATACTGGAGTGGGTGGCCTCTCCCTTCTTCAGGGGATCTTCCCGACCCAGGAATCGAACCAGGGTCTCCTGCATTGCAGATGGATTCTTTACCAACCAAGTTACCAGAGAAGCCCATATATGTACTTGTATAAATAAAACTGAGTCACTTTGCTGTACACCTGAAGTTAACACAACTTTGTAAATCAACTATACTTCAATTTTTTTTATTTATCTTTTTTTAAAAATCTCATTTACATTCCTTTTCCTGATTGATATTGACCTTTCTTTTACTTGTCAATGTTAAAATCTAGTTCCTCAGAACTGGCTAAACTGTTATAGGTTAATCCGGCAGTGACCTGCTATGAACTCCCTAGGTAATAAAATGCATCTCAGTGGAAAAGCACTGCAAGTAGAAATCCCTTTCATTTCTATCATTGAAAAGCCTCATGTGCCACTTTTGGAACTGACTTATATCAACACTTTACTCTAAAATTGACAATTAAAGGTAAAAAATTAAGCATTTATCCTTTTTAGTAGGAAATATATTTCAGAGTAGTCAATTTACAGTTTATGAAGAAAGCTCTTTCTAAAGATTATTATTAGAAAAAATTTTTTTAAAATGAATTAAAACTCAAAAGGTAAAAAAAAGCTATCGGGAAAGTCACCATTTTGAATAAAATGATTGATATAGGCAAGGATTTCCAATGGATACTGAGCCTATTACATGAAGTGCTGATGGGAAATTATATATTTGGATGGTGTGGAGATATTAATCCCTGACTGCTTGCTGGTCAAAATGGTGGAATGTGGTTCTGCAGAGGAGGGATCTGTGTATCAAAACCTTGACTCAGTGATTTGTCTTGATGTCAATGCTCATGGGGTGACTTGACACCATGTTGCTTCTGATATATAACATACTGCTTCACCCATGAAATAATCTTGCCAAAAATATTTAAGTTGAATCTAATCAAGCCATTAAAAATTAGGAAATATAAAGAATACAGGAGGAAATTAAATGACATTATTATTTTTTCAGTATTTATTTTTAGTTATTTATTTGGCTGCACTGGGTCTTAGGGCAGCACATAGGATCTAGTTCCCTAACCAGGGATCCATCCCGGGCCCCTGCCTTTTAAGGGTGGAGTCTTAGCCACTGGACCACCAGGAAAGTCCCATTAGATGACATTGCTGTTTGTTTTTTATTTGATGAGTCATGTCGCACGCACTCTTTTGCAATCTCATGGACTGTAGCCTGCCAGGCTCCTTTGTCCATGGGATTTTCCAGGCAAGAATACTGGAGTGTGTTGCCATTTCCTCCTCCAATTAAATGACATTATGAGGAAACAGATACACCTAAAAAGATGGACTTAGCACAGGTCTGCAGGCCAGGTGTCTCTAACAAGTGAATGTCACTTAAAAAAAAGAAATAGAGAGGTGTCGGCGGGGTGGGGTGGGGGGGCTGGCAGGGCGTGGGGTAGAGAGGAAGGAAGTAAGGAAGGGAGAAAGAAAAAGAGAGGGTAAGAAAAATTAGATCATTCTAAATAAAAGAGATTAAAGATAAAATGAGAAAAAGCAATCTTGGTGCTTGATTAGACCCAAACTTTAAAAAAATTTTTTAAGAGTTTTAAGACAATAGCAGAAATTCAAGAATAGACTATTAGGTAGTATTAGGCAAATTTTTAATTTTAGGTGTGATAATGATATTGTAGGAAATAATATTGCAGTTATATAAGAAAAATCATTTTTTAAGATACACATGTTGAAACAGTTATGTAATATCAGAGTATTTCAATTTAATTTAAAACACTTCAACATTATACTAGTCTCTCTTTTTCGTGTGAATGTTTAAAGCAAATTAAAACTTTGTATGTTAAAAAAAACTATCACTGCAAGATAATGAACTTTTTGGACAGTCCTGCTGCACTGTTAAAACAATATAAACTATTTTGTGTGTTTGCTTTTTCTTTTATGGAAAAGTTTTGTATGATCTCAATATTAGTTCTTGGTTAAAATAAGCAAGTTTTGAGTGATTGAACACTAACCTTGGGTCTGCTCATTTGAGCTCTGTATCTGCAATGCCAGAGGATTGCTGGGGGCACTGGAGTCTAGTGGTTAACCCACTGAAGTTTAAATCCCAACTCTGCCTTGTACCAGCTGGCTGGCTCACCTTGAACAAATTACTCTACTACTTTCAGCCTCAGTTTTCTTATCTACAAACTGGAGGTAATAATATTAATAATTCTTCAGGTTGCTGTGAGTAATAAATGAGATAAACTATATTGATTTCTTATAACAGTGCCTGATACACGGTGAGGACCCACTGGTATTATTATTGCTATAAGACCTTGGGTGGGTCACTCAAACTTCTGCCTCTGTAAAACCAAGAAATTGAATTCAGTTCAGTTCAGTTCAGTCGCTCAGTCGTGTCCGATTCTGCAACCCCACGAGCCTCAGCATGGCGGGCCTCCCTGTCCATCACCAACTCTCAGAGTTTACCCAAACTCATGTCCATTGAGTCAATGATGCCATCCAGTCATCTCATCCTCTGTAGTCCCCTTCTCCTCCTGCCCCCAATCCTTCCCAGCATCAGAGTCTTTTCCAATGAGTCAACTCTTCCCATCAGGTGCCCAAAGTACTGGAGTTTCAGCTTCAACATCAGTCCTTCCTATGAACACCCAGGACTGATTTCCTTTAGGATGGACTTGTTGGATCTCCTTGCAGTCCAAGGGACTCTCAACAGTCTTCTCTAACACCACAGTTCAAAAGCATCAGTTCTTCAGCGCTCAACTTTCTTTATAGTCCAACTCTCACATCCATACATGACTACTGGAAAAACCATAGCTTTGACTAGACCGACCTTTGTTGACAAAGTTAATGTCTCTGCTTTTTAATATGCTGTCTAGGTTGGTCATAACTTTCCTTCCAAGGAGTAAGTGTCTTTTAATTTCATGGCTGCAATCACCATTTGCAGTGATTTTGGAGCCCCTCAAAATAAAGTCTGACACTGTTTCCACTGTTTCCCCATCTATTTGCCATAAAATTGGATTAGATAATTTCTAAACTTGTTTCCATCTCTCTCTATTGATGTAAGTGACTTCCCTTCCCGGAGCCTTCATGTCTGCATTTAAAATGAATAAACTGGAGATACCATCTATTTCTAGTTATCTCTGATCAAAAAAGATTCTCTTCTAAACTCCCATGAATACAGATATGAACAGGGCAATTAGATTCAAATAACCAAAACCTCCTCACATGCTAGAATGAGAAGGTGAGCTTGGGGAGGGAAAAGATACTTAACATATTTTCAATTTCTCCCAAAATCTACCTGAGTACTGATGCTTTTTTAATGAGAAAATGTGCATAAAATGGTTAGTACATAGATAGTATAGCTGATGTGGATGACATCATGATGATGGTAGAAATGCTATCACGGTAATGATAATAAAGAGAGAACTAAGAAGACTGCTCTTTTCCTTTGTTGGAAAGTTAGCAATAAAATGAAGAAGGCAATGGCACCCCACTCCAGTACCCTTGCCGGAAAATCCCATGGACAGAAGAGCCTGGTGGGCTGCAGTCCATGGGGTCGCTAGGAGTCGGACACGACTGAGTGACTTCACTTTCACTTTTCACTTTCATGCATTGAGAAGGAAATGGCAACCCACTCCAGTGTTCTTGCCTGGAGAATCCCATGGACGGAGGAGCCTGGTGGGCTGCCGTCTCTGGGGTCGCACAGAGTAGGACACGACTGAAGCAACTTAACAGCAGCAGCAGCAATAAAAAGATATCATTTATCTCTGAGCCAGGAAGATCCCACATGACACAGAGCAACTAAGCCCGGGGGCCACAGCAATTGAGCCTGGGCTCTAGAGCCGGCGAGCCGCAGTGAGAACTACTGAGCACTGCAACTAGGGAGTAGCCCCTGCTCGCCACAACTAGACAAAAGCCTGCACACAGCAACGAAAACCCAGCACAGCCAAAAATAAATAACTAAATAAAATGTTTTTAAAAGGTATAATTTCCCCATAAAAAAGACTGTGGCTGTTAAGTAATCAGGCTAAGTTAAAAAAACATAAAAATGTATAAGAAGGGGACTTGCCCTATCAGTCATTAAAACTTAAAAGTGTTTATAATTAAAACAGTGTGGTACTGATGCATGAATAGACAAAAAGACTAAGCAAACAGAATAGAAAATGCAGAAATAAAATTAAATGCATAAGGAAATTTAGCATATAATAAAGGTGGAATCTTACATCATTGCAGCAAAGATGAGATTTTTAATAAACGTTGCTGAGACAACTGGGTAGCTATCTGGAAAAAGCTATATGTCACATCATACATGTGAATAAACTCGAAATGGATCAAGAACCTAAATATAACATATGAAACTACATAACTGTTGCAAGAAAACATGAGTAAATTCTCCTTTAACCTCAGTGTTAGGTTTTCTTTATTTAAAATCTAAAGCAATAATAAATGAACAAATCTGACATGTAAACAACTGTAGGTAAAACAACTGTATGCAAAAAATGCCATAAGCAAAACCAAAAGGCAACTCACAAACTATGAGAAAATTCTTATAACATACATCACAGATAAAAGGGCAATATCGTAATACATTAAAAACTCTTCAGAATTGAGGGACAAATCCAACAGGAAAATGGAAAAGAGATATAAACAGATATAAACATATCTGTTTAAACATACATATGTTTAAACATAAAAAATTAAAAATTTTAAACTAACTCATAAATAGAGAGTTCACTTAAAGAGACTCTTTATGGACAAATCGAGGACAATTTGAGCAACAAAATGATAGCAATGAATTAGAACACATCAAATGAAACAAATATCCATGAGCCCATATTGATAAAAATGAATAATTGAGAAGAGAGAAATAATGGAAGAAGAATAATGAGAGAAGATAGAAAGATTTTCCTTAGAATAGAATTCCAATTAATAAATGTAGAAGAAATGATGGAAATATAAAACCACAGTTTGACAAATGGTAGGGTAATTCTTGTTGCTGGCAAGAAAGTATTGAGAAGGAGAATATTTACAGAGTCTCAAAAAAATCTCCCCACAAGATACTTTTTCACTACTAAAAGAAAGAAAGTAACTTTACAGTGGGGAAATCCAGCAACTACTATTTGATAAACAGTAATTGAAGTTAACATAACCAGTAACAAGACATATGACCTTATGAACCTTTAGATATGATACACTGAGATGAATGCAGCATCATTTCTGTGATACTCTTGCCAAAATGTGTAACACTGATTTAATCAGAAAAAAATGTCAGACAAACCCAATTTGAGGTATGTTTATAGAACGGCTGACCAGTATTCTTCAAAACTTTCAATGACTTTAGGTGAAAGACAAGGATTTAGAAGCTATCCAGATTAAAGGGAGATGACAATTAAACGCAGTGCATAATCCTAGATTAGATCTTAGCCCAGAAAAGGGTGACCAGTAGGACAATTAATGAAATTTGAATAAAGTCTGCAGATTAGTTAATAGTATGTAAACTTCCTGGTTTTGATGATTATACCCATAAAGGTCTATATAGGAAAGCTATAGTTTTTCCATTAGTCATGTACAGATGTGAGAGTTGGACCACAAAGAAGGCTGAGCACCAAAGAATTGATGCTTTTGAATTGTGGTGCTATAGAATACTCTTGAGAGTCCTTTGGACTGCAAGGAGATTCAAACTAGTCAATCCTAAAGAAAATCAACCCTGAATACTTACTTATTGGAGGACTGTTGCTGACGCTGAAGCTCCAGTACTTTGGCCACCTGATGCAAACAGCCAACTCACTGGAAAAGACCCTGATGCCGGGAAAGACTGAAGGCAAAAGGAGAAGGGGGTGGCAGAGGATGAGATGGTTAGATAGTATCACCAACTCAGTGAATCTGAGCACATTCCAGAAGATAGTGGAGGACAAAGGAGTCTGGTTTGCTACAGCCCATGAGGTCGCAAAGAGTCAGACTAGACTTAGCAAATGGACAACAACAATATGCAACACAAAAACACTTGAGGAAGCTGAGTGAAGAGAATTCTTTGTACTATTTTTACAACTTTAAAAAACAATAAGCTTGAAATTATTTCAAAATGAAAAGAGAAAAATAGAACTTTGTTCAGATAATTATTATCCTTCAAAATACTGTCTCTGAAATGTTATTTATTGTAAAGTTGTGAAAACAGTTTTTGACTTTTTCTTTTGAAAGTGCTTCCTGTATCAGTATAATGTGACACAAGAAAAGCAGTTTCTTGCAATATTTAAAAAAAAAAAAAAAACTATTATGGAAAATTTCAAACAAAAAACTTGTTTGTTTCCATCATGACCTCTTACATATCCATTACCCAATTTTAACAATAAGTATCCTCATTATATTCACAATATATATTTATTTATTTGGGTTCTTTCTGGAATAATTTAAAGCAAGTCCAAGACGTCATTTTATGGTAAAGATTTTTTTTCTTTAAACATATCCACCTTAACATTATTACGTCTATTAATATTAATTCTTAAAAATGATCAAATTCCCAGGCTTAATTCAAATTTTGGTGTCTTGAATCAGTTGGTTTGAATCAAAATCATGAGGCACATATTTGATTATGTCTCTTAAGACTTACTTTTTGATAGCCCACCTTCCTCTTATACCCTTCTTTTTAAATTTATTTAATTTGTTGGGGAAATTAGGTTACTTGTCCTATGAAACTTGATTACTTCTTCTTGGTATTTGGTCAGTTTTTTTAAACATATTTTTCTATCACCTATATTTCATATAAATTGCTGGTTAGGTCTAAGCCTTAATCAGATTTGAGTTGAATTTGAAGGAATCATGAATACTTAAAGAAGGTGCTTTGTAGTTCTTACTTGATCACATCAAAAAGTATCTCACTTTTAATGGTACTAAGATTGACTGAGGGACTTCTCTGGTGGTCCAGGGTCTGAGACACTACACTTCCAGTGGAAGGGGCCCAGGTTTGACTCCTGGTCAGAGAACTAGAGCCCACATGCTGCAACAAGACCCAGTGAAGGGAGGTTCAAATGGTATCTGGCCTATTCCATCTATCTTTTTATTTATTTATTTATTTATTTTTATGAAAAAAATTATCTTTATTATAAGGAAAACACACAGTAAAACAGAGCTGGAAGGTGGTGGGAGTGGATGATAGGGAAAACCTTAATCAACCAAAAAGCTGCCCAAGCATGGCTTCTAGCTATAGGGGAGTGATTTGCCCCTTACCTCACCTGTCTTTCCTGATTCAAAGAAACCTGCTCCTAGCAGGGTTGGGCCCAGGGGACCCCATTTTCCAATGAAAATTTGTGAAAGTTTGCATTTCCAGTGGGGGCGTTTGGGAAAGTTGCATAGTTCTCAGGCTGTATAGAGAAAGGGGGGATGTTACAGCCCTTTGTTCCAATGTCCCCAGCCCCATCTCAGTATTTGTTGATGCCAAAGAGACGAACCCCATGAAACTGGGGCAACTTGGGCAGCAGTACGCTTAGTAGTGAGGCTGTGTTGATGATGAAGAAGTGAGCAGCATCATATTTGGTGTAGAAGCTGGCCAGGAGGTATAGTACAATGGGAGAGATGCTGAGGAATTTTCGGGAAGAGGTAAATTGGAGCCCGTAGTCCATCTGTTCCCAGTGTGTCAGTAGCCAAGCCTTTCCTTGGTCAGGGGTCTCAAAGGATGTCCCTTTCACCGTATGTAGGAAGACATACATAACCAAGTTATGGATGATGTTGGTCAGTGTCCAGACAACAGGAATGCTGAAGAAGGGGATGCTGAGTAGAACCACATGCAGCAGTCCTACCAAGATGATGTAGGCCAGCCAGATGCCCCGGCTATTCATCACTCGAGTGTTGGGGTTTACTTCGCTGTGAGCCACCCCCACATTCATCCTGCCAGCTTTGGAAGCCATCCGGGTTGGGGCGTGGCGCTTGCTTTTCTACACCTCCATCTATCTTTTTAAAAAGTAGATGTTATAAACAAACAACTCAATCAAAAAATGGCTTAAGAGTCCGCCTTGCATGGTAGGGGATGAGAGTTTGATCCCTGGTCAGGGAACTATGATCCCATGTGCTGTGGAGCTACTAAGCCCCTGGGCCACAACTACTGAGCCCATGTGCCACAGCTGAGACCCGACACAGCCAAATAGGTGGATAAATATTTTTTTAAGTCTAAGACCAATAAATGCTGGGGAGGATGTGGAGAAAAAGCAACCCTCCTACACTGTTGGTAGAAATGTAAATTGGTGGAGAGTTTCGAGGTTTCTTTAAAAATTAAAAATAGAACTACCATATGATCCAGCAATCTCACTCCTGGGCATATATCCAGAGAAAATCATAATTTGAAAAGATTCATGCACCCCAATGTTCACTGCAGCTCTGCTTTCAATACCCAAGACATGAAAGCAACCTGTCCATTGACAGGTGAATGGATAAAGATGTGATATAGATATATGTATATATATATATACATACAACTTAGTGACTAAACAACATACATATATATGTATATATGTATTGTATGTGTATATACACACACAGTGGACATAACTCTGTAAAGCAATTATCCTTCAATTAAAAAAATTTAAATTAAAAACAAAGAATGGAATAGTGTTATTTGCAATAATGTGGATGGACTCAGAGGTTATCGGGTAAGCTAGATGGAGAAAGATAAATATATAATATCGCTTATATGTGGAATCTAAAAAATGAGATTAATACAAATAAACTTATTTATAAAACAGAAATAGACTCACAGTCATACAGTTTGGTAATTCATAGCTCCAGAGCCAAAAGGTGGAGGATAAATTGGGAGTTTGGGATTAAAATACACACGCTGCTGCTACTGCTAAGTCACTTCAGTCATGTCTGACTCTGTGCGACCCCATAGACGGCAGCCCACCAGGCTCCCCCGTCCCTGGGATTCTCCAGGCAAGAACACTGGAATGGGTTGCCATTTCCTTCTCCAATGCATGAAAGTGAAAAGTGAAAGTGAAGTCGCTCAGTCATGTCCGACTCCTAGCGACCCCATGGACTGCACCCTACCAGGCTCCTCCGTCCATGGGATTTTCCAGGCAAGAGTACTGGAGTGGGGTGCCATTGCCTTCTCCGACAGGGAGGCCTGGCGTGCTACATATCATGGGGTCGCAAAGAGTCGGACACGATTGAGCAACTGAACTGAACTGAGACAGATTTGGCGGAGAAGGCAATGGCACCCCACTCCAGTACTCTTGCCTGGAAAATCTCATGGCTGGAGGAGCCTGGTAGGCTGCAGTCCATGGGGTCGCTAAGGGTCGGACACGACTGAGCGACTTCACTTTCACTTTTCACTTTCACGCATTGGAGAAGGAAATGGCAACCCATTCCAGTGTTCTTGCCTGGAGAATCCCAGAGTCGGGGGAGCCTCGTGGGCTGCCGTCTATAGGGTCGCACAGAGTTGGACACGACTGAAACGACTTAGCAGCAGCAGCAGCCGACAGATTTGGGAGTTTTGACTATGAAGATTTATAGAAACATCTGAGTTAAAAAGACTAGTTAGGGAACTTCCCTGGTGGTCCAGTGGTTAAGAATCTGCCTTCCAGTGCAGGGGACAAGGTTTGAATAGTTAGAGAACTAAGATCCCACATGTCTCAGGGCTACTGAACCAGCGCCCCTCAACCTGAGAGTCCTCATGCCACAACTAAGACCCGCACAGCCAAAAATAAATTATAATTAAATAAATTAATTTAAAAAGATTAGCAGGGAAATAAGCATTATTTTAAAAATTGACACAGTTGTCTCAGGGAGGAGTGAACTCATTATAAATTCCATCTGTGAATAAATTACTTCAATAGCATGACAGCAAATGCTGAAGAAAAATTGAGTGCTGACTGAAACCATTCAAAATAAAAAACCTACTAATTATGAAGACGATTCCAGTTTTTTCTGTTCCATCTAAATCCACTTGAAAAATATATAAAGGGACTAAAGTCAATAAAAGCTTATGTGGTGACTGAAAATCTTCAAAAGGATTGACGCTTAAGAAGGAGTCTGAAATTCGAACGTCAGCTGGGCAGTCGGTTCCGAGGCGTGGAGGGTCAGAGCTTCCGAAGGCGGGCGTTGCTAGGCCCAGGCCACCACAAAGCCTCCTTGGGGGCGGGGCCTCTTGACGTCACAGAGACGTCCCGCCCCTTACGTCGTACTCTAGGGAGGCCAGAAGGTTTCTGGCGGTGCCGGCGCCATTTTGCCGGAGCCTGCGACCGAGTGGGAGTGGAGTGGAGCGGCCGTTGTTGCCGACTCTTTCCTCCTCCCCACGGTCCAGTCAGCGGGTTGATTAGGCCATCGGCCCTCAAGCCGAGACTTGTCTCTTATTTAGTTCTGGGGAGCGCCTGGCCGACATGAGTGATGTAGAGGAGAACAACTTCGAGGGCAGAGTGAGTACAAAGCCGCGGGAGCCGTCTTCGGCGGCGGCCCCGATGCTCGGGGTTTCACGGGGACGAGCGCGGTCGGGCGGAGTTGCGGGGAGTCCTGCGGGGTCCCGCTGGGAGCAGCCTCTGGAGCCATCGAGGTCGCTTCTTCACATCCCAAGATGGCTTCTGGGTTACACTCTTGCCCCAAATATCACGGATCACCCCCCTTCCCCCCTTTTTTGGAGACTGACTGATAGCCGGACTCCTGGGTCCGATTCCCACCCCCCTCCCGCGGGGCACCTTGCCTTCTCCCCACCCCGAGGCTCCTTATCGCTGTTCCAAGGTGTGGGTCCCCGTCGCGGTGGGGCGGGAGGAGACGGCAGGGAGTTCCCCTCCGGTCGGATAGTGGTAGGTGCTTCCTGCGGTGGCGTTTCTGGCGACCCCGAGCATCGTAGAGGGTCTCGGGGTCGAAAGTGCGCGGGGCTGCTGTCCGGGCGGGGAGAAGCTGGCGCGGGACTAGCTGGGGCCTGTGTCTCCTTGGCTCTCTATTGCAGTGAGCGGCCGCGTCTCTGTTGGAACCGGCGGCGTTGCGTCTATAAAGGCGAAAGCCTTGAGGTTGAAGGTGGGACGAGCCTAATGAAGTGGTTAGTCAACGACCGCACCGACCCTTAAGCGTTCTTAAGACGAGAGCTGTGAGGGGAAAACTACGCAAGGAGCCCTTCTCCTTTAATGTCCCTTCTGCTTTCTTTTCACTTCAAAATGAATGTGGAAATGCTACAACGCCTTATTTTTCTAATTCCTTAATGTTGGGCTTTTTTTTTTTCTTTCTTTCTTCTTTATATCTCAACTTCCGATGCTTTTCCTCCTATGACCTTTAATCTAAACACTCACCACTCCTTTACAGGTTTTTACGGTAAAAAACAAAAAGGACTCTTCTGTCTCAATCTTACATAACTGAACAAATTTCATTGCTCAGTATTTTGACAATAGTTTGTGCTATTCTCTTAACTCAAAAAGGTTACCTGAAGATTCCAGCCCCTCTCCCATTTCTCTTCTCGACCCATCCTCCAGCAAAGAGGGCTCGAAGTTTTTCATTATTTTGGATGATGAATATAAACATCACAAAGATACCTTATCCTCACCTTAAAGATACTAGGACGTTTAGCAGTGATTGGGTTATATTTCGGAAGTTACCCTTGTAGTGAAAATTGATGGAAGTGAGATAGTGTAAAACCCTGTAAAGAAAACAATCCCCAGGCAGCATTTTCTCTGTTGGCATTCTGGTCACTAGGGGAAACGCACCAAAAACACTTTAGGTGTGTGCTGAAAGGAATGAGTTTTGTCTTTTTTTAGACGCTCATAAGCATCTGGAAACAGTTAAACAGGTCGATTTAGACTTTTGTTCTTTTTGAGTTTAAGACAAAAAAGCTATCTTGAATGCCTTTAAGATTGGTTTTCTCTATTAAATCTGAAGCCCGTAGATATCAATGAATTACCTGCTCATTTTTTAGGGTGAAGTATTGATGGTCCCAACAAAACTTTTTAAAAAATCATGTAATACTTGGTAATGGGTAGTCGTAAGCTGCTTCTTGTTTTGAAAATGTTAGCTAATAATGGGAAGAAATTTTACTGTCAGTTAAGTACAATTTTGGGGAGTTAATGTTTGCTTTGGTTTGTGGGAAATTGAAGAGAACTACTTTGGGGACCTTATTTTCCTTTGAGGTCTTACCTTTTTGGGGGGTGAGGGGTCATCAAATAGAGAAAGTTGGCAAGTTCTAGGTAATTGTTACCTTACCCAGCTAAGAAAGTAATATATGTAAGATTCCTACCCAATTTTAAAATGCATGTAGGCATTAACTATATATTTTAATAGGAAAAGGCATTTTTACCTTTTCCTCCTCTTTACAGTGTTCGTGGTCATAGGAAATACTTTTTCACATCTGATACACAAGTGAATGAACTCAGTATGTTCACCAGTTAGTTACCTTTTGTTTTTAGGGTTTTTTTGGTAGGTTGAGGTAATTGTCTTTGTTTATAATTGGAAGAAGAATTAGAAGAGTGGGAGACGGTTTTCTGATGATGTACTTTTTTGTTGTTGTTCTCTTAAAGCAGTTTCATATTCAGCAGTGCTTTTAGTTTTTAAACTGTAGTGCCCTTGGTTTTATAAAATAAAATTGTTGTGTTATCTTTGTACGTAAATGTAATAACGTTTTAGAGTCTCAGAAAAGGATTTTTAAATGGTGTTTCTGAAATGTTTTAAGTAGTTGTTATACTTCAAACTTTTTGATTAAAACAAAAAAAAATCAATAGGTCAGTATTAAGATTTCATTTCATTTATGTAAGGAATAAACAACATATGTTAACCATATCTTATTGAAAAGATATTTAAAATTAGAGAGTGACTATGGAAACTTTGAAATATATTAAAGAAACAGGATTGATACTAATAGTTCCTACTTTTACAGCATTTTACAATCTCCCTCCTCACCATCTTTAACATATTTTCTAATTTACAATGGCTGGAGAACTCTTACCATTTTAGAAATTAAAAACTGATACCCAAAAGACAATGCAGCCAGGAATCTGAAATTTGCAAGTCCCAATCCATTGCTTATTGCATGCAAAAATTATGCTGTGTATATATTTTGATTACTTTTCTTGAAAGAGCACACACTCCATGTCACTGTCTAAGAGCTGTTAATTGAGTTTGCTAAAAACAATTACAAGAACTTAATTTTCCATTATAGATAATTATCTCTTGAGTTTCCTAAAACATAAAAGAGCTTTACAAAGGAAAATATAGTTTGCTGAATTTTTGTTAAAAGTCACCCTAGCAGTTAATCAGTCATATTCCCTTCGAAAGTATTAAGCATCTCTTAACTTTTTTGTAAAGACCAGATGTTCTCAAAGGAGAGAATTTGGAGTCTGATTTGTGATAACTGATAGCTCAAATCTGGGTAAAAGTCAGAATATAATCAACTGTATGATAGAATTAATAAGAAATTCAGAAAATGAAGTTGAATGATTTTGTGAGCCCAGAAGAAAGGAAAAGTTATTTAGTATGTAAAACTTAACACTGCATATTATGATAAGGGAAATACGAATATTGATTGTAAGAATGAGACAATGGGGAGGTTGCTAGACCACATAGGCTTGACTGTAGTCAGATAGTGGAGGAGTTTGATTTCTAGATTTAGGAATTTGGACTTAATCCAATATGTGGTAAGGAGCCATCAATAGATTCTTATGAGAGTAGCATAATGAAAGGAATTTGTTTCTTTAGAACAGAAAATAGCAGAGGAAGAGCAGCAGGGCACACTTAAAATATTTAAGGAAGGAGCTTATGAAAAGTCTTATCTAAACTGGACAGCAGTGGGATGTAAAGAATGAGCAAGAGGATTTCAGGGGATCCAGAAGAATAGCGATACTTATTAAAATAAGTCCATTTGCTTGGTATGTGCATCAAGGTAACAGAATTTTAAGTGGAACTATCTTTATTTGGAGTTAGGAGTGAGATTGGCACTTGAGCTAACTTTTTTTGCATGTCATCTTCATAAAAATAACGAATAGTTTGCTGTGTACAACTTCAACTAAAATTAGGATTTCAATCTCAAAAAATTTTAATGTCCTTGATAGAAATTAAGGGGAATGGAAATTAATATTTTCTTGTTATTTTACTTATTCCCCTCTTTAAATTTGAAATTTTAAAAATTAAAAAGAAATTTTTTTAAATGAAAACAGTGGCCCTGAGTTTTTAATCTAGGTTAAGGATTCTTTATCATGTAGGAGTCTATCTTATAATTCCATGATTGTGTATACTTAGTAGAATTGCTGAAGAGGAAGGATACTACTTATTCTGGCATCCTGTTTTGAGAGCTTGTTCTGGCTTCTTGAGTAGCTGGGATATTTTAAAGAGACCCTAGTATTCCCATTCTTAATATATGAGATGATTAACTGGATAGTAAAAGTGAAGAGCAAAACGCAAATTCATCTATCAATTTGGAATTTAAATTTGTGTGTTAAGATATTTTGTTGAAGAATATCAAAAATAGGGGAAGGTTTTTTGTTTTTGTTTTTTCTTATTTGAAACCTGTTTTGTAATAATAAGGGTGATGACTATGCCATTAAAAACCCAGCTTGGCCACTAGTTTCTTTTTTTAAAAAAACCCTCTTGTCTTTTTTTTTTTTTTTAAATGAATACAGATAAAATTGAAATACCTATTTTATAGATAAGAATGTTAGCAGTTTAGGTTTAAATAAAAAAAAAAACTTAGTCCATCTTCTTCAGTTTAATTTTACATATCTCATCACATCAACCAGTTGCAAAAGAGTAAGGCTTCCGTTCTTTTAGTACAAGTATCGTTAAACTTAGGGACTAGTCTGTGTCTCTTGAGTTTATTTTTTTTTCCTGAAGTAATATGTATCCAATTTTAATACTTTTTTGTTCTCCCCATCCATTTATTTAAGCAGAGAATTTGTAAAACTTCAGGAAATGTTTTAACATTCAAATTTTTATATTTGAGATTCTTTCGCTGAAGGGTGCTCATTTGCTCAATCTAAGCAGAAGGTGGGATTTTTAAAAGGAACAGTACAACCAGTTGTACCCAGGATGCCTAACTGTACTTCTACAGATTTGCCATAGTTACTATTTATAATTTGTACCATTCCTAAAATGAGTATAAAGAGTCATGGAATCTGAAAGACGATCAAGGGATTTTAATATTTAGTGATGAGTCATTTTTAAAAATACAGATAAACTTTGTTTATGGACTTAATTTTGTAAATGAACTGAAGTTACGTCCTTATGGTATAGTGTGTAGTATACAAGTGTAAAAATGGGCTTGAGTAATCAGCATAAGTTTTTTCAGTTCAGTTCAGTCGTGTCCAACTCTTTGCGTCCCCATGAATCGCAGCACGCCAGGCCTCCCTGTCCATTACCATCTCCCATCCTCTGCCGGCCCCTTCCCCTCCTGCCCCCAGTCCCTCCCAGCAGAGCTTGTAAATGCTGTGAAAACCTCTTGATAGCATCAGTGGGTGCTCAGTCATCATGTAACTAACCCTGAGACCCCTCCCCTTTGGATATAAAAGGTATATATCCTCAAGCTGAGTGAGTTAATACTTACTGTTCATACATCGTAACCAGTTTAGTAGGATAGAAGTGAAGATAAGAAAATGGTAACAATTGGATGGGGAATCAGTAAACACTGTAAAAAGAAAAAAATTGAGAAGGAAATAATGAAAGAAAATGTGATTTCCCCTCCTTCCTTTAAGTTACTGCCATAATGTAGTTCTGTATGATCTTTATTGTCTCATGATTTTCACCAAAGTGTGAGAGACTAGGCCTGAACAGTCTGAGGCAGAAGAAAAGTTAAGTTTTTTCCTTGAAACTAAAGCCCTATAGTCTTATTCAAGATTTGTAAATACTCCATAACACTAAAAGATGAGAACATAAGTAGGAAATTTTGTAATGGGTTCTTAGTGGTTTGTTTTAATATAACTAAACTACTTTAGTCTTTTTACATTTATTTTCTATACCTTTGAAGTTGCCACTTATGCACTAGCTTTTTGGACAACTGATCATAGCGTATAAACTGACTAGTTTATGAACCGCGTTTAAAGTTAAAGAAGGAAATTTCCTGGTGGTCCAGTGGTTAGGAATCCATGTTTCACAGGGATCAAGGGTTTGATCCCCGGTCAGGGAACTAAGATCCCACAAGCCACATGGCATGGCCTAAATAAAATTTGTATGAAAGATTTGTAAATTTTACAGGTAATTTCACTGTGTGACATGAGTTTAAATTTAACTGCCAATTCTTTAATAATTTGTCTAACACATTGCCAAAACTATTCCAAACTTCAGAGACGATAAAGACATACAGGTTTAGAATATCTGTGAGCCTTTGTAGATAGAAAAACCGCTTTAATCTCACTTAAGATGCAGCATACTGGACTTTAAAAGAAGGTAAATTATTTTAAATAGCTAATATTTTGAGCAGTTGGTATTTTTTTTTTTAAGAAATTGCTGTAATACTAGTTATGGATTAAAAAGTGAAAATATTTTTTTATAAGCTTAAGGATCTATAAAAGAAACAGCTTAATACTCAAAAGGAAGGAAGCAGAACTGCTATAAACTGAAAGACTGAGATACATGAATTGAATAAACACAGGCTGTTGTCTACAAGTCCTAAAGAATGAAGTTCTTAGTACAATAAATATAAGTTATTTGGGTAATTTAAATCCCTCCCACCCCCACGTATAGTTCACCTAAACGCGCTAGTATGTTTCTGTGAAAATCTCAATTTTACAAAGTAGTAGGGAAATATATTTTGAGAATCTGTTTTAAAAACTTAGGCTATATTCATATAGACTTGAACTTCTGTAAACTTGGCACTATTGCTTGGCATTTGCCTTGTCATAATATTAGAATGGGTTATAGCATAACGTTTTTATTGGTTTAATGGGCTTTAAGTATTAAGCATATGTATGGTTGGAATTTGTTTTCCATCTATAATATACTAGCTGTATTAAAAGACACTGCAGTTATTTGCTGTAGGATTTTTTCATGTTCTGCAACTACATGTGCGTATTTAATAATCTTTTTCCTGATTAAAAAGTAGTACATGGTTATAATATTTTTACACATAGATAATTCTTAGATTGAGTACATGGTCATGGTATATTTATACATAGACAATTCTTAGACTGCTTGTATGGGATACACTATAGTAGTTTCTTAGAAATCGTAGCTAGCTCCTTTTTATTTTTGTCTGTGTACTTCAGCTACCACTAGAGGCACCTTGTTAATAAAGAATAGTTTAAAAAAAAAAACCACTAAGCAGGTTGTGCTGTGAGAACTTTCTGCCCAGCTCCTGGTTTATAGTAGGTAAGGTAGACTAGAAGCCTACTTAAGATATATTTCTATTAAAATTTGTGATATGACTTGGTTGAGTCATTAATCTGCCCATTTCAAGTAGGCACTGTATTGGTTGGTGGGTCCAGATGCAGGTTACTTAGGAATTGGCAGAACTTCTTGACAGATTTAAGAGCAGGTTAAGTAGTCTCTAGTGAAACGGGACAGATAAAACCCTTCTCAATGTTTATTTTTCTCTTTGCAATTTTGATTCCTTTTCCAAATTCTGAATAGTTGTATGAATTTCTTTGGGAAAAGTTGATATTATTATTTCATAATGAAGATAGTCAAAGATGGAAAAGAATAATCTAGCATTTGTCCACAAAGGGCTTATTATAGTCTAATTTCTAATGCACAGTGAAGAGTAAAAGTTTTTTATGCTCTGTAGTTTATTTTAGTTTGTTTACTGACAGTTGTTGATTTACCTTTTTAGCTAGATGTTTCTAAATTGTTTTTGGAAGTTAAAATGACTGACATCTTTATAAGTTAAAGGGAGAGTTATGAGCACTCTTTCTTAGCCTTGAATGATTCTATGAAAAAAATAGATGCATTTTGAGGTTTCCCTGATATAAAAATTGAAGGGTAGGTAACAGAGGAGGTTAGGTATTTGTGACACCTTGGATAATAAAACCCAAAAGATATCCTGTCATGTCTTAGCTTTTGCTAACAAAGTAAAAGGAAAATTATATATTTTCCAGTGGGTTGCTATCCCAGAAATGAGATTTAAAATTTAAATTGTTACCTTGTTAACATTAATACCTAAAAGGTGGTTACTTTCAGCACTATTGAATAATTTTCTATTATTGTTTTTATGGTGAAAGTGAAGTTGCTCAGTTGTGTCCTACTCTTTGCGACCCCATGGACAGTAGCGTACGGGGTTCTATCGTTCATGGGATTTTCCAGGCAAGAATACTGGAGTTTGTTGCCATTTCCTTCTCCAGGAGATCTTCCCGACCCAGGGATTGAACCTGGGTCTCCCTCATTGTAGGCAGACGCTTTACCGTCTGAGCCACCAAGGAAGTCTTTTATGATAGAAGTCTTTAATATATAAACTTATTTCTGTCTTAAAAATTAAAGGTTTTGAGAGTATCAGAGCACACAGAACACAAAGTTTTTTGTGTATATAACAAGGGCTGTAGTGATGTTTGTAGATTTATACCAAGGGATATGTTTATATAAGGGAAAGCCAAAAGAAAGGAGGGGGGTATATATACCTAATGAAATATAGGTAATGAACTGGCCTATAAGACTTCAATTACAAATGAGTGGCCATACTTTTGTTTTTAGTCCTGAATATGCTGCTTTTACTGTTTCAGTGAATGAAAAAACCTAAATTGCTATGCCTGTTCCAGGCATCTGTCCAGAAATTTATAAAGTATCTGAGATGTGGTGAAAGACTTTCTGTAGGTAAATAAATGGAGAAGGTGGATGTTGAACAGAAGGGTAGCTATGTATTTCAGTTTGTTTTTATCTGAAAAAAAAAAATAGGCCTGGTAGCATCAATAGTACCATTTTTGAAAAATAAGCCTGAAGGAAAACTTCAAGGAAGTTGGATGATAATCTTAATGACATAAATGAAAATTGGTGGAAAATGGGTTTGTTTTCACTAATAATCAAGGGTTAAATGTACAGAGAAACCAAACTGTCCATCCTGCTTTGGTCATAAGTTCTTCATATGTCTATCAAAATTTTAAAAGCAGGCTTCTAATAAGTTTTAAATGATTTGGAAAGTTTTGATTTATATCCAGTTTTTTTTAGAAGCCAGTCAGATTTCTGATAAATGATATAGTCACTGAAGGGAATATAAGTATGCATAACTATATAAAATATGCAAAAACTATGAAAAAGGTAGGATAAACAATAAAGACCATGATACTAATTTACAACTACTAGGAACTTAAAAGCCAAAGGGGAAATTTTTTAAATTTTATATTTCTTCCCCCCACCCTTTCTTTTTTTTTTTTAGTATGCTTGTTTTATTTCAGATTGTATCTTTCTGGTTAAAGTCAGAGTAAGCAAAGATAGTGGTCAAACAATCAGGAAATGTTAGTAATTTTACTAATTGTGTTTTACTTCTCTGAACCTCAGCATGTGTCCTATAATAGGTGAGTTTAGATAGGTGTTCAGATATTCCAGCCTGTGATGCTTTGCTTTAACTATATCTTGGTATCTTAGCCCGGCTTAGGGAAAGCTTATTTTGAGGTCATTGGGAATCTTCAGGTTATAAATTAGTGCAAACTTAAGACATAGGTATGGGGGGATTACAGTTAATGTTAGAGTTATGCTTGAATTAAGTATTTATATTAAAACTGCTCACATTTTAGGAACTAGGATGAAACTTGGGAGGAGGGTGAACAGTATGGTAAAAAACATTTAGAGAAATTCAGTAAATTCTCTTTAATTGTTAGAAACTAGAGTTTTGAACAATTTTAAAGATTATAAAATTGTTTTTTTAATAAACTAGTTATTTGCACTTTACCTGCTGGCTTTTCCATTTGGTAGATAACATTCTGAACTCCAGCAGAGTTTTATAATCCCCACGTGCTTAAATATACTAAATGTTCTTTTTCCATTAAGGTTAATGTTCGTGAAGAAATTGAAGAGTTTTTTCCAAGAATGTGGAAGATAAATCAAGATAAAAGAAGGCTAATGAAAAGTATTAAAGATCAGAAAATTAAAATTGAATGGGGGAAAAAATTGAACAGAAGATTGGTCAGATAGAAGCACTTGAATATTTTTTAAGGCTATTTTGAATTGTTTTGGGGAAGAATACACGAAGTATGAAAAATGAAAAAACTCAATGAAGAATGAAGAGAAGTAGAAAGCAAGAGTGAAGTAGAATTAAAAGAATCTGGAAGAATGAATGGGTCCTAGGTTAAGTAAATGTATGGTTTATGTTCCAGTGTCTGTATGATCAAGTTGTAGATGAATTTGCATGATTACTTAGTTAATAGAGAATTGGTGATCTGGTTCAAGTAGGGAATTATTGAGGACAGTTAGCAATATTAACAATGGGTTATTAATGAGCTGAAATTTTTTCTGGAGGGTGTTGCCTAACCATTTGTTTTTCAGGAGCAATCAATATAAATAATTACGGTACTTTAAATGTTAGGTGTTAGGCATCTATGTGACCAGTGCCATTTGTAATACTGTCTTCTTTGTTAGGAGTCTCGCTCTCAGTCAAAATCTCCAACGGGAACTCCTGCTCGTGTAAAATCGGAGAGCAGGTCAGGATCTCGTAGTCCATCAAGGGTTTCCAAACACTCTGAATCCCATTCTCGATCAAGATCAAAATCCAGGTAAGTGTTTAAAATAATATGTGAGTATGTTTAAAATGCTTTTCTTGGATTTTTCTGGGCAAAGTGGTTTTTACCAAATCCCTCATTTTTGTTGCAATTTTTTTCTGGAAATTTCGCTCAAAATCATGAATTTTTTTTTTTTAACAATGGAGTTTAGAAATCAATAGTATGTTACAGATATAAAGACTTAGATAAGGTAGAATAATTTGTTAGCTCTGTTAATCTAGAGCTGTTACTCGTTATTAATACAAATTAAGTATGTGGATTGATTTAAATATGCTTGGCATTTGAGGGTTATTGTTTGATATTATTTCAGCAATATTTGCACAACAAAAAGATAATTTTCTCCATTGGGGACCTGGCATACAATTTAATGCAGAAAAGGTTGATATATGTACGTGGTACTGGTTATCAGAATGATTTGAGAAGCTTTTTCAAGTTTCACATTACAGCTGCATTCTTTAACTGAATATTTTGACTCATTAGGTCCAGGGTGGAACTCTGATGGTCTGATCAGATAAATTGTTGGAAAGTGGTGCTGGAGTGATTGAGAGTTCCAGCCACTTCCCCTGATTACAACAAAGACTAGTGAGCCATTGCAGGTTCAGTGTTTAGAGATCTCAGGTGTACTGTTGTGGAGTGGTGGGAGGAAAAGTTAAAAGCAGTCTGGACAGTTATTTTTATTTTGATAAGTCATTGTAATTTCTTGATTAAAAGACATAATTTATGTCTCTGAATAGAGTATGCGTGCAAGGGGACATGAAACAAGAATCGAAGGCTGTACTTTTCTTGTAGTCCACAGTTAGTTCTTTTCCCTGTTGTATCCAGGATCCAGCCTAGTGCTTGATTTGCTAACCACTCTACATATTTAATTGAATCCACATGTGCAGAATTGTGCTCCATAGAGTTCGGGTGTGGAAACAGAAGTGAGCATAATTTCATTTTAGGACTTTTGTGGTTGCTACTCTCAGCCTGGAGTATTCTTCCCTCATGATATTCTCAAATCATCACTTGATTCAGTTTTATGCTCCTGTATCACTGGAGAACATTAAATACCAGTGCACACACACTGTTCCCTTACTCCTTTTTTTTTTTTTTTTCATGATATTTATCACTATCTGACTTAGAGAAAAGATAGGCACTCATGTCACTTTTCGCTACTTTAGTCCTCCTTCAGTATCTGTTGGCAAGGGGCAGGATTGGTTCTCTTGTGGATACCAAATTCTTAGATGCTCTTGGGTGCATGCTAAATCATATCAGTCGTGTCTGACTCTTGTCAACCCTATGGACTGTAGCCCACCAGGGCCTCTGTCTGTGGGATTCTCCAGGCAAGAATACTGGAGTGGGTTGCCATTTCCTCCTCCAAGGGAGCTTCCAGACCCAGGGAGTGAACCCTTGTCTCTTGAGTCTCCTGCATGTGTTCTTCACCACTAGCACCACCTGGGAAGCCCCTCTCAGAGGCTCGAGTCCCTTATGTAAAATGGCATAGTACAGTCAGCCCTCCATACCTAGGACCAACACATTTAAATGTAACAGTTGGTATTTTATGTAACAACTAGTTTTATTAATATTTTTTATTTTTTTAATTGAAACTATAAATTAATGCTAAGGAAAATAGAAAACCCTGTTCAGTGTTCCTGTATGGACACAAGTGTTTCCTTGTTCTACCCCAGCTCCCCATGATTAATTTCTTTTGGATAGTAGGCCATTCATGTTATTGTTTTCATTCCAACTCGGAACTGTTTGCCAAGGAACCTTTGCTCTTGGTATTCCTAGAACACTTTTCCCCTGCCTACCTAGTAAAATCTCCCAGCTTTATTGTTTACATTTTCCAGCCCTTAGCATTATAACATTTATTGAATGCCTCATAGAAGTTATTTTGTATGACTGTCATCACTACTAGTCTGGGTGTTTAAGGATGGATCAGATGAATAGTAATAAGAAATTCCATTTTCTATGCAATGAAAAGAATGTGAGTAATTGGAAATAATCAAACAGTAGATGAACTAGAGAATCAGCAGTAGAAAAATTGGTGAGACACTGTAGAAGGTTTAAAAAACTGAAGACCATTAAACATGAGGACTGTTAGATTAGGTGGGCAGTTTAGGTTGTGATGAGTTAATATAGCAGGTGCTAGATTGCAGCAGGCTAAGGAAAGACAGGAGAGGAAATGATACTTAACCATGAAGGGAATATAGGACTATTTTTTTTCCATTTTAAGAGTATGGTATTAAATGCATTCATATTGTTGTACGCTCATCACAGCCATCCATCTCCATAATTCTTTTTATCTTGTAAAACTGAAACTGCGAGTTAAACAAGGACTCTCATTCTCCTCTCCTTCCAGCCACTGACAAACCACCGTCTTTCTTTCTGTCTCTATGATTTTGACTGCTCTTAAGTATCTCATCTAAGTGAAATAACATATTTGTCTTCTTATAACTGGTTTATTTCACTTGGCATAATGGTCCTCAAGGTTTATCCATGTTGTAGAGTATTAAAGAATTTTCTTTCTAGTGCTAGTTGATACCTTTCTTTTTAAAGAAGGTGGAGCCTTAACATGTTTGTAAGGTAAGGTGAAAAGAGTTAACTGGAAAAAAGGAGGAGGTATAGTCTATAAGAGGAAGAATACTTTTTCCTCTAAAAGGATAAACAAGCTGAAAACAAATAGGGATATACGTATAGGTCCTCGGAATTGTCAAAAGTTCAGAAAGCTAAAGTAAAGTGGGTGAATCACTAACAAAATTTGTAAAACTTTACTGTGCCCATACCAAAAAGACAGTTTACAAATAGGGAGCGCTCAAACCAAACATGGAATGAGGCTCAGTGGTATGTTATTAATACAAAGCAGCTTATAATGGTGAGCAGGCGATGTCTCAAGTATTTGATGATTAAATTAATGACTAATCTTGTTTTGTCCAGAGAGCCTTCAACTGGTGTCCATTTGTTTTTTATTTTTAACAGCGTTAGCCATTTTGTTCCAATATTTTTACCTAAATTTATTTCTCTCAAAGGTCGAGGTCAAGGAGGCATTCTCATAGACGTTACACTCGATCCAGATCCCATTCTCACTCTCATAGGAGACGATCTCGAAGTAGGTCATATACACCAGAATACCGGCGTCGAAGGAGCCGAAGTCATTCTCCAATGTCTAACCGGAGAAGACATACAGGCAGCAGGGTATATGGTTTTTTAAGTTAATGAAAACCTTTTATGTGTTTCCTGTGTCTTTAGTCATAGTATAAAATCTTGCTTTTGTAAGAGCTAGAGCACTGTTTAAAAGTGGTACTCCAGAAACATCCTCGGCTATATGAATATTGTTTATGTTCATTCAAGTGTATTTTCTTTTCTTGACTTTTGAATCATTAAAAGAAATTTGGGGGAAAACATGTTGCAAGAACTGAAATAAAAAGCTAACTTGAAAATATTGAGATTAAAAGTTTCACCATGGGAAGAGGGTAGCAAGGAAATACCAAGCTAACACTTATATTGAGCAGTATGCAAAGTTCCTCAGTGCATTAATAAATGCAGTTAACCTTTCCGTGAGACAGGTTACCTTATTATTGATAAAGAAATTGAGTCTTGGATATGTGACGTTGAGGTTTGATTTTATTTAACAGTGATGGAGTCTGCTATTATTTAATGGTGTTTTGAAATCAGCACATTAATTTTTCAAATCTGGAAAGAATACCCTTGCTAAAGAGTGAAAATAGAAGAGGGGAGTCTAATTAGCAATTGCTGATGAAGTCAGGTTGAGTACAGATGTATAGGGGATAGAAAACATTTGAATAAACTAGAAATAGACATTAAAGATAAATTCTTAGTAGTCTGAAAATTGCTGAACTAGTGAATTAGGGACGTTTTTATTCAGTCTGTAACCTGAAGTATATTCTAAAGAAGGCTTGAGTGTACTGTGAACTGTAAAATACAGCTCATCTGGTTTTTTCCTTTTAAATTCTTGTTTCCAAGTGACTTTGTGTATTGGGTGAAGTGCCCTAAGCAGAAGTATTTCTGTATGTTTGTTGTTGTTTTTTTAATTTGGAACGTAAATAACATCTTTATTCAACAGGCAAATCCTGATCCCAATACTTGTCTAGGAGTGTTTGGCCTCAGTTTGTACACAACAGAGAGAGATCTTCGCGAAGTATTTTCTCGATACGGACCGTTGAGTGGTGTCAATGTGGTTTATGACCAGCGAACTGGACGGTCACGGGGATTTGCTTTTGTTTATTTCGAGAGAATAGATGACTCAAAGGAGGTAATTTTTTGTAATTATTTTTGTCACTTTGAAAAATTCCTGATGTGTGTTATTTAGTATTGAGTTACTTTTGAAAGTTGATTAATAAATTTCCAGTTCGATGAACATTATGTGTTCTTTAATTCTCTAACATAATTTAAACTCTGCTTGTTGGTGTTAAAATTGGAATGTTCAGTTTCACTTTCCAGCTAAAATGCGTATAGGCAAAAAAAAAAAAATAAATAAAATGCGTATAGGCATACCTGATTAAAATCTGGCCTTGTGAAGTAGTGTATGAGTTACATGGAAAAGATGAAGTGTATATAACTGTTCTCTTTTGAAAAAGCCTTATTCGTGCTCTAAGCAAATGATTACATTGACTTTTAAAAAATTGTGTTTAGGTTTAATCTGTTTAATTTTTTTGTGTCTGATTATCTCCCTGTCTATACAGAGCTTTGTTTTTCTATTCTCTTAATATTCATCTGTCATTCTGTTCTATAATGGAATGAGTTGATACCTTTTCATTTTTGTTTAGTGCCCTTAATATGCCTAACAGAATGATCTCAGTCAATGTCAGAGATTTTAAATAGTGTTGTTGTAATGTACTAGGTAATGGATTGTAGAGGAAGCAGTAGGCTTGCCTTCAAAAGTTCATGGTGATTGAATTGAAAATTCCATTTTAAGGAGTTTTTGAAGCTCATTTGTTAAAGAACAGAAGGTACTGGCTTGTCTTTTTTGTACCATTTTATATGTGACAGTAGTTGGGTGTAGGTCATTATTGCTTTTTGTACCCATAGTGTTTGGTTATAGTATAAACAGTCATATTAAAAGCATATCTTTCAACAGTAATAGATGCTATTGACATCTGTTGTTTGTAAAGCAGGGATGATATTAAAGATCCTACAATGCACAGGATAGCCACCGACAACACAGAATTAACCACTGCCAAATGTCAGTGGTAGTGTCGTTGAAAAACCTGGATAAGTCTAACAAAATAATGCTCTCAGTTGAAGGCATTTATATGATAGACACTAGTGGTTTTTTATTGTTGCATATTTGTGTTTTGTTTTTTCCTGTTCTCAATAAAGGATAAAAGTGTAAATTTAGAAATACCAGGATATCTGACCTGAAGTAAAAGTGCAGACAATATCACAATTAAAATTTGTGTAAATATGAAGCTTGTTTGCCCTGCCTTTTGACACCCCTGCTCCTTAGGTTTATTTCTGAATGAGGTAAAATGGAAATGACAGCTTCACTTAGTTCCAAAATGCTTCTTAAAATGTTAAAGTGGTTGATTTATTAATGCTTTTATTAGTATTAGTACCAAAGGGCAGAATGATAGGGAATGTGAGCACAGGTATAATCTTGGTGGCAGATTAGAAAGTTCCTTTGTATTTGAAGCTCACTAGGTGGCAGTATGTTATTTAAGGAATGGCTTGAGTAGTTGTAGACCTGTTCACTGAATTGCACTTTCTGCTTTGAATTGCTCAGACCGAAGCTAGATTCTGAAGCCTCGGAATTCTGCAGGTTCTGTGTTTGCTTCTTTATTATTAACTTTTAACACAAGCCTGCGTAAGTGTTCTTGTGTACGTTGAAAATTCATTATTATTGACAGGCATATAGCAGGTATTAATATGTCAAGTCCGTGCTGTTTTTACTTGAAAGAAATGTTTACCAAATTTTCAGTTTTGAAAGTTTCCCCTTGGTAAATTATGCATGACTTTCTGTGCCTGTTCTCTTTTATAGGCTATGGAAAGGGCAAATGGAATGGAACTGGATGGTAGAAGAATTCGGGTGGATTATTCTATCACCAAGAGAGCACACACACCAACACCAGGCATATACATGGGCAGACCAACTCAGTAAGATTTTGAGTTTCCTAAGCTGAATTTTAAGAGTCAGAAAGCCACCAGAAATGTGTACACATCTTTGGTTAATCAAAAGATAAAACTTTTTTCCCTTGTAATTAGAATCGAAAGTTATTTAATGTGTGTGTGTGTGTGTATATATATATATATATTATTTGAATCACAATTTTTTATATGTATATTTGAGCAAGGGGACAAATTAAAACTAGTTGAAGTGCATTCCTAGCTCTTTTCTTGTATACAATAGAAAAATTATTAAATGTATGTATTAAAAATGTATTAAATTATAAAATTATTAAAAGTATGCTTTTAAATACTTCTCGTTCTATTTATGTGACCTTGGACACCTCTGTGTATAGGAAAAACTTTTTTAATATATTAAAACCAGAGAGTGAAAGAAGGAATATACGCTTTCATTTAATGTGAAGCCTCTTGGGGGAAAAAAGGATTTGACAAGGAGAGCCCAGTGAAAACTAAAGTGAAAATAATGTCCATATGATTAAGAGTTAGGAAAACAACAAGGAAAAGAGGGCTTAGAATTTAAATTCACTGATAGACATTTGAACACCATACCTTAACATTTAGTGCTGGACTTCAGTATAAAGTAGTTAGTTTTCTTTGGTGTTCAGGCTTGGATACTTTTAAATTCTTGAGGTTTATTAACTGCTTTTGAATTGGTCATAGAACATACATCTTAGTAATTTGGTACTTTTTCTCAGCACAGTGTTTTTTTTCACCGTATTGGAAAGGTCTTACTGATTTGGACAGTGCATTCTAAGTGCCTTATAATTTGTAGTTAGTGAAATTATTCCTGGCTATTTATGTTCTAAATATCAAGCAGGATACCATAGGAGTCAACAAAGTAAAACATTGAAGTAATTGGCATGAAAGGGTTATTGTTTCTCTCTTGGCTTCTTCCATTTTATTTAAGCATCTATTTGTATTAAATGATAGAAAATAATCATTGCTGTTGATGTGGAATTTGCACCTTTTTCTACAGCAGTGGTGGTGGTGGCGGTGGCGGCGGTGGTGGAGGTGGGGGAGGTGGCAGACGTCGAGATTCTTACTATGATCGAGGATATGATCGTGGGTACGACAGATACGAAGACTACGATTACCGGTACAGGTAATGTTATAACTTACGATTTCTGTTCTGAATTAGATGATAATAGTAGTGTTGGCACTTTTAATTTGTTTAATGTGTATTGATAAAAATGAGTGAAATATGGGACTTCCCTGGCAGTCCAGTGGTTGATACTCTGTAGTTGGAATGAAGAGGCATGTGCATTTGTATTGGCCAATACTCACCTTGTATAGTTGGTGCATTGAAAAATTAATAGCTTATCTTAGATCTGCTACTGTTTTGAGTGATGAAATTTTTGTTTTTATCTGCTTCAGTGTAGTGATTATGTGCTTTGCTAAGTAATCTTTTATTTCCTACAGAAGAAGATCACCTTCTCCTTATTATAGTCGATACAGATCACGATCAAGATCTCGATCCTACAGCCCAAGTATGTATACTTTTACTTTTGTCACATTAAGAACCTAATTTGTAATTAATGGCTTATTTTAGAAAATTAGGGTGTATAGTGACAGTAAATAGTTGGGAAAATATTAGGCAAGTGAAACTGTAATTGTCATTTGACTTAATTTTTTTTTTTTTTTTACTCTCTTGCAGGACGCTATTAATAAGCAGAGCAGTTGAGCAGTTGAGGACATCTTTTTCTCTTTTTTTAATTCTGGATTTCCCCAAGCTTCTAATCCTTCCTACTCCTCAAAAAGAACCCTTAAAAAATCTTTGGTTTGTTTAGCATCTACACTTTGTCAATTGTATTGCTACTTTCCACCCCTTTTATTATATTCTTAAAGATGTAATTGTCATTTTTGAGTAGGCAAACATCTTGAGTAAAAAAGGAACCCCCCCGTGTTATGCTTTGTAAATGATTTTTTTATTTGTTTTTTTTGCTTTTATGGAAAATTCACTCCTAGCTTATCAAAATGAGGAAAGAAATGATCTTTTTAAAGCTTCTTTTGTGTTAGATATTGTATTAGACATTGTATTAGAGGTCTGCATTTACTACAAACTCCTTTTTTAACTTTCTTTTGGGGAAGTTAGTAGTAGTTCAGTCAGGTCAAGTTTGTCTGGGGTGGCATGGAACAGTCAAATAGTTGAGTATAGAAAGTTTGAAGCTATAGAAGAAAATACTTACTTGGTCATTTCTTTTGAAGAACATAATTTTTGAACCCTAAAAATTACATCTTTTTTTAGAAATGGAAAGCTTGTGGACTCCTATAAAACATGTTGTATTTAAAATACATTTGTTGAAACTTAAAAACGTAAAGTGTGATTTTTGTGTTGAATTTATTAATCAGTGAAGGACAGCCCTTATTATTTATTACTTAGAGCAATTGTATAATTGCTATTAGAAATTTTGGTATTGGGACAATGGTTTAGGAAGGCTGTTTGTATAGAGTTCTTAGAAGTAGTTGGGGGGGTAGTCTTCTTTCAAATAAAAGTTAATTTCTTTGAAAATGGGACTCTCTCTTTATTGTGGTACAGTGGGAAGATAGAACTGGATTAATTTGTATTTCCTTTTTCCTAGTACTTTTGCATGCACCTAAATGTATAATCTATGTCTCTTCTTCAGTCTTGAAAAACCCTTTTCTTTCCTCCCTTTTTTGGTCAACTACCAATATTGATAGTATTCAGTGTTGAAGAAAAGATAAATAGTATGGTTTATTTCTTCAAGAAGCCCACATTCTAATGGGAAAACACATTTAAATAACTAATGTAATGAAAGGGGAGGCTGTATGAATGAAGAGGTGGATGATTTTTCAGGTGACCTTTAAGAAAAAGTATAGGAACATGAGCCTCCTTTGCTTTCTCCCTCAAAGCAATGGGAATAAAATTAGAATATTATGATCTGTATGCTAGCTCAGTGAGATCTATGGAATCCAAGTACCACAGATAACTTTTTTAAAAAGCTAACTTGCCACTAAGGGCTATCTTAGTGAATAAAGCTCTATCTTGTTGGTCCCTACAGGAAATTTTGTTCTTTAAGCCGGGTTATTTAAAGAGTGGAAATCATTGCCCTAATGAATGAGAACATTAACTTGTTGACTGCAGGAATACTTTTAAAATATATGTATCATCAAACAGTAAAAATGTATGCACACATATATGTATAACATGTAAAGAGAATCACTTTGCTATATACATGAACATAACAAAATATTGTAAATCAAATATGCTTCAATAAAAATATAAAATTCAAAAAAAAAAAGTAAAAACATTAGCCAGAATGTGGAAGAGAATTAATAGCCACATAAAGAGATACTGAACATGATTAAAGACACAGTGTGTAGAGAATACAATACCCTGTCAGTCCATTGGTTAGGACCCCACTGACTGCTGAGGGCCAAAGTTCAGTCTCTGGTGGAGGAATTAAGACTTCCACAAACCACACAGTGCGACCAAAAAAAAATTATACACACATACATACATACTGTAATAAAGGTGCATGAATGCATTCTCAAACTTGGAATAATGTGAGATGATACAATGCCCATGTGATGAATTAAGTGAGGTGAATGGAAGGCATTGTTAGGTTACAGTCGACCTGATAATATGTCAGGAGGAGGATCACGTGCTCCAGGTGATGCTGGATCTTGGATTTACGATGATGCTGATGGTTGGAGACCCTAAGAAGGATGAAGCAGGATGGTGCAAGAGTTCATCACTCGGTGTGGCTTACAATTTAAAACTTATGAATTGTTTCTGGAATTTTTAATATTTTTGGATTATTTGGTCAACTTTAGATAATTAAAACTACAAAGTGAAAGGAGGGACTGTTGTATCTCTCTGATGGTAATTTAATCCAGGAATAGATTTTCAGGGCATGATTTTCAGACTGCTACAATTACTGCTTTGTAAATTTGAGAGGATACTTCCTTGATATAGGGAATGTAACTGGCAACATCCTTTAACAATGAGTTGGGGATAAAGTTGACAAACGTGGAAAAATTGAGAATCTTCAAAGAGAGGGCCTAATCCTACTCTTCCCTCAAAAGTAAACTGGGACACATGGGTAATTGAAGTGTGACAGCTTCAGAGCATCAAATGTGGCTCTAATCACATTATTATTTTTTTTTTAATTTTTATTTTTACTTTGTTTTACTTTACAATACTGTATTGGTTTTGCCATACATTGACATGAATCCACCACGGGTGTCCATGAGTTCCCAATCCTGAACCCCCCTCCCACCCCATATCATCTCTCTGGATCATCCCCGTGTGATCACTTTAATTAGGAAAAATTAAAAGGACAAATAAAGGGTTGAGTAGGGAGTTTAACTTAAATAGAATTTCCATTGCAGAAGACGAAAAAGTTGAAGGTGGTTGTGTAACAATGAACATGCTCATGCCACAGATCTGTGCACTTAAAAATGGTAAATTTTATGTATAATCTGTTTAGTTGCATCCGATCCTTGTGACCCCATGGACTGTAGCCTGCCAGGTTTCTCTTTGTCAACACATTTGTAAACAATGTAATAATTAAAGTACCTGTTATTCCTGATGGAGTAAGTGTCCAGTAAATACATATATAAATGAGTTAGTTAACGGGGAAATGATTGGTGGAGCTTTTGGACTGGTGAAATTCCCAGTCCAAAATTTCTGTCAAGTTAAATTTGAAGTATAAAAGGGATATATATGACAGAAGGAGTCTAGGCTGATCATGATGACCCTAAAAAGGGATTAAGAATCACTTTTAATCTGTTTAATAAAGGAAGAGGCAATTTAATAATTATGGAGTTTCGTGGAAGTCCAGTGGTTAGGACTCAGTGCTTTCACTGCAGGGGCCTGGGTTCTATCCCTGGTCAGGGAACTAAGAATTCTGCAAACTACATGGTGCAGGCCAGAAAATATATATATATATATATAACAAAAGTATTGGTGCTTAAGTCACCTTGAAAATTAAATTATCCAAAACATCCCTAGTGTCAGATAATTGAAGTATTCTATTTGATATTTACAAAATCAAGTGCAGAGTAGTCAATGGAAAATGGTTTTTGGAACATAAAAAGGGACATGAATTTTATTTTCAAGTACTGTTACATTAACAAGTATCCCTTAAAAAATTTAACTTGTGAAGGCATATACTTCTAATACAATTTAAATTTTAAAAGTATGGGTTGTATGATCTGGTTTCTCAATTATTTAGGGTTTTCACTTTTTAATATAAATTTAATAGGTGCAAACTCAAGAAGAAGAAAACCAAAAACATTTGTTTTGTATACAAGGATCCCTACTCCATTATACATTATTGAATGGGAAGGCCTAGTAGTATAAATATTGCAATCCTTACACAAAATTTATATGTATGTATAAACATGCAAAAGGGGGAAGGGTTCTGTTAACAGCTTATAATAACTTCTATAAGATGGGCAGTTTGGGAGGAGTGGATGAAATTATTCCAAGGACCAGATGGAAGAATGTACATAGGAATGAATAAACAGGAATAGAATCCAGAATAGACTGAACTACATAGGAGAATTTATAAAGATGACATTTCATTTTGGTAGAAAAATTAAGAGATGGTAAAATTGACTATTTGGAAGACGAAGTGGTTGCTCAGTTATGTCCGACTCATTGCGACGCCTCGGAGTGTAGCCTACTAGGCTCCTCCATCCGTGGGATTTTTGAGGTAAGAATGCTGGAGTGGGTTGCCATTTCCTTCTCCAGGGGATCTTCCCGACCCAGGGATCGAACCCAGGTGTCCTGCATTGCAGGCAGATTCTTTACCATCTGAGCCACCTACCCCACATTTGAAAGACAAACCCTTGCCTTATACTACATTAATGCCAACAAAGGTCTGTCTAGTCAAGGCTATGGTTTTTCCAGTAGTCATGTATGGAGGTGAGAGTTGGACTATTAAAGCTCAGTGCCAAAGGATTGATGCTTTAGAACTGTGTTGGAGAAACTCGAGAGTCCCTTGGACTGCAAGGAGATCCAACCGGTCCATCCTAAAGATCAATCTTTCATTGGAAGGACTGATGTTGAAGCTGAAACTCCAATACTTTGGCCACCTGATGGGAAGAGCTGACTCATTTGAAAAGACCCTGACGCTGGGAAAGATTGAAGGCAGGAGGAGAAGGGGACAACAGAGGATGAGATGGTTGGATGGCATCACCAACTTGATGGACATGAGTCTGGGTAACCTCCGGGAACTGGTGATGGTCAGGGAGGCCTGGCTTTCTTCAGTCCATGGGGTCGCAGAGTTGGACATGACTGAGCAACTGAACTGAACTGAACAGGTGGATTAGATACCTAAATGTGAAAAATGAAGCTGTACATTACCATTTGGCAACCATGATAGTAATAATTAAGCAAGACTCTTTCATGGATGCCAAAACTAGAGTAAAGGTGTGAGGAATAATGAGAAAAACAAGAGTCTGAAAATCTTTCCCCTGAAGATAATTGGTAATTACGAAGGGAAAGTTTGTACGGTTGACCCTTGAACAACACAGAGGCTTGTCTGTGTACAATTTATAGTTAACCCTCTGTATCTGCACTTCCTCTGTATCCTTGGATTCAGTCAACCAGGACCATGTAGTGCTGTAGTATTTACTCCTGGAAAATTATCCACATAAAAGTGGACCTGTACAATTCAAATTCATGATGTTCAAAAGTCAACTCTAACTGTATACTGGAGAAACCTGGCAGAGATCTTTTAACAAGTCATCAAAGGTAACATCACAGTAATGGAACTGATGGACATCATGTGCTTCCTGATACGAAACACTAATGACAATATCACTTTTGTGACAGTCCACAAAATATACATAACTTGACTCTAATCATGGGAGAGTGAAGTCGCTCAGTCGTATCTGACTCTGCGACCCCATGGACTGTAGTGCACCAGGCTCCTCCGTCCATGGGATTCTCCAGGCAAGAATACTGGAGTGGGTTGCCATTTCCTTCTCCAGGGGATCTTCCCAGCCTAGGGACTGAACCCAGGTCTTCTGCATTGCAGGCAGACACTTTAACCGTGGAGCCACCAGGGAAGCCTATAATCATGGGAGAAGTAACTCCCAATTGAGAGGCATTCTGTAAAATGACTATATGCTTCAAAAATGCCAGTGTCATGAAAAATAAGACTGAGGAATAAAGGAAACTAAAAAGACATAAAATGCAAACCATGATCTAGGATTGTCTTTTATTCTTTTTAAAATATGACTTTTAGATAGTTTCATTTTGTTCAGTCATGGGGATTCATACCACTGATCAATCATTCCTCTAGCTCTTAAGTCGGCTTTATTGTATAGTTTACATGAAAGTATATTCACCACTATTAAGTGTATAATATGATTTATTAAATATGTACAATCAAGGTTTATATTTTTAATCTACTTCAACAGTTACAGAGCACAGAAACCTTTTCATATCAATAATTATTCTTAGTACTTGTTAGTACTTACTGTATTAGAGAATGGATTCTGTAAATTGGCTTTCCAGACAGACTGAATTGGTGTAAAAAAAATGTTGTATTTGAGTTTAAGTAAAAGTTAATTAGGGCTTCCCTGGTAGCTCAGGTGGTAAAGAATCTGCCTGCAGTGCAGGAGACCTGGATTCAATCCTCGGGAAGATCCCCTGGATGAGGGTATGGCAACCCACTCTAGTATTCTTGCCTGGAGAATCCCCATGGACAGAGGAGCCTGATGGGCTACAGTCCATGGGGTTGCAAAAAGTCAGACATGACTGAGCGACTAAGCACAGCATAGTACAGAAATTAAGTTCTCACTAAGCTAAGGGTTATTCTACTTTTAGATGACAGAGATGTGTCATAAAAAATGAAGTGCTAAAATCTTATTTAGTGAAACAGTTTTCATTCCATGATTTTTAGACTGTTTAGTAAAGGTCCTATAATTTCCACAATAAAATACAATTAGACATGAAGGTGTGTGAAGATTGTTAAAAGTTGTTTATTGGAGTAAAAGCAGGAAGCAAACATTTTTAAAACTTCAAGAGTTGAAATAAAAAGAATTTCTGACTAAAAATCAATTGATGAGAGCATTTAATTAACCAGATCACTCCAAGAGCTGATCAAAACTTCTACTAAATCTTGGGACTTCCCTCACTGTTTCAGTGGTTAAGACTCTATACTTCCAACGGGCGCAGTGGGCACAGGAAATCCTGAGCAGGTCCTGCATGCTGCCAAAAAATTAAATAAAACTTTACCAAATCTTAACATGAATATTCATAGAAATGGGCCAAACTTTGAGTTCAATATGTTGATAGTATATAGTACTCCAAATCTAAATCAGACATTAGAATTCTAGTCATCTCTGGAGAACAGGATACTAATACATTTTAAAAACTAATTGACATTTTTAATTGGGTTTATATCTTAAGATACACCCAAAGATACACACTTATTTTACTTACTAATTGCCAAACTATATAATATGAAAAGTTTGCTTTTAAATTTAAATAGTGGGACTTCCCTGAGGGTCCAGTGGTTAGGACTCAGCACTTTCACAGCTGAGGGCCTGGGTTCAATCTCTGATCTGGGATCTAAATACCTGCAAGCTGAGCAGCACCACCAAAAACAACCAAAATAATTTTAATAGGTACTTCTAGAAATATACCTTAGATATACATGAACATGGGCCCAAATATTCACATATGAAATTCCTTATTGATGCAACTTAAATGTGCATCAACAGAAAACTAGTAAAAAATACATTATGGCAACCTATTCAAAACTGTTTAGTCATTCAAAAAATGAAAAACATTAAGAAAATGATACAATCTATATGTACTGATATAACCATCAAAATATACGAGTAAGTGGAAAAAAAGGTGTAGTACAATATTCTATGCTGCCATTCCTGGATCTCTGTGTTCACCCATGTACGTGTTCACCCATGAAATGGAAATACGAAAATACCTGCTGTAAGTGCTGCTGCTAAGTCACTTCAGTCGTGTCCGACTCTGTGCGACCCCACAGACGCCAGCCCACCAGGCTCCCCCATCCCTGGGATTCTCCAAGCAAGAACACTGGAGTGGGGTGCCAGTTCCTTCTCCAATGCATGAAAGTGAAAAGTGAAGTTGCTCAGTCGTATCTGACTCTTAGCGACCCCATGGACTGCAGCCTACCAGGCTCCTCCGTCCATGGGATTTTCCAGGGGAGAGTACTGGAGTGGGGTGCCATTGCCTTCTCCACTGCTGTAAGTAGTACTCTGGAAATACATATGACACGGACATTCCCTCTTGGGAGGGAAACTAGTTGACTGCAGGTAACATACAGAAGGGAGGCTTAAATTTCCCAGTACTTTTTAAATTGCTGTTTGAATTTTAAAAACATAGGTGTTTTTATCCATTTAAAATAATCAAATTGTGATAATTTTTTTTAACTCCAAAGATAAAATGTAGAATTTTAAAATATGAAGTGGTAGGTATACTTCATCAAATTCAGTGAAAAATAATTCTCAATATCTGAGAAAAAACAAATTTTTGTAGAAAATTATTCAAGAAAAAAGAGAGAGGGACCCTCTTACCTGGAAGCATCTCTCAGTTGCCATTCTTAAAATTAGTCATTTGGATAAGGAGTCCATAAATGCTTGGTCAATCTTTTACAGTGCTTTGTTTTACCATTCAGTTAAACATTCTAAATTGGAACCTCAGGGTTGAGTAATGTCTTAAAATAATCTAACCCAACTCTACATCTAATAACTGAATTTTCTTTAGAACAAGATACTCTTTGCAGGAGGTAGTTTAAGGAAATGAGTCTTAACTTAGGGTCCTTGGCGTGGGGGTAGTGTTAGAGAAATCCTGAGCCTTTGAATAAGTATTCAGAACTAGCTGTGTTTGTGTTTATTTTTCTAAAGAAAGAGTTTAATGCTCCCACTAGATTCTAAACGGTGTTCATCAGTTCAGTTCAGTTCAGTCGCTCAGTCATGTCCGACTCTTTGCGACCCCATGAATCGCAGCACGCCAGGCCTCCCTGTCCATCACCAACTCCCAGAATTCACTCAGACTCACGTCCATCGAGTCCGTGATGCCATCCAGCCATCTCATCCTCTGTTGTCCCCTTCTCCTCCTGCCCCCAATCCCTCCCAGCATCAGAGTCTTTTCCAATGAGTCAACCCTTCACATGAGGTGGCCAAAGTATTGGAGTTTCAGCTTCAACATCAGTCCTTCCAAAGAACACCCAGGACCGATCTCCTTTAGAATGGACTGGTTGGATCTCCTTGCAGTCCAAGGGACTCTCAAGAGTCTTTTCCAATACCACAGTTCAAAAGCATCAATTCTTCGGCGCTCAGCTTTCTTGGCAGTCCAACTCTCACATCCATACATGACCACTGGAAAAACCATAGCCTTGACTAGATGGACCTTGGCAAAGTAATGTCTCTGCTTTTGAATATGCTATCTAGGTTGGTCATAACTTTCCTTCCAAGGAGTAAGCATCTTTTAATTTCATGGTTGCAGTCACCATCTGCAGTGATTTTGGAGCCCCCCAAAATAAAGTGTGACACAGTTTCCACTGTTTTCCCATCTATTTGCCATGAAGTGATGGGACCGGATGCCATGATCTTCGTTTTCTGAATGTTGAGCTTTAAGCCGACTTTTTCACTCTCCACTTTCACTTTCTTTTTTTTTCCACTTTCACTTTCATCAAGAGGCTTTTGAGTTCCTCTTCACTTTCTGCCATAAGGGTGGTGTCATCTGCATATCTGAGGTTATTGATATTTCTCCCGGCAATCTTGATTCCAGCTTGTGCTTCTTCCAGCCCAGAGTTTCTCATGATGTACTCTGCATATGAGTTAAATAAGCAGGGTGACAATATACACCCTTGACATACTCCTTTTCCTATTTGGAACCAGTCTGTTCATAACCTTCCCCAAATTAAAAAAACACGGCCACGGCCTTTTGGACTTAACAGAATTGAAACTGTGCATAATTTGAAAATAATGAGTGGCAAGACTGATGTTGGCAGCCCATATTTTCCTGTTTGTGAGAGAAGGAAGATAGAAATACATAGAAAGAATAAGGGAAGGTGAGGGAGATCTCTGCTGTGATGGATTTGAACTAGAGGTATCAACCGAGCTTACTCATGTTGAAATACGCTTCCTTTCATCAGTGTTGCCCTCCATAGTGACAGAAAGCTTAAACACACCAGTTTCTAGAAGAAATAGATACATTTATTAAAGAACTAATTCAGGAAAAAGTGCCAGGCCCAGCTGATTTCCATGGTTAATTCTGACTCAAAAACCAGATAATATCACGGTTATCCAGATTATTTCAGAAAACTTTTAAAAAAATCCAAATTGTTTTGTGAAGTAAGTTTAACATTGATATCTAAAAGTGGCACAAAACAGAAAACTGCAGACAAATGTCATTTAAGATGTCAATGCAAATAGTCTGAATGAGTTATTAGCAAGTAGAATCCAAACAGCATTTAAAACAAATGCACCAAAGAGGATTAATTCTGTACATACAAGGATGTTTAATAGTAAATTCATCATAGGGATAGTCTAAGGAGAAAAATCATACGATTATCTCCACAGTTGTCTAATGACTCTTGACAAATTCAATAACTGTCCTTTTTTTTCTTTTTTTGGGGGGCCATGCCACACTGGGCCTTTGGCAGTAAGAACGCAGAATCCTAACCACTGGACTGCCAGGGAATTCTCTCAATAGCACTTCTTTTTTGAAGTTCTGTTTTTATTTTTTATTAGAATGAAGCAACAATTTAAATGAAAGGAATGAAATCATATGAGCTTCAAAAGAAGCGTAAGTAAATTTCTTCATAATCTAAGTGTGAGAGAATCCTTTCTATTATGACTCAAAATCCATTTGCAATAAAAGAAATTGATAATTGATACATAGAGACATAAGAAATTGATACATAGAGACATAAACTGTGTGACAAATACCATAAAGTTGAAGGAAAATGATAAACTGCAGAAAATATTTGTAAATATATTAAAGGGTCAAACTTCATGTTTGACACACACACACACACCCCCACACCACAAACTCTTAAAAATGAACACTAACACACACAGACAGAGAAAGTGTGGGATAGTTCTTTACAGGTGAATACCAGTTAGTAAACATATAACTGATAGAATTAGAAAGTCATCATCTATTCCTCAATATAATAACAAATTCAGTCAGAAATTAGCAATGGATTCTAAAACCCTTGGATGAATGGTTGCTGGAAAAAAGGATATTTGCATGGAGTCAAAGTTTCATGCTACGTTATAATCATAAAAGGAAAAAAATCATAAAAGAAAGGAATATTCCTTTACAATGGCGAGAGCTGGCAGTTACCATAAAAGAGCCAAATTTAGCAACATTAATGATGGAACAACATAAGTGCTCCATGAATCTGTATTGTAATAAAGTGTAGGGTTTACACCTTTAAGAGTATTCTTACCAAAAGTGTTTAACCTGAATCTAATTTGGAGAAACTAACTTGACAAATTCAGAATGTGAGAAATTTTACAACCAACCAGCCTGAAAGGCTGGGGTGGGGATGGAATGGTTTGGATTAAAAGACATTGAAAAGATATGATTTCTGTAGGCTATACTTAAAACTTGATTGCATCTAGACCCTAACAAATAAACATCCACAAAAGGTATTTGGGTCAGTTTGGGAAAGTGAATTTGAATAATGCATATTAGCTAATATGATTGAATGAATGTTAATTTTCTTAGCTGTGAACAATAGCATAACGATTCTATGGGAGAATATTACTATTCTTAGAAGGTGCAGATTGAAAGGGTAAAGCGTCAAGATTACTGAAGCCTTTTTCAAATAGTCCATACAAAAAAACCAATGTGTATATATATACATATATACACACACACATAAATCAGAAAGGTATGTGGATTCACTGTACTATTCAAAGTTTCTATAAGTACAAATTTATTTAAATAAAAATTGAAATGTTTCCAACCTATAACTTTTAAGACAACTGTGGCTAAACCATAATTATAATTTTTTTAAATTATATTTGACAATATAAAGTCAATATATATATTGACTTTAGATGGAACTCTCTCATTATTTAATACTTTGTCTATTTAAGGTATAAATCTAATTAGTCTTTGTTTCTTGACTCTTAATAGTTTCAGCCTACAGAAGGTGAAGGTGAGTACTAAAGTTTGGCTAGAACTCATGTTTAATTTTATGTGTAGTAGAACCAAAAGAGCAACTGGAAAAAAACCTTAGCTTTCAAAGTAAAAATAATCCCAGTTTTCAGCAGCAAAAAAGGAAAGAAAATAAAAAGTAAACCAAAAGGGAGATGACTAACCCAGTTCCTCCAAGAGCATTTCTGTAGCATGTGTGAAGTGGAAGTATTAGTCTCTCATGTCTCTTTGCCACCCCATGGACTGTAGCGCACCAGGCTCCTCTGTCCATGAGATTCCCCAGGCAAGAACACTGGAGTGGGTAGCCATTCCATTGTCCAGGGGATCTTCCTGACCCAGTGATTGAACCCGGGTCTTCTGCACTGCAGGCCGACTCTACTATTTGAGCCACCAGGGAAGCCCGTCTATAGCATGTGTGGTGTGAATTACCATTTCTGGCTAGCACAAGGAACTTCACTTAGCTAAGTATAATGTAAGCAGGTATAGAATCTTTTTCAGCAGATCAATCCTTTAGAAAACCAATTATGGTCTCATAGTGGAGAAAAGTGCAATTAGTAGCAAATTGTGTACTATATAAACAGAATAGTCTAAAAGAAATTTAAAGGATCACCAGTTAGATAAAACCATCACATAATAGACAAGAATATATTGACTTTAGATTGAACTCTCTCATTATTTAATACTTTGTCTATTTAAGGTAAAAATTTAATTAGTCTTTGTTTCTTGAATCTTAATAGTTTCAGCCTACAGAAAGTGAAGGTGAGTACTAAAGTTTGGCTAGAACTCATGTTTAATTTTATGTGTAGTAGAACCAAAAGAGCAAATGACGACCAAGGGTCTGTGAAATGTTGGCTCCCTCAGTTCTTAAAAGTAGTGTTAGGTCAGGGTTCTTGGGGTGAGGAGAAGGTTCTGAAACTAAGTAATGGGAAGGTCACATAACTACATAATGTAGTAAATGTCACTGAATTGTACACTTTAATACAGTCAAAATGGTTAATGGTCAAATGGTTAGTTTTTCTTAAGTGATGCTAGAATTTCTAAAGGCTGGTGCCTGGGGGACAAAAGCTCACTCCCTCTTCCTCTCGGCTTTGTTTATAAGTGACGTTTTTCAAAAAATGAATTCTGCTACGATGACAACTCTCTAGATGGACAGTATTATCCTCTTGTGTATTCTGCATTTGTTCCCACAAAACTCAACTGAATTATGCCTCTGTGCTGGCTGTAATGTTTCCCTTTGCTTCCTTGATGGCTCAGCGGGCAAAGAATCTGTCTACAAGGAAGGAGACACAACAGACGCAGGTTCAATCCCCGGGTCAGGAGTATCCCTTGGAGGAGGAAATGGCAACCCACTCCATTCTTCTTGTGATAAAAGTTTCTCTAGAGAGTATTTAAATACTATACAGCAACAAATAAGCTATAAGGAAAGTCAGCCCTGGGTAGCAATTAACTGTTTCAGGAGAATTAGTAAAATACTAGAGTTCAAAAGGGCTTTAAAGATCACTTAGTCCAATCCAGTCATTTTCAAATTAGGGAACAGCTAGATAAAATTATATGGTTAAGCTTGCATGCGACACCACTGAGATGAACCTGATATGTTCATCATTAGTAGGTAAGACTATCCTTGGCTTCCCTAGGGGCTCTGCGGCAAAGAATCTGCCTGCCAATGCAGCAGACAGGGGTTCCATCCCTAGTTTGGGAAGATCCCCTGGAGAGGGGAATGGCAACTCACTCTAGTATTCTTACCTGGGAAAACCCATGGACAGAGGAGCCTGGCAGGCTACAGGCCATGAGGTCACAAGAGTTGGACATGACTCAACAACAACAACAGTATCCTCTGTGGGATAGAACAGTGCTGATGATTTTTTTTCACCACATTAACACCCTAGTTTACAGTTATTTCTTTTCCTCCATCCTTTCCTATAAATGTGTCTTCTGACTCACCAGCTTTCCTGGTGGCTCAGGTGGTAAAAAGAGCCCGCCTGCAGTTCAGGAGACCTGGGTTTGATCCCTGAGTTTGGAAGATCCCCTGAGGAAGGGAACAGCTCCCCACTCCAGTATTCTTGCTGGAGAATTCTATGGACAGAGAAGCCTGGAGGGCTGCCAGGGACTTCCCTGGTGGCCCAGTGGTTAAGACTTCATCTTCCAATGCAGGGGGTACATATTCAATCCCGGGTCAGGGAACTAAGATCCCACATGCCTCGAGGCAAAAAACCCAAAACATAAAACATAAGCAATAAAGACTTAAAAAAAAAAGAACATAAATAGTACAAAATAAGCTTCAGTGTAAGAGGAAAGATGAGGAGCTCTGATCCAAGCAATAAACCAATACCTCAGAAAGAGACTGAGAAGTTAGTGAGTACAGTTGCATTTAAATAGCTGCCCAAGATGCAGGTCCAAGAAGCCTAAAATCTATCCACCCTGGGGGATACTCACACATTACTGAAGCAAGATGAAAAAATAGAAATTCTCCTTTCATGAAATTATAGTGAACCCCTGCCTGGATGTTGACTATTGTTCTGTAAACAATGAAAGGAAGACAGAAGTCTAGAAAAAGGCAATAAATAATCAAAGATAGCCACCAATGAGTATTTTAAGATCCCAGACTGAAAGAACCAGGACACTATAAACTAGAACATTAAAATAAGAGGTTATATGATTAAAGTTCAAAAATTGCTGAAAGGAACTGGTGGGATGAGTGTGAACTTGTTTGGTATTTAGAATTAAAAAGTGTACTTTCACTCTTGAGAGATCTTTGGAAAAAACAAAGTTCTTTAGAGGGTATGTAGTGAGTTTCTTGTGACCTCTACTGCCAGTCTCTGTTAGGACATGATGAACCAAAAAACTTCTGAGAAAAAAAAATTTTTTTTAGTTTATTTGATAAAGTTATTGTTTTTTGAAGGTAGTTTGATATTTCATATTTAGATAAATTCAAGAAGGGTTTGCAAGAATTCCTAAAAACAATCTTTACGGGCCATTAAAGAAAGTTAAGGGCTTTTGGGGTATGTCACTGACATTTTTAAGGGCTGTATAAATGGCATTTATATGCTCCTCTTACGGGGTGAGAAAGGACCACATCTCACATATCAACTTCTGCCCTCCACAATGTCCTACACCTTTGGGGGCTCAAATATTTGTTGAATAAATAAGAAAACACTACTATGCCAAATGTTTTTCGATGACACTGATTAGGGTTTCCCAGGTGGTGCAGTGGTAAAGAATCCATCTGCCTATGCAGGAGATGCTAGTAAGAGACATGGGTTCAGTCCCTGGGTCGGGAACATCCCCTGGAGAAAGAAATGGCAACCCACTCTAGGATTCTTGCCTGGAAGATTCCATGGACAGAGGAGTCTGGCAGGCTACAGTCCTTGGGGATGGCAAAGAGTCAGACATGACTGAGCACACACACACACACAATATATATATTAAAGAGAGAATTGTAGACGTGAATAAGTCCAGTTCCAAATATACCCAATACATGAAAGTCTTTACAGAAAAATCTATCACTAGATTGATCATTTTCAGAATCTACTGATTCTATAAACAATTTTTGTTAGCTAACCACATAATAAAATCATATGGCTTTGTACTACTACATTTTGGATAATGCTGTTTGATATTGCCCATCATGAAATGATAAATGTAAAAATTGACGATTCCATAAAAATCAAAGCGTAGATTTCCATACCTGAAAAACTAGTTATTTCAAAGTAGAAGGGGAAGACTTCACAGTAACTTTCCAGAATCCCATTTGATAATCTGTATGAGGTTCCAGGCAACTTTACTTTTTTAACTTGAAAATGACTGTGTAATAATTTGGAGTTTTTGATCACAGACTGGTTCTTTTTCTGGACAATTTTTAAAAAATCATTTCTTCTCTTCAAATAGGATTATATCATAAAAACCTTATACTTACTCAATGTAAGTTGCCAAATGTCACAAAAATCATTCATACACTAAGTCTCAAAAGTTTCCTTTGAATTCAGTTCTGCTATTATTTTTTAGAAATTAGTCTGTGCATGAAGTGATTAAAGTTTATGACGCTCTATCTTATGTGATTGTACTGATAATAGAGTTAATCAGATTCTTCAGCACCTTCACAAAACTGGAAACGAAATAGTTTTATTTTGTTGCAGAGTTAGTCTATATTCTCAATCCCCAAAGTAACTAGTTTTTTTTCTTTGAAACAGGGTTACCACATGTCTTTTAGATGGTGGAATAGTGTGAATTTGTACCCCCAAACTCCAGCATTTCTATGTTCTACAACTGAAGACTTGCTTCATAAAAGGCTGGATGTTAGACAGTATCATGCATTCATTCATTCAACAAATATTTATTGAGTATATACTACATGTCAAGCACAATTTTAGGTATTGGGAAATTAGCAATAAGCAACATAGACCTAACCAAATTGAACAAAAAACCTCTGCAAACTTGGAGTTTACTTTATTTACAAGGATAAATCAGACTTGCTCACCAGTTTACACTGATAGAGGACATAAGTAAAAAAATTTTAATGATAAATTTCTTACAATATAAAAAGTGCTACGTCAAATTCACATCTCAAAACCCTAACATCAGAGGAGAGGTTATTTCTAGTGTCAAGAATCACAGGATTCATGGAAAATAATGACAGTTGAGACCAGCCTACATGTGTAGTCTAAGCTATGAATAAGTGGTACAAAATTACTTCACATTCATTATATTACAAAATAAAAGGAACAAAGTAAAATGAGGTAAGCTTAAAATGTAAAGTACAGTGTGTCTACTTTCGAATGTGTCCTCTGCATGAAAGATTTTCAACATGAGAAACACAACAGCACAAGAGGGAGAAGGGAAAATCAACCCAAATTTGATTGGCTTCTTTGTTTTCAAACGTTATTCGTTCTGATTTTAGACCATAAGGACTTATCTTGTTAAAAATATATTTAAATTTTTGCAGTGGAACAGAAATTTTATAAAGTAAAAATCTCTTCTAGATTTACATTATTAATAACTTCAAAGTTGCAGGGCCAGGTTAAAAAGCTTTATTTTGGTAAGAACTGGAGGTGTAAACTAAATAAGCTAAGTAATCTTCTCTGCTATTATCAATGAGAGTCTTCATCTACTTTCATATTACAAAATTTTTGTTAACAAAATGTATTTTCAATTTGCATAGATTCTAAAAATTTTAGTCTCTGAAAAAATTTGAAATATCATAGGAGAAAAGCACAATAATTTCCAATAAATTACTTTTTGTTTGCTTTGGAACTTATTATTTTAAATAAGTGACAAATAGAAATGGCTACATTTCTATTTGTCAAATCACTCAGTTTATTCCATTGAGCTTTTCTCTTCTTCATTTTATGAGAATGAATTAAACAGATAGAATGCACAGGGATACTCCTAATCACAAAGTATTAAAGCTGCATCTTATAATGGTACTCATTTCAAATACTGAAAATAAAGAATCATCTACAGGATCTTTTATTTTCTCTTAGAGCCCTGCTAATCTCACTATTCTTGCCAGCTTTTTAAGTCACCACTCCTAAAGCTATTTAACATGAGGGAGCAACTATGCTGAAGTTTTATTTTAGGATGAAAATGTTGCTCAAATGAACATTTCCACATTTCCAGTCTAGAGGAAGAAAAGCCAATCCAGGCATAGTCACCTTAGCACAAATGAAATTTTTACTTCTCTTTTTCCAGTTCCTACAGAATATTTCAAGAAACCACCAGGAACTGAAGTAAACACAGACATTATAACTGAGCACTTTAAATTCTTTAAATCCAATGTACGTGGTCTAAACCTAATGATATTTTATTTACCTTTAGTTTGGTCTAGTATATTTTCCAATTGGTCTCAAAAGGCTCCAGTTTTTGTTCTAATTATCTTTGTTTCTATAAAATTAAAATAACCAAGTTGATACACTCTTTAATAATCTAAGGGAAGCGGTCAGAAAATTAATTTAAAGGCAAAATGTAGTTATTAGTAAACATTCATACTGACTGATCCATCATCCAGTAATTTGATATTTGATTCATCAGTTCCAAAATTTTGACGTTTTGCTTCTCCTTGTTAATTCTCTTTTACCTATAAACTCTGTATTATGATAATAATTTCTTATCTAAGTTCATATGAAGCATGAGGCTCTGATTCTAACAGAAGAAATCCATTTATGGAAATAAATTGGTTTACTTGGAGATTTGAGACAAATTTCGTACAATCTCTGGTCAAGACACTGGCTTGTGATGGTGGTTGGCATCAGTAAGGAATTCCTTTATAGGGGATAGTTTTTCATTTGTATTCTGCTTTCACTACCAACTCTTATTTAGCTGAGGTATTTAAATAAGCTTTCTTTTCTCTGATACTAGTTACATACACACAAAATCTCCATTATTTTCCAGTGTCAAGCAATAATCCCTTCCCCTTTTGCATTTGATAGAACTTTCTGAAGTGGTACGATAATTTCATTGATATTTCCAACCTTAGCCCTTTTTCTGAAAATGAAATACCACAAATATTTGTAGAAAGCCTCCAGAGTGTTCTGTTGTTGTGAAAAAGGCAAAGGATGGTATAAATAGTTTAACTCTCTTTACAACTGTGGAAACAAGACCAAGGAGGTAAAAAAAAAAAAACAAAAAAAAAACCCAGGGTCACGGCAGGGTCAGCAACACATAGAGAAAACAGACTCCTCTGTGGCATCCATGGTTTCTGAAGATCAACACACTTAGAGGTACAAGAAGTTCCTTAAGTGCAGCTTTTAATTCAAAGGTACAGCCAAGGACTTTGAGCTCTGAGAAAAGGTTGTGGCTGACGTCTCTAGTGAGGGGTGGGAAGCCCGAAGGAAGTATGGCCAGTGACCACCACTCTGTCCTGGTTTAAGTGGACAAGAGAAGAGCTAGGGGCAGAGTGGGTTTCTGCCAGTTGGGGGAGATACATATGCAAACAGACACATGTGTGTGTATATATATATACATATACACACTCCCCGCCCCACCCCCCCTTAAATTTCACTAAAGCAAAAAGAAAATAAAATTCAAACCCAATGAAAAACTAGCTCATTTGGACTAAATCCCAACATACCATTTTTAAAGTTTGATATGAGGAGGGATTTCTTAGCTTGCTGCTGAGAGTGTGTGAGGCGGCTGTGAATACAGATTTCTTGGCTCCTGAAGATTCTGATATCGCTGGGCCTTGAGTCAAGCTTTTGAGGGAAGAAAAATCTTCCTTATCAGCTTTTCACACTAAACTTGTTTACTTGTTTGGGATGGTTTAAATGAGATCCTGGGTAAAGTGACTGAGATGAATCTGGTAACTTTTTTTTTTTCCAAGGTCTCTTCTGCCTTCAATCTTTCCCCTTTTAATGACATTGCAGAACTTTTGATCTCAATAAATATAGATGTTTGTTTGTTTGTTGTTTTTAAAGATACTGGGTCTGGGTAAACCTCACCTTGGGTTTTCGTATCACCAAAATTTGGAAGGAGCATTTTTACTACCTTCCACTTAGGATTGTCATGTGGTTTCATTCAGTGATAAACACACCTCTGCCCTGCCATCAAACTAGCTGGGTGTCTGCCTGCTTTGACCTCCCCTGGCCTCAATTTCCTCAAATGTAAAAGGAAAATCTAGCAGATCCCTAAAAGTATTCCCAGTCCTCAAATTTTAGAACTGTTTTATAATGAAACAAGTTCAACTGAAAGACATGTTAAGAGAGAAGATACTCTGCACAATTCCCTAATTAACGACACAAACGAAAAGTCCAACTTCTTTATTCAAACATCCAAGAATCTGGAATATATAAAAGGCTATATTCCCACTTTGGATCTTTTAGAACTAAGTTCTAATATGAACTGCCTCAATCTCTGTTTCTATTAAATAAAGTGCCAAGAGTTTACATATCCAAAGACCTAATTTTAACTACCAAAATTACATTTTAGAGATCTGCTATAGTGAATCTAGGTATCTTCCGGTTCACACAGCCTTTTCCTGATAAAATGCTTCAAACATTTTGACTTCCCTTTACACCACAGTCTGCTTTTTTGAGGTTACATCCATTTAGCCTGGGCTTTTGAAAACAATAATTTGCATATTTATATTGGTATATTCATAGTGAAATTTAAAATCCAGTCTATAACCTCATTTTACATTGCATAATCACTTTGGTAATGCCACTCAGCGACAATTTGCTTAAATCATATCGCTTTCAAAATGCATTTCTGTTTAAATGTCCAACTTCAAATTAGCTGCATATACATAAATCAAATTCGCTAATATCTGTAAGTTACCTGTAAGATTATTTTTTTTAAAAATCAGCAAAACCTGTTCCATGGGCTTGTAAATGCCATTACATCTCCTGGTTTTTAATAGGTTATATTTTGAGTTTTCAGGGAAAAATTAGATGGAAAAGACCATATTTTAATCCACAGATTATAGATTTTAACAAAATAACTAGTAGTATTCAGCTTAACTTTCATGTTTTCAAATTTATTGCAAGGAAATATGAAAAAATGTTTTTAAAAAAAGTAATTGATTTTTATATCACATAAAAAGTTACATTAAATAAAACCACAAACTTTTGAAGAGATTCTACTCATGATTAGTAATAACTGCAAACCAACAATACACTCAAATTTTAACTGTTACAGACTTTAAATAATAAAAACTATAAGCTTGATCAATGGGTTTGTTTGTGGGAAGATACTTTAATGTTTAGCTTAATCAAGACATGCTGATTTTGATCTTTTTCTTGCTTATATATTTTCTCTGCACTTTGGCTGTAATATATTTATTTCCATTAACTATCACATCTGAGAGTAAATTCAGCTTATTACTATATTAGCAGAACATTGATAAAGATAAGGAAAGAAAATAAGTACATCGCTTATGACAACAAAAGACACTGTTTTATTTAAAAAGCAGTGGTCATTCTTCATCTGTCAAAAGCTCAAAGTGTTAAAAATATTTGGTTATCCTAATGTAACATGAGTTTCCCCCTACTTTGTAAAGAAATAATTTAGGGATCTTTAGTAATCAAGGAAAGAGAAACTTTTCTGAGAATAGTAATAGGAAGGGGCTATCACTGATTGAAACAACATACTTTATTTATAGCCACTTAAAACTTGATTGGTGGTCAGCCCTGAAGAAACAGTTTAATCTGTTTCCCTATTCCTCAATAAACAGACAAAATGCAGTAAATAATAAAGTAAAAATTCACTTAAAATCTGAATTTCCTCTCTATAGGTTTCAAAACACATTGTTGTTTTCACAGTAACAGCACATCATACCTTTGGCTTTTTTCTAAAATTACGGATATTTTCTCAAATAATGCTATTACTTTGGATTAAAATGAACCCTCCATATATGGATCATATGCACAGACGAAGTGGTAGAATAATCTGACAGAAAGGATCTGTGATAATATTATTTCAGTAAATTGAACATCTATCATTTTAAAAATATGTGATATTATTCTATAAGTTTAAACACTCATTACACATATGTTTTAGTAGTGTTATTTGATATTTTAAAACTATGTGTAATATTTTTTAAAAAATAGATAACAAAGAAAAACAGAAAATTCCAAACATACTTGTATTACTTAAATTCTAATGTTGACGTACTAATGACATCCTAATTCCAGTGCAGTCTGTATTATTACTCTTCTCTTCCCACTGTTAAAAGCATCATACTGAAGTATTCTGATGATTAAAGACAAAACTTAGTAAAACAGTGCTTACCTTGCTTCTTTTAACCTGCAACTTGAGAACTGAACACAAGTTCTGTCTTGCTTTACTCCACAAATCTCTACAAAGAGCTTCTCAGCAGGAATATGTACATATGTTCTCCTGTCCAACTGCACACACTGACTGCATTCCATACCTTCCCTACCCGACAAAACTGCCCTCAGCTGGAAGATTTGTTGATATTGAGGGGAAAGAGTAATGTCACCTTTTAACCCTGTTGTCTAATTGGATTAAAACACTTTCTCAACTTTTTTTGTTGTTATTAATTTTTAAAACAAAATTCAATTTAATCTGCAAAGTCATGATATCAGCTGTGGATTAAAATAAAATTGGAATATATCTCTGTGGTTTCCAGAGATGAGCATCTATAGTATACTACACCAAAGTTTTAGAACCTTTTTATTTGGCTTTTTATGCGTGGCCATTCATTTAAGTCAAACCCAAAAAATGGCATCTGAAACTTGGTAGGAAAGAAATGCAAGAGCAAATGAATTACCATAAGGCATATGGTACCAGAATCAAGGAGCAAAATCCTGGGCAATTTTCAACAAACGAAAGCAAAAGATGGTGATATCATTCAGTATTTAATTGTCTCAGAACAAAATGTTAGTTAACAGTATAACAGAAATCACACTTTTTTATATAACAAAATTGATTTTTTGTTGTTTTTTATGACCTTTGTTAGTATCCTTTTTATGAATTAAATTTTTGATAGCTGGATTAGAATTAGAATGGGTTAGAATTACAAAGAGGGACCATTCAGTTATGGTAGCTTAATGGAAAATATTCAATAGTAATATGTTTCTTATATCAAATAATACACATTTTTATGTCTTTAACAGTATTTTATAGAATAAGATTTAGTTATATTTAAATTTTTCTCCAAGTCTTGGAAAAATACTTTTAGATTACAATAAGATAGGAACAGTTTACAAAGAAAAATAACTTAAAACATAGAAAAATTACTTCAATGACTGACACAAACCAAACCAAAACTAAATAAGGGGTAATTATCAAACAGTTTCAATTACTGATATTAAATTTAAACCTCAGTTAAAGCAAAATATTGGCTTTGAGAAGGCATAGCACTATTAGTTTAAAAATAATTGATCAGTAAATAAGTCATTTGAGAAAAGCAACAAAGAATACCACCAACTTTTGTATGTTTAAACAACCTTCTACAAAAAAGAACTAAATGTTTCAACAAAGTGTGTTAGGCATGAACTTTAAGACAAATCTTTATAGTGACAATTTTCATAAAAGCTTTAGAGTAGGTATTGTTTTTTGTTTTCCCCCTGCTGTATATTATGTTCTCAGGTTCTGATGAATTTTAGCTGAGATGTTTTGAAACAATAATAAAATCTTCACCTAGCCTGCTGCTTCCATCTTGAAAGCTGGAATCATCCTGCTAGAGCAGCTCAGGATCAAAATGTAAAGTGAACTCAAGAAAGAATGAATTTTAAAGACTCAAAGTGTAAATGATAATGATCTGACATCATTCCTGCAAGTAAGGAACTTATAAATATACTCTGCCTTATTAAATCTTAAAATTAACTTTTGATTTACAGACAGCATGAGGGCTTCATCAATTTATCTCTAAAGCTGAGATATATGTATATACATGTCATGAAGTCTGCTGTTTCATTAAGGGAACTTTAATCCTTTTTTATTTTTCTTCTTCTTTGAATGGGATTCTGGAAAATAATGTCAGGAAAACAAAGGGTCCCAATGTGAAAATGGTAACCTAAGATGTGTCTTTTAAATGTGTTAGAAAATGCTGAGAACTAGTTATAACCTCAGCATGTGCTTTGCTTTCGGATTATTTTAGTGGGGAGAGGAGGCTCTTATTGTTCTCTCCAGTGGGATTTCATGCTTGGATTACTGTCCCATTTTACTCCATTAGTCAATACATTTTCTCTCTACTACCATCTTACACCCTTAGCAGGAAAACCTGCAGGATAAATGAGCTGCAACCAAGAAACAAGTTTAAATATCCAAGTCTTCTCAGCCTCCCTATACCCCTCCCCCCACAAACAAAAGCCTATCTTCTTTGTTTCCTATGGCTGGTCTGAAAAAGCTTATATACACATCAATTGCCAAAGAGTCTTTTCACCAAAAGTTTCATCCCCTTACCCCCTAGAGTAGTAATAATAAATGAATTTTTTTTTAAGTTTCACTCATGTGAAGCAGTAAAACAAGAATATAATTGCAATAAAAGGAATCATGTTTATCTACTGCTTAAAAATTACGTTTTAAGTTACCAGATAGATGAAAATTCCGATTTCTGACTTAATAGTTGAAAATTTAAAAAAAGAAATAAAGTTCTCTAACCAGAAAAAAGTTTTCTTAAATAAAATATTGGTTATATAAATCTTTGAATTCGAGAAAACATTTGAAAATAGCTCAGGTTTTAGAGTTTTGGTTTGTCCAGATTATTTTGGAACTTTTTTTAACAATTGAAATTTACTATATCATTTTCAAAATACAATAATTACACAATACATAAACCAAAATCTAGGGTCATTTTACAAATAACTGTATCTTCATATTTTAAATTTCTTAGCTGTTTAAGATTTATATAAATTATTAGCTCTGTAATCTTCAGTATTTACACTCTAATTTAGTCTCTAAGCTTTAATTTCAAGTCAAAGTAAGCCATTTCTAAGTTACTCTGGTTTCTGAGAAATAATTTTACATGACAACTTTAAAAGTATTAACCACGTTAGTGAAATGTTGTTGAATCATACAAAATGTAAACAAAATGCATTTTAAAAGTTTTTCTTTACTAATTAAGTCAGTTTTAAAATTTTGTTTTCAAGAGCTGCTCTTTAAAATATAAATTGCCATGTACAGTTTATATTTATATTCCTTCAATTAGATAGTTTTAAGAGACTAAAAGAGAAAAAAAAAATACAGAACTAAGTAGTTTTTCCAAATGAACTTTAGAGGATGATGTAACTTGACTACTAGCTAAGAGTTAACAATATAGTAAAAAAATCTGAACCCTCTGATTTCAGCCAATTCTCTCAAAGTTTTAAAATATTTACTAGGCTATTTTCGTTTTACTAGTTTTAAACCAAATCAAGTATTTTGTCAAGACTTAAAAAGAACCACAAAATTATCTGTAAACAAATTATTGTTATATTTCTGATATATTCCCTTTTCTTTAAATAATCAGAGAATTGAAAAGCCTGTTATGGAATTAGATATACCAAACAAATTCATACTTCCCTCTTCTGTAATGATCAGAATTCTGATTTTCAATGTTTTCGAGACCAATAGCAACTTATGTATAAATTACAAATATATCGAACACACTACTACCTAGGACACATCACTATTGCTGGTAGCTTTTTCGTTTAATCTAATTAAACACGATCATTCGTTTGTTTTGCACTTTTCCAAGATAAATTCATATTTATTTTTTCTCACCGTTTCCACCAAACGTCAGTAAAATTAGAACATTTCAGCTACAGAAATCGCTAATTCTTCAAGGTCGGTCTCAGCTCTTTAGTCTTAGGGAAGCTTTAACGAAAACGTGGTCTCCGTAGAGTTGATTTCACCAGGAATTTTTCGTTTGCTTTTTTTGGAGGGGATTGTTTGGTTTTGTATGAAACAACGCTGTGGACCACAAAGGGGGTTAGGAAATGAGGGGGCGGAATAAGTAGATTTCTCTAGAAGCTCGGGAAAAATCAAGCACCTAGAAACGTATTGTTAATTTAACTAAAAGACGTATAAATTCTAAAGCGTCGGTGGAGTCGAGCAGGGAAACGATGTGGCTCCAGCGGCGGAGCAAGGAGCAAACCTACGACCTCCGGACGCTGGACGTTGGGGGAAGGGAAGGGACTCAGCGGGCACCACGCGGTCAGCCACAGGGGCGGAATTCACATGCACAACTATTTTTCATTCTTCCTCAGTTATCTCCCTCTTTTCTCCTTGGGGGTTAGGACTGGACTCACAGTTAAAGGGCAGGAAAAATGAGAGAAGTAAGAGGGGAAGCCAATCTCACCCCTCAACAAGAACAAAACCAATGAGAGGGAGCAAAGGGTTATTTTCGCGCCACAAAAGATGGAAATCCAAGGGTGGCTCGGGGGCCAATGAATGGAAACCAGCAAACTGCTTCGGCGGCGGCAGCCGACGGTGATAGGCTCCCTCCGTCCACCAATCGGGTGAGAGAAGCCCCCTGCCCCCTCCGCAGCCAGGGGCGGCGTCTCTCTCCACGCCGGCTGCTCTAACTCGGGCTCGGCGAGCCGGCCCCTAGGAGCGCGAAACTCCTCCCCGGAGCGGCGTTTGCGCGCCCAGCGCTCCCCTCTCACTGCCCCGCCCCGCCCCGGCCAGAGGCAGAGGGTTCAGCGACTGCTCCTTGCGATTTTTCTCCGTGGGTACCAAACATCCCCCAGCTCCGATGAGCCCCTCTCACACTGGAAACAGGCCGGAAGTGCGGCAGGGTCGCCAAACACGCTGCCAGGTTCGCCCCGGCGGGCAAGGGAAGTGCTCAGGTCGGGTAGTGCGGCGAGGGGGACACAGGCTCCCCTGCCTGGGCCCCCACGTCTAAGGCGTCCACGCGGCTCCGCGCGCAGGGACCGAATCCCAGACGCAGCCAGAAGGCGCCTTTCCCGCGGCGGGGCTAGGGCGGACGGGTGGTCTAGGGCCTCCGAGCGAGCAGCGGCCGACGAAGGATCTTCCCGAGTGTGGGCTGCAAGGATCCCGCCCAGTTTCTCCCGGCAGAACCAGGGGGGAAAAGGAAACATCTCTCAGGGCACCATCTTTTATTTTAAATAAAAATCACTGAAGGCATATTCCGGAGAGGGAAGAGCCAGGCTACCTCTAATTATTATGCATCTGGTTTTAACAGATCAGAGTCCAGGAGAGCTGTTCGAAGGAACAAGAGTATGTTAAAAAATACCTTCTATGAGGCCCAGGCGACGCGGCATTACGTGCCCACCCGCCTTAAGGACTTCGGCTCTGGGCTGGTCTCAGAGGAAGCCGGGAATTGGGGTTAGCAACAAGAATGCCCTGTCCCCCTACTCTACCTGCTAAGCCGTCGCTCATAACCTGTAGATACAGCAGCGGTAACCGACCTTCTAAACACAGTTTTTCTCCTTTAATATTACACTGACCCATTAGAAACATTTTTATTGCCTTCAGGTCAGGAGATCAGGAGGAGGTGCAGCTGTCCAAAGAGTAAATAGGCTGCAGTTGGAAAGCCTCAACAGCATCAGAGCACATACAATGGGTGGGAGTCCTTCGTGGACGTAATATTTACTAGGAGCTGCTGCTGCTTCAGAAAGAACTTGGAGTAGCCCATACACACGGTTAATTTCTTGTGACACTCATTAAGACTGGAAGTTAGATTAACCTTATAATCATTCTTGAAAATCCACCGAAGGTAGTTTTACACTTGAAATGTCAGTAAAAAAAAAAAAAAAAATTACCCATGCTCTTTTTACTCAGCCGTTGATATTACTGATCCCTCAAATGCATGGACGAGTCGAAATGAAGTGGGCTATATTTAACTCCCTTTTTGATGGCTGAGCTTATGTAACTAGTGTATATTTTTAAGGTCCTAGACGGAGTATCCAGTTTGTTATAATAATACACAAATTAAGTTCACAAGCGCCTCAGCAACATATTTCATCAAAACTGCACACACTTGTTTTAAATCCCAGCTGTTAGATTTGTTTGATAGTGAAAGACAGGCATGGACTAGTATTTATGGAAAATAAACATTTTATCCCATGATTTAGAAGTAGATATTTTCTTAGGTCTCAGTTTTAGTAAGAGCAAATACAGTCAACAATACAGAAGGCACCATTCAATTGATTTTTGAAAGCATGCTGAACATATAAAATTGTTATGAAAAATTACTAAAACTTAAATGATCAATAGACTAGTTTATAAAATTTAAAGAAAAGCAAATATTACTAAGTGGATGAAAAGTATATTTCTGTAAATAGCTTTTAATCACATGCAACAGGTAAATAAAAATTTATAATTTACTATTTACATTTTGAATATGACAATCAAAGAATACGTGTGTTTTTTTCTTTCTTGGAACGAAGGTTCTCTTTTCAAAAATATGAAAAGGAAAAATAAGCTTTTTTAAAAAGTTATAACCATAAATTTAAAATTTCACCACCTAAATGTTCTTTGAAGATACTGCTCATAATACAGTTGTAAACATTGAAGAACATGTTTACACCCTCCATATCATAAAGTAAAAACATTTCACTAAATTAAACATGAATGAAAATATTGTGAAAGTGAGTTTAAGTTTAAAAAGTTGGATTAGCTTGGCAGGAAAGAAAAACCTGTTAAAAAGAACAGTTGCATTTAAAATGGATGATCTGACACCTTCCGGTTTCTAACACAAAACTGTAAGTTCTTTTTAAAAGAAAAAATGTAAATGCTCTATATCATACAACCATTCCCCTCATTTTGAAAAAATAATTTTCCATTCATCTTTCAGTTGGAAAACATACATCTTTAAATGTATGGGTTTGACCAAAAGAAATGAACTTTATCAATTATCATAATTACTGATAATATAGTGTAAACAGTATTTTCTATACTACACATTTTTCTAATAAGAGTATTAAGTGATTATAAAGACTGTTTAAATTTCCATCCTATTAATATATATAATTGCAATCATTTAAAAGAAATAAACATTCTTTTCCATGGAATACCTGTTAAAAATATACCACAAGAATCCTGGTGCAAATGAAGCCTTTGAGTGGAGGACAAAATCAATAAACGACTCTCGGCGATTTCGAAAAGAAACCCAGCACTCATTTCCGTGTTCCTCGCCTCCAGTCCTCATTTCGTTGGCCCTGAAAGGCTCCATCGGGCCCAGACCCTCCCCCACCGCCCACCATTGTACTCGTTACATACAGGGGAAATTATGAATGGTTATAATGGCCAAATGCAGGCAGAAAAGCAGCAGAAAGAGACTTAAGCAATTTTTCAAGTACAAGTTACCACTTAGGGGTAACGCAGAGCGGTGTTCCTGTTTTAAGAGTCCCAAGTTCTCCAACTAAAATTCTTTAAATAAAAGTACCAGCCTACCCCACTCCTCCTCTTCCTCTGGAAACTACAGGAAGAAATGGTTTCCGTTTAAATACCGACTTTTCCCACTTTGACTTTTCTGCTCCGGCCTCCGAGGCCCGGGACGCCCCCATCCCCACGCCAGAAACCTTGGCCCCTGCGCTCCCCTCCCCCACCGGTGGCCAAGCCCGCCCCCGGCCTCATTGATCCCGGAGCCTTTTCTGAATCGCGCAACCAATAGCAAACGCGAAGCCCAAAGCCACCGCGAGCGCAGGCGGAGGCGGAGGAGGTGTCGCCCAGACACCCGCCCAGGACGCCGCGGGCTCCCATCCCCCCACCGGCCTGGCTCGGGGCCGCCCCACTTTGCCGGTGCCCGCGCCAGCAAAGGGTGCACAGGGTGGGGCGCGTCGGCCCGCCTCTCCGGCTCCCTCCCAACCCCCCCCCCCTGCTGCGTTTCCGTCCCCGCCAACCCCTGGAAAGGTGCTCGCGGTTTGCCGAGGTTACACTTCTGTCATCGAAGCCACAAGGCGAGTTCGGAATTGTGACTCTTTGGCTTTGTTTGATTACCTATTTTTAAAAATCGAGTCTTTAAAACTCGGGTAAATAGAGCCGAGGGATTGCCTAATTAGCACCCCCACTCCAATCACATTTTTTTTAAAAATCAATACTCCTCCCGCCCCCTCTCCCCTCCTGGAGGATCCGCCCCGACCAGATAACCCTTTCTGAACTCTGTGGTGACCATCGGCTCCCCCAGCCGCGCTTCCCTCCGCGACCACGGCTGCGGCTCCTTTAGCATTTTCCGCCCCTCTTTCTCCGCCTCTGCGCAGGGTCCTTCGCCCAATCTCGTTACCCCTCCCCCTCTTCCTCCTCTTGCTAGCTCTTTTTTTTTTTTTTCCTGCGAAACCCACTGTAATTGAGGCGCTGGGATTCCTCACGTGAGACGTTGATTTGTAGTTTGAACACGTGGCTCATTCAAAAAGCCGGACACTCGGAGCGGATTTTTTCCGCCTCCTGCGCCTGCCTCCCCTCCACCCCTTCTCCCCTCCCTCCTGCCAGTCACCCTTCTGGGTTTTGTTTTTTTTTTTTATGGGGAGGCGGTGCTTGCCCTCTCGTAGTGTGATATTTTCACAGTCCGTCGGTCGATGCCAGAGGGTTTGGGGAGGAAAAGACAAAAAGTAGTTTCCCCCCTCCTTCCTCTCCTCCTTTTTCTCGCTAATCCCGCCTCCTCCTCCGAGTTAGGAAGACTCTGGATGCGTTTGGGTTGTCGCTAGGGTTTTTCTTTTTTCTTTTAATACCTAGAAAAGGAAAAAACAGGAACCCTCGGATCTGGTTTTTTTCGCTTCTCATTCCTGTCCTTGGTTCTTACTGTGTTTGTGTATTTTAACGGCGAGAAGAGGAGGGGAACTCGCCGGATCCATCCATCGCTGTGGGTGGTTTTAATTTTTCGTTTTTCTCCTAATTTTTTTTTTTAAAAAGCAACAACCACTCTTCACAATGAACAAACTGTATATCGGAAACCTCAGCGAGAACGCCGTCGCCTCGGACCTAGAAAGTGTCTTCAAGGACGCCAAGATCCCGGTGTCGGGACCCTTCCTGGTGAAGACGGGCTACGCGTTTGTGGACTGTCCGGACGACAGCTGGGCCCTCAAGGCCATCGAGGCGCTTTCAGGTGGGCCCCGGGCCGGGCCTGCCGGGGTCGGGCTCGCGGCAGTCCACACCGTGCTGTCCGCACCGGGCCCCGGCCTGGGCGGGTGCGGGTGCGCCTGCGGAGAGCGGCCGAGGCCCGGGCGCCCGCACGCGCGGGTCGGGGCCCTTCCCCCAGCCGGGGCGCCTACCCGGCCCCGCGGCTCCCCTCCCCCGCCCGGATCTGCGGGCGGAGGGCGAGCGCGCTGTCCAGAAAACCCCGCTTCGGGCTCGGAGGGGAGCGGGGGCACCGTGCGGCGCCGGGGACCGGGGTTGGGGTGCTGGAGCGGGGAGGGGGGAAGCTCGCCCCGCGCGCCGCCCGGGCCCAGGCGCGTGCTCCAGGCTCCGGCACGCCGGGCCTTGGGGGCCGGGAACGAACGCCTGATTCTCGCTCCTTCCATACCCTCTGTGTGTGTGTGAGGGGGGTTTCTGGCGGTGGACTCGCTGCCTCCTCTCCCGCCCCCAGAGCTGGGCAGAGGGAGAACTCCAAAGTGGCCTGGACCCCGCTGCCTAGCGAGGCCGCGGGCTGGTGCCGCGCACGGGCGGCCCCGCGCTCCCCTCGACCCTGCGGGGAGGCGGGCGAGGGCAACCCCCGGGTTCTGGGCTCCACCTTCCCGGGTCCGACGAGCTACAGGGGAGGTGGGCTCGGGCGACCAGGGGTCGCCTGGGAGCGCGTCCCCCTGCGGGGCCGGGCTTCGGGCCGCGGCCTCCTAGGCTGGCCGGGCGCGCGCGGGGGAAGGATGCACTTGGGTCCCGCTCAGAGCCGCGTGCCTTTCGGGGTGGCGGGCGCCGTCCCTCGCGCGTGGTTCCGCTGGTGCCCAGCTGCGCCTCCTGCCCGGCGGTCCTCAAGCCTTTCCCGCCACTCACAGCCCGTTCCCGGCGGGCCTGGGCCGGAACCCCCGGGAGAAGGGCCTAGGCGCCCCCACCTGAGGAAAGCCCACGCAGCCCTTTGCCCCGAGTTTGTCTGCTAGGGTCTCGGGGGACGTGGGCGGGGAAGGCCGAGGAGGGCGGGGAGAGTGTTACCGACCTCTGCCCATTGATTCCTCCTTTCCCACCCGCGCGGGGCCGCTTTCTGTCTCGGCCTCGAGCCGCTCCGGGTCTGAGGAGGCCCAGAGAGCCGCTCAACTCGGCCAACTGTCCTGCTCCTCTTGTGTGTCCGCAGGTAAAGTGGAACTGCACGGAAAACTCATAGAAGTTGAGCACTCGGTCCCCAAAAGGCAGAGGTGAGCTTGCTTAGCATGTTCTCATTGATTCCCTTCTCGGCCATTGGGAGGAGAGAACACGGCTGAAAACAACTTCTCCACTTATTGGGGTTGCTGTGTGGCTTGGCGTTTCTCGTTTTCTTTTGCATTTATGTTTCTGGCAGGTGTGTGTGTGTGCACACTGCTCTGTAGGAATAGACAGCTCGTCTGTGGCCCTGCCACCGGGTTGTTTATACTGGTATATAAAGTCGCTTAAGGAAGCTCTTTCGGTTAAATGTTCTCCTGCAGAGTAGGTCAGGTTGGTGCAACAGGAAATCAAGAGTCTCCGAGGGCAGTTTCTGGGCATCCGTGGGAATTGGTGACCGCCCCCCCCACCCTTCAACCTGAAACCGTAGGAGAGGCAAAGCAGCTGCAGCCGCGCGCGGGTGTGGCGTACCTTTCTCTTCTCTGTCCCACGGTGGCGGGCAAGAGTCTGGGGGGGCCGTGCGTGCATCTGAGGGGAGAGGAATTTGCCTTTACCCTGGGAGCTCCCCGTGAGGGAACGCCTGGGTTTCTCCTGCCCAAGAGCGCCTTTCAGTTCCTGCAGAGTAAGACGGGTTTTCTGCAAACCCGCCTTTGTCTCCCGGCCTACCCCCGACCCTGCTCTTCAATTTAAAACATATTTGGCTTGTAGATAAACCACCAAGAGATGGAGAAGGTTGAAGATTTTTGCTTCCTCAACAAGGAAGGGGTTGCACTTTTTGGAAAGCATGTGTAGTGTGTCAGTTTACAGAGTGTTTGGAGACTTTTAATCCCTGGACTGTTTTGAAGAAATGGCTGCTTTCTCCCAAGCAGGCCAGATCCCGGCTCTCTGACTCCGGCTGGAAAAGCCCTGCTTCCTCCCAGGGGGTACTGGGTTTGGCCTGTGCCTTGCTGGCTTCTGCCCAGTGGGGTTAGGGTTTCTGCCTTCCCCCATCCCCCACTCCCAACGCGTGGTCCAGCGGTAAACTGGAAGTTAATTTCAACTAGAGCAGCCGGAGGGGGAGCAGCATCTGGTTAGGTATTGGTGCCAGTGTGTAATGCTGGAGGGCTGAAAGGGTTTGATATGCATATTTCCCTGGTGCTTGACTTGGAGAATTGGCTACCCAATAGGTCAGTCTTAAACCTGTTTGTAGATGGAATTTTCTTCCATGTAAATAATTTCCACCAACTGTGTTTTTGTTCACGAGCTTGTGGGATTCTTGTGGGTTTCTCTTCATGTACTATACTTAATTTTCATTAGGATTAGTTGGGAAGTGATTTAGTTCTAGCTGGGAATTTTGGTAGTGGTCAAATTATTTTATATAGCAGAATGGAATTTTAAAAGCATCTAAAACAATAGAATGTGTACTGCAAACTCTAAGTTGATCTCAGTTTAATATCAATTGGAAAATTAAAAGAGGTAGTCTGAATTGTTTCCTTACTGGAAAAAATGTAAGCATATTCTGCGAATTCTAATTGGTTTTTGTTTAGCCGCTGTGTCTTATTTATTTTCTTCAAATGTCGAGTAAGAAATAGGCAAATAGTTGTGTTGAAGAACTGACATTTTAACATTCAGGAGTTGCTAAACTTAAACTCTAAATGTATTGACCTGCCTGTGAATGCAATTAGTTTGCCTTACTCTCCTGATTTTCCTTCTCTAACCTTGTGTGAGTTTGTTCCTCATGTGTAGGGAATTAAAAACATTGCCTGGAATAGACTGTTTTTATTCTTAAAGGCTTTTGCCCAACCTAAAAACATACTTAGCAGCCTCTTTGCCATAAAGTAACAAGTAACTATTGAAGAAAGCACATAAAGTAAAATGTTATTAGTGGCAGCAAGTATTAAAGAGAAGCTTCCATTGATGAACAAGGTAGATTAAATTTTCTAGCTGATTTTCATTAGTCATTGAAATGCTCACGATTTTGAACCATAGTGTTACTAGCAAAGTAAATAGAAGTGAGTACATTAGAGACAACTTTTTTTTTTTTCCTACTGATTTATTAAGAGAGCCATCAAGGAAGCCCTTTGCTTGTATTGAAGTGGTTAAAACCAATAATGGAACTTGATTTTTCTGCCCAGGGAGATTTGCTGGAAACCTCTATTACAATTTGGGTTTAACTGACCCTTGAAACGGTGTTGCAGTTTTCCTTATCTGGACTGTTCTACTGTCTGAATAGGCTTTGGGAGAGAGCAGAGAAGGCACCTTGGTGATCCACATACTTAGCACCTAGAGGATGGTCAGGTGGTACTGATGAGAGTACTTGAATGCTGAAGACCAGTCCTTGCTGGTGAGCCTGCTGGACTTCTGGGTGGAGTTCTTTGTGCTTAGCAGTCATTGCATTCCATCCCATCATCATGTGGGCATCTGAGGCAGGCACACCCACATGTGCAACAGTGACCTTTATACCTGCTCTGCAAGGCATGTTGGGAACCCTAGGCTGAAGAATGCTTATGGCAGCACTCTGAGATGGATGAATGGGCTTGTACCAGCTAAACAGGGGAGCAGGCCAATCGGTGATGTGATGTGACGTGTGGTAGGCTGGCCAAAATTCTGACAGGGAGCAGAGAGAGGTAGGCGGACCCTTGCTGGAAGGGGCATTGCAGAATTTGGTTCAGACCAAGCTTAGTTCCTGATTACTGAAGTCTCAAGGGAATGTGGAAGGAATGTTGCTTTTCTGCATTCAGATACCCCTCAGTTCGGGGAGATTATAGCAGTGCTTCAGTTTGAGCTCCTCTGCATTCAGAATGAAGAGAACATTGCATAGAGTACCTGTGATAGTATTGCACTCTTTGTTCCAAATATGAAAGATACAACACATGAAGACTTGGCTTCACTCTGGAGGTATAAGCTTTAAAAAAATTTCCCTCCCTACCCCTGGGGGAAAGGTGGGTGTGAAAATTGTCACGGCTTTGGAAGACCATAGCTGACTTTGGGTCGGAAGAGTCACTGGTGTCTTGCGGGACCTTGTATGTGCCCCTGTATATTTATGTACATAGCACTGATTTCCTTTTGTTATGTTGTGGGCTGTTGGGCATGGGAGAGGGAACAAGAAAGTCGCTGACACTGAGGAACTTAGAGGATGGTGGTTTATTTTCCACTACTTTTAAATTACGAAAATTGTCACATTTTCCAACTTTTTCTAGCTTAAACTTCCTCATGCTTTAGCTGTTAACCTTGATTAGAATTGTATGTAGCCAAAAACATGTTTGAATAAAAGAGAAAAAATAGTGGGATATTATAGTTAATATTTTTCCAGAAGGATCCGTTAAAATAAATGGTGGTGCCTAAGCTCAAGTATCTTTGTTTTTTGCTTCCCTGAAATAATTTTTAAAGAAAGGAAGTTAAATGGATAACTTATTTCAATATTAGAATCTTGTGTTTAGCATATAAATGGGATAGAGCATGTATAAAAGTTACTGGGGTTTTAAATATATCTTACTTTAAATGGCTACGTAAAAGCTAGTGCTGCATTTTATATAAAAGTGGTTAAGTATAGACTAGGATGGTGCCAGGAGTAGCCATATGCCAGTTAGCCAGGGCATAAGACTCTGGTGTCTCAGGACATTAAAAGCTGTTTTTAATGCTAAATATTTTAACAAGATATGCCCCAAGGTGTTTTAACAGGGATGCTCCTGGGTTATCAGTGGTAGTCCAGGTGAATCTTGTGCATTAGGGAAATTTCTCACACATTTGTAGACCTAAGGCTCTGAATGTTAGGAAACTTTTGTGGCTGGTAAAGGTTATCTTTGCAATGCAGAGTTTAAGATCAGTAATGCATGACTGCTTAAGTGGTTGTAGCCAATGAGATTTTTCTTGATTTCATGTTGTTTTCTCAGTACAGTTTGAGAAAGCTAGAAAGATTTCTTGCTTTTCTTTCTCACTGTATTAGATTTTTAAAAAAATTTTGATAAGTAGCTTCTGTGTGTCTGTCCGTGATAACAAGGAAGACGTTATGAAAACATGACATGTGCCTGGAGCCAGTGGGAACTGAGAATCTTGGCTTCTGTTTCTGGCTTCCTTTTGATTTGTGGGATGACTTACATTCTCTGTTCATGCCCAACGCCATTATAATAAACTAACAAGGGGCATACTTTGTTCAGAGTTTTGAGTTCTGCTTGAAATAAGTGAGTTACCAGCTAAGATTTAAAGGTGTATTTTGGAATTACAGAGAGATGGGCTTTCCCCTGTAAGGAGCTTGGATTTCTTTTCTGTAGTATGGCGGCTTAGTTGCTTTTGCACCTGTACCTTGTTTGGTCAATCAGCATGAGGGACACAATCTTCATCATAACTTCCAAAGGCTTTTGTGAGTCACACCACTGCAGTTCATGTGTTGTTGTACGTCTGGGAGTCCATATTAAAGTAAACCTGTTGAGCCACCTTGATGTATATTTTGAAGCAGCTCCATTTTAACATTCTTTAACAGCATTCAGACAGCAACTATTCCAGCAGTAATTTTGAAAAGTGTGAATTATCCATTCAGGAACGCTGGTGGTTGGTTTGGTCTGGGAGGAAAGAGTCTACTATTTTTAGTGGAGGTTTCTTTATCAGCTGTTGATTCTGATTCAGGCTTGTAGAGTCATAAGACAGGAGGTGGCAGTGTGGGAGCACTGACCAAGGGATAGAATTGGCATTTTTAGTTAGGATCTCTGCCCCATAAATCTGATGTTTACTAGTGGGCTTTGGCTGTGGAGTTTTGTTTGGAAGCTGGTTGCAAACATAGTTTTCAGTGCTCTATTAAAACTGTGTATTTTATCATGGTCCGAACCTGCTGTTTGGTAAGTATTCGGTATTGGTAAATACACACAGTTAAAATACCAGTATAGTATGTGAATTCTGTTGCCCTGAAGGGGAATCTATAGTACATAAACTATGTGTTTTAGAGAATTATGCCAAGACTATTTAACTTGCTTAAGAAATAGTTTGAAATTAGAGAGGTATTATTTGAGAAATCTAGTGTAAGTCTAAGAACCCGCTTGCCCCAGTGCAGCAGACACAAGAGATGTGAGTTAGATCCCTGGGTCAGGAAGATCCCCTGGAGAAGAGTAAGTTGCTGTTGTCTTGAGCCACAGTTTCCAGGATAGTTTACTGTGCTTCTCTGTGATCATATGCGTCTGCTAGGTGGTTAGTTCTGTTCCACTTGGTATCATTTTGGGTCATTTACTAAGCTGGGCTAAAAGATCCAAGAAGACTGCACTCACATGTCTGGCCTCTTGGTGCTTGTCCAGGTCATCTTTCACCATATGGTATCTCATTACTCAGTAGTGGCCCCTGGCTGGCTACCCCTAGTGAAAGCAGAAGCTGCTGGGCCTTTCGAAGGCTAGGTGCAGAACTGGCACATTATTGCTTTTAATTTCATTCTGTTGATTAAGGCAGGCCATGAGGCCAGCACAGGTTCCAGGGGAATATGGAAAGAACTTAATGGTAGAGTGGCATGCAGGTACAGAGAGGAGGAATTGGTGGTTACAATCTGTGTAGTTCTTCTACAAGTTGGAGGAGCCACAAGCATCCCACGTACATTTTGGCTTGAAAATGCTTAGAGCATAAAATATCTGAAAATTGTGTTTAGCTCTAGAAATGGGGAGCCAGTCGACTTGCAATGTCTTAGCAAGAGAGGATGGTGTTAGCTCAGAGGTGAATAGTGGTCAGTCTCTGTTTATTTCTAGGGAACAGCTAGTAGAATTTACTGATGGGTTAAATGAGGGGTGTTTGAAGAGAGAAGGATGACAAGGTTTTTTGGCCAGAACAATTGGGTGGAAGGGGGTCCCATTTACCCAAACAGAGGGTATTGCGTGACAAATAGGTTCTTGAGTGGAAATTAGGAGCTTTACTTTTTGGCATATTATGTTTCTAATTCTTATTAGAAATTTGAAATGATGAAGTTGAGTAGATATTAATAGTTGGATATATTGGTCTGGAGCCCAAGAGAAGGTGGGAAGTGCAGGTGAAAAATTAGAGGCTTTGTTAGCTTATGGTGTTTAAGTCATGGAATTGGACTAGGTCATCAAGGAAATAAGTGTGGAACTCTCGAAAAGAGGGGCTAGCAGAGAAGAGTAAAGGAGGCCAGTGATTAGTGGAAATCAAGTACAGTGAACTGTTTCTGAGAGAGAAGTGAGGAAAGCCTGTGGAGAAGGAGAGTTTAATCCGCTGTGTAGAATATCACTGAGTGTGCTTTAGATGGATGAGTAAGTGACTGAGGGTGGTGTTAAGTCTCAGCCTTCTGGGTGTGCTGTAAATAAATGTAGAGTGATTTATGAATTTTGGAGCAACCTGAAATATAGCCTCTCTTCCAGAATTCATATATTAGGCTCTTTTTTCATTTTTTTTTAATGTTCTGTAAATATCTAGAAGCATATTCTATTTATAAGTTGCTAGAGATGGAAGAGGCTCCTCAGTTTAGTAGATCCTCTTCTTGCTCAGTGGACAAGATGGTGGTGATGGTTGACCTACCCTCTGGCATCTGTTTTGACACTTTGGGTGACTGTGAGCTCGCCTTCTCAAAGACAACCCCTTCTGCTTTTTATTAGTACGCATTTGGTTCCAAAACGGTGCAGACAAAGTCCAGTGCTTCCATGTGCTTGTCTAAATACTTGATTAAAGACAATGTTGGAAACTAATGGTCACGATATTTATGAATATTATTGGCTAGGTTTAAAATATTTCAATCACTTTGTCATTTTAGTATACTAGAATAAGTAAAACATTCCGTGTATTTTATTCATAACAATGAAGTTGTAAGAAATATAAGAAACCCTTGAGTACCCTCAATTCCCTCATTTTTGCACATTAAAAAATCTGGTCCTTGGTAAAGTAGCCACCTCCTCAAATTATGAATTCCGTCTTTGGCCACAGAAGTCACTGAAACAAGGTGATGTGTTAGAGTAGTTGGTTTTGAGACAGGTGACTTGGTCTGAATAACTTTTTTTAAGACTTCTTTGCCTATGCAAGTCCTTTGATTATAGAATACTGCTTTCAGAATGTGTTAAATGCCTACTATTTTAAGAGAGGAAAACTAATAAAAATGAGATAGCACAATAGGGTCCCCCCCGCCCCTGCACCGCAGTGGTATTTGCTGTAAGCCCTGGGAGAAGAAGTAACTTGCCCAGGGCACTGATTAGTGGAACCGTTTCCAAACTGTGACTCTACCCTGTCTTCATTCCTCCCATTTAAAGTGGTCAGATCCTCAAAAAGTAGCTTACACAGCAGCCTGATCGTGTTTGCAGTGGCAAGTCAGAGCAGACACTTTCTTGGTGTCTCTGAAGAAAAAAGAAATCTTGTTTGGCTTCTTTGAAGGGTTGATTTTAATGTCTTGAAAAAGGACAGATACAGGTAGTCTGGAATCCAGGCTTACTACAGAATAAAAATATCCAGACATCCTGTTTTAAGATAGAAAATGAGACTACTTTTTCCTTGAAACTTTTTTTTTTTTAAAAGCAGCTTCATGTTAGTAGAAATGAATGGCATGGAAGTTGGAGGGGGCCTAAGGAGATAAGAGAGTAGAACAGAGGGCATGAAGAGGTGGGTGCTGTGGCTTTATCCTAGGCAGGTGGTTGTGACTCACAGCATGTGTTTTAGTGACAAAAGGATGTAGAGGTGTCCTCTGTGGAGTGCATGGTGCCTGGCTGTCCCAGTTTGTCACCAAGTTTAGAAGGATCCTGCCTTGGGGAAAAAAGTCTCTTAAACTTAGAATATTAAGGATTAAGAAAGTAGGAGGAAGAAGTCATGCTGAAACCTCTTGATAAAGAGAGTCCTGATGCCTGCCTCACATGCTCTTGTTGAATAGAAGGGTGTAGCCAGAAGAATGTTATATCTGAGTTTGAATCCCACCTCTCCTTTCTGAATTCATGATGTTAAATGTCTCAGGATGGGGAAATCAAATCTGGGAGGTTAGTGTGGAAAAGATGCCTTATAGAACCCTGGGGAGGTATATAAAGCATCACCCAGTAGTCACACCCATATCAGCTGTTGTGTTTCCTCTTGATGTTGAAATGTGAAGGCTAGATGTATATTATTTGGTGGTAATAACAGAAATAAGAAAAAGTTTTCTTCTGTTCTGGGACGTGTGCTCATAAAAGTAGAAATCTTTGGGTGGTATCTTTTGTGTTTTTATGTTCATTGAGCATGAATTACTTTTTTAAAAAAGGTATAACCTAGGAACAATAGAGTATTTAAATATTAAACATCTTAATAAATTCTCACAAATGTGTACATGTCAATTAATTTAAAATGTATGAATTATGAAAATGTGAAAATACTTGTTCTTTAATCCTCCCCATTCCCATGCATTTCCCAGGTCTTACATTTGGTAATTTAGTATATTATTTTTCAGAAATTCTCCTATACATGTATCCACAAACACTTTTTAATAATCCAATCATACTGTTTATTTTTTTGTTTTTTTTTTCCTGTGTATCCTGAAGAATCTTCAGTGTAGGTACAAATAGTTAACTCTCCTTAAACTAGCAGTTTTGCATCGTTTTGCATAGGAGTGCAACAAATTAAATGTTCTTTTCATAGTGATTTCAGCTGACCAGGAGTATATGTATGTCATAGGACTCTTGGATATTCTTTTTACTTGAATATTTTTATAAGGTAAATTCTTAGACTGGAAATTGCTGTCAAAAGCCATGCACATTTAAATTTGGAAGTACTCCACTCAAAACACTAAATTTGTCATGTAGAGTGAAGTAAGCCAGAAAGAGAAAAATATCATATCTTAACACGTATAAATGGAATCTAGAAAAATGGAATAGAGATAAAGATGTATAGAATGGACTTTTGGACATGGGGACAGAGAGTGGAACAAATTGAGAGAGAAGCATATGTTATAATGTAAAATAACTAGTGGGAAGTTGCTGTATAACACAGGGTGCTCAGCTTGGTGCTTTTTAATGACCTAGATGGTCTGGATGAGGGGGTGTAAGAGAGGGGACATATGTTTATGACTGATTCACGTTACTTTATAGCAGAAACCAACACAACATTATAAAGTGATTATCCTCCAGTTAAAAAATTCAAAATGCTAAATTTACTGATTGATACAGTTAGTCATAATTTGACAACCAAAGAGCTGTTCAATATGAATTGGGCAGAGAGACTATTTGGTCAAAGCTCAAGCATGGAGGGCTGTATCATTTTAGGAACAGCCTTATTCTTTCTACATGGATGGTGTGCTGATTCTCACAAGTCTAGGTCCTGATTCATTTGTGTCCCTTGCATGTAAAAATTAAGTCAGAGCTATAAAGATTAAATTCTGATAACTGGAACTTCCCTGTGGCCCAGTGGTTAAGACTCCATGCCTAGGATGCAGGGGCCTGGATTCAGTCCCTGGTCAAGGAACTAAGATCTAAGATCCCACATCCCACATGCTGACCCCCCAAAGCCCCAAATCTGCTAACTTATTACTTGGGGTTTATGTTGTTTTAGTAACTTGAATTTTGGATTTTACCCCAGAAACTTAACAATATCTTTTTGCAGTCGGAGCTTTACCAAGTAATATTTTGAGGAGAAATTTGATTGAAAATTAGTTTTCAAAACAAAGTTTTACTCCTCTTACCACTTGAACTAGCCAGGTGAGTACTGGAGAGCTTATTTAAAGAGAACCTATGACGATGTTAAAACTGTTGGAGCTGTGACTACTGAGTTTTTTCTAGTGATCCCCAAATGCTGATTTTTTATAAAAAGTCAGCTGTTCTTGAAAAAATGGAGAAGCTCTTGCTTTTCTTTGGAGAGATAAGTGAGGTTGAACATTTTAATTTCTCTATTTTGTGGTCTGCAAATTTACCTATTGCTGCAGTTTTTTGAGTTTCAGAAATGGATTCATTCCTTACTGCTTATAAAAATTCTTAAACTAGCGTAGATGGAGCACCTGTGCTGGTAGACAGCTCCATGCTAGATTTCAGGGGCTAGAAAGAACACATTTCTTTTTCTGAAGAAAAGTACATGGAGTGTAGTGTCTTGCACTTTGTTCTGCTTCAATTCCTCAGTGATATTTTTGTCTTAACACTAACAGTGGCTCACTGTGCCAGTGATCCCAGAGGTGGATTACTATCTCTACAGGTAGAGAAGTTGTAAAATACACCACCGGGTATGTATGGGATACCCCAGAAACATAGGCGGGTCGTTGGCCTTAGCTGAGTGCTGGTGCAGCCAGCCAGAGATAGGTTCAAAGAGCAAGACACGTGAAGGCAATTGAAGCTATGTGCGGTGGGGATGGCAAAGCAGAAGGGAAACAGAAGCCAAGGCATGGAAGTGTGAAATACCCTGGTGTGTGTGGGGGCATGGCAAGCTGTTTGGAATTAGAGAGACTCCAGTGTGAGGCAGGATGTTGGTGAAGGCTGAGCCCAGAGGGGTAGCAAGAGCAGCTGGTGTGCTTCAGGAGTTCTAATTCTTTGTGTGTTCAACTTTAGGGGCTCACTCAGTTCAGTTTATGTCAGTTAGCAGATGGTTATTTGGGATCATCTCGTGCAAGACTCGATGCTTGGGGGTTAATTTTGGGATCTGCTCACCAGAGATTATGTTGAACTGCTTTTACTTTATAAGTGCTTCCTGGAAACAGCTGTTCCCCAAATCATTCCATGGACATGGAGCTGTTCCCAGCCCTCTGACTGGGATTTGGGTAAATCATGAGAGGACTAGGAACACTATAGTAAGGCTGACTGAGCCTGTGCTGCTTTTTTTTAAGGTTGAGTGAAGAACTTGCCCGTCAATGCAGGAGACGTGGGTTTGATCCCCGGGTCAGGAAGATTTCCCTGGAGGAGGGCATGGCAACCCACTCCAATATTCTTGCCCGGAGAGTCCCATGGACAGAGGAGCCTGGCGGGCTACAGTTAGTCTATGGGGTCACTGTCAGACACGACTGAAGAGACTTAGCACATGATAGTCATAGTTTTAATCAGTGGTGATGATTATAGCGCTTAGTATTTGATTTTTATTATGACATCTCAAATGATGTAATGAACCTTTGGAGAAAAATGAGACCCTTCAATGTGCATGTGCTATTAACTGAGCAAAATTAGAGGCAGCAGTGCACACTTTTGGGAGGATCAGTGATCTCTTGCTTGCAGTCAGACAAACATCAGTTTGAATCCTTGCTCAGCTCTGTGTTCCCTGGCAAACTGATGCTACTCTGGACTTCTCAGTTAATCTGTTCAGTCCAGTCACTCAGTCGTGTCCATCTCTTGGCGACCCCATGGACTGCAGCACGCCAGGCTTCCCTGTCTATCACCAACTCCCGGAGCTTGCTCAAACTCATGTCCATCAAGTTGGTGATGCCATCCAACCATCTCATCCTCTGTCGTCCACTTCTCCTCCTGCCTTTTTATCTGTAAATAGGAGCGATAAGCTTACTGTACAAGTTAATCTGTAAATAGGAACAGTAAACCTTATTGTACAAGGTTGTTGGGAATTAAATCATAATGTGTGGAAAGGACTTCATGGAGTGTCTGACACAAGTAGTATTGTTTCATATTAGTAAGCTTGTGTGTTTACAAGTGGTGATTGAAAATAAGAGATGAGTGTATCTATTTCTGTGTAATCCCATGGTTTGCTACTGATACATGGAGGTGTTTGACACTTCTTTGTAGAGTATGAGTAAAGCATTGTGGAAGTTAAGAGTCTGTACTTTAGGTCTAGATGTGTACATCTTGAAATCTCTAAAATGTTTTAGTTAGGAAATTATCTAAAGAGAGATCATATTTTCAAAAAAGGGTAGGAAATAAACTCCTGTTAATTTCAAAAAGGTAGGCAACATATGACAAAAATGTACACAAGATAAGCAGCAGTTTAGAAAGGGATACCTGAAAGGCTCATCTACTTAGGAGAAGATATTCTATCTTGCTTATCATTAGGGAAATGCCAGTTGTAATGCTATTTTCCCCCATCAAGTTAGGAAAAATGAACAAGATTAATAATAACTGGTATTGGCAAGTGTGTGTAGGTATGGGCATTCATACAGCAAAGACTTCTTGGCATGCTATTTGGGAGTATCTGTTAGAACTAAAATGTGAATATCCTTCAGGTATCATGAGATACAACCTAGTCTTCATAGTTGTGTGGTCTGTAAGTATAGTTGTAATGAACAGTATTGTAAAGGAGCTCAAATCGCTAGGCAGGACTTGGGAAAAAGGTCTTTGGGTAGAAGTCCAAAGTATGTGCAGATAGACTTTCAGGTTTTATTATTTTACTTATTACATTTTAATAGGTATTATCAGATAATCTGGAACTTCCACTGTTGTCTACTTTCCAAGCAGAAAAGATGCTTAGCCTTAATTTGGCTGTCTGGGATGTTTTGCGTTTACTCATTTTTGAGCTTTCGGTTTTTGAAAAGGAGGAAGAGAACCAAGAACTGCTTTTCTTTCTTCAAAGCACTTTGAAGTAATGTTACAGTGTTTAACTGTTAGGTCTTTGTTAAAAAGACATTTTTTTCACTCCCCAGTATTGTTTAATAGAAAATTGGAAATAAATGTCCTCTCAAAGAAAATATACCATACTCGGACAAATTATACAGTGTATATTTCTTAGCATTTACGAAGAGTGATATAAATTTAAATATGCTGACATGTGAAGAATAAATTAAAAAGCATGTATGGTATAGCTCTTAAAAGATAGATGTTTGGCGGTGCGGGGGTGGAACTTTCATAGGCACATTTGCATGAAAAGGGCTAGAAGCTTACCCACCAAAAAGATTGGTTATCTTTGCAAATAAGTGACTGAGGAGGAGAGAGGCTAATCTTTGGCTTTATTCTTCATTCTAATGGTCCTCAAACTTTTTGGTTTTGATTCTTCGATACTTAAAAACTGAGGCTCCTCAAAGAGCTTTTATTTTTTTTCTTGAAATATACTGTGTAGAGGGCTTCCCAGGTGGCTCGGCAATAAAGAATCTGCCTGTGATGTGGGAGATGCCCGTTCCATCCCTGGGTTGGGAAGATCCCTTGGAGAAGGAATTGGCAACCCACTGCAGTATTCTTGCCTGGGAAATCCCATGGACAGAGGAGCCTGGTGGGCTACAGTTCTTAGAGTCTCAGAGTCAAACGGACTGAGCAAGCACACACTGTATTAGAAATCAACTGAATACTGTTTCATATTACTTTAAATGAGTAATACATAGTGTGTATATTGTAATATATGTTACTATAATAAACATAATAATAGATTTTTGTAACAAAATAAACTCATCCAAAGCCAAAATAAAAATTGAGTGAAGAGTGAAGTCGCTCAGTCGTGTCCAACTCTTTGCGACCCCATGGACTGTAGCCTACCAGGCTCCTCTGTCCATGGGATTTTCCAGGCAATAGTACTGGAGTGGATTGCCATTTCCTTCTCCAATGAATGAACTGAACAAGTACAGTAATGCAGACTAGAGGAGAACAAAGGTATATTTCAGGTCCCTGAAATGTGACAGGGACAATCAGAAACAGCATTAGAAAGCAGAGCTCATGCTCAGCATTGGCAGGCAGAAGGAACAGGACAAAAATAAAAGTGAAGCTGTCACAGAAAAGCCAGCTTTCTACTAGGTTAGGTATTGTGGGAGACTGTTAAGTCACACATTAGCAGTCTCACCAATAAGGTGACCACATCATCCAAAGCCAAAATAAAAATTAGGAAAGTGGAATTGCTTTAAATATTTGTAGATTTCTTTAATGTTTGCCCTAATAGACAGCTGGACACTCATAACTACTTCAGCATTCAATTTGTTGCAGTATATTGTTCTGATTGAAATATATGAAGAAAATCTAACTTCACATAGATTAACTCTTAGAAAAGGAAAGGAATATTTTAATGGTCTTTTTACATGATTGTGAGTATTTTTGTTCCTGTACTAAAACTCTGCAAGTGGAATTTTTTAAAAGTTAGTTGCATTGTGGAACCTGAAATCATACCAGTAAATATTTTTTGTTCTTCCTTACATTAAAATCTATTGGTCTGTCTTGCACTTTGATCTTGAAGTATTGGGAAACTGTAGAAGCTCTAGGTGGTAGATAAGTCTTCTGAAGTTCTGATTTTTACTTAAAAGCTTAAAATTCGGTCATTGGCAACAAATGCTATTAGTTTTGCTGAAGTAACTGGCTGGTTTTGTTCTCTTTTGAGAAAATGTCTATCAGACACTCAATCTTTAATAACCATGGTTGAAAACTGAAAGTGTTACTCAGTTGTGTCTGATTCTTTTCGACCCCATGGACTGTAACCTGCCAGGCTCCTCTGTCCATGGGATTCTCTGAGCAAGAATACTGGAGTAGGTTGCCATTCCCTTCTTCAGGGGATCTCCCAACCTAGGGATTGAACCTGGGTCTCCTGCATTGCAGGCAGATTCTTTACCATCTGAGCCACCAGAGAAGCTTAGTAACTATCGTTAGTCTATTGTTATTTCAAGTAAAAATGGTGCTCCATTAAAAAAAGTGAGTGGTTCACTGTTACACAGTGCTTTTTCTGCAGACAACCGTATTAGGTAGCCCAAGTACTTTCTGTGTACAGCCCTTCTCTTCACATAGGTTTTCACAGGATATGTTCTCAAGGGTTACTTAAGAAAATTAATTTTTACTGCTTTATTAAGGACATTTAAAAATGAATCTCAAGGGTCTTCTCCGGCTGTCCAGTGGTTAAGACTGCCTTCCAATGCAAGGGTCAGGGCTTCGATCTCTGGTCTAGGAACTGAGACCTCACATGCTGCTTGGTGTGGCCAAAAATTTAAAAAAGAAACTGGTTATACTGCAAGTGCCTGTGATTACGACTACCACAGGTTAGTCCCATTGCCTTAATTCATGCTAAGGTGCCAGCAGTTTACCTACCACTGGTTTTGCACCATCAGGGCAAATGTCAAAATGGTAAAAGAGGCAAATAGCATCTTAGCGAGATAGTTTTGACTTCTTGGACCTCTTTGAAAATGTCTCCAGGACCCCCAGGAGTCCACATGTTGTATATTGGGAATTGGTGCTCTACAGGGGAGTATGATGTTTGAAATTATTAGGATTAGGTATTCGTGTGAATATGTATTTACATCGTAACACAACAGATGGCAAGAGAAAGTGAGGGTTTTATCCAGCTCCATGACATGTTAGCCTCAATAGGGAATTTTACCCAAGTCAGTCTGTGAAAAACAAGTGTGAAAGAGAAAAAAAAAAAGATGAAAAAAAATACATGAAACTAAATATGAAAGAAAAGTCTTGGTGTATACAAGATTATTAAATAATTAGGGAGCACTTAAGTGTGCATGAGCAAAATGAAGTGAGTGTGGACATTTGGGCAACCACAGTTTGGCTTTAAGTTCCTCAAACCAAAGTGAACCCTACATGGTGACTCCAAGTCTTGCCTGAGAAAAGGAACAGCCTTTGGTTATTCAGTATAACCTTTGGTTATTCCTAAAATGTTAAAGAGACCTAACTGTTAGAATGAAAGAGCAACATCACCGTTTCTTTTGGCAGTTGAGATGTTTTGAGGCTGGAAGCTTGTGGTGACTTTTTCTTGTAAGGGAGGCCAAGTGAAGAGTCGAGCCTCTGACACATTTCAGCCAGCTTTCCTTGCCCTATATAAGTTAGTTAATTTTAGAAAATAACTACTTTTGTTCATATCTCCAGAGAGGTACTTTTCTTCTCTTAGGCAATGATTTTTTTTTTTTTCTTTTCAAGAATTAAATATAACAAGGACCTTTCACAGTATTAATATTTCACAGGTCTTTCCATTCCTTATATTTTTATTGGCTTGAGAAACCTTGGTAGCTCTCCATCAGGTTCTCTTTTTCAAATGGCTTTGTGTTAGAGATCTTGACATTTTTTAAGTGACCCATTCAACAAAATTTTTTATGTTTCTTACCTGCCAGGTACTGCTTTAGATTCTTGGGAGACAGAAGCAAACAGAAGATAGTAACTTGCCCTCATGAAGTTTAGCCTCTAGGACTGCACTGCCCACTAGGGCAGCCACTGGCCACATGTGACTGTCAAACAGTCAAAATGTGGCCTGTCCAAATTGAGACTGTGTACGTGTAAAATAGACACTGGATTTTGAAGACTTGGTTCAAAAAGAGAATATAAAATGTCTCATGGATAACTTTCATATTAGTTTTACCTATTTTCTTTTTACTTGAGTGTGGCATTGCAGAATTTAATATTATTGCATAATATTATTGCATCTGTGGCTTGTTTTATGTTCTTGGACAGCACTGCTTTAGATGGGAGGGACAAATACACAATGTGAGGCGTATTAAAGGCTACAGAGGGAAAAATAAGGCAGGGTAAGGAGGGGTGAGGACAGTTGGCAAGGGTTTGGGTTTAGTGTTTTCATGTTGGATGATTAGGGGAAGCCTCATCAGCAAAGGTTTATAGGGAGTAAGGGGGTGTGAGTGGAGCAGGCGGGTGCCCCAGGGAAGAGTGACGCAAGCAGAGAGGATGCTGAGCCCAGGAGTCCCAGCACCTGCACATATTCTCTGCCTTTCTAGTCACCCAGGAGTCATTGTGGCTGAGTCAGCGCAGGAAGGGGTACTCTGTAGGAGATGGAGTGCCTGCTGGCGGGGCAGGATGGGATGAGGAGAATCCGTGGGAGGGTCTACAGAATGGACAGTTTGGATGTTGTTTGGTGGCTAAGTCCTGTCTGACCTTTAAAAGGGGATTCTACTGGAACTTCTCTGGCGGCCTGGTGGTTAAGATTCTCTGCTTCCAGTGCAGGGGGTGTGGGTTTGATCCTTGGTTGGGGAACTAAGACCCCATATGCCACGGGATGTGGCCCAAAAAAGGGGGGAGCTCTGCTGAGGTTACACTATGGTGGGTGAAGGCTGATGAGGAAGGCCAGTTAGGAGAAAATGGGCTGCTGTCCATGGGGTCCCAAAGAGTCCGAAACGATTGGGCACACGTGGTTGAAAAGGCCGCAGCGGTGGTGGTGATGCGTGGTTAGAGTATTGTGTTTTGAACATGGAGGGACTGGGCGCAGGGAATGAGCGAAGAATCAAGGGTACCTTGACTCAAGCAACTGGAAAGATGATGTTTCCACTAACGGTGATGAGCTAGACTATGAGAGCATCATGACGAGGGGAGAGGCAGGTGAGTTCAGTTTGGCCAGGTTTGAGGTGCCTGTTAGGACGTGGAGAGAGAACAGTGAGAAACAGTGAGTATATGGAGGAGGAGGCAGTGTGAATGGGGGCTCTGAGAGGATGGAGAGGAAGTGAAGGGGAACAGGGAAGGCGCTGAAGGAACAGCTCGTGAGCTGGGAGGAGAGACTTGCAAGAAGCACCTGGAGGTGGTTAGGAACGTGTTTAAGAAGAGTTGCAAGCTGTGACAAGTGATGTGGAGCAGAGTGGTGCTGGAGGTGGCAACACTGCCCTCACGGGTATCCCGACAGGTGCAGTGGTGATGGAGCAGTAAGGCTTGGAGCCCTCAGTGGTGGGGATGTAAGAATGGGTAGACGGGGAGGAAATCGACAGTGAGCGTGGATAAGTTTTCATGGGATTTGTTGTGAAGACCGCAGAGAAATGGGTTGGTACTTGGAGGGGTTGTAGTTTAAAGGAGGGCTTTAAAAGTTGCCTATTCCAATTTGTAGGAAAGTTGCAAAAACAGCACACATTATACATGTACCTTCCATCCAGGTTCCCCAAATATTGGTTTTGACTACTCCAGTTTTCCTGGGTCATTTGAGAGTAAGTTGCAGAATTAACCATTTGTCTCTAAGTACTCGGTGTATATTTTCTAAAAACAAGGACATTGTATTAAATGACTGTAGTGAAATTATTAAAAAAAAAATTAACAGTGAGACAATGGCATTTACTCTACAGATGTTATTCACATTTTGCTTATTGTCCACAAATGGTCTTTTTGGATCCTGGATCCGATCCAAGATTATAGACTTCATTTAGGTGGGTGTTTCTTTTTTTTCCCCCCAAACGGGGGCAGTTCCTTAGTCTTTTGTCTTTCGTGGACTTCATGTTTTTGATCAGTGTAGGCTGGTTATGGTGTAGAATATCCCTCAGTGGGGGTTGGTCTGATATGTCCCTGTGGTTACAATCTGGTTATGTTCTTGCAGCGATGATGTGGTCAGTGTATCTCACCAGGAGGTTTGAGATGCTGATTTGGTCTGGTACTCCTGGAGATGCTGACAATTGGCTAAGCTGTGTCTGCCACATTTCTCCAGTGTAAAGTTACTATTTTCTCCTTTGTATGAAGACTCTTGTGAGGGAATATTTTGAGACAATATAAAGACTGTTCTCATCATGCTTTCATTGATTTTAGATTTCATTGATGATTCTTACCTGAAACTACTATTAACTGTAGTGGCTGCCAAATGGTAACTCTCTACTTCTGTTATTTCTTACATTAGTTAGAATTTTACTTTAAAGAAGAACTTTCTCTGCTCCATTATTTTGTTTTATTAATTTAATTTTTAACTTGAAACATTTATTTTTTGTTGGAGGATAATTGCTTTACAGTGTTGTGTTGGTTTCTGCTGTGCAACAGCGTGAATCAGCTATAAGAATATGTGTATCCCCTCAGTCTTGAGCCTCCCTCCCGTGCCCGCCCCTGTCCCCCCAGCTGTAACGTAGCACTGAGCTGAACTCCCTGTCTTGCACAGCAGCTTCCCACTTCCTCTGTTTTACACGTGGTAGTGTGTGTATGTCAGTGCTCTCTCAATTTGTCCTACCCTTTCCTTACTCCGTTTGTTTTGTTCCTTTATATTAGTATGGATTCATTATTATTTTTCAGAGTTTAGCATGTTGCTGTTTTGTTGCTCTGTGACAGTGAGGGCCTTTAAGGTGAGAGGTATTATAGCATGGTGGTGTGTGCTGAAGACCTGATTCATCACACATGGAAAAATGGTTGTGATGATCTAATGTCCACAACACCAAATGAAATCTGTGCGTGCTTGTACTTCATTTTAGCAGCTTTGTACTTGAAAACAGACTTCAGCTGCCTAAATGCCGTAAATCTAATATATTTGAATCTCTTCTGGGGCTGTCTCATAACTAGTGAAAGTCAGATCATTCTTCATGTATATGACACATGAAGTCTAAATTCAGAATTTAAACTCTGCCCCTTAAAATGTAATAATCACCTAGTATGTGCATCACTTATAATAATTGTTAATCATATGTAGGTTATTTTTTCCATACCATTTTAACTTTGTTTTCGCTCATGACCATGTATTTTTCCCAGTTGATTGTATTTTGATGTACTAATTCTATGCTGCTGCTAAGTCGCTTCAGTCGTGTCTGACTCTCTGCGACCCCATTGACGGCAGCCCACCAGGCTCCTCTGTCCCTGGGATTCTCCAGGCAAGAACACTGGAGTGGGTTGCCATTTCTTTCTCTAATGCATGAAAGTGAAAAGTGAAAGTGAAGTCGCTCAGTTGTGTCCGACTCTTAGCGACCCCGTGGACTGCAGCCTACCAGGCTCCTCCATCCATGGGATTTTCCAGGCAAGAGTACTGGAGTGGGGTGCCATTGCCTTCTCCGACTAATTCTATAGTAGGTATGAATTCTATAGTAGGTATGAAATTTGAAGAGTATTGCCATCTATTTCTTTGGTGTTCCTCTTTAATCTTACAACTGTTGGTAAGCTGTGTGCACACTAAAATGAAATCTTAAACTTTTTTTGGAGACAATATATTGGATATAGAATACCCACCAGAATAAAGCAAAACTAGTTTTCTTTTTTTTGTGTGTGTGGTAATTAAAAAAGTTGGAAGATTAAAAAAAAACATATAGTAAAGTTTAAACTGTAAAAATGGCTAAAATGATTTCAGTAATGTTTTTTTCTCCTTCCCCGAATAGATCCACTGTGTAGTTTCTTGTGGCTTTATTGTTGGGGACCAGACTTGTATACATACAAGCATCTTTGATTGTTTACTTTTTATAAAAGTAGTTTAGTTCTGCCCCTTACCATTTTGATGTTTTAAAGAGCAGTTTTAAGGTTCTTTGGAAACTGGGAGGGGGCAAATTTGTGATAATACAGTGTATGTTCAATATATTAAAATGGTGGAGTCTTCGGGTAAGAATAAAGTATGCTTACCCGTATATGGGCTGATAATACATTAAAGCTTGTTTAAATGTGTTTGTTATTAATAGAATGTTAGCAGTATGTTCGGTTTCATTATTAGTACTTGGTATAGATTATTCTAATTTTCTGAGAACTCCAGCACGTGGTTTACCTCTATCATCAGTTACAGAATGAAGAAATGCGTTGCGCAATGTTAAACCAAAAATTTTAAAAAGAACGAAAAAAACCCCCAGACCTCTGCAAAACCTCAAAGTAGTCCTTTTAAAATAGTATTTACATAATGTTAGATTAACTGGAACTCGTTGAGTGCTCTAAATTTAATTGATCTTTTCCCCCAACGTTTTGTTTATGAAAATTTCTTCAAAACTTTAATTTTACTTTTAGTCTAAGTTTTTGTTTTTGTTAATATTTTTTAATGGTGTTCTTGAATTGGTTTTTTCGGTTCCCAAGCTGCTATTTAAAATTAGGGTTTTTTACAAAGAAATCTTTAAAATACTCTGGAAAATACTGAAAACTGATTTCTTAGTTAAAAGGTAATAGCTTAGAATTTTAAATAAAGAAATTCTTCAGTATAAACATTTTAAAGTGAAGTTACGTTAATGAATTTTTAACAAGTGAGATGAAATAAAGATGTGTTTTAATTCCACATAGAAGTGAAGGACATTTTGTGCCCATCAGTCTGGCCGATTCTGAATTTATAGACTTGTTTAAACTAATAGGTTTTAAATAATAAAATAGTTGTTATTCAGCATCTCATAATAGAATTATAGCTGGTAATTCATTACTACATAATAGAATATATCTAAGATTAGTTGTCTTGAATTTTAAACGATTCACTAAGTTTATTTTAAAATGTTACTGTTTATACTGTCTAAATATGTAGATCTGACACATCTTAGTTTTGCTCATGTTAGATTTTTGTATTAGTAGTATTAGTGTTTAACTTTTTCATAACAAGTGTTAAATTTTATGATAGTGTAATTTAAAAGTTAAAATTTCACCAAATTGCTTCTGAATGGTTTGGTCAAACATAAAATTTCAGTTAGCTAGTTTCATGGTAATTTTTAATTTGGTTTAAATACTGCCACCCTAAATGTCTATATTTATGAAAGGACTAAAGGAATATTTTAGTAACATCAGAATACCTAAAAACGAATATTTAACTTTTTGATTAAATTTGAAACACTAAAAACCTTTTAGAATCCGTACTTGGTTTCATCAAATCTCAGTTTGTGTATTTATATTTCTTGTTATTCTAGTAATGAAAACACAAAAAATGCTAAGAATTGAAATTTTTGAAAATAAAGTTTTAAAAAAATACATAGTTCTGACTTTGCAAAACTGAAAAATTTCCAAGACGCCTTTAATTCACAGCCAATTGATAACTTTTCTTCAAGAGATGGCCTTTTAAAAGGTCTGTGGTGAATTTGCAGTTTTATTTAAGAGGAAGATTAACATTTTATAGTAATCTTACTCAGTTAAGAAAGCAACTTTTTAAGAATGATATGCACATTACCATTTTTAGCTATTGTCGTAATTGGCAGTAACATTAAATGCATTGCTGGGCTGAGTTTTTTAGATGGTCTGCTTAGGTAATTTGCAGTTTTTGGAAGAGCTGTTAAGATTCTGAAAGTGTTTATATAGAATCTACAGAATTTTAATGTGTGTTTTGTTACAGATAAGTCAGATCTGGTTCTGGTTGGATATCTTGATGCTATTTGTTTGATCTCATAACTGTTAAGAGTGAATTTACAGTCTCTTGGAAAGATAGACCAAGTTGTATATATAGTATTTTTCATGTTGGTTTTTCTGCTTGTATGACAATGAAGATAGAATTTTGTAGCTAGTTTTTAAAAACTTAACCACTATATATTTAGCGTCTAACCCCAGTCCCCAAATACTTAAAGTTATAAAGTGAAAGTGAAGTCGCTCAGTCATGTCCGACTGTTGGCGGCCCATGGACTGTAGCCCACCAAGCCTCTCCGTCCATGGGATTCTCTAGGCAAGAATACTGGAGTGGGTTGCCATCTAGGAGTAAATAACTATTTTAGTGATGTCCAACAGATAAATGTATAGGGAAGGTATTTAGGATTCTCAATATTTGTGTTTTTTTTTTTTTTTTCTTACTTCATCACTTGGTTTTGTGTGATCTTAGTTCTCTGACCAGGGATTGAACCTGCGCCTTTGGCAATGAGAGTTCCTGGAAGAACTCCTGGAGGGAATGTAACTGATACATTTAAGATGTGTTCTGGTTTTCATCATCAGTGAAATGTGCTAAATGTAGGTGTATGTGTATAATGTAGAACCTCTTAGGAAAAAAAAGTTAAAAATTTGACCTAGGTCTTTCCCGAGTCCTTCTGAAGCCTGTGTAAAAATAAAAATGACCCGGTATGTGAACAAATGGTGGTGAGAGAGGTGTATCAGAGTCCTAGTGTGCTGCCCCCTGGTGGATGGCCTGTCTGGCTCGCATAGGTTTTTGCACTTGTTTCTACAAGTCAGTCTTCAGGCAATTAAAGCGCTTGGCTGTTTTACATGTTCTTAAGTGTTTTGAAAATGCATAAGCTTTTATTTCAACATTTTTACAAGGTGTTAAAGTCTAAAGTCCAGCCCACTAAAATTTAATGTCCTGTACAGATTGTTAATGACAGATTTAGTTTATGGTGGTTTTTCTAATAGTAAAGCTTTCAAAAGGGTTACAACATTTTGAGAGTGGGGGGAGAAAGGGCCATTTAAAATTTGCGGTGTCTGTGTTATGGAGGAAGTCTGAGAGCAGGTGGATGACTTCCAGGTACACTTGAGGGTAATTAGTGAGTGCTCTGCAAAGGGGAGAGCCTTTTACAGCTTTGGTGCTTGGTGTCCTCTCCTTCTGGCTTATGCTAAACTTCTGGGCCAGTCATCTCTATAATAAAGATGACCAGAAGTTTCTTCCTTTGAGAGATTTGTGTCCTCTATGGGCTTGGAGATGTTAGTCATAGATAGTCTGCTTTTGTGTATTATCACAGAGAAAGGTTATCTGCAAAGTCTAGTAGACTATCTAGGTTATTTGCAAAGCCTCAAAAAGAGTTGAGTTGCCTTCGATGAGGAATGTCAGACTTGGATTAAACTTGTCCACCTTGTTTTCTTGATACATGACAAGCTTTTCTCTATAAAATAGACAACAAGGTCCTACTGTATAGCACAGGGAATGATATTTAATATCTTACAATAATCTACAATGAAAAAAGAATATGAAAAATAATACATGTGTATAACTGAATCACTTTGCTGTATACCAGAAACTAACATAACATTGTAAATCAACTATATTTCAATTTAAAAAGCTCCAAATCAGAAAAAAATTCAATTACATAAAACAGAATTTTCAACAGATTCTCTTGCAAGCAATAACAATGATTTTATTTGCTTGATTATACAAAATGTATTAAAATTGGAAATATAAACTATGTGCATTGTGTAACTCTACTTGGAAACAAGGCATCTAAACTTCATTGTTCAGACTCTCAGGTGTACTGAGATTATTGTAGTTACTAAAGTTAATGAGAAGATAAAACTTGATAATGACCAACTGCAACTTTCTCACTTAAAAAAAAAAAACAGAAAAAACACAAATCCAAGGATTTGTCTTGGGTAAGGAACACATTCAGGTAGGAGTAATATGAAATAAAATGTTAACATAGGGATATCCCTATGTTCAAAATACAGATCTTTGGAAACTTTAGTCCTCTTGAAACACCTTCTTGTAGGTATAGTTCACTTAGTGATGGTGACTTTTATGTGGAAAATAAGAATTCTATATAAAATATTGTTAGATCCTGAAATTACCTTGATAAATGGAAATAAAGTGGCTCAGTGGTAAAGAATCTGCCTGCCAGTGCAGGAGATGCGGGTTCCATCCTGGGTCAGGCAGATCCCATGGAGAAGGAAATGGCAGCTCACTCCAGTATTCTTGCCTGGGAAATCCCATGGACTACAGTGGGCTGGTGGGCAACAGTCCATGGGGTTGCAAAGAGTTGGACATGATTTGGGGACTAAACAACAACAACAATCAAGTATACTAAGTTTTAGATCAGCTCGACTAATTGAAAGATGTGAACTATATATATATAAAATTTAAACTTCTCTAGTCGCCTCAGGTGGAAGTAAAAAGTAGCAGGTGAAGTTACTGTTTTATACTGTCTAACCTAAAACTTAAATTTAATGTGGGATGATGATAAAAATTGTTGAGTAATTTTATACTCCTGTTTTTGTACATCTTTAAAATCTATTAAATGTGTTACACTCAGAACAACTCAGTTTGGACTGGGTGTGGCCAATGAGAAGTCCATTGGACAGAGTAGCTTTAAGATACACAGCTTGTAAAATCACTTGTTAAAAATATGAGTCTTGCTGGAAAAAAATGTAAGGGTATTTATAAAATTAGTTTAACTGTGGAAAAATGTGGGAATGATTAATTTTCAGTGTGACTCAAAGTAGAGATTTCATATCTTAGTACTTCATTCCCTTGTGACCACCCTAATTTTCAAGGAATATATGTGTAATTTGCTATGCTGTGTTACACTTAAAATTTTTTAAATTTAGTTTTGAATAGATAATGCATTTATAGTACATGGTTTAAAATATTTTAAAAGACATTAAAAGAAAGTTCTTAATTATTCCTGTACCTCAAGTGCCCAGTTTTCATGCCAGTCTCTTCCAGGTGTCCACTGTTGGTAGTTTCTTTATTCATAGTCAAACAAAAGCCAACATACTTTTTTTTTTCTCCCTCCTTTTTCACTCAGTGATGGAGTTTTTTTCCCCTGCAACTTGCTTTCTTCCCCATATATTTAAAAACATATCTTGGATTTGTTTCTCTATCAAGATAAAACTAGCTCTTTTTTGTAACAGCTGATTGATTTAGTGAGTCCTCTATTGATACACATCTAGGTTGTTTCTGATATTTTTTTATGTATATAAGTCTGCATAGAAGCATTGTGTGTATGTGTGTGTGTATGAGCATGTGTGTTTACATGTTGAAATTTCTGTTAAGGGGGAAGAGCTTTTCTCGGCTGATGCAGGTGCCCTGGTTCAAATAAGGAATCTCGGCAGCTAATGTTACACTTTTGAAAGAGCTACCCTTTGGAGTCATACAGGAAGAGTCTTTTCTTTAAATAGACACTGCCCGTGATGTTCAGCTGCGTGTGTTTCTCTGGTTGGTTGAAATACTCATGGTGACTTTTCTGGTGAAAGACTTCTCAGTGTGAAGACTAGAGAAATCGTTTGGTTATTCAGGAATCAAGGATCAGTTTATGTTCTATTAATTCAACTATTATTTTTCAAAGTGATCTGAAATCTTGCTTTGCACATATCCTAATAAAGTTCAAGAACTTTATGGGACGTGTAATCTCCTACAAGGAAAAGAGATGGCAGTGCATATTTGCAGACATTAGTAATAGGAATGGCACGCAGAAGAACACCCAGCCTTTCTTGGATTCTTCCAAGTTTCCAGCCATACACTTAGGGCTGTCAGGCTGTCCCTATAGATGAAGATGGCAGTGTGCACCTTTAAAAGAGAAACACCGCTGTTTCCATGAAAGGGACATGGATGTTACTCTCATGAAGATCTGGAAGCTGGGAAATGACAAAATGAGTCACCTTAGATTCTCACTTAGAACTGTAATGTTTAAAGAGACTGTCGTTCCTTTACTTGAGTAATTGCCCGTTATGAACCAGGCAGTCGGCTAAGTGCTGTAGTATACAGTAGTGAATAAGATAGAAATGACTTGGCCTTCATGGGACTTGCCCTGTTAAGCAGACCTCATGGGTGCGTGGGTGCTCAGTGACCCCCAAACCTAAGTGTGTGTGAAACCGCAGTTCCCTGCCCCATCCCCAGAGGTTCTGATTTAGGAGGTCTGTAGTGGGGCCCTGACGTTTTCATTTTAAGTAAGTCTTCCTGGTGATGGTAATGTGGATGTTCTTTAGACCATACTTGGAATGACATCTCCTTAGTTTTTAATTTTATTGAAGTATACTTAATTTATATTGTTGTATTAATTTCTGCTGTACAGCAGTGATTCAGTTATGCATACGTTCTTTTTCATAATGGTTTATGACAGGATGTTGAATATAATTCCCTATGCTATACAACAGGACCTTGTGTTTATTCATCCTATATATAAAAGTTTGCATCTGCTAATTCCAGCCTCCCAAACCTTCCCTCCTCCACCCCTCCCCCGCTTAGTAACCACAAGTCTGTTCTTTGTATCTGTGTGTCTGTTTCTGTCTTGTAGATATGTTCGTTTGTGCCATATTTTAGACTTCACATGTAAGTGATATCATACAGTATTTACCTTTCTCTGACTGACTTTGGCTGAGTGTGATACAATCTCTAGGCCCACCTTGTTGCTGCAGATGGCCTTATTCCATTTGTTAATGGCTGAGTAGTGGTCCATTGTACTTATACAGCACATCTTGATCCACTCAGCTATCAGCGGACCTTTAGGCTGTTTCCAGAGTGACATCTCTTTACTGGTACAGTTGAGTGGACAGTTTGTTTTCTTTTCATTTCCTCCATCCAGAATTAAATTCACCAGGCTCTGGCGTTCCCTTTAAGTGTTGCAGCAAATACGCTTTTCTTTATAGGACATGTGACTTCTTAACTGTCAGTGCAATCGATGGGATTCAGTCTTATATAGAGATTCTTAACCTGAGGTCTACTCAGTTTACTCCTAACTCTCAACCTTGCTCCCTCCTTCCCAGTTTTACTGACCCTTCTTGAAGAGTGTCCTGAAATGTCTCATATCTTCTGTGAGACTCAAAAATCTTTGGGGGACAGAGAAAACTGATATTAGAGAGCTAGTTAGAACTGTTGGAATCTGTAACTGCTTTCTCTTGATTAATCTTATGGATAGGAAATCATATCTTATTTTTCCCTTATCAGTTAGTAACATTTATTTTATAAAACACAAAAGCAAAAAGAAATTGAAAACTGCCCATGATTCTACCAGCCAGAGCTCATCATAGTCAGTATTTTGGTGTTATACTTCTTTATTTCTGTTTGTTTATGTGACTGTGCACATTTTTTTCTGTTTCTGCTTGGGGACATTTGTTCATTTATTGTGGTAAAACATTTAAAAATGAGATCATATCCCATGTTTAATAATATGCTATTTTTCAGTGAACAATGTTATGAACATATGTCCTGATTAAATATTACACATTTGTAATGTCTCTGAGATTTTGTTATATATTGTAATTTGTTTAGCTAACTCCTTTTTGTTCAAGTTTTATTGAGCTATGGTTTATACAGTCAAGAGCATCTTTTTAATTTTTATTATTTTATTATCTAAGTGCATCTTTTTAAAATTAGAGCATAATTAATTTATAATATTATTTGTTTCAGGTGTACAGCAAAGTGATTCAGTTATGCATATGGATCTATTCTTTTCCAGGATAGATTATTACAAGATAACCTATACAGGAAAAGTTGCCTGTGCTATACGATAGGTCCTTGTTTACCTGTTTTATATATATAGTGTGTTTATGTTAATCCCAAACTCCCAATTTATTCCCTGCCATCTCCAAGTGCATGTTTTTTAAACTGTGCAAAGCAGTGAGTTTTGACAACTGTATACACCTGTGAAAGTACAACCACTGTCAAGATGTGGAACACTTCTATCCCTAACGTGTATATATATTTTTTAGGGGGTAGTTTCCTTTGAGCTTAGCCCTTTTGCCTGGACATCTGGGCTCTTCGCAGTTCTCCTCATTTACAAACTTATAGCTAAGTTTTTGAGCCTGTTACAGCTTTGCCTAGAGGGAGAATGAAAGGGGAGAAAGCTTGGGAGGCTGTGCTGCTTGTCCGAGGACTTCATAAGAGACTGCCGGCTCACCCAAGAGGCAAGGTTATGCCGCTTGGTGCTCGTCACCAGCAGTGTGAAGTGAGTCATTTCCCCTGGAATTAATCTAACTGGAGTATTCTGCTTAAGAAAATTGAGGTCGGCCTTTTAAGGATCTCATTCTTAACTGTATAAAATAAGAAAAGATAGATTTAATTATTAATACATTATTGAATGTTGGAATTAGTACAGGTAATTGTATTGAATTTGGCTAGGTTGAACAAGTTCCTCTTTGGGCATAGCTTGTGTTGGTTGGATACAGGTAAGAATGAAAATCTGCAGCGGGTAAAGAGTGTCTCCAGGTGACAGGTTGAAGAGGCCATGCCATACTCCTCTGAGTCCACAGCCTTGGTTTTTTATTTGAAAGTGACCGGTACACACGTTGGAGAAGGAAATGGCGCCCCACTCCAGTATCTTTGCCTGGAAAATCCCATGGACGGAGGAGACTGGTGGGTTGCAGTCTATGGTGTTGCAGAGAGTCGGGCATGACTGCAGCTAACACGGTGCACACATGGACCATGTGTCGCGGCTCTTTTTTTTTTAGTTAGCTGCACCTAGTCTTGGTTGCAATGCGGAATCTTTAGCTGCTGTATGTGAACCCTTAGTTGCGGCGTGTGGGATCTAGTTCCCTGACGGGGGATTGAGCCCACACCCCCTGCATTGGGAACTCAGGAGTCTTAGCCATTGGACCACCAGGGAATTCCTGTCCCAGCTCTTTGTGTAAGAAATCAAGGCAAAGAGGAATATGTCACAAGTTTAGTTAGATTTGGTTTTCTCTTCCCGACTTCAGCTGGTATTAGCTGTGTTACATCATGATTCAAGTCTCAGCCTCTTTATCTGTGATGTGGGAAATTGGTGATTCTCTTGATTTGTTTAAGAGATGGTAGAAAGAAAGAGCACGGATGGCCTTTGGGAGGAATAAAGAAAATGAACATGTAGGACTTACAGCTCATTTGGATGGAAGATTGCAAGTCTGATACACTTGTGTCTCTTGCATTAGGACTTAGCATGAAATGACTAACTTTAAGTGCCTAGGTGCCAGTGTATACAATTTTCATAATATATCTTGAGGCAGCTGAATTAGCTGAGTTTCTGGCTTAGTTGGAAACGATGGTTTCCATACTTTTCTTGATGTTCACACGTGTCCATTTAATGTCAGTATCAACTCTAAGTATGTGAATTGACTGTATGGTTTAAAGCTGTGGGGCAAAGTGAGCATTTTGTTTAAGGTTGGCATATCTTTGATCTTTGGGTTTGACATGCAACCTTATACTTTTTCTGAAGTTTTTCTTGATAATAGTTATTGATTGGATTATGAGTGAAATCAGTACGATGGAATCTAGTCAGGAGGGTAGACTGTGGAGCCATAATTCCCAGAGCTGGATTCTGACTGTGCTACTCCTTAATGTGTGTGTTTGGACAGGATGGTGGTGTTCAGTCGCTAAGTCATGTTTAACTCTTTGTGACCCATGGACTGCAACCGGGCTTCCCTGTCCTTCGCTGTCTCCTGGCGTTTGCTCAGATTCATTCATGTCCATTGAGTCAGTGATGCCATCCAACCATCTCGTCTTCTTTTGCCCCCTTTTCTCCTGCCCTCAGTCTTTTCCAGCATCAGAGTTTTTTCCAACCAGTTGATTTTTCACATCAGGTGGCCAGACTATTGGAGCTTCAGCTTCATCATCAGTTCTTCCAGTGAATATTCAGGGTTGATTTCCTTGAGGGTGGACTGGTTTGATCTTGCTGTCCAAAGGACTCCAAAGAGTCTTCTGTAGCACCACAGTTCGAAAGCATCAATTCTCCAAAGCCTTCTTTATGGTCCAACTCTCACATCTGTACATGACTACGGGAAAAACCATAGTTTGGCTATATAGACCTTTGTCAGCAAAGTGGTGTCTCTCCTTTTTAATATGCTGTCTAGATTGCCATAGCTTTCTTTCCAAGGAGCAAATGTCTTTTCATTTCATGGCTGCAGTTACCATCTGCAGTGATTCTGGAACCCAAGAAAATAAAATCTGTTACTGCTTCCACTTTTTCCCCTTCTGTTTGCCATGAAGTGATAGGACTGGATGCCATGATCTTAGTTTTTTGAACATTGAGTTTTAAGCCAGTTTTTTTACTCTTTTTTTACCCTCGTCAGGAAGCTCTTTAGTTCCTCTTCACTTTCTGCCATTAGAGTGATGTCATCTACATATCTGAGATTGTTGCTATTTCTCCTGGGAATCTTGATTCCAGCTTGGAATTCATCCAGCCTGGCATTTCACATGATGTACTCTGCATATAAGTTAAATAAGCAGAGTGACAATATACAGCCTTGATGTACTCCCTTCCCAATTTTCAGCCAGTCAGTGGTTTCATGTAATATTCTTACTGTTGTGTGTGTTAGTCACTCACTCATATGTTTGCGACCTCATGGACTGTAGCCTGCCAGGCTTCTCTGTCCGTGGAATTCTCCAGGCAAAAATACTGGAGTGGGCTGCCATTCCCTTTTCCAGGGGATCTTCCTGACCCAAGGATCAAACCCACGTCTCCTGCATTGTGGGTGAATTCTTTACTCTCTGAGTCACTAGGGAAGCCCTTGGACAGGTAAAGATGTGCTTTTATCTTAGAATCTATAAAATGCTGACTTGTGAGGTTAGATAACAGACGTTGTCTTAAGCAGTTTGGGCTTCTGTATAGACTGGATGGCTTAACAGGTGCTTATTCTAAAAACAGGGAAGTCCAAGGTCAAGGTGCAGGTGGGTTCTTGGAGTTCTTGCTGAGGGCCCCCTTCTTGGTTTGTAGACTGATGCCTTCTTGCTGTAGGGTCACATAGCCTTTCCTCAGAGTGTGCAGTGAAGACAGCCCTGGTCTCTCTTCTTAGAAAAACTGTAGTGCCATTATGGGGGCTCCATGCTCCTGTCCTCAGTAAGCCTAAATAATCCTCAAAGGCCCATCTCCTAATACCATTGCATAGGGAGAGGGGCTGCAACATACGAATTTGGGGTGGGAAACATAAACATTCAGTCCATAATGGACATAAAGCATTTTCTCATTTACATTCTTATTTATACCTGGTGTCAGGCTTTAATGTGAGGGGCGAAAAGTAGAGATCAAAGACTTTTGGCAAAAACCTAGTAATCAAAATTTAAGTTGAAAATAACCAGTTGGACTTCCCTGCTGGTCCAGTGGCTAAGACTTCTTGCACCCAAGCTGGCCTGGGTTCGATCCCTGGTCAGGAAACTAGATCTCGAATGCTGCAGCTAAAAGATTCTATATGTTGCAACTAAGACCTGGAGCAGCCATTTAAATAAATAAATATTTTTTAAAAATAAACAAAATAACAGTTGGCCCTCCATGTCTGTGAGTTTTTGCATCCATGGATTCAACTCACTGCAGATGAAAAATAATTGGTAAAAAAAATTCTGGGAAGTTCCAAAGACGAAAACTTGAATTTGCTTTGTGTGGGCAACTATCTGCCTTTTATTTATACTGTATTTACATCTGTTTATATAGCATTTACTTTGCATTAGATATTATAAGTAATCTAGAGATGATTTAAAGTATTTGGGATACTATCCATTTTATATAAGGGGCTTGAACATCTGCAGATTTTGGTATCTGGCCAGCAGGGCAGGCAAGGGGTACTGGAACCAGTCCCTTTGAATATGGTAGAAGGATGACTGTAATCAGCATGGACATGTGGTTTATTTCTCTTTCCAAAAAAATGTATATTGTCTAGTTCTGGCCTAGAAGCAATGTCCAGCCCAATATCAGTGAGCATTCTAGTGACCAGGTTGTGTTTCAGTATATTATTTCTGACTAAAAGGAACCAGTGTTTGTAGACAGAACTGGTTGAAGATGGTGGCAGGAAGTGTACAAATTGGAACCTGGGTAATCATAACAAAGCAGACAAGCTCTCAAAGATTACTGGAGAGCTACATCATTTCAAAAGATGCAGGATCTGTGTGCAGAAGCTTCTACTGACTAGCCAAAGATGGGGGATTTAGTGCAATGGGTTGATAAACACAAAATATCCATGCATACATAATGTTGTGTGTGCGTGCTAAGTCGCTTCTGTCATGTCTTGACTCTATGCGACCCTATGGACTGTATAGCCTGCCAGGCTCCTCTGTCCATGGGATTCTCCAGGTAAGAATACTGGAGTGGGTTGCCAGTGCCCTTCTCCAGGGGATCTACCCTGCTCAGGAATCAAACCTGCATCTCTTTCATCTAACCTGCATTGGCAGGCCGGTAGAAAATAAGCATTTAGCTCTCTTTGGACAATGCCAGGGGACCAATTCATTATTCTGAAAAGTTTGAAATAACAATGTCCTTGAACTGCAGAAAGAGGACACTGAGATGAGGGTTTGCATGAAGCTGGTTTATTTTGGAGATGATTTCAAGAAGCAAGAGTTGGGGAGTGGAAAGAGTGAAACGGAGGTTTGGGAAAAGCCAACAAAGGGCACTTTATTGAGGAAACAGGGCCTTTGAGACACAAACAGATATGCCTCCCATGTGGAAGACAAGGGCATTTATCTACTGGCTCCCACATTCTCCTCTGTAATCTCCAGATTGTCTTCAGGGTTTCATCTCTCCTCTTCCTCTGGACTATCCTTGAACTCTGCTGAGGCTTGGGTGAAAAACCTGAGGAAAAACAGACGCCTAAGGGGTGCTTAGGGATGGAAGAAGGCAGGACAACTTCCCTGTGCCCAGGGCTGTCACACAGTGGTGGATGAAACCAGAGATGAGCTAGGGCTGTGATGTGATAAGTGGCACAAAACCGTCTGCTGCAGAAAGGAGAAAATCAAATGTTTATCCTGCCTTCACTCTATTCATTGTGATTCAGAGTCTCCAGATATGTGATAAAAGAAAGTTGTTCTTCATGGAAAAACTCCAGCTAAATTTAAAAAGTATGGAAGGCATGATAGAATGAGGAAATCCATTTTCAACCTTGAATGAAACAGTGTATTTAGGGACTGATCATTAGTGACTGCAGCATCTTGGGAAGACAGCCAGAGATAATGTATCTTTTCATGGAAGTACACAACCTCTCCCTGACCAACAAAAATCTTCAGATCCAACTACCACTTTTATAGGGCCAGACTAACATATTAAACACCACCATGGGCACCACCTGGATTCCCTGGACTGTTGGCTGCTGGTGGAGGCCAGCGGGGTGAGAAGGAGGGAGAGAGAGATGGGGGAGGGAGAGGGGGAGATGAAGGGGGAGATGGAGGGAGGGAAGGGGAGAGAGGAGGGGAGGAGGAGGTGCAAGGAGGAGTGGAGGGGAGGGGGAGATGATGGGAGGGGGACATGAAGGGGGGGAGGGGGAGATGCAGGAAGGGAGGGAAGGAGGGGAAGATGGAGGGAGAGAGGGAGGGGGGAGGGGAGAGGGAAAAGGAGGGAGGGAGAAGGTGATGGCACCCCACTCCAGTACTCTTGCCTGGAGAATCCCATGGATGGAAGAGCCTGGTAGGCTGCAGTCCATGGGGTCGCTAGGAGTCAGACACGACTGAGCGACTTCACTTTCCCTTTTCCCTTTCATGCATTGGAGAAGGAAATGGCAACCCACTCCAGGGTTCTTGCCTGGAGAATCCCAGGGATGGGGGAGCCTGGTGGGCTGCCATCCGTGGGGTCACACAGAGTCGGACACGACTGAAGCGACTTAGCAGCAGCAGCAGCGGGAGTGTAAGTAGCAGAATCCAGGCAGTAAGAAACCAGAGGAGAATGGCAGGTTTGTGTTTTTTTTTTTGTTTCCTGACTGAGTGCAGCAGTCCGTGCATGGGACAGTTTGAAGGAGTTCGCTGTTGTCTTCATTAGCTCCACCATAGTTTGGCCCCAGGTCAAACAACAGGGGGTTTCCCTTGTGGCTTAGCTGGTAGAGAATCCCCCTGCAATGCAGGAGACCTGGGTTTGATCCCTGGGTTGGGAAGATCCCCTGGAGAAGGGAAAGGCTACCCACTCCAGTATTCTGGCCTGGAGAATTCCATGGACTATATGGGGTTGCAAAGAGGCTTTCTTATCTCTCCTTGCTATTCTACTTGTTATTTGTCTACTTAAAGAGTAACCTAAAGACAAACTTAGAGTTACTAAAAGTACTATTTTAAAAGACATGAGAATGACAAAAAATATGGGGGTGATGGTTACATTCTGGGAGGTAGGCATTGGGGAAGAGCATGGTAGTTTCAATTGTCTTGTTCTAATTATTTGGGTGGGTGGATTCATATATGTCTATGTTTTATATTAACAATTTAAAGATGTTATGCATCTGTGTTTATCAAATTCAACATAGCAAACAATTATTAATATTTAAAATGACTCAGAATGCAATGAATAAAACCCAGAATGAGTTACTTATGTAAGATTTATGACCTTGACCTTCAAATAAATAGCAAGAAAATGGAGTGAAGGGATTTTCTTGTGTCAAAAAACCTTAAGAGACATCTATTCTACACATGTGGGCATATTGTTGGTATCTTGATATGAGCAGATCAACTGTAAAAAGATAGCAATTCAATTCAGTTCAGTTCAATCGCTCAGTCTGTGTCTGACTCTTTGAGAACCCGACCCCATGAATCACAGCACGCCAGACCTCCCTGTCCATCACCAACTGCCGGAGTTCACTCAGACTCACGTCCATCGAGTCCGTGATGCCATCCAGCCATCTCATCCTCTGTTGTCCCCTTCTCCTCCTGCTCCCAATCCCTCCCAGCATCAGAGTCTTTTCCAATGAGTCAACTCTTCGCATGAGGTGGTCAGAGTACTGGAGCTTCAGCTTTAGCATCATTCCTTCCAAAGAAATCCCAGGGCTGATCTCCTTCAGAATGGACTGGTTGGATCTCCTTGCAGTCCAAGGGACTCTAAGAAGTCTTCTCCAACACCACAGTTCAAAAGCATCAATTCTTCGGCGCTCAGCCTTCTTCACAGTCCAATCTCACATCCATACATGACCACTGGAAAAACCATAGCCTTGACTAGACCGACCTTAGTTGGCAAAGTAATATCTCTGCTTTTGAATATGCTATCTAGGTTGGTCATAACTTTTCAATTGGAAATAGAGTGGGTATTCTGTACCTAAACATCATATTAAAAAACAGAGACATCACTTTGCCAAGAAAGGTCTATATAGAAACCTCTGGTTTTTCCAATCATCATATAAAATGTGAGATGAAGTGTGCACAGTTGGTCCATCGAAAAGGCTGGGTGCTGAAATGTTGATGCTTGTGAATTGTAGTGCTGGAGAAGACTCTTCAGTCTCGTGGATTGCAAGGAGATCAAACCAGTCAATCCTAAAGGAAATCAACCCTGAATAGGAAGGACTAACGCTGAAGCTCCAGTGCTTTGGCCAAAGACCCTGAAGCTGAAAAAGATTGAGGGCAGGAGGCTAAGGGGGTGACAGAGGATAAGGTGGTTAGATAGCATCACCTACTCAGGGGACATGAGTTTGAGCAAACTCAGTGGAAGACTGAGGAGCCTGGTGTGCTACAGTCCATGAGGTTGCAAAGAGCCAGACACAGCTTAGTGACTGAACACCAAAAATGTTCTGTTCTTAAGGAATTTTTGTTAATCATTTTAAGAAACTATAATGGTGATAGTTATTTTTAAAGCAAAAAGGTCCTTTAGTAGGTTTTTCTAGATGTACTGTAACATGACAGGCCATGTATGTGGGATTTGTTGGTACTCATGTGAGTAGAAATAAACAAGATTTAGGTAGGTAATCATACTTGATAAACTGATACAGGCATATGGAGGTTGATACGATTTTTCTAGTTTGGTTTCAATATGAAAATTTGTATAAAATCAATTTAAATCTGTTCTATTTATTACTAAAAATTTTGAAGATGCCCTTAGAAGTCTACATGAGTTCTATGGCTCTTTATCCTGTACTTAAACCAGCTTTTAATAAATAGTACTGGATTTTATAAAAACTATTTCAAGCATAATAAGCATTTTTTAAAGGTTAAATGGAAGAATTCCCTGGTGATCCAGTGGTTAAGACTGTATGCTTCCAATGCAGGGAGTGTGAGTTTGATCCTGATCAAGAAACTAGGATCCCACAGGTTGAGTGAGTAGCAGGCCAAAAAAGGAAAAAAAAAATGTTAAATGAGAACTTAAACTTTACCTCATTTTTCCCTGTTGGCAGAAAAGCCTTAAATTCTATATGATTAATTTATAAATAGATTGTGTGGAAGTTTTCTTTGAAAATAGCACAGGTGGTTAACTTCTCTTTCTCCTGCTTCTCCTCTCAAAAGCCTGAAAGTTTTTTTTGAAATAGCACAGGTGGTTAACTTTTCTTTCTCCTCTTTCTGGGCTGTTGATCTTCCCACTGTAATTTTCTGTATTCCCACTGTCTTCCCACTGTAATCCCACCATGATTTTATTACATCAGCTGTAATAAAATCATTGGGAATGTTAGTAGTTTCTACATGGTGGATCTGTGAGTCTTGTGTTTTCATCCCCCTCTCTGTATTATAACAGATGTTAATTTAACTATCAACTGAGTGCTTCTCAGCTGCCAAACAGTGTTCCAGGCTCTGAATGTGACAGTGAAGAAGACAGCCTAAGAGTCTCTGCCCCTATGGGGTGTGATCCTTGTAATAAAACTTGGGTATGTTTTAGGAGGAGGTGAAATGCCAGCTTATTTTGCTGGTAGTTAAAATTAAACTCTAATGATTTGGTAATCACAGAGGAGAAACAAATACCAGTATCTGTTTTCTTGACTCTTAGGTATTTAGAATCTAATTTAAATATAACCCAATTCTAAAAGTTCAGATGGGAGCTGGGAGCTGGGAAAACACAGTTCTAGATGTCAAAACACTGTGCTGTGCTTAGTCGTGTTCAACTTGAGACCCCATGGACTGCAGGCCACCAGCCTCCTCTGTCCATGGGATTCTCTAGGCAGTAATACTGGAGTGGGTTGCCATGCCCTTCTCCAGGGGATCTTCCTGACCCTGGGATTGAACATGGGTCTCCTATATCTCCTGCATTGCAGGCGGATTGTTTATCTCTGAGCCACCAGGGAAGCCCGTCAAAATACTAACTGTATGAAAATAATCCTGATGTTTGTCTAAAGTGAAACTTTAGAGAATCAGATAATGGAAACGGTCAGTCAGTTAAGGGGAATAATTATTCTGGTGTAACTTCTAATAAGTAAGTAGGTGTCAGATATACATTTTGAAGAATATGTGGGGGAAACATGGCTAATGGATTACTTCTAATGTACAAAAAATGATGTCCTATTTAAATTCTTGGGAGCCCTGTGAAGTAGGTATTTGTTCTTGTAATAAAGAAGAATAACCTGCTTGGTGACCTTAACTCTCTGTGTACACTTTTGTGTGTGCATTGGGGAAATTTCTTTAGTAATATATATATACCCTTATATATACACCCAGAAACAGAGTCCAATAGAGTTGGATACTGGGTTTCTTAACATTGTGCTCGTATTTCTTAATGTGTCAGTTGCTTAAGACAGATTAGTACTTGCAAATGTGTAGTAAATAATTCTTACTTCTTAGTCACCCAGGGTAAATATTTACACAATGTGAGCAACTTTTCTGCTTGCTAAAGCAGTACATGGAAGATTGAACTCTTTGTTTTAGGAATACTTTTATTAGGGTGTATTTTTTTAAGGTTTTTATAGAAGAATATAAAACTTATACAGAGGCAGACATACAGTATGCTTCTAGCAGCTTTAACAGTTATTAGCACATGATTTATCTTTTAAACAAATTCCAGGATAGGATGTGTAAAATCTAAGACTACACGGTGTTTGAAAATGTTTTCTTAAATTCACATTCTCTCACTATCTCTGATACTTTGCCCTTGGTGATTATGCTTTGTTTTACTGTCTAATAAAAATAATGTAAAAATTATTTTTCCTTCATCCTCTATTTCATGATTACAAACAGGACATACCTGAGTTTGGCTAATTTACATGCTAATTTAGAGTTCCCTAAAGGCGGGCCGCAGTCCATGGGGTCGCTAGGACTCAACTTGGCCACTGAATGGCAACAGCGAAGGGACAGGCAGTCTGTGGCGTTTATTTAAGTTTTGTGGTGAGTGGAAAATAACTAGACTATCACTGCAGCCTGCACTGAGGTACCTAGAAGTGGATCATTGGACCTGGAAAGGGGAATTAGCTGTAGAGCTAGAGCCTAATTATTTCACCTGAGAGGTCATGCCCAGTTGCTAGTCTCTTTTTAAAAAATAGCTGGGTGACTTTAAATGCCTTTCCCTTGTAAGAGGGTGATTGGTGTGTGGTGTCCAGAGTACAGTCTCACATAATTCCTGTTGCTTCCTTCTTTCTATCCTTCCTCTCTTACTTGGATAGTTTTGAGGAGGGGGTAGAAGAGGAGGAGATATATGATAGTTTTTATTATTTTACAAAGTATATATTGTGTTTTATATATATAGTGTGTGTGTATATATATATATATAGGAATATGTGTAGGCATTGAAACTCAGGTGGGGGATTTTTAATGATTTTTTTGTACCCTGGATTCCTTTGGCACCCTGAAATGTGTGGACCTCTTGGAATATTTTTAAATGCATAAAATAAAGCACATAGGATTATAAAGGAAATTATTTTGAAATACAGTTAGAAAATGTTAAAGCTAATAATAACATGTGTTTCTTAATATACATAAGTAACAAGTTCTAGCAACACAGCTAACTATCACAGTAGTGAATATACAAGATCTGCAACACCTTAATGTAAAATGAAAATGCCTGACTTATTTTAATGTCAAGAGTACAAACCATGTAATTCTGCTGTGGTTTAATGCCAACATTCACTATTGAAGGTGGCTAAATTTCACTTAGGGGATAGTGAAAATAAATGTGACCCCGACCCCTCTGCACCCCACTGTTCCTGACCACCTTCGTTGAATTCTGTCCATGAATCCTTTGGCTGTGATCTCAGATTAAGAACATCTGGACTAAGGCTTTGTTTGTGTTCTGGGATGCTTACTTTGAGGCTAAAGGGTTTGAACTTAGCATATAGTCGTTAGATGAAATGTGTTCAAACATTGTAGCTGCCAGTTTCAGTGGCTTTTAGAGTAAGCCACGACAATCCAATGATGCTAGGTTTCCAGTGGTCTCAGTGTTCATCTTGTGATTAACTTGGTCTCCGTTCTCTTTCCCGGACTGTGTTTTCCTAGTATATATTGGTGTGTAGTTAATAAATATATCTTAGGTAGTTTCAAAACATCCATGTTGGCTATAAATATCTTTTGCTTTTATGTTTTTTTTTTTGTTTTCTTTTAAAAAACATTTTAATTCTTCTGCAGGATTCGGAAACTTCAGATACGAAATATCCCGCCTCATTTACAGTGGGAGGTAAGAACTTCTATGTTTAAAACTAAGATTTTAGTATCTAAGCCTGTTGATAGTTTTTCCGAAGATTTTCCTCCTCTTTTCACCTCTTGGATGTGCTTGAACACAATCCTTCTCTATTGTGGTCTTTGTCTTGCATTGGGCTTTTCTTTGTAAGAGTATATTACTTCTTTGAAAACAATCTGCTCTTTGAGATACTTTAAGAAATTGAAATAGGTTCTGGTGTAACTGGGCAAACTTCGTCATTCAGTCACATCCCACAGAATCTTGTTTGAGATCTTTCTATGAGTTTTGCTAATTGTATTTAAATATGAAGTTCTCTGGCAATCTTTTTTTTAAAAGATAAATACTGCTATTTATGCATTTTAAAATGTTACTGTGCTTTCTTTTGCTCAGATGGTGGCACTGTGGTAACTGTATATAAACCCAAATCTTTTAGCACAGTTGAATAGCCTGTGTCAGCAATTTCCAAACTATGTTGATGATGTCAAGGTGAGAATTTGAGAACCCAGTAGCTGAAAAGATAAAAGAAAATGTCTGTTGACTCTTTCAGATAATGGAATGTGAACATCCTTAAAACCTGCTTTGGAGGTGGTAGTGGAGGGAAAACTGCTCAGCTTTTATGTATTTTTAATATAAAAATCAGGAGTAACTAGGCTTGTGTGTTTAACATTAGTTTTCTAAAATGACAATGGAGTCTCTGAACTATAACCATCATCAAAATGCAAAGAATGGTTAAAAGATTTCTTTGAGTTGGGGATAGCTGGACTGAGGTCTCATTCTCAAAGTCCCAGTTGGTAACAGATCGCTTATGCTCACAGTATTTTGCAGCACATGTATTTTCAGAACAGTATTACTGAATTTAATCTTTGCAGGAGGACTTGATTCTTTGGTCTGTCCTGAACATTTTTCAAGTTACATAATGTATAAAAGGTATATTTTGTAGACAGAATCAGTGACTTCTTAGGTTAAACTCAATGCATTTTCTTATTTTAGTTTAACATTTGTTTAGGAAATTCAGTATCTTGAAGGGTGGGTCCCTGAATCGAGTGTTAGGGTATCAAGATTACTGGTTTAATCCCAATTTTTATTAATTTATTTTAAAGTGAAGTATTGTTGATTTACAATGTTGCATTCGTTTCTGGTATACAACTAAGTGATTCAATATTACACACACACACACATATATACATATATATTCTTTTTCAGGTTAGTTTCTGTTATAGGTTATTTTGTTATTGTTTAGTCACTGAGTTGTGTTCTACTCTTTGCGACCCTATGGACTGTAGCCTGCCAGGCTCCTCTGTCCATTGGATTTTCTAGACAAGAATACTGCAGTGGATTACCATTTCCTTCAGGGTATCTTCCCCCACCAGGGATCAAACCCGTGACTTCTTCATTGACAAGTGGATTTTTTTTACCACTGAGCCACCAGGGAAGCCCTATAGGTTATTATGAGATACTGAATATAATTCTCTGTGCTATGCACTATCTCTTGTTAGTTTATTTATAGTAGCGGTGTCTGTATTCATTAATCTCTTCATTTTAACATGGGCAGCGTTAAATGTGATTTTCTATCTGGGAATTGTATCTGGTGTAACATAGCTTTCGATGAAAGAGTCAAGTGGTAGCAGCCGCTTTTAAGTGAGTTACTAGTGTACTAGCATATCATGTAGGCAGTGGTTGTTGCCATCCTGTTGCTTCAAATTTGGATTGCAGTGGATTCTCAAGCATTGTTGATTGTACTTTTGGTGGCTTCTCAAGCTTTCAGTTCATTTCATTCTTCCTTATTCTGGGTAAAATTTAATCTTTATTTGTCATATCTAACTTTTTCTTTTATATCTCATTTTACCCTCCCCTTAGTCCTTTGAGGTGAAGTAAAGTTGGAGACATTATCTCCATTTTCAGTTAGGCAAATATGGGCCCATAGGGTTCAAAGAACTAAGAACAGATACAGAATTTAAAGAAGCATGGAACTAGACTTTGAAACTCTTGACCTTTGATCCCTTTGAAATTTAAAGAGTGGTTTGAAATACTGATTAACAAAATTTATTGAGGGTTTGTCAGGAGTAGGATGAACTGTTGGGATTTTTGCTTTCCTTGAAGACTTGAATGAACACCATCTGTTATTTCCTTTCTGAGGAGTCAGTTTTTTGGGGGGCTTTGTTTTTAAAATTTTTTATTTTATATTGGGGTATAGCCGATTAACAATGTTGTGATAGTTTCAGGTGAACAGCAAAGGGACTCAGCGATACATATACACATCCATTCTCCCCAAAACTCACCTCCCGTCCAGGCTGCCACATAACGTTGAGCAGAGGTCCTTGTGCTGTACTATAGGTCCTTGCTGGTTACTCATTTTAAATACAGCAGCGTGTACATGCCCACCCCAAACTCCATAACTATCCCCCCTCCCCAACCCCAGCCTCTCTGTTTGTTCTCTAAGTCTGTGAGTCTCTTTTATTTGTATCATTTCTTTTTAGATTCCACGTATAAGGGATGTCATACGATAGTTCTCCTTCTCTGGCTTCACTCAGTGTGACAATCTCTAGGTCCATCTGCGTTGCTGTAAATGGCATTTTTCATTCTTTTTAATGGCTGAGTAATATTTCATATGTATACGTACGGTATCTTTGTCCATTCCTCTGTTGATGGACCTCTAGGTTGCTTCCATGTCTGGGCTGTTGTAAACAGTGCTGCAGTGAACACTGGGGTGCATAGATTGTTTTGGATCATGTGTTTCTCTGGCTATATATGCAGGAGTGAGATTGCAGGGTCATGTGGCAGCTCTGTTTTCGTTCTTTAAGGGACCTCGGTACTGTTCTTCATAGTGGCTGTATCTATTTACATTCCCACCGGCAGGGTAGGAGGGTTCCCTTCTCTCCACACCCTCTCCAGCATTGTTGGTGGGTTTCTTGATGATGGCCATTCTGACTGGTTTGAGGTGGTATCTCATTGCAGTTTTGATGTACATTTCTCCAATAATTAGTGATGTTGGACATCTTTTCATGTGCCTTTTGGTCATCGCTGTATCTTCTCTGGAGAAAAGTCTATTTAGGTCTTCTGCCCATTTGTTTATTGGGTTTTTTGACAATGTGAAGCATCATGAACTGTTCATAAGTTTTGGAGACTGATCCCTTGTTGCTCACATCATTTGCAAATGTTATCTCCCAATCTGTGCGGTGTCTTTTCGTTTTGTTTGTTGTTTCCTTTGTTGTGCAAAGTTCTTGAGTCTAAGTAGGTCCCATTTGTTTATTTTCATTTTTATTTCCATTATTCTGAGGAATCACCTTGTGTAACATTTGATTTGTACACCCTGACTATGGCGGTTGTCTCATGCCAAAGCCTTATAGAAGGTGATCGTTTTTGCACTTATGCGTTTGGACTCGCTCTACAATGGAGAAGTTAGACTTTGACTCCACTAATTAATCTTAGAATCACTATATTGAATCCGATTTGATGCAATAGGAAATATATAGCAACACAGATGAAATACTCTTGTTAAAAAAATAAAGGTTTAAGTGGGATTCAATTTCAGTCTGACTTTGAGTTTATAAAAAGTATGGAAGGGAGAGGCACAGGTGAAATGATGCCATGAAGAAACGTAATAGCCAACTCCAGTATATGGGACATTGCACAAGACGGATGACATTATTTACTCATCGAGCGATGGCATATTAAAAGTGAAGGGGACTGCCAAGGAATGAGACTTATGAGGATAACAAAAAAGCAATCATACACCTGCACAAAGTTATTTGTGAACTTTGTAAACAGTCTTGAAGGAGCAGCATGAAGTATCTTGAAAAGCCTCAGTTTTTTGCAGAAGGCTTTTGGAGTCAGACTTAGACTTATATCCCAGCTCCACTACTTACTAGTTAGGGGATGTCTGAAGTGATTTTTAAAAAATTCTTGTAGTCTCATTTTCTTCCTTTCTAATGTGGGGATAATAGCCACTTCATTGAATTGCTGTGGGCATTAGAAGGATTATATATGCTAGAGCCCTTAAAAAATGCTTAGTACATATAAGTGCATGCTGCATTTTTGCTATGATACAAACAATGAATTCATTTCCTCCCAGCTTTAAGTTCTTGTGCTTAACTCAGATCCAGCCTACAGCACAATACACAAAACCACTAGGTATCACACCAAGAGGAATTTAATGTGCAGAGTTACACAAGTGCTGGAGGGCTGAACGAACAAAGATGGAATCCACAGGTACTGGCTGTAGAGAGCAGTTACACCCTGAGGCTGAGTGGGGGAAGAGAGAGGTCAAGGGAAGAGGTTGAGGTTATCAGATACCAGAAGCTGGAACAAAGGGCTCAAGTAACTGAGAATGAGCAAAGGGATGCTCCCTAGCTGTGCCTGGTGCTTGGGATGGGGAAGAAGGGAGGTGATGAAGCTGGTTCTGGCAATGCCCAGAGCAGCTGGAGTTTGAAACCCATTGCTGTTAGCACGATGCTGAGAGGAACAGCTGATTAATGGGGAAGAACATGTGCCATATCTTCTTCTGCCTTCCATTTTCCCGCTGCTGCTGCTACTGCTGCTGCTAGGCTGCGTCAGTCGTGTCCAACTCTGTGCGACCCCATAGACGGCAGCCCAACAGGCTCATCTATCCCCGGGATTCTCCAGGCAAGAACATTGGAGTGGGTTGCCATTTCCTTCTCTAATCATGAAAGTGAAAAGTGAAAGTGAAGTTGCTCAGTTGTGTCCAACTCTTAGCGACCCCATGGACTGCAGCCCACCAGGCTCCTCCGTCCATGGGATTTTCCAGGTGAGAGTACTGGAGTGGGGTGCCATTGCCTTCTCCAATTTTCCCTCTAGTGCTTTCTTTTTTGAATATTGTAAATTTTTGTGTATGTATGTATGTATTTGGCTATGCCAGATTTTTAGTTGCAACATGTGGGATCTAGTTCCTCAACCAGGGATCAAACCCATGCCCTCTGCATTGGGAGCATGGAGTCCTAGCCACTAGACCACCAGGGATGTCCCCCTTCTAGTGCCTTCTATCAGTAGAAACCAATAGGAAACTGCTGACAAAGGTACGACAGGGTGCGAAGTCCCAGCCCCCAACATCGCAGAGTTGAAAGGTGAATTTGGAACCGAGAGCTTAATATCCAGTCAGAGCTCCATCTCAGAAGCAAAAGCCCCTCCCCCCCCGTGCTGCTGGTGCTCTTCCAGGCCATTTTCTGTGAGGTCCTCACAGAAGTGACAGGCTCTGGGGCCACGATGCGCTGAGGCATTTTGTAAAGTCTGTAGCTGGACTGTTAATGATCCTTACGCCACTGTGATAGCTTACTTTCTGTTTCTTACTGACACCTTTACACCACTGTGTCTACCGAATGACAAGGGGACCAGGTTCTTGGGATGCCTCCTCCTGCATGCTTTGTGTGTCGTGCGGGGCTAAATGATTTCTAGCCATTTTGTTTTGGATGATGGTAAAGTGCACCCAAGGACTCTGGAGTGGCTAAATGTTTCACTGATGTGTTTTAGTAGGTAAAATATGGGAAACTAACTTTTGGAAGTACCTGCTGCCAGAGAGGTAGGTTTGTTTTTTCCCCCAAATATGGGGAATGTAGAAGGGAACTAGGAGAAGCTGTTTCCTCTGCACCTCCCACCCTGTGGCCTTTTTTATTTAAATCAATTGACTTTTTAAAATTAATTTTTTGGGGAACATAGTTGCTTTACAATGTTGCGTTAGTTCCTGCTGTACAGCAAAGTGCATCAGCTCTACGTACACATATATCCCCTCTCTCTTGAATTTCCTTCCCATTTAGGTCACCACAAGCATTCAGTAGAGTCCCTGTGCTATACAGTAGGTTCTCACTAGTTATCTATTTTATACATAGTATCAACTATATATATGTGCCAACCCCAATCTCCTAATTTATCCACCCCCACCCCTTGGTATCTATACGCCTGTTCTGTACATCTGTGTCTCTGTTTCTGCCCTGCAAATAAGATCATCTGTACCATTTTTCTAGATTCCGCATCTATAGGCTAATATATGTTTGCCTCCCCACCCCCCACCCCTGACTTCACTCTGCATGACAGACTCTAGTTCCATCATGTCTCCTCGAATGACCCAGTTTCCTTCCTTTTTATGGCCGAGTAATATCCCGTTACGTACATGTATCACATCCTCTCGATCTACTCATCTTTCAGTGAACCATCTGGGCCTTGAGGCAAAGGCAACATACATTCTGCATTTTCCAGCAAGTTGTAATTTTAAAGTGTGCATTTCTCTTAAGTATTTTTCAGATCACATATTCAAAATTATGTGATATTTAAGCCACCCTCTTGGCTAAAGTACTTGAAGAGTAGATTTGTGATGTGACCAGAACTGGAAGGGCTCCTCTAAAGATAGATGGTCTTGATGGTGGACAGATCTGGATCCTCAGATGCCTCGAGAGATATAGACATGATTTATGGGACAAGGATTTAAGGGTTCTTGGGCAAACACCAAGGAGGTGAGGAGGGGATAGAGCCCCAAGAGTGCTTGACTTTAAACAAACACCTTGACTGACAATCCTTTTTCTTTTGCCTAACTCAGTGTCTTAAATTGGTCCCATTTTCTGAGTTTAAGGAGTGTCTTTCTTCATTTAAAAAGTAAGTTGCCAAGGCCTCAGGAAAGGGCTTCTTAGAGTTATTCCTCATCTTACTATCTTAGTACTACTCTCCAATCAAGGTTACTAGCACTTATAACATGTTAAAAGGGGAGACCTCCCCTGAAGGGAAGTGTGCTGCTGCTGCTGCTGCTAAGTCGCTTCAGTCGTGTCCGACTCTGTGCGACCCCATAGACGGCAGCCCACCAGGCTCCCCCGTCCCTGGGATTCTCCAGGCAAGAACACTGGAGTGGGTTGCCATTTCCTTCTCCAATGCAGGAAAGTGAAAAGTGAAAGTGAAGTCGCTCAGTCGTGTCCGACTCTCAGCGACCCCATGGACTGCAGCCCACCAGGCTCCTCCGTCCATGGGATTTTCCAGGCAAGAGTACTGGAGTGGGGTGCCATTGCCTTCTCCGTAAGACCCATTAATTACCTAAATGAAGTGTCTATAGTAAAGGGCAAGTTAGGTTCTCATTTCGGGGTCACGTATTGAAAGTAGAATAATGTTTTTTCACAGAGGTTATTGTCTGGGAAAATACACTGAGCTATTGGGTTAATGGTCTGCTCTTGCTGGAGCGACCGTATTTTCGGAGGCAGAATTTTGAATATGTGATCTGGCAAATACTGATGGGGAATGTATAGATGACCAGTGCAAGTTCGATGTATGAAGCAGGGCACTCAAAGCCGGTGCTCTGGGACAACCCAGAGGGATGGGGTGGGGAGGGAAGTGAGAGGGGGTTTCAGAATGGGGGGATATATGTTCATCCATGGCTGATTCATGTCAGTGCATGGCAAAAACCACCACAGTATTGTTAAGTAATTATTCTCCAATTAAAGTAAATTAATTAAAAAAAATTTTAAAAAAGAAAATTACAATTTGCTGGAAAATGAAGAATATAAGTTGCCTTTATCTCAAGGCCCAGATATCAGATACTTCCTGGACTACATTGAGGTGAGAAGATGAATATCTCAGGAAGAAACTCTGAAGAGGTTTCCACAGTATACAGTTCATTTTTCTGCCACGTTCATTGTCTGGTGTGATGGAATAAAGGAAGTAGCTGTCTCCTGGTCTAAACCTAGGGAAGTAAATGGGGAGGCCCTTCATAGCTAAAGCATCCTCAGCTTGCATCCAGGCTTCTGACATAGCAATGGGTTAGCCTCTGGTTCTTGACATGGAAAGCAAGTAGCCAGTACCCTGAAAATAAAAGCCAAAGTTTTAAGTTGAACATTGTAATATGAAACATTCTTTGCTTTTTTTTCTCAGCAGAGTCATCTTAATTTCTCTTTCAAAGGTCTCTTCAGTTCTGTGTAAGCTTAGAGCAGTTTTTGGCAGTAAGTGGATCTTGTCAGAAATCTTGAAAGGCTTTTTCTATAGGTACCTAGGATTGTACTAACAACACTTTCTTTATTGAAACACTTAGGCTTGTTAGTTTGAATGTACCTCCTAGTTTGGAGAAACTTGACTTCTAGGGCATAGGGAATGTTAGAAAGCCTTTGCTTCCTTCAGTGATTAAAAGACGTTTTTTTCCTCTGAAGTTTGGGGGTGGGGAGTGTGGCATTAGTTTAAGATGTAGTATGAAGAGGCGAAACTTTCCTGTAAGTTACACTGAAGTGAGTCCTGGCCACTGTGGTAGAAGGGCTCGAACTTCAGAGAGATGCCTGCATTTCAGACTGTACTGAAAAATACACTCTGATCAGACATCTTCTTGTAAGATGAGGCAAGTACCTCTAATGGAGAAATGCTTACTGAGGGTGAGTTGTAGATGTCTTCTATGATTAATAACAGTTTCTTAAAGAGTCTTCACTGAGATGTTACCAGCTTTATTTTCTCTCTGTGTGGACTCTGAATATAGTAAGAAAGACTGATAATAGGAGACCTCCCTGAATTCACTACTGGGATATAGAACTCGCTGCTGGCAGAAGAAGGGAAAACAAAGGGGTCTTTATTTAGAAACAAGGAAGGAAGCAAGAAAGTAGTGATGCCTTGTCAACTAGTCTGGGGGAAAATAAATAATAACATAGTTAGAAGCATGGCATAGAAATAACTCATAGCGTTCCTTCATGGGAAGCCTTGGATGACTGTGCTGAGAACCAGACTGCCTGAGAGACTAGGTTCAGGTAGGGTCACTTCCAGATGAAGAAACTTAAGCAGGGGCCTTGGAGTCTGTGAGGTGAAGTCCCCAGTGAAGGCTGATGTCCTTAAAAGCACAGGATTTGTCATTCATATTCATCTCTCATAATGCTGAGTCCTGTTTGGTGCCCTGGTCAGTGTGGTTTGGTGCTGCGTGGTCCGTGATGGGTATGCCGAATGAATGCCGTACAAAAATCAGATGAGACCAAAGCATCTTAAATATAATCAACAATGTAACAAGGTGAGGTCCTTTAACTCAAACAGCAAAAAAATACCTATAGAAATTTGGAGTTTACATTTAAGCATGAACTGAGCAAGAAGTCCTAGGCATTAATGTGAAATATAAATATCTGTAGCTGTTTGGTCTGAAGCATAAATGACAACCAGGGCAATTGGCCTCTGAAGGGTGGAGGGCAGTCTTGTGGGACTGAACCCTTAACCTGTGGAGTCAGGTTCTATCTACAGGTAGAAAGTGTCAGAATTAAGCTAAACAACTGGACACGCATCTCATGTCCGAGAATTAGTTATTGGTGGTATGGGAACACCCCCTCCACATTGGAATTGGACCTAGCAACCCAAAAGAGGAGGTGTATTCTAAAAAAGTATTTTATTTATGTATTTGGCTGCACTAGTTCTTAGCTACGGCCTGTGGGATCTAGTTCCCTGACCAGGGATTGCACTGGGCTCCTTACATTGGGAACACGGAGACTTTAGCCACTGGACCACCAGGGAAGTCCTGAAAGAGGAGGTTTTGTTGGACTGTTTGAAGAATCATCATGGCTTCAGTGAATTTGAGTACGAAGAGTTGTTAGAAGTAGTTGATGTCTATCAAATAATTTTGAAGGGATGTAATAGGCAACTCTGAGACCACTGACACTGCTAGGTGGTCTTTCTTCCCCATGGCTTGACTCTGAGGACCGGCCAATAAACTGCTGACACTTACTGAGCACTAACGTGCCAGTATTTCTGGTCCTAATCTGCTGAATTGACTTGTTTTAATCTTCACCACAGTCCCATGATCTTACTTTACAGATGAGACAGCTGAGGTCAGAGAGGTGAAGTAATTTGCCCAGGGTCACGCAGCTGGAAAGTGGTAGAGTTTCTGCTCTTAATCAGGTTACTCAAACAGAACACTTCCCCTGAAAGGTAAGTTTCTATTTCTTGAAATGATCATCATTTATTTACTTTCAACATGGCCCTGAAAGTTTGACGGTAAACCCAATAGAAACTGGATCTTCCCTGGGTCTGGAGGAAATATATGGTTATGTGCAATGAATGGGCTCAGATTATTTGGGGAAGTTATTGGTCAACTGTTCTGTTTAGCCAACTGTGGACAATAGAGTTCTTCATGCATCATTGCTCTGGGAGGGCCCAGACTTTGCCTTGTTTGAAATGAGCTGGTGCAAGTTGTTTGGGGAATACAGTGTGTGCCTGTGAGCCCTAGATGAGCGGTGTACGAGGCATGTGTTCTGGTCCTCACCAGCTCCCTCTCTGTGTTTACTGTCCCCTTGCATGTGATGCTTGGACTTGTGTCCTGTGCTTCATAGTTCTCCTGAGATGGTCATCTCAAAGGTCTCCACGTCCTTTATCTAAACTTTTTATTATGAAAAATATCAAACAAAAAGGCTAAATCAGTGATACTTTGCAACCATTATCAATGTACAGTCAGTCTCTCTTTTTAAAGTACTTATCATTCATTTGGCTGCGTCAGGTGGGTCCCAGTTGTGCTACAAAGTTATCTTTTGTTGCCCTATATTGACTCTCTAGTTGTGGCTCCAGCTCAGTAGTTAACAGCGGCAGGGCTTAGTTGCCCTGAGATATGTGGGATTTCAGTTCCCTGACCAGGGATCGAACCTGTGCTCCCCTGCATTACAAGGTGGATGCCCAACCACTCGACCACCTGGGGAGTCCCAGTCTCTCTCATTTTTTAAATAACTTTAGCTTCTTCATCTTTTCCCAGATTATTGAAGTACATCCTGGACATCCCATCACTTAATTCAGTAAACACTGACTTCATCTCTAAAAGTTAATGTCTCTGTATTAGTTTGCTAGGGCTGCTGCAAAAACCACACGCTGGGTGGCTTAAACAACAATTTTTCAGTCTCACAGTTCTGGAAGCTGGAAGTCTGATATCAGATGGCACTAGTGATAAAGAACCTGCCTGCCGATGCAGAAGATGCCTAAGAAACAGGTTCAGTCCCTGTGGAAGATACCCTGGAGGAGGGCATGGCAATCTACTCTGGTATTCTTACCTGGAGAATCCCCGTGGACAGAGGAGCCTGTACAGTCCATGGGGTCACAAAGAGTCAGACAGGACTGAAGTATACTTAGCACGCATGCATGAGGGCCGCGAGAGAAGGATTTGTTCAAGGCCTTTCTGATCGGCTAGTTCCTTGACTTGTGACGCTGTAAATCTAGCCTTCACATGGTTTTGCTGTATGGGTGTCCATCCAGATTTTTTTTTTTTAAGATTTTTTGATTTGAACCATTATCTTTATTGAATTTGTTACAATACTGCTTCTGCCTTATTTTTTTTTTTTTGCCAGCAAAGCATGTGGGATCTCAGCATCCTGACCAGGGATTGAACGTGTACCCTCTGTGTTGGAAGGCAAAGTCTTAACCACTGAGCCACTAGAGAAGTCCCTAGATGTCTCCTTTCTATAAGGATACCAGCTATATTGGATTAGGGACCATCCTAATGACCTCGACTACCTCTGTAAATATCCTATTTTCAAATACAGTTGAATTGTATTTGGAATACAGCCTAGGAATCAACACTTCACCCTATGGATTTTGGGGAGGATGGCTATAATTCAGTCCTTAACAGTCTTTTTAAAAAATTCATGTGTTAAATGAATAGTAACTCTTACATATCAAATTTAATCATATTTCCTTGATTATCTTTTATAAAAATTTTTTGAGTCAGGATCCAAATAGGATCTTTTTTTAAGACAGTTAATAGGTTCATCTTTTTGGGGGACGGTGTAGTATATTTGTTGAAGTTGGTTTTATTCTTTAGAGTGTTTTGCATTCTTTGCTGAACTGTATCCGTGTGTGGTCACTTTACACATTCCTCTGACCCTTGTTGGACTTGGATTAGAATCAAGTTATCTTTTGGCTTGCTTTAACATAATTTGCATTTTGGGGTTGTGAAATGCCATTGATCATTGCTTAGATTCAATACTGTGTGGCTGTAGGATGGTAATACTCTAATTCTACAGTTTCTTCGTATATTAGTTAGAATGCATTTGTATAGAGGAACTTGTCCTTATTAGCTATTGAATTATTAAAGGAAAGATTGAAGGCAGGACGAAAAGGAGATGACAGAGGAGAAGATGGTTGGATGGCATCACTGACTCAATGGACATGAGTTTGAGCAAGCTCCAGGAGATGGTGAAGGACAGGGAAGCCTGGTGAGCTGCAGTCCACAGGGTTGCAAAGAGTCAGACACGAGTGAGCAACTGAACAACAGCAATAGTCTGTGTAGGAGAGAGTAAAAATGGTTGATTCCTTCCACTCATTTACTACCTTAAAACATTGGGTGCCTTGGCATCCTACAGGGATAACCAGTGAGTTGTTTTTGTTTTTGAACCAATGAGGTTTTGTGTGTAGTTGTGAGCTCATGAGTTGAAACATACGTGGCTTTCAAAATTACTAGAGTCGTTCTTACTGATGATCAGATTATCCAGTCCTGAGAGGCCTGTCTTCCTGATGCCTCCTTAGTAGTTGATAGCTTCCTCGATTGTTGGTTTAAGAAATTCCAAGTTTGTCTTGTACATTTCCTGTTGCAAGGACTGGAATAGGCCCTTTCTCCAAAAAGCCTGCTCTCTTGGGCAATGGTATTTAGACATCATAGTGCGATCACACCCCTCTTGGGACCACATCCATTGGCATTTCCTCGGTCATTCATTTTTTTACAGCATTTGTGCTCAGTTCCTCTCCCTGCAGGCTTTAGTCATGGTTACTCTTGTGTATTATTCCCCAATATGTGCTTCTTCATTCTGTTTCTTTTTTTTCTTCTGGCCACGCTGAGCTGCATGCAGGATCTTAGTTCCCCCACCAGGGATCGAACCTGCACTCCTTGCATTGGAAGCTCGGAGTCTTAACCACTGGACCATCAAGGAAGTCCCATGCTTCTCCATCTTAAATGTGAACAGTTCTATGCACTCTTTGTTTTTCTCTCTGAGAAATTCCACTTGTTTCTACTGTCTTTGTTTTTGCTTTCTATTTGGAAGCAAACATTTACTTAAATATCCATTCAACTAAGGTGTCTAAAATCGAATCTTCTCTCTTGAATCATTGCTTTGCTTTCTCTGTGAAATGTAATATTACTCAGGTCGTTTGGGCTTGGCCTTGACATTATTCTTGATTCTCTTTCTCCCTGTTGCTCTCTGACCACAGGGCACCAGTTGTTGTTAAGCACCCCTCCTCCACTCCCAACCCCATGCTTCCTTTGGTTTGGTTTTCTTTCCTGACTACTACCCTGTGGAGGATTCACCTATAAGTCAGCCATTGAAAGCATCTCACCATGTGTAAATAGGGAAAACAGCCTGTAGGCACAACCATCCTATGGAGGAGTGTCCATGGAGGGCTGCTGTTCATGTGTTCTCAAGCTGTAAGATAATTTTTAGAGGTGCCTGAGCACTAATTTTAAGATGCTGTGTTCGTGCCAAGTTGTGTCAGTTGGCCAGGTTGCCAAGTGCAAAGCTCTTTCAGTTTCACAACCTGCAGATGAGTCCTATAATACTTCCAGTGAAAACAGTTGGCCCTTTTCTGTCTGAATTACATTAAACTACTCACAACCACAGACAGATTGCTTATGGTTGTAAACAGGAAAGGTCATAAAAAAGAAGTTTTCCGTTTCAGTAGTATTCACTTCAAGTCATGGAGATTAAAGAAAAAATAATTGGTAAGTCTCTGTTTCTGATTTACATGATTGCTACACTGCTTCAAGTTTAGATTGGTGATTAGGAATAAATGCGATCCCATGAAAAACCACTGAGAGGAAAAGAAGTTAACTACTTGTGGGTGGGAAACAGTGTAATAGCTATCCAAACTTTAATGTTCCATAGCCAAAAAAAGTGACTTTTATTTTTATTTATTTATTTATTTAAAGTTTTTTACTTTATTTTACTTTACAATACTGTATTGGTTTTTCCATACATCAACATGAATCCGCCATGGGTGTACACGTGTTCCCAATCCTGAACCTCCCCCCTCCCTCCCCATTACCAGCTCTCTGGGTCATCCCAGTGCACCAGCCCCAAGCATCCCGTATCCTGCATCGAACCTAGACTGGCGATTCGTTTCTTAAATGATATTATACATGTCTCAATGCCATTCTCCCAAATCATCCCACCCTCCAATACAGTATTAAAAGTGACTTTTAAAAAGCTTTAAAGATGTTAAAACTTTGTAATCTTTAATTTGCACAGGATCCAATAGATCTTTGTTTTAATGTGCCAAGAGCCCTAAAAGCACTGACCTAACCCTTGCTGTTCTTGATGCAAAATGGTGCCCTGAGTGAAGTAAGAGATTTGTCCGCTTGGTTGAGACTGTAAAGACAGAGGACCTGGGTCATTTTATAGACATTTCTGATATCAGATACACGGCATCTTTCCAGTGCCACTTCTCTGATCCTCCAACACCAACTTAAGTGTCTTAACAATTCAGTTCAGTTCTGATGTTACTCAGGTTAGCATCGGACTCCACAGGACCACCCTCGTTTCAGATGCCAGGTGCAGAGGCATGCCCAGGCTACTCAGTTGTTCCTGGCTGACCACAAAGCTGGATGGAGGGTCCCACAATGCTCCTGCTACCCTTTGACAGTTTACTAGAACGGCTCACAGAACTCGGGAATGTCCATTACTTACTATGACCGATTGACGCTGACGGGTACAGCTTAGGAGCAGCCGAGTGGAAGAGGTGCACAGGTGTAGGGTGTGAAGAGAGGCTGTGGAGCTTGCACGCTCTTTCCGTGTTTGCCTTCTCCCCGTATCTCCACATAGTCGCCAGCCCAGAAGCTCTCCAAGCCCTGTCCTTTTAGGCTTCTGTGGAGGTTTCCTTACACTGGTATGATTGATGAAGTCACTGGCCATTAGTGATTAACTCGATCTCCAGCCCCTCTCCTCTTGCCAGGGGTGGAGAAGTGAGAATGTAAGTTCTGAACCTCCAGTTGTGCCTTAGTCTTTCTGACGACCAGTCCCTCATCCTGAAGCTACCTAGGGATCCACTGAGACACGCCTCGTCAGGGCGAAACATACTCCTCGTCACTCCTGTCATTCAGGAAACTAAAGGATCTCTGTGTTGGGAGCCAGGGATGAAGACCAAATACATATTTCTTATACCTCAGGAGACAGATTTATGCTCAGTGACTGGCATCCTTGGCACAAAACTTTTCAAAGTAGCAATGGTGCAAGAACAAGTTGAATTCTAGCCATATGTTGTAACCATCTTATTGTAGAGGGGCCTTCTGGCAATTTAGAAGAAGGCATTCACAAACCAAGTAGATTACCAAGTAGCTTGGGTTGAAAAAGAAGGCCAAAACAAAACCCCCCAAAACCTTTGTTGGGAGTTGAGTTAGGACTAAGGTTGAAGGTCACACATTGCGTCCCATATAGTACTTTGAGCTCTCCTTCCCCTTTCTACCTCCGCCTCTTCCTCCTACCTCTTGCTACTATCACCAGTTTATTATAAAATATCCAAATCAGGAACAGCCTAATGAAATGGACACATAGGGCTAAGTATGGCCGAAGGGCATGGGGCTTCTTCCCCTCATATAGGCTTTCCCTTTTTTCCTCCCTCTACTTTTTTTTTTCTTCCTGTTTTTGAAAACACAGAATTATATTTAAACAAAACAAAACTCCTAGTCCCACATTGAGGTTTCCATTTCTTGTGATGGTCATTAGAGAGCAGTTGAACTGAATCAAAGGTGAGTTTTGTTCTGTTAATTCTGTAACATGTACAAAAGTGGATCACACTCAGGGAATATCATCAAAATGAGGTGTGAGAGTCAGCCTGTAATTTAATGGACATTTGTGTGTGCCCCCCGCCACCCACTGAGGGTTTAGTTTTTAAACAATAGTGAGTGGAATTCCCTGGAGATTCAGTGGTTAGGGCTGGCACTTTAACTGTGGTGGCCCTGGTTCCATCCCTGGTCAGGGAATTAAGATCATGGCCAAAAGAATAAATAAATAAAAAACAAAATGATAGTGAAAACTTCACTTTAAGGAGAAAATGAGTAACCTGTTTCAAAATACTGAAAAAATTAATAATGCTTAATTTACTCATACAAACCATCTAAGAACACATGTAAAAGGACAAGCCCAGAAGAGCAAAAATCAAAACGCCAACAGTAGTGTGATAGCCTTGTAGGTAACTTTTTATCTTCTTCAGAGGATCTGTTTCATCATTAAGACCCTTTTCTTGACGGGATGTAACTTAAATACTTTAATTGGTAAGGTTGAGTGTATTTTAAGGATGAATATGGGCTTATTTGATAACCAAAATAGGGATGGGTTACTGAGTCGAAGAAGAAAATGGAGAGAAATAAGTGATTTTTTAAACTGGAGGGTAATTGCTTTACAGTGTTGTGTTGGTTTCAGTCATACATCAGCGTGAATCAGCCATAGGTATACATATGTCCCCTCCCTCCTGAAATTCCCTACCACCTCCCATCCCACCCCACCCCTCTAAGCTGTCACAGAGCCCCAGGTTGAGCTCCCTGCATCATACAGCAAATTCCCACTAGCTTTTTGTTTTACGCATGGTAATGTGTATGTTTCAGTGCTGCTCTCTCAGTTCACCCCACCCTCTGCCCCCACCCCAGTGCCCACAAGTCTGTTCTCTGTCTTTGTCTCTATTGCTGCCCTGCAGATAGGTTCATCGGCACCCTTTTTCTAAATTCCAAGAGGAAGCTTTAAGATTGATAGTCAGGAAAGCTTACATACTGTGTCAGATACAGACAAACTACTGGATAGGAAATCTCTTTTAACATCCCTCAGAATAAATGAGTATTGGAATCCATTGAAAGTGACATGCCATTCAGATAAACTGGGGGCTCTTGGCTTGTTCATCCTATGTAAAAGGAGTCTTCAGGAGCCAGACAGGACCATATGTATAGAGACTTAGGTTAGGGGTGGGGGAAGATATTAGTTTTGTTGGCTTTCTTTTTGAGTCTATCATGTTCTTGATGTCTTCCTGCCAACTAATTTACTGTAATAAAGCATGAAATTAAATGTGTTTGAAAATGGACTTTTTTGGGGGTATAATTTTTTTTTTTTAAGTTTTAACATGTACATATTTGTGTTCTGTCCTTGCCGTCAGGATATAAGACCATCCTGTCACACCAAGAAAAACACCCTATGATAACCTTGTGGTGTCATATCCAGCTGCGCCCACCAACAACTAAAGAGTTTTTGGTGTGTGTCATATGATAAATACATTTAACTTAATAGGAAACTGAGAAACTGGTCTCCAGAGAGGCTGTACCGTTTTTACATTCCCACCAGTAATCTGTGAGTGATCCAGTTGGTCAGCACCATCACCAGCTTTTGGTGATGCTGGTGTTGATGTTTTTTATTTTAGCTGCTCTGATAGTAGTGGTATCTCGTTCTGGTTTATTTACGTTTCTGTGGTGGCCAGAGATGTTGAGTGATTTCTCATGTCCTAACTATCTTCTGCATATCCTCTTTGAAATGTCTGGTTACATCTGTTGCTCCCGAATTAGGTTGTTTCCTTTTTATTGGGTTTTGAGAGTTCTTCATCTGTTGATGCAGGTCCTTAGTCAGCTATGCGATTTGCAGATATTTACTCCTCTTCCCATCCCCTTTTCTTTACCAGAACAAAAGTTTTAAATTTTACTGAAGTCCAGCTTACTGACTTTGCCTGTTCCCCCTGTATATTTAGTACTTTGGGCGTGTTGTCTAGAAACTCTTTATTCAGGAACCTTTGTAAAGGTTTTCTCCTGTTGTGAAGTTTTATAGTCTCATGTTTTACATTCAGACCTACAATGCATTTTGTGTTAATTTTTGTATAATTTGTGAGGCTCAGGCAAACACAGCTTTTGCATTTAGATGTCTAGTTAATCCAACACAGTGTGTTGGAAGACTATCCTTTGGCCATTGAATTGCATTTGCATTTTTTAATTAATTAATTTTTAAAAACTTTTTTATTTGAAGGATAATTGCTTTACATAATTTTGTTTCCTGCCAACTATCAACATGAATCAGCCATAGGTATACATATGTCCCTTCCCTCTTGAACCTCCCTTTCGTCTCCCTGCCTATCACACCCTTCTAGATTGTCCCAGAGCCCCTGTTTGAGTTCCCTGAGTCATACAGCAAATTCCAATTGGCTGCCTATTTTCCATATGGTATTGTAAGTTTCCATGTTCCTCTCTCCATACATCTCACCCTCTCCTTCCTCCCCTCCCCACTGCGTCCATAAGTCTGTTCTCTTAAATCTGTTTCTCCATTGCTGTCCTGCAAATAAATTCATCATTCCCATCTTTCTAGATTGCATATATATATGCATTAGTGTATGATATTTACCTTTCTCTTTCTGACTGACTTCACTCTGTATAATAGACTCCAGATTCATCCACCTCATTAGAACTGACTCAAATGTGTTGCTTTTTATGGCTGAGTAATATTCTATTGTGTATATGTACCATAGCTTCTTTATCCATCCATCGGTGGACATCTAGGTTGCTTCCATGTTCTAGCTATTGTGGATAGTGCTGCAGTGAATATTGGGGTACGTGTGTCTTTTTCAGTTTTGGTTTCTTCAGGGTACCTACCTAATAGTGGGACGGCTGGGTCATACGATGGTTTTATTCCTAGTTTTTGAAGGAATCTCTATACTGTCTTGCATAGTGGCTGTATCAATTTACATTCCCACCAGCATGCAAGAGGGTTCCCTTTTCTCCATACCCTCTCCAGCATTTATTGCTTGTAGACTTTTTGATGATGGCCATTCTGACTGGTGTGTTAGAAGACTATCCTTTTTCCATTGAATTTCCTTTGCATTTTTGTCACAAATCATTTGGCCACATTTGTGAGTATGTTTCTGCATTCTGTTCTGCTCTATTGATTTATATGTCTATCCCTTTTTCAATACTGTACTTTCTTCGCAACTATGGCTTTAAATAGTAAGTCTTAAAATTAGGTAGTGTTATTGTTCTAACCTTTTTCAAATTGTTATAGCTATTCTAGTTACTTTGCTTTTCCATATATTTTAGAACCAGGAAGTCTATATCTGCAAAAATTCTACTGGAAGTAAACAAGTCTTGTGTTTTGTGAGATTCATACATATGTACTCAAATTGGGTGGTGGGTGGGTTCCTATTATAAGTGCTTTTTTATTTTAAATTGTAAAATATGTATAAATTCACCATTTTAACTATTTTAAACCATATAGTTCAGCAATGTTAAGTATTTACATTGATGCTAAACTAATTCTAAAAGAGAGTGTGTGTGTGTGTGTGAGTGTGTGTGAGTGTGTGTGAGTGATGTTTTGACCTCTCCATGAGGCTTGAGGGACCTTAGTTCCTTGACCAGGGATTGAACTCAGTCCTGGCAGTGAAAGCACTCACTGCTAACCATTAGATTGCCAGGAAATTCCCCTAAAAGTTTTTGTTTTTAGTTAATGATTGTGTGAAATTTTCTACTTAGACAAACCATGTCATTGCAAATAGGCATAGTTTCACTTCTTTTCCCTTCTATATGCCTTTTGTTTGTCTTGTTACACTGATGAGGGCTTAGAATGGGAATAGAAATAATAAGATGTTGCCTAATTCGCAGTCTTTGTGAGAAAACATCCATTCTTGGACTGAAAACATCCAGTCTTTGACTTTTAAGTAAAATGTTAGCTGTAGTACTTTTGTGGATTCCCTTTATCAGGTTGAGGATATTCTTTGTGTTCCTAGTTTGTTGACAGTCTTTATAGTGAGTGAATGTTGGTTTGTGTCAAATGCTTTTTCTGCACGAATTGATTTGATCATGCAGTTGCCTTAGACTGTTACTGTGATGGATTACATTTTTCTTCAAATATTGAACCAATCTTAGATTCCTGAGAAAAATTCCACTTGGTTGTGGTGTTTTATTCTTTGAATTTATTCCTTGATTCAGTTTGTTAACTTTGTGGTTGACGATTTAGCGTGTCTCTGTCCATGAGGGATATTTGTTGGTAGTTTTATTTTGTGTGTGTGTTGTCTTTGACTTTGTTATCAGGGTAATATAGTCTCAAACTGTCTTGTGAAGTGCATGTTTATGTGTTTTGGAAGAGGTTGTGCTGAGATGACAATATTTCTTTAAATGTTTGATAGCATTTGCTAGTGAAACCACCTGAGCATAGAGGTTTCTTCCTTAGAAGATGTTTTATTTATTTTTTAGTTCAATTTCAATATTTTTACATAGTTACAGAGCTTTTTTGGCTATTTTATCTTGGGTAGTTTTGGTGATTTGTAGTTGCTTCAGAATTGGGTAATTTCATTGAAGTTGTTGAATAGAGATGCACAAAGTTTTGCAGTATTCCCTCATTATCCTCTAATTGTCTGTGGGGTCTGTAGTATTATCTCCTTTATTCCTTATATTGGTAATGTGTTCTTTTGTGTACACACACTCCTCCTCTTTCTCTCATCATCTTTGTCAGTCTTGCCGCCGGTTTATCCATTTTATCTTTTTTTCTCCAAGGAAACAGTATTTGGTTTCATTAATTTTTTTCCCTGCTTTTTTCTTTTCATTAATTTGACTCTTCATTATTTTATTTATTCTACTTGATTTGGGTTTATTTTATGCTTTTCTTTGCTAGTTTAGGGTGGAAGCTTTGGTTATTAATTGGAGACCCTTTTTTAATTCCTAGTGTAGATATGTGATGCTATGAATTTCCCTTTAAATAACTTAATCCCATAAATCTTGGTGGGGTGTTTTTTTGTTGTTGTTGTTCAGTTCAAAGTATTTTCTGATTTCCCTTGAAACTTCCTCTTTGACCTATGGACTTTTTTCCTTAATAACTTGTAGTTTTTTAAAATTACTTATTTGGCCACATTGCGTCTTAGTTACAGAATGTGGGATCTAGTTCCCTGATGAGGAATGGAACCTGGTTCCCCTGCATTGGGAGAATAGGGTCTCAGCCTCTAGACCACCAGAGAAATCTCTTTAACTTGCATTAATAGTTTAATTACACTACAGTTGGTAAATATATCTTGTATACTTATGTTTCCTTAATCTGTTGCCACTTGTTTTCTATCTTCATTTTAGATAGATACAGTATATTTTGGCAAATGTTTTGTGTTGCTGGGTGGAGGGCTCTATAAATGTAGTTCCAGCTGGTTGATACTGTTCAGTTCATCTGTACGTTTGCTGATTTTTGCTCTCTTGTTCCGTCCACTCCTGAGAATGGAGTATTTAAATCTCTTATTATCATCATTTGCTTATTTCTCTTCTCAGTTTTGTTTTTGTTTCATATATTTTGAAGCTCTGTTGTTTGGTCTGTTTACACTTAGGATTGCTACGTCTTCAAAATGAATTGACCCTTTTATATGATGTAATGTCCTTCTTCATCTCTGATAGCTTTCTTTGCTCTTAACTTTGAGATTAAATACCACTCCAGCTTTCTTTTGATTAATGTGTGCATGGTATCTTATTACACTATTTTTTTTTTTACTTTGAAGTTTCAATGAGTTTCTTTCTTTTCTTTCTTTATTTATTTAGGCTGAGCCAGGTCTTAGTTGTGGCATGTGGTATCTAGTTTCCTGACCAGGGATTGAACCCAGGTCCCCTGCATTAAGAATACAGAGTTTTATCCACTGGACCACCAGGGAATTCCCTGAATGAGTTTCTTTAAGGTAGCACATAGTTGGTTTTGTAGGCTTTTTATTATTAACATCCTTAGTCTCTACCTAGTAGATACCAGCAGCTCCCTACCTCCCCAAGTTGTGACCGTTAAAAATGTCAACAGATATTGTCAAAGATCATCTTGGGGACAGTGTAATCCCCAGCTGAGAACCACTGTTGTGTAAGTAATGTGTTATTTTCCTTTGGCTGCTTTCAAGATTTTTCTTTGTCATTGATTTTCAACAATTTATGATATGTCTAAAGATAGACTTTGGGGGGGTTTATCTTGTTTGAGGTTGTAAAGAGAAAGAACCCAGTTTTCCTCCTATGTTGGGAAAAACCCAGTTCTTTCTGACTGTGTGTCTTTCTTTCCTGAGTGTCTCCTTTATCACTCAGAACACTTCACTTCTGTCACTCTAGTCACCAAAATATGTGGAAAATTTCAACAAGCAATTCTCTATAGCACCTGATGGGTGTCCTATAATTTCACTGAATTCTAATACTTTCTACCTGGAGAAAGTGTCAGATCCCAGAAGTTAAAGGCTTGGTCCCAGGAGACTGCACATGTTAGTTGCAAATCTGGGTTATTATTACCTATGCTTCTGACCAACCAGCATTAGATAAGAGGCTGCAAAGACCTCCCTCCTTGGTTTTGACTGATTTGCTAGTGGCTTACTAAAATCAGGGAAACATACCCTTAACGTTTACCAGTTTATTCATTGTTGTTGTTTAGTAGCTAAGTCCGACTCTTAGGGACACCATGGACTGTAGCCTGCCAGGTTCCTCTGACCATGGGTTTTTCCAGGCAAGAATACTGGAGTAGGTTGCCATTTCCTTCTCCAGGGGACCTACCCAACTCAGGGATCAAACCCATGTCTCCTGAATTGGCAGGCAGATTCTTTACTGCTGAACTACCCATGAAGCCCCTTGCTGCTGTTACCAGTTTATCATAAAGGATCCAAATCAAGAACAGCCAAATGTAAGAGTCGCATTGGAAAAGGAAAGAGGGGAGGGCATGGGGCTTCCTCCCTTTCTGTATGCGTCCCTTTTTTCCTCCTTTTTTTTTTTCCCCCTTCTTCCTGGTTTTGAAAGCACAGAACTACATTAAAACAAAACTCCGAGTCCTACACTGAAGTTTTCACTTCTTGTGATGCTCATTAGAGAGCAGTTGAACTGAATCAAAGGTGAGTGTTGTTCTAACCCTGACTCAGGAGTAAAGAATCCACTTGGCAATGCAAGAGACTCAGATTCAATCCCTGGGCCAGGAAGATCCCTTGGAGGAGGAAATGACACCCACTCTGATATTCTTGCCTGGGAAATCTCATGGACAGAGGAACCCGCCGGGCTACAGTCTGTGGGGTTGCAAAGAGTCGGACATGACTTAACCTCTAAACAATAATGACAACCAGTTTGTTAAAGGATATAATAAAAAATACAGATGAGTAACCAGATGGACGGATCCATAGGGCAAGGTGTGGGAGAACCCTGAGAGCAGGAGCCGCTGTTCCTGTGAAGTCGGGGTACATCACCCTCCCACTGTGGATGTGTTCACCACCTTTAAGCTCTGTGAACCCCCTACTTTTGGGACATCATGTAGGTAGGTTCAATTATTAACTCCATTTCCAGTGCCTCTACCCTCTCTGGAGGATGAGGGATGGGACTGAAAATTCCAAGCTTCTGATCATGGCTGGCTCTTCCTGGTGACCAGCTTCTAATCGCGAGCCAACCAAGAACCTACCTAGAGTTTCCTCCGTAGAACAGGAGATATACCTAATGCTCTTACCACTTAGGAAATTAGAAGAATTTTAGGAGCTCTGTGCCTGGAAGGGAAGAGGTTGAGGTAGGGAGACCAATATATGTATTTTCTATTATCTCACAGGGGTTTGCTGAATTTTTTCAATCTATACGTTTATATCTCTTGCCAAATTTGGAAAATCTTCAGTAACCATTTACTCAAAGGTATTTTCAGCAAACATTTTTCTCTTTTCCTGTCTTTCCGAGATAACGATAACATAAAAGTTGGACCTTTGGTAATTTCCCACAGGTCTTCAAGCCTCTGTTCGTTTTATCCCTCAATTGTTCAGATTAAATAATTGCCGTTGATCTGTCTTCATGAGTAGTGACACTTTTCTGTTGTTTTCAGTCTGCTATTGTGTTTATCCCATGAGTTTACTTCAGGTTTATTTTGGTTCTAAATTTTTATTTCTTTTTTATCTCCTACTTCTTGGACATTTTCTTCTTCTTTTCAAGGGTTCTCACCCTTTGGAACATTTTTATCACAGTTTCTTTAAAGTCTGTCATAATTCCATCATCTATGTCATTCTTGGCATTTGCATTCGTTGATTGCCTTTTCCCATGTGAGTTGAGATTTTCCTAGTTCTTTATATAAGTGATTTTTGGATTGTGTATTGGACATTTTGAGTATAGTATTATAAGACTTTGGATCTTGGTTCACATCCTGTAGAGAATGTTGATAATTTCATTTTCGAATGCAATTCGACCCAGTTGGCTTCAGGCTGTGAGTTGCAGCCAGCCTTCTGCAATTTCACTTCTATTTTTGAAGCCTTTGAAGTCCTCTCTGGATTTGTCTCTTGTGTGGGGGCCCATTTGGGCCCTGGGTGGTGATCTCTCCCATGGTTCTGCTCTCCAAGTCTTGGGTATGCAGTTTGGGTTCTGACATAGCATGCATGCACTGGGGCTAAATCCAGGAGTTCCTAAACAACCTCATGCTGTTGCTTTCCTAAGCTCCTCTTTTGCATCAACTGATTAGTGCTTTGATTCCCAAGGGCTTCTCTTTCTGGTTCTTCAGACAGAAGAGATACGGCCTTAGTTAGTGTGCTTGGCTGTATATTTCTCATGACTGCATTCCTGTCTGGGACTAAGTGGCAGGAAGACTGGGGCAAAAAAGCAGGGACCAGAACTCCTTTAGGTACCCTTTCCTGCTCCTTGAACCAGAGCTACAGGCCTTCTCCTGGAGCTCTGTGTAGGAGAGTTTCCAAGTTTTAAACTGTTCCAAGTCCAGGCTGGGGCATACCAGAGGGAAGAAGGCAGAATAAATCAGCTTTCATTCAGTGGTACTTCAAACTCCCCATTCCACCTGCTGTCATATGCTTTTCAGAGTCTTCAAATAACTGAGTCACATGTTCTGTCCAGATTTTATCATCACTCCATGGGAGAAACAGGGTAGAACATCCCCACTCCATTTATAGTTTTCTTGTTACTTCTAAACTTCAAGAGGTGAATTAGTGATAAATGATTTGATATCATTTATTTTTCAAGAATAGACTAACTATTCTTAAGTAATTTGCTTTAAAAGTTATTTATTTTTTTTCTCATAGGTAACGCTTGGTTGAACTAAGGCTGAGCAGGAACTTAGCTATCTTATACAAAAAGAAACTTGTATTCAACCTGTCCATGTGATCGAGTACTGAAGGTGTGTGTGTAATGCTAAAAGAAATCATTTTACATTTACACTGATAAAAGCCTTTACTTTTGGCTCTTTCCTATTGCTTCCCACCTCTGATGTTAATGAACAAAATACTCAGGGTTAACACGAGGGAGGGAAAGGTTCCCAGGCAGGAGTTTAGAACAAAAACCAACAAGGAATGGCAGGGCACTCTTAATCCTATTTCTAATTTTAGCATCAGCAACCAGAGAGGCAGGGTTGCCTCAGTACTCAGGGCAATTTTTTCCCTTTGTGATTCTGTGTTGCTGAATGGCCTACTTGGTCTTACCCAAAATACAGGCTTACTATTTAGAGTTCTTCTTATGTGGGGATGAGAGAGGCTATAATTTTCTGTAGTCATCCCTGGATGTATAGTATACATGCACTGACATCTTTTCAGGATTCCACAGCTATTAGTACTTAGAAACAAAAGGAGGTATTCAGAAAGCCTTGGTTAAACTGAGAAAGTAATGTGATGCAGTTTAGGACATGACTATAACTCAAACAGACATCGGTGTTCATCTTAACAGATTCTTTCTTGGTCTAATGTTGTTTTGTGTCACTTCTTCTCCATGTACAAGTATATGAAAATGAAAGTTATTTAATTAGCTTAGTTGAATTGATGGTAATGAACTGACATTTCATTTTTTTTTTTAAGAAGTACTATATTTGATTTGTCCTTTTTTACTCATTTTCAGGCTTACAATCCCTTTGCTAGCTCCCATTTCCCTCTTTTCTTTACTGCTCTGCCTTTGAGTTTTAGGTCAGCTTAGTGGCGTATACATTGGAAGCCCTGGCCAGGAGCAGGGCAGGATGCTAAACTCCTTAAAGAGTTCTCATGTGATGCGTCCAGCCACCCCTAGATATAGGAAAGAAATAGTGCCACCTGACTTTCGGGGGTGGGCTGGAGGGAAGGTAGCTGAGAAACGGAGAGACTTGCCTAGGTCTTGGAGCTGGCATTGGATGAGTGGGATTCACACCAGGCAACCTGACCCTAAAGCTTCCTGTTTAAACTGCAGTAGTTTTGTCATCTCATATGTAAATATAGGAATGTCACTTTTCAGGTCCCAGCATGTCTGTTTATGACTTTGAACACCAACTCTATCAGCATGTTTTTATTTAAATAGACTATAATTTCTTACTATGTTTGGCCTATAATAAATACTGAGATATTTAAATTGTTTGGCCTATAATAAATGCCGAGATACTCAAATCAATAGACCTGCATTTTCAACCCTCTGACCTACACCCTGCTTTTGTTTCTGTGTTTGTATAGCATGCAGGATCCTAGTTCTTCTACCAGCAATTGAACCCATGCTCACTGCAGTGAAAGCTCTGAGTCCTAATCACTGGACCATCACGGCAGTCCCTGCACCCTCCTTTTACCAAATATTTTCTGATGTTCCAATTATATTGCTGAAGTGAGATTCATAGAAAATGTAACAATTATACATGATTTAAATATTTTAAAATATATATCACTTAAAAATCAATATAGTGTCCTAGTAATACCAGAAAGGAGAAAAAAAGGTAAATAGTTTATACAAAATAATTTTTCAGTACATAAACACTTCAGCATGACCAGAGCTTGAGGCATAGTAAACAGTCAAGGACTAGTACTTGTACTATTACACAATAACCCTCAGCAAACCAGTACTAATAAATAGGTATGACATGTGTGACTGTTGTGCTCTTCTCAGTTAAGTGACTTTTTTTTATATAATGATGATGTTACTGTTCAGTTGCTAAGTCATGTTAGCATGCCAGACTCCTCTGTCCTCCACTATCTCTCAGAGTTTGCTCAAACCCACGTGCGTTGAGTTGGTGATGCCATCCTGTCATCTCATCCTTTGTTCCCTTCTCCTCCTGCCTTCAGTCTTTCCCAGCATTAGAGTCTTTTCCAGTGAATTGGTTCTTCAAATCAAAGTATGGTCAAAGTATTGGAGCTTCAACACCAGTCCCTCCAATGAATATTCAGAGTTGATTTCCTTTAGGGTTGACTGGCTTGATATCCTTGGTATTCAAGGGACTCTCAAGAGTCTTCTCCAGCACCACAATGCAAAGGCATTGATTCTTTGCTGCTCAGCCTTCTTTATGGTCCAACTCTCACATCCGTACATGACTATTGGAAAAACTGTAGCTTTTTAAAAACATTATTTGACTGCACTGTGTCTTAGGAGCAGCATGTGGGATCTTTAGTTTCGACAGATGGGATCTAGTTCCCTCACCAGGGACTGAACCCAGGTCCCCTGCATTGGGAACAGAGAAACCCCCAAAGCTTTGACTGTAGACACCTTTGTCAGCAAGGTGACGTCTCTGCTTTTTAACACACTGTCTAGGTTTGTCATAGCTTTCTTTCCAGGGAGCAAATGGTTTAATTTCATGGCTGCAGTCACCATCTGCAGTGATTTTGGAGCCCAAGAAAATAAAATCTGTCAGTGCTTCCACTTTTTCCCCTTCTATTTGCCATGAAGTGATAGGACCAGATGCCATGCTCTTAGTTTTCTGAATGTTGAGTTTTAAGCCAGCTTTTCATTCCCCTCTTTTACTTTATCAAGAGGCTCTTTAGTTCCTCTTCACTTTCTGCCATTAAAGTGATATCATCTATATATCTGAGATTGTGGATATTTCTCCTGGAAATCTTGATTCCAGCTTGTGCTTCATCCAGCCTGGCATTTCGTGTGATGTGCTCTGCATATAAGTTAAACAAGCAAGGTGACAGTATATACAGCCTTGATGTACTGCTTTTCCATTTTGGAACCAGTATTGTCTCATGTCCGGTTGTACATGGTGCTTCTTGACCTGCATACAGATTTCTCAGGAGGCAGGTAAGGTAGTCTGGTATTCCCATCTCTTTCAGAATTTTCCACAGTTTGTTATGATCCTTACAGTCAAAGGCTTTGGCATAGTCAATAAAGCAGAAATAGATGTTTTTCTGGAACTCTCTTGCTTTTTAGATGATCCACGGATGTTGGCAATTTGATCTCTGGTTCCTCTGCCTTTTCTAAATCCAGCTTGAACATCTGAAAGTTGACCGTTCACGTACTGTTGAAGCCTGGCTTGGAGAATTTTAAGCATTACTTTACTAGCGAGTGAGATGAGTGCACTTGTGCGGTAGTTTGAGCATTCCTTTGGCATTGCCTTTCTTTGGGATTGGAATGAAAACTGACCTTTTCCAGTCCTGTGGCCACTGCTGAGTTTTCCAGATTTGCTGGCATATGGAGTGGAGCACTTACACAGCATCATCTTTTAGGATTTGAAACAGCTCAACTGGAATTCCATCACCTCCACTAGCTTTGTTCTTAGTGATGCTTCCTAATGCCCTCTTGACTTCGCATTCCAGGATGTCTGGCTCTAGGTGAGTGATCACACCATCACGATTATCTGGGTCATGAAGATCTTTTTTGTATAGTTCTTCTGTGTATTCTTGCCACCTCTTCACTAAGGGAAGTGCCATAGTGGTGATTTATTGTTAATTGTTCAATTGCTCAGTCGTGTCCGACTCTTTGTGACCTCATGGACTGCAGCACGCAAGGCTTCCCTGTCCTTCACTATCTCCCAGAATTTGCTCAAACTCATGTCCATTCAGTTAGGGGTGCCCTCCAACCATCTCATCCTCTGTCGCCCTGTCTCCACCTACCAACCCTCAGTCTTTCCAGCATCAGGGTCTTTTTCCAATTAGTTGGCTCTTTGCTTCAGGTGGCTAAAGTATTGGAGCTTCAGCATCAGTCCTTCCCACGAATATTCAGTGTTGATTTCCTTTAGGATTGACTGGTTTGGTCTCCATGCTCTCCAAGGAACTCAAGAGTCTTCTCCAGCACCACAGTTTGAAAGCATCAATTCTTCAGCAATGATGGTGATTAGCAGGTTAAAATATAATTGCATCTTGGGACTTCCCTAATGATCCAGTGGTTAAGAATTCACCTTGCAATGCAGGGGACATGGTTTTGATCCCCAGTAGGGGAACTAAAATCCCACATACTGTGCGCTGCAACCAAGACCTGGCACAGCAAGTAAACAAAAGAGAAAAAAAAACGTAATTGTATCTTGACTTACTTGGTGGTTGCAGTTCTGGAAGGTAGACTACATATTAAAACTGAGCAATAAATCCTTAGGGTATATCCTCAGAAAAAAATGTGTTTTGTGTATATGTGAATGTTACAAACCTTGAAGAGCTGTGCGTGGCAGCGGCATCTCCCCTGTGTGAGGTTGTCCTGCTTGAGTCAGTATGAGTGATGTATCTGGTCTCTGCCTGGCCAGTGTGATTGAGGACCTTTCTCCTACCCCAGAGGGCCCACAGATTTCTAAAACCACCCCCTAAGTTGTAAGATTTTCTCCATTTAGAACTACTGCTCTAGGTCATTCCTTCCCCAGCTTAATGGTAGGATCAGTTCTTTGGGTTTTGTTTTGACCTCTCCATGTAGCACGTGGGATCTTAGTTCCCCGAGCAGGGATCGAACCTATATCTCCCTGCATTGGGAGTGTGGAGTCTTCGCCACTGGACCACCAGGGAAGTTCCAAGAACGAGTTTTTGAAATTTCTAATCAATCAGTGACTTTTTAATGCAAAAATTATTAGGAAAATGAAATTTTAAAACTCAGTCCAAAAGGCAAGTCCTGACTTTTATTACTAGATGCAGCAGACATAAAAAATTCCTGGCAATCTGCCATAAAAATTTCTTTCTTTTTATCCTTTTGTCTGTTCTGCAACTTGTAGGATATTAGTTCCCTGAGCAGGGACCGAACCCCGGACCTTGCAGTAAAATCACTGAGTGCTAAATCCTAACCACTGGACTGCCAGGGAATTTCCTGTAAAAAGTTCTAAATACTTAATCTTCACTCTGAACCTACCCTGTCACGGTATGGTCTCTTTATCTCCGCCTTTCTATCCCTGATGTCACCCAAAATGAATGAATGTATCTGAAAAAGTCTTTCTTTTGGAAGATGATAGCTTCATTCTCTTTAACCAAACACTAAGATTTTTTATTCACAACACCTCCTTTGTTGTCCATAAATATTACTTTTTATACAAATTCTTATTGTTGGAAGTGAACTTCACTGCCTTCATTATCCAGGGATACTTCCTATTCCATGACACAAATTTGCAGTGTTGTGTGACAGGCATAACTCAAACTGGTCTGATCTCTCATGAGCTTTATATGCTGAAGTCTACTGCATTTTCTCTATGCAGATCCATATAGAAGCAGTGACTTTTCCAATCTTTAGTTCAGAGGACTTCCTGCAATGTTTTGCATACTGTGAAGAGTCTTAGTGAATGAATAACATTTTTACAACAAGCCAAGATGATAAAATGCCTCCAGCAGTTCATGTTGGTGACACTGATGGCAGAACACCCCCAGCAGGGGCCCTGCACCTGTGTTCTGAGAATCTGTTGGGAAACTGCAAGCGCTGCCTGAGAGCATGGATGCTTACGGCTCAGTGACCAAATCTGAAATGTGACCGGCTTCCTTTGCCTACTTTTTGGGTTCCTCTGAAACAGAACAATTGTTTGATTTTCATAGAGCTCTTCCTTCAAGTATAAGTTAAAAACCTGAGTTGTGATACCATCCTGAATACCTTCTTTCTTCCAACTGACTCTTCACTCTCCATCTTTCTGCTGTGATGCATACAACTGGCCTTGGCCTGTGATTGTGTAAGTGTTTAAGGGGTTGGCCCAGGCACAGAGCCACGAGGTGGCTTTTGAAGTGAACCAGAAGTGCTGGGGCCTTGAGGTTTTGGTGCATTAGGGAATTACCTAGTGGTCCAGTGGTTAGGACTCTGCACTTTCACTGCTGAGGGCATGGTTTCCATCTCTGGTTGGGGAACTAAGATCCCTAAGCCACGTGGTGTGGCTAAAAAATTAAAAAAAAAAAAGAACACAAAAATTTATTTATTTTTTTTGGTGCATGTAACATGTTATTTGTGCTTCCCAAGTGTCTCTAAAGAACCCGCCTGCCAATGCAGGAGACATAAGAGATACAGGCTCCATCCCTGGGTCGGGAAGTTCCCCTGGAGTAGGGCATGGCAGCCCACTCCAGTATTTTTACCTGGAGAATCCCATGGACAGAGGAGCCTGGCAGGCTGCTGTCCATAGGGTCGTAAAGAGTCAGACACGACTGAAGTGACTTGACATGCACGCACATGCTATTTGGTGGAAGGGCATAATTCTGTTATCTACCTTGCCTTAGGAGGCTAGGTCGGCCTCGTTGGAGCAGCCCCCTTTCGCTGTGACAGCTGTGTAGCAGAGGTGGTGGTATGCTTTGGGGAAGCTCTGTTGAAAGCACAGGCTCTCAAGACGTGTGTCCTGAGGGGCAGAGCACGATCAGTTGGGGCTCTCTGAAGCTAAAAGCACCTGTTCAGATATGGCTCAGATATATGTTCCTCTTTGACTTTTATGGAGTTGTGTTCATCCTAGATGGACTTACCTATATGTGGTCAGCAATAAAGAGCGGCATAATAATTTGAGTGGAGAATCTCTGTATATCATCTTACTCCATGACCCTCCATCCTAGGGAAATTGGGCACAAGAAATATGAATGAGTTTTGAGCTGCTCAGCTCCTTTGTGCCTCTCATACAGACTGAGAATAGGCTGAAAGATCTGTAGTTTTTGTCACGTGTCCCGTAACCGCTAGCCAGGAAGCTGAGACGGTATTTATGGGACTCGGTTTTATCTCGGTTGAGGCCCTCCTGCTGTCTTCTTGTGGCCTCTTTGTCTTCAGTTGTAGGGTATCTCTTTTCGTAGGTTCTAGTGGTTTTTTTGGTTGATGGTTGTTGAGCAGTTGGTTGTGATTTTTATGTAAGACGAGGTGAACTCATGTCCTTCTACTCTACCATCTTGAGCCGAGAGACCCTGTAAGGAAATAATGATTTGTTCCAATGTTGGAGGAATAACTGGCTCATCTGGCCTTAGTGTTGGCTGTGAACTGAATGTTTGTGTCTCCCCAAAATTTTCACGTTGAAGCCATAATCTCTAATGTCATGGCATTTGGGACAGAGCCCTTGGGAGATAATTAGGTTATTGGGGGGAGTAGAGCCCCATGTATCGGGTAGGTGCCCTTACAAGAAGAGACACGAGAGACACCTTCTCTCTTGCCACGTGAGACTATAGCAAGAAGGGACTGAGTGTAGACCAGGAAGAGGGCCCTCAGCAAGAACTTAACCAGGCTGGCACCCTGATCTGGGACTCCAGCTTCTAGAACTGTGAGGAATCCATTTCTGTTGTGTACACTGTCCAGTCTCTGGTATTTGCTGCAGCACCTTGAGATGACTAAGATGTTGGGGACAGTGTCGAGATATGGTATTCTGCTTAGAAATTTTATTTTATAACTTTTTAAAATGTAATTTTTATTTTGTATTAGAGTATACAGAGCTGTGTTAGTTTTAGGTGTACAGTGAGTGATTCAGTTATACAAATGCATATACCCATTCATTTTCAGATCCTTTTCCCATATAGGTTATTACAGACTATTGAGTAGAATTCCCTTTGCTTGTTGATTATTTTATGTATAGTAATGTGTATATGTTAATCCCAAGCTCCTAATTTATCCCACCACCACCTTTGGTAACCATAAGTTTGTTTTCAGAGTCTGTGAATCTGTTTCTATTTTGTAGATAAGTTCACTTGTCCCATTTTTTTAAGATTGCATATATAAGTGGTAATCATATGATGTTTGTCCTTTGTCTGACCTGACTTAGTATGGTGATATCTAGGTCCATCTATGTTTCTGCAAATGGCATTATTTCCTTTTCTCTGGCTGAGTAATATTCCATTGTACATGTGTACCACCTCTTCTTCATCCATCCCTATGCTGGTGGACATTTAGGTTGCTTCCATGACTTGGCTGTTGTAGGTGGTGCTACAGTGAACACTGGGACACCTGTCTGTTTTGAATTAGGGTTTTCTCGGGATATATGCTCAGGAGTGGGATTGCTGGATCATATGCTACTTCTGGTTTTAGTTTTTTTGGAGCCTCCATATTCTTCATAGTGGGTCATACTTACATTCCCACCAACAGTGTAGGAGAGTGCCCTTTTCTCCACACCCTCTCTAGCGTTTATTGTTAGCAGACTTTTTAATGATGGCCACTAGTGACCAGTGAGAGGTGGTACCTTATTGTAGTTTTGATTTGCATTTTTCTAATAATCCATCAGGATGAACATGTGCATATCAGCCATCTGTATGTCGTCTCCCTTAGGAATTTTAAAGCGACTTGTAAGATGCTGTCGTTTGAAAGTTTCCAAATATATACATATAGAGAAAATAGTGTAATAAACCTCCATGTGCTCCGCTTTAAAGATTATCAGTATTCTGTTCTTGTTTTATTGTCTATATCCCCTAACTTTGGTTTGGGGACTGTTTTAAAGCAGTGCAGGGTTGACGGGCACAGAACATTGGCTTTACATGCAAACATAAAAATAGGCATGCTAGGCTCCTATTGGTGCTGTAAGAATTACCACAAATTCCATGGCTTAAAACAAAATTTTATTCTCTTTTCGGTTCCAGAAGCCAGGAGTCTGAACTCAGTCTCAGAGGTCAAGGCGTTGACAGGGCTGTTCCTTCCAGTTGTGGAGGAGAAACCATTTCCTTGCCTTTTCCTGTGTTCAGCGGCTGCCTGAATTTCTTGGCTTGTGGCCTCTTCTTCCGTCTTCAGAGTGTGTCACTCTGGTCTCTGCTTATATTGTCACACGGTCATCTCTCTGGCTTTGATTCTTCTTGTGCCCCTTGTATAAGGAGCTTTGTGAGAACATCCAGCCTACTCGGATCACCAGGCATAAGCTCCCTAGCTCAAGACACTTAATTGAATCATGTCTGCAGAGTCTCATTTGCCATACGAGATACTTCAGGGATTGGGAAGTAGACGCGTTTGAAAGCATTATTCACACTGCCTCAGTAGGACCACACTGTGGTCAGCACTCGGATGTCAAATCAGTGGTAGGGCCACGATCTCAAGAGGAGGGGCCCTGATCACTGGGGAACACATGAAGGGTAAGCTTTTCAAAACCTAGCGAGATTTCGATTCAGAATACAGCTTGTCGTTTTGCACTGAGAACTTACCTTTCCTGTCCGGTAACAGGGAGAAGGAAGCACGTGCTGGTGAATAACTGGTGCCTTTTCAGACATCACATTCACGGTGGTACTGTGCATGCCCTCTCTTGTGTTTGACCTTAACCAGCCCGCATGACTGTGTTCTCCCAGACCTAGGGTCATTTTTGTCTTGGGTTGCTGAGCCCAGTCCCTCCCCACCTTTGCTTCTGTCTGTTTGTATAAGCCTTTATTAAACTGATTGGAGTCCCTACTATGTGCGGGAGCTGGAGAGGGTTCCAGGGCTTTGCTTTTTGTCCAGTAAGTCTGAAGACTTGTCTTCGTAGAATATAAGGCAGAGGTGGCAGGGCTTCTGTGTTCGGATATCTAACCCTAGAATGATGGCGTGGAAGATTGGGAACTTTGTGTGAAGGTGACTCAACCTGACAGAGCCTCTCCCTTTCAGGGTCACCATGAGAACCAGCAAATAACAGGTGCCTTGCCCCATAGTTTAGTAGGAATTAATAAACTTCAACAGATTTTGTTCTTTGGCTGGAGCCAAAACCCCATCACTCTCTTCGTTTCAGGGCTTTTGCACACATGTTTTCTCTGCCAATAATCCATTTGCTCCTTTCTTTTTTTCCTTAATTCCCGTAATTACTTAGCCTTTAAGACGTCATTTCTTTCACAAAGCCTTATATTTTCTGCCATATCTGAATTAGGTGTGTCTCCTATATTTCTCTTAACACTGTAGCACCACTCGGCACTTGATATTTTAATTGCCTTCTGACTTATTTCTGTTCTCCCATCGGACTCTCAACTTAGGGACCAGGGGCTGTGTCTTCTGTTCTGTCATCAAAGACGCAGAACCAAGCCTGGTATAGACGAGCTGGTCAGCATTCACATACATTTCTTGGCTGGAAACTTTTTCAACTCTGTAATGGATTAAAAATTTTTTTTAACAGTTGGCTGAATTTTAGGGGGGAAATGTTGGGAGGGATGGAGAGGGTAGGTAGAAGAAAATAGGATGTAAATTTTTTGTCTCAGGTCATTGAGTTTACTGAAGGAGGAATGAGTCATTGAAGTCTTCTTTTTTTTTTTATTTTAATGATGTTGATTTTGTTTCTTGTGCTTCTTTTGTTGGTGGATTTTTTTGAAGGGGTGGGCAGAAGCAAATTGAAATCTTGCTACAAGCAATATGGGGCCCTTTGCTAGCAGGGAACAAATGTTTTAGTGAGAAATCTGGCTGGTATTTTATCTTGCTTTGGTTGCTTGTTTTAATGTTATAAGTAGTTGAAGTGTTTTGAGTTAATAATTTAAATACCAGTTTACCTTAAAATTCAGCTTTGTATTTGGGGTAAAGCTGTTTCTTCCTTTTTTTTCCCCGCCAAAGAAAAACCTCAGACCTCGTGTTGAAGCGATGAGTCACAAAGGAGTCAGAAGCATCACTGAGTGATGCTTCCAATGGCTGTTGCCGAGCAGGCTGTGCTCCCAGATGCCAGGCTCATTAGGGAGGATTAATGCTAAGTCCTCCTGAGTTTATACCCATCATTACCTCTACATTCTCCTTTCTCAGCAAATTGCATGCCCATCAGCTTTGAGCAAGTTCTCTGCGCCTCCAGTATTCCACTATTGTTGAATGCTACTTGAAGTGGCCCAGCTCAACAAATATCTCTGATTATTTTAAATAATCTTTATGACATCTTTTCCATAAGACAACTTAATCATGTTTCTTTGTTGCTTAATTAAACATGGGCAAGCCTTCAGTCAGACACAGCTTTGTTTCTATATGCCAGAAATTTTATTCTGACTTGGTATTAATTAATGTTTGTTTAATAGGAGGACCTTTGGTCCTGTGCTTCCCTGTTTCCAGAGACTGAGCTGTGTATTTAGTACATGACAGAGGCTTGCTTTCTCCTGGGTGCAGCTTGGTGCTATTACTGAGCTTCAGGGTCACCTCCACCTGATAGTGTGTTTTTTTATTTTAATTTTCTCACTAATTTCATACTAGTTTAAGTTCTTAACTTCCTCTGGCTTTTTTTTTTTTTTTTTTCCATGGGAAATGATTTTTTAAATGTTGTCTTTGTAAGTTGCTTCATCCTTTTGGAAAGTGCAGATTTTTCTATAGCTAGAAGACCTTGGTGTATGAAGTAGATTCATGGTCTCCTACCTTAAGAAAATGAGATTCCATAACTCTTAGTTTTTTCTTTCTTTATTTTTAATTGAATAATTATGATACTGTGTTGGTTTCTGCCGTACATCAACATACATCACCTATAGATACACATATGAGCCTCCCTCCCACCCCATCCCACCACTCTAGGTTGTCAGAGTCCCAGTTTCTATTAGTTTTTTAAATTAAACGACCCATATATACCTTCAAAAATTATGATATGCGTATGTGTAAGATTCATTGTTCATTCAGCTTGCCAAAAATTCATGAAAGTATGCATGGATTTGTATGCCCCTTACAATTACTCTGGGTTTCCCTGGTAGCTCAGCTGGTAAAGAATCCGCCTGCAATGCAGGGGACCCTGGTTTGATGGGTCAGGAAGATCCCCTGGAGAAGGAATAGGCTACCCAGTGCAGAAATCTTGGTCTTCCCTGGTGGCTCAGCTGGTAAAGAATCCACTGCAATTTGGGAGATCTGGGTTCGATCCCTGGGTTGGGAAGATCTCCTGGAGAAGGGAACAGCTACCCACTCCAGTATTCTCTCAATAACTCTGTGGCAACTCTGTTGCCTCTGAAGGACCCAGTCCAATGATCAAGGACCCGTGGTAGGACATCCATGGTACTTGGGTTGCCTTGCCTCTCCTTTCCACAGCAGAGACCCTGGTCTGGAGGGACAGTTAGTTCTTAGTCACGGAAGCTAGAGTGGGTTAACTCTAAGCAAGGTGACAAGACTTGATGAGTGTCCCCTTGAGGAATTGGGTTTTTCTCACTATGAACTTCTAAGAAATTGACCACTGGGTCTTTGATAGCAACAAGTGTTGTCCATTTTAATTTTTAAAATTAAAAATATTTTATGTTGGGATTTCCATAGTGGTACATTGGATAAGACTTGGTGCTCCTGGTGCAGGGGACCCAGGTTCAGTCCCTGGTGTGGAAACTAAGATCCTACATGCTGCAACTACTGAGCCTGTGTGTTCTAGAGACTGCCCACCATAACTAGAGGAGCCCAAACACTTGCAACGAAGACCCACTGCAGTCAAAATAATAATAATAAATTTTGCGTTTATTATACAAACCTCCCCCCACCCCCCGCAAAGAACCTATAATGCTATTATCCAGATGTCGCTATCATTACTAGTTGGATATTTTTGTTATCTATATAAAGGGTGAGTTTGTTAACTGTCCTTACATTTTTTCCCTCCCAAATGGTTTTCTGCACTGAGTGAATCAGCTTTTTCTTGAGCTGAGCCTTTGTGCTACCTGAGACTCTGACAAGTTCACTCACTCCAGTGTTTCCTTGCTCATGTGAGGCTTAGCCAGGCATTGGGAATTGTTCACAGGTCAATGAGGAAGGTTCCGCAGGTCTGCCTGAGTTTTGGCTTTGGTCACATCTGTGGCACTGTAGGCAGTATTTGTCAATATTTACAATCAAGGAGCATTCTCAAGGGAGAGAGGAGCGTTCTCTTCCTTTTTTGTATGCTTTCCTCCCAAATCCTTTCTGGACTCGAATATTGTCTCTTGGTATTTTTGTAGTGCCAGCTAAGCTGGGTAAGGTGTGTAGCAGATGACAGCAGTGTTGTGCGTTTTAATCTGAATGCACTGTATTTTATGTCATGGATATCCTAGAGTGGTCAGTAATGAGATTTTACTGTGTTTTTTAGCTGTGTTTACGGATACTTAGCAATGTACTTGTTCTTGAACTTAAATGCATTTGAGAGTAAGGGTTAGGAGTGGTAGATACTGTAAAACCACCAACATTCCTCATGCTTTATCTTACTCATCTTGATTTCATTCTGCTTTCTACATGTTATGATTTTGTCAACCACAGTATGTGTTGGGCTTGTCTACAGACATCTGTCAGTATTAGCTATTCTTGTTTCTACCCACAGAAAAGTTTTTTTGTCTGTAATTTTTGAATGAAATGTCTCTTTTACTCTGCCTTGTTTTGGTGATGTATGTGATGCTAAGAAAGGCCATCTGTAGCTCCTTGGTCATTGTAATGTAATTCCTAGTTTTGTGTTTTGTTGGGGGTTCGGTTCTGAAGGAGTTAAAAGTGGGTAGCTTCCAGTAATAGGTCTGGAATAGTAATGTCTGCGTGCGTTTTAAAGCCCATCATAGTCAGAGCTGTCCTTGCAGCCCTGGAAAGTGGAAGTGTTGTGGGGAGGCTCCCCGCCGCCGTTTGTGGGTGACAGATCTTACGTCAGTAGCCGCAGAGCTAAGAAAAGGCAAAGACGAAATCAAAGTAACAAGCAGCTGTGAAGTTTTTAGGCTGCTTTCCATAAATAAGAGTGCTGTGCACTATAAAATTGTGGTATGGCATCTGTGTCCTGCATATACACCCTGAGGAGGGATGGAAGGGGTAAGGACGTTGTGTGCTTTCAGATTCTGTATTTAGCTTTAGCTGGCATCTGAGGGATTTCATTCATGTATGGAAATGAGGAATGGAGGGGTTGCCTGCTCCCTGATTCTTTCAATTACCTGCTCCTGATAAGAGGCGTGGTGGTTTGCACCATCTCACAATATTCTCATGGTTTCATCCTTCATGTCCTGGCCAGTCAAGAGACAGGCCAACTCTTTTTCATTTGGTGTTTTGATTTGAGCTGCTTTTTTTCCCCACCAGAAGCTGCTGTCAAAGGAATGACTTAAATACTATCCTGCTCCCACCACCATTATAAGAAAAGCAGATTTATTGGATAATATTTAGAAAGTAAAGTACAAAATAGTCTTAGTACACCTTTCATATTCCTCTGCAGAAATACACATGTTGAATTGGCAGATCAGAGTGTGAATTCTTAGGCCACTTACTGTTAGAAAATGTAGGTTAAAATTTTGTGCTCCTTTATAAGTCCCCCATGAAGAGATGAGACTAATTGTTCACCCTTATCCTCTCCAGCATAATTCATGTTACAGTAATTAAAAATCTTACCCAATTTTACTTGGAAAATTTGGCATGATTATTTCAACCGGTATATTTACATGACTTTGACCAATAATGAACATTTTGAAATGCATGTTAACCATTTTTAGCTGTCAGTTCTGTTCTCTAGTTATGTCTTGATAATAACTTCACACTTTTAGGGCATACGGTAGTTATGGTGTGTCAAAGTTTGTGATTAAAAGATTTATCATCCATTTTCTTTGTTTCTTTTTTCCATTTCTGCAGGCTTGTAATTTTTAAAAAACAGTATTGATCGTGTTGCATGTAACTTAATATCCTGCTTTTGTTTTCTCCCTTTGACCTTAGATGGAGAACAATAGAAGAAATTCATAGAATGAATAGAAAGACATTTATAGAAATATAAATGTATAATAAAAGACATTTATAGAAAGATAAAAATGTAAACAATAAGAAAACTAGTGAAATAGAAAAGTGAAGATAAAATAATCAGCAAAGACAAACATTTCCTTGAGAAAACTGATAAAGCAGATGAGTCTCTGGCAATATTGAGGAAGAAAAAATGTTTAAGGCACAAATAGCTAATTTTAAAATGGGTGAAACTCAAAACATAAATGTTGAATAGAAAAAAAATTTTTCACAGAATACAAAAAATTTCAAGAATATGTATCTTAATATATTGATCTTCCCTGGTGGCTCAGAGGTTAAAGCGTCTGCCTCCAATGTGGGAGACCTGGGTTTGATTCCTGGGTCAGGAAGATTCCCCTGGAGAAGGAAATGGCAACCCACTCCAGTATTCTTGCCTGGAGAATCCCATGGGCAGAGAAGCCTGGTAGTTCTGTATAAATACATATGTGAGAAAGGTTTAAAGAACAGTAGGGGAATGATAAGCACAAAATGGTGAACAGTGGTTCCCTTTGTGGAAAAATGAAATAAGACGGCTTTGCAAAGTGGCTTTAGATCTGTGGGTTTGATTTATTTCTTAAAGTGGATAGTAGGCACTCAAGAATTAATTGAACTACTTTCATTTTCTTTTAATGTGTGAAATATTTTAAGAGTTAAACATTCTATATGTCAAAAACAAAAACCCTAGAGCTTTTTCCTCATGTCAGACATTGGGAGTAAATTTTATTTTCTCAATTTATAACAATTTAAGCCATTTTAGTAAATACATTATATGTTACAGTAGTATCTTTAAAGTTTACTTTGGTAGGTTTTGACATAAGTTTATCCATGAAACCATCACCACACACAAAAAAGGAATGACTTTTACTGCCTAGAAGTTTCTTTATCCCCTTCTGTATTACCCTCAAGCAACTACTGCTCTTCTGGTTTTCATTAAAAATTAATTTGTATTTTCTGGAGTTGTGTATAAGGAGTTATATAATGTAGATTCTGTTGGTCTGGCTTCTTTCAGTCAGCATGATTTAAGTTCGACTCAAGTTAGTGAATCAACAGCTCCTTCCTTTTAAAATCTGAGTAGTATTCCATTGTGTGGACATACCACAATTTGTTTATCTATCTGTTGATAGACATTTAGCTTGTTTTCTGTTTTGATTACTACTATAAACAAAGTTGATGCGAGCATTTATGAGCTGGCCTCTGTATGCATGTATGATTTTGTGGGGACTCACTTGGACTGCCAAGGTTGATAATGAAACTTATTTTAAACTAAAGACATTTAAAATTCAACAGATGCAGAAAGAAGCCTTTTCAAAGCTTTCCTTATCTGACTACTAAAGGCAGAATCTTCTGGGAGTGAGGCTGCCATAAACACTTTCCTGGGAAGTTTAAGTGGTCTGAAAAAAAATGAAGACCACTCACTCCTTTATAAGCAAACATCATCACAATCTGTATCTCCCATTTGTTTTTCCTATGAAACCTCTTCTCTCCTCCTCGTTTTCCCTCATCAAGGTAGTATAAATGCCTATCTTTATTTAAAGAGCCACTTCTTTTGCGTGCTTCAGCACATATATATCAACAAACTTTGTATTTTCTCCTGTTAATCTGTCTGTTGTCAGCTAAAATTCACAAGCCACCAATCACTGAACCTAAGTTGGGAGAGGATAAGCTTATTCCTCCCAACACTTCGATTTCTCTTGGCAGGAATTCTAGGGTGAAATAACTGGGTTATATGGTAAGTCCATGTTTAACATGTTAAGAAACTGCCTAACTTTTCCAAAGTAGCAGGGTATGAGAGGTTCAGTCCTAAAGTGTGTGGTTCAGTGGTTTTTAGTATATATTCACTGAGTTTTGGAACATCACCACTGTGTAATTTTAGAGTATATTTTCATCACTCCAAAAACAAGCAATTAACATTCACTTGGTTTTCCCTTCACACTAGCCCCTGACAACCACGAATCTACTTTCTGTCTGTATAGATTGCCTATTCTGGACATTTCATATAAATGGAATTCTACTTTATGCAGCTTTTTGTGACCAGCTTCTTTCACTTAGTGTATTTTCAAGGTTCTTCCATGTTGCAGTGTGTTTTAGTGTTTCACTCCTTTTTTAAAAAATAAACTTTTAAATAGTTACAGATTTATAGAAAAATTGAAAAGAGGGAGTTCCCATTTTCTCCACAGCTAGTCTATCTGGTTGTTAACAACTTTCATTCATTTTATGGTACATTTATCATTTTTCTTTGACTGCACCATGAGTTATGTGGGATCTTAGTTCCTCAACCAGGAATCAAACCTGTGTCCCCTGCAGTAGAAGCACAAAGTCTTAATAACCACCGGACCACCAGGGAAGTCCCCATTTATCATAGTTATTGAACCAACAGTGTTGGGTCCTGGTTGATAATAAGCTAAAGCTCCTACTTTGTTGAGATTTCCTTCCTCCTTACCCAACAACCTTTATCTGTTTCTGGATCCCATACAGGATTCTGCGTTACGTTTCATTGTCCTGTCTCCTTAGTTTCTCCCTACTTTCGTTTTTAGTTGTTGCAACATCTTCTTGTTCTTGAGATTGCATCCAAGTACTGCATTTCAGACTCTTTTGTTGACCATGATGGCTACTCCATTTCTTCTGAGTGATTCCTGCCCACAGTAGTAGATATAATGGTCATCTGAGTTAAATTCACCCATTCCAGTCCATTTTAGTTAGCTGATTCCTAGAATGTCGACGTTCACCCTTGCCATCTCTTGTTTGACCACTTCCAGTTTGCCTTGATTCATGGACCTGACATTCCAGGTTCCTATCCAATATTGCTCTTTACAGCATCAGATCTTGCTTCTACCACCAGTCATATCCACAGCTGGGTATCGTTTTTGCTTTGGCTCCATCCCTTCTTTCTTTCTGGAGTTATTTCTCCACTGATCTCCATTAGCGTGTTGGGCACCTACTGACCTGGGGAGTTCTTCTTTCAGTATCCTATCATTTTGCCTTTCCATGCTGTTTATGGGGTTCTCAAGGCAAGAATACTGAAGTGGTTTGCCATTCCCTTCTCCAGTGGACCACATTGTGTCAGACCTCTCCACCATGACCCGCCCGTCCTGGGTTGCCCCGTGGGCGTGGCTTAGTTTCATTGAGTTAAACAAGGCTGTGGTCCTAATGTGATTAGATTGACTAGTTTTCTGTGAGTATGGTTTCAGTGTGTCTGCCCTCTGGTGCCCTCTTGCAACACCTATCATCTTACTTGGGTTTCTCTTACCTTGGGCATGGGTTATCTCTTCATGGCTGCTCCAGCAAAGCACAGCCACTGCTCCTTACCTTGGACGAAGGGTACCTCCTCACTGCCGCCCTTCCTGACCTTCAACGTGGGATAGCTCCTCTAGGCCCTCCTGTACCTGTGCAGCCACCACTCCTTGGACGTGGGGTTGCACGTCCAAGGCAAACCATTCAATATAACAGTAATCCAAGTCTATGCCCCAACCAGTAATGCTGAAGAAGCTGAAGTTGAACGGTTCTATGAAGACCTACAAGACCTTTTAGAACTAACACCCCCAAAAGATGTCTTTTTCATTATAGGGGACTGGAATGCAAAAGTAGGAAGTCAAGAAACACCTGGAGTAACAGGCAAATTTGGCCCTGGAATGCGGAATGAAGCAGGGCAAAGACTAATAGAGTTTTGCCAAGAAAATGCACTGGTCATAGCAAACACCCTCTTCCAGTAACACAAGAGAAGACTCTACACACGGACATCACCAGATGGTCAACACCGAAATCAGATTCATTATATTCTTTGCAGCCAAAGATGGAGAAGCTCTATACAGTCAACAAAAACAAGACCAGAAGCTGACTGTGGCTCAGATCATGAACTCCTTATTACCAAATTCAGACTCAAATTGAAGAAAGTAGGGAAAACCACTAGACCATTCAGCTATGACCTAAATCAAATTCCTTATGATTATACAGTAGAAGTGAGAAATAGATTTAAGGGCCTAGATCTGATAGATAGAGTGCCTGATGAACTATGGACGGAGGTTCGTGACATTGTACAGGAGACAGGGATCAAGACCATCCCCATGGAAAAGAAATGTAAAAAAGCAAAGTGGCTGTCTGGGGAGGCCTTACAAATAGCTGTGAAAAAAGAAGAGAGGCGAAAAACAAAGAAGAAAAGGAAAGATATAAGCATCTGAATGCAGAGTTCCAAAGAATAGCAAGAAGAGATAAGAAAGCCTTCCCCAGCGATCAATGCAAAGAAATAGAGGAAAACAACAGAACAGGAAAGACTAGAGATCTCTTCAAGAAAATTAGAGCTACCAAGGGAACATTTCATGCAAAGATGGGCTTGATAAAGGACAGAAATGGTATGGACCTAACAGAAGCAGAAGATTTTAAGAAGAGGTGGCAAGAATACACGGAAGAACTGTACGAAAAGATCTTCACGACCCAGATAATCACGATGGTGTGTGATCACTCACGTAGAGCCAGACATCCTAGAATGTGAAGTCAAGTGGGCCTTAGAAAGCATCACTACGAACAAAGCTAGTGGAGGTGATGGAATTCCAGTTGAGCTGTTTCAAATCCTGAAAGATGATGCTGTGAAAGTGCTGCACTCAATATGCCAGCAAATTTGGAAAACTCAGCAGTGGCCACAGGACTGGAAAAGGTCAGTTTTCATTCCAATGCCAAAGAATGCTCAAACTACTGCACAATTGCACTCATCTCACACGCTAGTAAAGTAATGCTCAAAATTCTCCGAGCCAGACTTCAGCAATACATGAACCGTGAACTCCCTGATGTTGAAGCTGGTTTTAGAAAAGGCAGAGGAACCAGAGATCAAATTGCCAACATCCACTGTATCATGGAAAAAGCAAGAGAGTTCCAGAAAAACATCTATTTCTGCTTTATTGACTATGCGAAAGCCTCTGACTGTGTGGATCACAATAAACTGTGGAAAATTCTGAAAGAGATGGGAATACCAGACCACCTGACCTGCCTCTTGAGAAATCTGTATGCAGGTCGGGAAGCAACAGTTAGAACTGGACATGGAACAACAGACTGGTTCCAAATAGGAAAAGGAGTACGTCAAGGCTGTATATTGTCACCCTGCTTATTTAACTTCTATGCAGAGTATATCATGAGAAATGCTGGACTGGAAGAAACACAAGCTGGAATCAAGATTGCCGGGAGAAGTATCAATAACCTCAGCTATGCTGATGACACCACCCTTATGGCAGAAAGTGAAGAGGAACTAAAAAGCCTCTTAATGAAAGTGCAAGTGGAGAGTGAAAAAGTTGGCTTAAAGCTCAACATTCAGAAAACGAAGATCATGGTATCTGGTCCCATCACTTCATGGCAGATAGATGGGGAAACAGTGGAAACAGTGTCAGACTTTATTTTTCTGGGCTCCAGAATCACTGCAGGTGGTGATTGCAGCCATGAAATTAAAAGACGCTTACTCCTTGGAAGAAAAGTTATGACCAACATAGATAGTATATTCAAAAGCAGAGACATTACTTTGCCGACTAAGGTCCGTCTAGTCAAGGCTATGGTTTTTCTAGTGGTCATGTATGGATGTGAGAGTTGGACTGTGAAGAAGGCTGAGCACCGAAGAATTGATGCTTTTGAACTGTGGTGTTGGAGAAGACTCTTGAGAGTCCCTTGGACTGCAAGGAGATCCAAGCAGTCCATTCTGAAGGAGATCAGCCCTGGGATTTCTTTGGAAGGAATGATTCTAAAGCTGAAACTCCAGTACTCTGACCACCTCATGCGAAGAGTTGACTCATTGGAAAAGACTCTGATGCTGGGAGGGATTGGGGGCAGGAGGAGAAGGGGACTACAGAGGATGAGATGGCTGGATGGCATCACCGACTCAATGGACATGAGTCTGAGTGAACTCCGGGAGTTGGTGATGGACAGGGAGGCCTGGTGTGCTGCGATTCATGGGGTTGCAAAGAGTCAGACACGACTAAGTGACTGAACTGAACTGACCTTCTTATTTTTGATGATTTCACAGTTTAGAGGAGTAATGGTCACCTATTTGTAGAAAATTCCTTAGTTGGGACATGTCTGTAGTTTTTCTTGTGATTAAACTGGTTTTATGGGTCCTGGGGAGGGAGACCAGAGAGATAAAATGCCATTCCTATTACATCGTATCAAAAGAGTGCATACCATCAACGTGACATCGCTGTTGATATTAACCTTGATGAAATATGTATGTTAGATTGCTCCACTGTAAAACTCCTCCCCTCCCCAAACCCCGTTTCGTACTGTACTCATGGAAAGAAGTCAGCCTAGGGGAGCAGGGTGTTATGCGCTCTTCCTTTGAGAGTGGAATGTCTATGGAAATTATTAGGATTTCTCCTCCATGTATGTTTATCTGTTCTCCCCCATTCATTTATTCAGCTATTTGGACTCGTGGATGTCTGTTTTGTCTGGATTATGATCCAGTGTTCACTTGGTTTTGTTGGTCTGGTTTTGGTTGTTGGGAACTCTCAGTTAGCTCCTGCGTCCCTAAGCACCATTGTATGTGTTTGGTGGTTTCTTGTTTGTTTGTTTTTTAAGCACTTTCTTTTTGGCACTAGAAGATATTCCATAATCATCCTGTATAATTCTTGCTACAGTCTTAGAATCAGCCATTTCTCTACGGGAATTTGGCTCCTTTTGTTTGAGAATGGTATAAGAAGCTGAGATCTGGGCAGTAGTTATGGCCTTTGCTACTGGGGAGAGCTTATTGCTCTCATCTTCTCTCCACTGACAGAGCAAGGGCATGTGTGTGTATATACTAACCTGCGTTATAAATGCCCATGAATGTCTATGTGCAACTGTCTATGTTAAGCTAAATGTTACTGATACTTCATTTCTTTTAATTGCTAAATATTCCATTGTGTTGCTGTACCACAATTTATCTGTTCTTCAGTTGATGGACATTTGGATGGTTTCCACTTTTTGAATATTGCAAATAATGCTGCTGTGAACATTCATTTCATATACAAGTTTTTGTGTGAGTATATATTCTCAGTTCTCTTGATAATAGAATAATTCTTGATGGAGTTGCTGAATGATATGGCAACAATATGTTTTGAGGAACCGCCAAACTATTTTCCAAAGTGACAGGGCTGTTTTATATTCCTACTAGCAATGCATGAGGGTTTCAATTTCTCCACATTCTTGCCTGCAGTTATTTTCTGTCTTTTTATTTTAGTCTTCCTAGAGGATATGAAGGGGTATCGTTATAATTTTGATTTGGATTTCCCTAACTGAATTTTTTTCATGTGTATATGAGCTATTGTTAGATCTTTTTTTTTTTTTTTTGGTGAAGTCTTGTTTAAATCTTTTGAACATTTAAAAATGTGTTTTATCACTGAGTTTTGAAATTTCTAATATATATTCTGATAAAGGCTTTTTATCAGTATTTTCTTTGCTTGTAGTCTCTGGTTTGTCTTCTTATGTTCTAAAGTGTCTTTCAAAGAATATTGGTGGTAATTCTTATTATCTTATTGATTTGCATGAACTGTGTTTGCATTCTTTAGTTATATTAGATCTTTTAACTTCAAAAATGTTTCATTTTTTTAAAGCTTTCTGAAATGGATAGTTTAAAGCATATACAAATGTAAAGAGACCAGTATAATAAACTATCCTATAGACCTATCACCTAATGTTAACAGTTATCAGTTTATAGCCAATCTCATTTCCTCCCTCATCAGATAATTCTGAATAAATCTTACTAAATAAGTTTACTGATAATTATTTTGGCATGTATTTCTAAAATATAAGAACTTAAGAAAATAAACTAGTATCATCACACAAATTCATATTATAAAATTTGAAGCTTTCAGATACTGTAGTTGGCCCACACATTTAAAAATTTTGTTTCCATTAAGACCCAAATAGGTTCATACTTTGCAGATAGTTGGTTTCTTTTTCTTTTTTCCTCTTATGCCTCTTGATCTTTGGGATACCCACTCCTTTTCGTTTCTTATTTCCTTGCCATTTGTTAAGCTGCGGTTTTTTGGTCCTGCCCCATCTTTTTGTTGATTAGCTGATTCATCCTTGCATTATACTTTTGTTTCTCAGTCCTCTATATTCCCATGTATTGGTAGTTACATCTAGGGCAGTGATCTTAATCTTGGCTGCATGTTACAATCAATTGGGGATTTTTATAAAAAAAAATTTTAGTGTTTAGGCTGTATTGTAGACTAATTAAATCTGATCTCCAGGGTAGTAGGACCTAGGCACAGTATTTTAGGCTTCTCAAGTGATTGTACTGTGTTGGTAAGGCTGAGAACCACAAAAGGTTTGATCATATTCAGATTCTCATTTCTCCTCCTTTCCTCCTCCTCTTCTCTTTAGGCAAGAATTATTCATAGGTGGAGGCACAGACTGGTCAGGAAGTGCATACCTGGTTTTCTCTTTCTGTGGTGTAGCAGCCATAGGTTTTGAGAAATCTATTTCATGAAAGGCAAAGGGGTGATTTTCTGATTTTATTATTTTTTCATTTATTAATTGAACCACTTTCATAAAAAGAAACTTCCTCAGATGTACTGTGTGGTTACCGTGACATTCTGTTCTTTAAAAAATGGCAAGATGAATATTTGGTAATATTTATTTACCAACTTGCAGGTCTCCAGTAGTAACTGATACTTTTCTTGAAATACTTTGAGTTTATAATAACACTTCCTGTTTCAGTCCATTTTTCGGTAACCATGGTCAAATTCTGGTCAAATTGTCTCATTTTTAGCCTCTGGGAGTTCTTTCAAGTCGGCTCCTGGGTCCTTTTGAAAATACACCTGCTGTCTTCATTATTAAAACAAGGAAGCTGACATATAAATAACACTGTGAACTAAAAGTTTTCCTTATTTTTGTAAAGAAAATACACGGTGCTTAGATAAAATACCACACAAAAAGTTACAATTTCTATTGGCTAGGGGGTTGAGTGGACAACTTTCTGAACATCTTTTAAGTTTTGGCTACACACATGTGGTGTACACAAAGAGGATGATACGGGCAATGTTGTTTTGCAAGCTAGTTTTGGGTACCTACCAGGTATGCTGTGGGAACAGTTCATGACCTTGCTTGTTTTTAATCTGTGTATAATTGGTAAAACTAATTTGTTTATCTTATTTTGTGTATAGATTGTTTTTGGTTTCTTATTCTTACAAATAGGGCCCCCTGGCTCCCTATTGTTTAATTAATATAGTTTTATTGAGCCATAGTTCACATATCAAACAATTCATCTATTTAAAGTGCACGATTCAGCGTTTTCTGGTATATTCAGATATGTACAACTGGAACCACAGTTAATTTTAGAATATTTTTATCACTTCAGAAAAGAAATCCTGTACTCTTTAGCTATCACTCCCTCCACCCCCATCTCAGACCTAAGCAGTGTCTAAACTTCATATCTCTATAGATTTGCCTGTTCTGGAAATATCATAAAATGTAATCATTGTAGCCTTTGTGTCTGGTTTCTTTTACTTAGCAAAATGTTTTCAAGACTTCTTCCTGTTGTAGTATGTATTGCTTTTTATTGCTGAATAATACTGAATCATATGGATATACCATGTTTGTTCATTCATCTGCTGTTGAATATTTAGGTTGATTGCATTTTTTTTGGCTGTTAAGAGTGATATTGCTTTGAACATTTATGTACTTTTTTTTTTTTTGGTGTGTGAACATATGTTTTCGTTTCTCTTGCGTATATACCGAGTAGTGAAATTGCTGAGACTGATGATAACTCTGCTTAAGGTTTTGAGGAACTGCCAGTTTTCCAGAGTAGCTGTACCGTTTTACATTCTTAACAGTAACGTATGAGACTTCTGGTTCCTCCACATTCTTTGACACTTGTTATTATCTATCTTTTTGATTATAGCTGCCCTCGTGAGTGTAAAGTGATACCTCGTTATGGTTTTGGTTTGCGTTTCCCTTATGACTCATGTTGGATGTCAAGCATCTTACATGTGCTAATGTATGTGCAGAACTGAAAGAATATTTGGAGGTTAGTTTCTGTGTGTACATAGAGCTGCCTGTGACATAGGTTCTCTGTTGCTATGTAGAATTTCCAGTCTAATTGTTTACAAAGATAGCACCGTGAAGTACATTCTGATTCGAAAGTGAACAGATAAATGGCCTGTTTTAGTAAAGACAAGACCCACAGTTAAGTATCAGGTGCTTACTATGTGGAGGATAGGGGCGGGTGTGTTTCAAAAAGCTGCCATAACAAATTTCCGAAGACTTTGAGAGCTAAAGGAGAACTGTCGTCTCCCACAGTTCTGGAGGGTAGCAATCTGGAGTAAGTGGTGGCGAGCCTCTGCTGGCTCTTGGAGGCTGCCGGCAGTCGTGGGTGTCCCTTGGCTTGCGGTTGCATCATCCCGGTCTCTGCTAGGCGGCCCTGTGGTGCTGCTGCCCCTGTGTGTTTCGTGTCGTTTTCCCCCTTCTTCAGCGGGTGCCCGTCATTGGATTAGAGGCCATTCACAGATACTGGTGGGGCTTCCCTGGTGACTCAGATGGTAAGGAACTCAGCTGCAATGCAGGAGACCCAGGTTCAGTCCCTGGAAGGGGAAGATCCCTTGCAGGAGGGCATGGCAGCCCACTCCAGTATCCTTGCCTGGAGAATTCCATGGACAGAGGAACCTGGCGGGCTACAGTCCAAGGGGTTGCAAGGAGTTGGACACAACTTAGTGACGAAACCACCTCCGGTACCGGTGGACATGGATTTTTAATGGACACTCTTCAACCTAGAACAAGAGACTGAGGGATGGCATTCTAGACAATAATAAGAACCAATAAATGTTCTGTGTTTAAAATAGATGAGAGATGAGGTTGGAGAGTAATTCGTGGTAATGTTTTGAACCATAGTAAATTGCATGGGTTTTTTTCCGCCCCCTTGAGAGCCAAGGGGAGGTTCAAGGGTTTTAAATTTAAAATTCACATAGTATAGTGGCTGTGTTTGTTGTATTCATGGCTGAATATTAATTTTGAAATAGCTTTTCTATATTTGAGGAAATCACCAGGTTATGAATCTTCCAGCCCATCTTTAAAATTGGTGTTCAAGTTTTTAGCACCCCCTGCTACTAGGATGTGGCGAGCTGACCATGGTTTTGCTTCTAAAATATACCCCTATAAAATAGACTTCAATTCAGTGAGCAATAAGAGACGTGGAGTTGCCATGTGGACAGCAAGTACATGGAGGTATGTTTTAAACTGACCAAGTAGAAGCCACAGAACATAGTTTCCAAACCAAATACGTGCTAGAGGTGGTGAGCTGTAGACAGGACTCTGGGAATCTCTGAAGTTGAAGGAAGCACAGAGGAGTAGTTTGAAGAGCAGAAAATTGAGACCCACCTCTTCTCAGAGCCTCAGCATCTTCTCAAACCCCAGGTGGCCCTAGTTGCTGAGTAAATAGAACTTCTAAGAGGTGAATTTGCTATTTTATAGACTTGATTTCCTGAAAAGTTGGCAGTTAATTAAATTGTCTTCCTCAAGGATAACTTCTGTTTGACTTTTTTTTTAAATTGTATTTATTTGGCTGTGCTGGGTCTTAGTTGTGGCATGTGGAATCTAGTTCCCTGACCAAGGATCAAACCCGGGCACCCTGCATTGGTAGCACAGAATCTTAGCCAGTGGGCCACCAGGGAAGTCCCTCGCCTTGACTGTTGATGGAACTTGGTTATTTATTAAAACGCTTACAGTTACTTAAGCATGTCCTCTTCCAGTCCCAGTTTATCAGTAATAGATGCTATCTAAGTTGGTACCCAGCTCTTTCTAAACAGCATGAATGAAGAAGGATCATGTTACAGTGCAAGGCGTGCAATCTGGGTGAAAAGCTCGTGTAGCAGAATTTGGTACCGAAAGCAATACTCAGGGGCTTAGTTAGCAGTTTTTAAGTATAGCAAATATGTGTCTTAGCTCCAAGGAAAGCCTTGATTGTGAACACACACTGCCTGAGACTGAGAGCCTGGGTGAGTGTGGGGTCACCCCGGGGGGCCCTCCTGCCCCACCTGACCAAAGCATTTCAGAACGGGGAAATGCCAAGGACGCTTGTGTAGACCACGCTTGTCACTGACTTGGCAGTGCTGTGATGGCTTGTCCACACCACTGGTCAAAGCAGCTAAACTTTTGACGTACATGTTTGTCACAGGAAACACTTTAAGTTGCGGAGGGAAAGGATTTCGCTTGACTTCTATCCCCAGGCCACCCTTCTAGCCCCGTGACCTTGTCTCAGTGGTGTCTATGCAGTGCTGTTACGGTGGATTGGTGTGGGTAGACTCTCTCCTTCCTCTGCCCAGTCCCCAAATAATTCATGGGTGTGGCTTTGCCATTTGTTCAGTTGAACCAAAAACATGTTCCATTTTAAAGACGGTCATTAAGGAATAATCCAAATTTTTGGTTCAAATATTCAGTTGTTCAGTTGAACAAAGAATGTGTTTTATTTTAAAGATGATTATTAAGGAGTTAACCAATTTTGGGTTCAGTTGTTTCTCTAGCACTCTCCAGTGAGAGTCTTAAAAATAGGACAGGAAAACCCTCATTTTCTTTCTTTCTTTCTTTTTTTTTTTTTTTTTTGGCTTTGAGTCATGTAAGATTTTAGTTCCCTGACCAGGGATGAAATCATGCCCTCTGCAGGGGAAACTTGGAGTCGCAACCACTGGACCGCCAGGCAATTACCAATTCTCATTTCTTGGTATTACCTTTTTGGAAAACAGTGTAAAGGCCAATATAATCCAATTTAATGACCTCTTTTCTTCCCTGATTGCAAGATTACTTGTTCATTATAGAAAATTTAGAAAGTGACAAGAAGAAAAAGCCTTTTTCCCTATGGCCACATTGTGGTGTTAGACTCTAGGTTTAGTCTAGTATGGTAGGTGCTTTTACAAGGTTGGATCATGTCTGTTTATATCCTGTTATGCTTTAAGATTTTCTGTATTGGAAATTTGGGCTATGAAGTACATATCATAAAATAGGCCCCTTTAAAGCATACAGTTGGGCTTCCTGGTAGCTCAGATGGTAAAGAATCTGCTTGCAGTGTGGGAGACCTGGGTTTGATCCCTGGGTCAGGAAGGCCCCTTGGAGAAGGGAATGGCAACCCACTCCAGTTTTCTTGTCTGAAGAATCCCATGAACAGAGGAGCCTGGCGGGCTATAGTCCTTAGGGTTGCAAAGAGAGCAACTAACACTTCTTTCACTTGCAGCGTTTTTCAGTGTATTCACAAGGCTAGGAACCATCACCACTATCTAATTCTGGAACATTTTCATTATCCCAAAGAGTAAATAAACTCACAGCATTAACAGGCACTGCCCTTCCCCTTCCAGCTTCTTCCCAGCTGCTGGCAACCATTAATCTTTCTGTTTCTATGGATTTGCCTATTCTAGATATTTCATGTAAATGGAATTATACGTGTCCTCTTTGACTTAGCATGCTATTCTCTAGGTGCATCTATGTTGTAATATGTACTTCATTTCTTTCTTTTCTTTTAAAATCAATTTTTGGCTTTGCTGGATCTCTGCTGCTGCACATGGGCTTCCTCGTTGCAGAGAGCAGGGACTAATCACTAGCTGTGGTGCAGGCTTCTCATTGTAGTGTCTTCTCTTATTGGGGAGCAGGGGCTGTAGGGCGCACAGGCTTCAGGAGTTGTGGCCCACAGCCCTGGAGCACAGGCTCAGTAGTTGTGGTGCACGGGCTTAGTTGCCCCTCAGCATGTAGAATCTTCAGGATATTCCCATTCCAGGGATCGAGCCTATGTCTCCTGCATTGCAAGGCAGATTTTTAACCACAGGACCACTGGGGAAGCCCTACTCCATTTTTTTTTCTATAACTCTGATAATATTCCAGTGCATGAATATAGCATGTATTGTTGACCTATTCATTAGTTCCAGTTACTATAAGACCCCATAGACCCAGTAGAAGAACTGCTGCAGATCTGGAGGACTAATTCTTATGGGAAATATTTTATCATTATTTACTTGGGAATCAACCTTTATTTTTCTTCTCCAGATGCTATTTTTTTACTTTTAAATAAGCTTTAATTGGGGGAGTGGGATGGTCTGCTACCACTTTTGAAGGCCTCTACAATTTTGAACATTTTTCACGTCTTTTAGGTAAGTCATTTCTTTTATTTCCCACAGGAATTCTGAAAAGTTTTATTTTACTCATTCTCACAAAATCAGGGGGAATTTTTTTTTTTTTAAGATGTAAAATGCACCATCTACTGTATTCCTATAAGAAAGGCTTCCATTTTGAATAGACAAAATGGAAACCTAATTCTCTGCTTAGTTTCACATTTCTGATCCCTGGAAAACTTTTCTACTGGCTAGTTTCTCATTTCATATATCATAAGCCTGATTTCTCCTCCACTTACCAGACAGGTCTAAGGAAAGGGGCTGTGGGTGTATTTGCGTCACGATCCGCAACCTCTAGCCCTGCACACTTCGTGTCAGATATCTGGTGGGGCAGCATAGGGTGGTAGGGGTTTTTCTGGAAGCTAGCAATTTTAATATTGCTCAGCTGCTAAGTCCTGTCCAACTCTTTGCAACCCCGTGAACTGCAGCATGCCAGGCTTCCCTGTCTTCCACTGTCTTCCTGAGTTTGCTCAAACTTACGTCCATTGAGTCAGTGATGGCCATCCAACCAGCTCGGCCTCTGTTGCCCCCTCCTCTTTCCCTCAGTCTTTCCCAGCATCAGGGTCTTTTTCAATGAGTTGGCTCCTCTCCTCAAGTGGCCAAAGTAAGTATTGGAGCTTCAGCACCAGTCCTTCCAATGAATATTCAGGGTTGATTTCCTTTAGGATTGATTGGTTTGATCTTGCTCTTGGATAAGACTCTAAAGAGTCTTATCTAGCACCACAGTTCGAAAGCATCAATTCTTCAGTGCTCAGCCTTTTTATGGCCCAAATCCCACATTCACACATGTCTACTGAAAAAACCATAGCTTTGACTATACAGACGTTTGTCAGCAAAGTGATGTCTCTGCTTTTTAATACGCTGTCTAGGTTTGTCATAGCTTTTCTTCCAAGGAGCAAGTGTCTTTTTATCCTGCGGCTCCAGTCACCATCCTCAGTGAAATCTGACACTTTCCATTTTTTCCCCATGTATTTGCCATGAAGTGATGGGACCAGATGTTATGATCTTTTATTTTGGATGTTAAGCCAGCTCTTTCACCTTCATCAAGAGGCTCTTTAGTTCCTCTTCACCTCCTGCCATTAAAGTGGTATGACCTGCTTATCTGAGGTTGTTGATATTTCTCCTGGCAGTCCTGATTCCAGCTTGTGAGTCATTCAGCCCAGCATTTCATATGCACTCTGCATATAAGTTAAAAAAGCAGGGTGACAGTACTCCTTTCCCAATTTGGAACCAGTCCATTGTTCCAGGTTCGGTTCTAACTGTTGCTTCTTGTCCAGCACACAGGTTTCTCAGGAGGCAGGTAAGGTGGTCTGGTATTCCCATCTTTTCAAGAATATTCCACAGTTTGTTTTGATCCACACAGTCAAAGGCTCTAGCATAGTCAGTGAAGCAGAAGTAGATGTTTTTTTGAAATTTCCTTGCTTTTTCTATGACCCAGTGGATGTTGGCAATTTGATCTCTGATTCCTCTGCTGCTGCTGCTAAGTCGCGTCTAACTCTGTGCAACCCCATAGATGGCAGCCCACCAGGCTCCCCTGTCCCTGGGATTCTCCAGGCAAGAATACTGGAGTGGGTTGCCATTTCCTTCTCCAATGCATGAAAGTGAAAAGTGAAAATGAAGTCACTCAGTCGTGCCCCACCCTCAGCGACCCCATGGACTGCAGCCCACCAGGCTCCTCCGTCCATGGGATTTTCCAGGCAAGAGTACTGGAGTGGGGTGCCATTGTCTTCTCTGCTACCTTTTCTAAATCCAGCTTGCATATCTGGAAGTTCTCTCCATTCACATACTGCTGAAGCCAGCTTGAAGGATTTTGAGCATTACTTTGCTAGCTTGTGAGATGAGTGCAATTGTGCAGTAGTTTGAACATTCTTTGGCATTGCCTTTCTTTGGGATTGGAATGAAAATGACCTTTTCCAGTCCTATGGCCACGGCTGAGTTTTCCAAATTTGCTGGCATATTGAGTGCAGCTTTTCACAGCATCATCTTTTAGGAGTTGAAATAGCTCAACTGGAATTCTATCACCTCCACTAGCTTTGTTGGGAGTGATGCTTCCTAAGGCCCACTTGACTTCGCACTCCAGGATGTCTGGCTCTGTCTGGATGAGTGACCACACCATCGTGGTTATATGGGTCATCATGAGCTTTTTTGTATAGTTCTTTAGTGTATTCTTGCCACCTCTGCTTAATCTCTTCTGCTTCTATTAGGCCCATCTTGTTTCTGTCCTTTATGTGTCTATCTTAGCAAGAAATGGTCCCTTGGTGTCTCCAGTTTTCTTAAAGAGATCTCTAGTCTTTCTCATACTGTTGTTATCTGTTTCTTTGCATTGTTCATTTAAGAAAGCTTTCTTATCTTTCCTTGCTGTTCTCTGGAACTCTGCCTTCAGTTGGATATATCTTTCCCTTTCTTTTTTTGCCTTTCCCTTCTCTTTTTTTCTCAGCTGTTTGTAATGCCTCCTCAGACAACCACTTTGCCTTCTTTTCTTTTTCTTGGGGATGGTTTTGGTCACCACCCCCTGTTCAATGTTATGAACCTCCATCTATACTTCTTCAGGCACTCTACAGGATTTAGTCCCTTGAATCTTTTCGTCACCTCCACTGTATAATTATAAGGGATTTGATTTAGGTCATAGCTGAATGGCCTTGTAGTTTCCCTACTTTCTTCAATTTGAGCCTTGAATTTTGCAATAAGGAGCTGATGATCTGAGCCACAGTCAGCTCTTGGTCTTGTTTTTGTTGACTGTTTAGAGCGTCTCCGTCTTCGGCTGCGAATAATCAACCTGATTTCAGTATTGATCATCTCGTGATGTCCATGTGTAGAGTCGTCTCTTGTGTTGTTGGAGGAGCGTGTTTGCTATGACCAGTGTGTTCTCTTGGCAAAGCTCTGTTAGCCTTTGCCCTACTTCATTTTGTACTCTAAGGCCAAACTTGCCTGTTACTCCAGGTATCTCTTGACTTCTTCCTTTTGCATTTCAGTCCCCTAGGATGAAAAGGATACATCTTATTTCGGTGTTAGTTCTAGAAGGTCTTGTAGGTCATCACAGAATCATTCAAGTTCACCTTCAGCTTTAGTGGTTGGGGCATAGACTTGGATCACTGTGATGTTGAATGGTTTTCCTTGGAAAATAACTGAGGTCATTCTGTCATTTTTGGGACTTCAACCAAGTACTACATTTTGGACTCTTTGTTGACCCTGAGGGCTACTCCGTTCCTTCTTAGGGATTCCTGCCCACGCTAGTAGATATAATGGTCATCTGAACTAAGTTCACCCACAGCTGTCCATCTTAGTTCATTGATTCCTAAAATGTCGATGTTCACTCTTGCCATCTCCTGTTTGACCACATCCAATTTATCTTGATTCATGGACCTCACATTCCAGGTTCCTATGCAACATTGTTCTTTACAGCATTGGACTTTACTTTCACCACCAAATACAACCGCAGCTGGGTGTTTGTGCTTTGGCTTGGCCTCTTCACTCTTTCTGTAGTTACTTCTCTGCTCTTCTCCAGTAGGATATTGGACACCTACCAACCTGGGGGGCTCATCTTTCAGTGTCATATCTTTTTGTGTTTTCATACTGCTCATGGGTTTCTCAAGGCAAGAATTCTGAAGTGGTTTACCATTCCCTTCTCCAGTGGACCACGTTTTGTCAGGCCCTAACTAGCAAGGACATGCCCTTCAGCCCTGGTTGTCCCACTGCTGGTCCTCGTTGATCGTGTGAAACCTTCACTGGCTGTCAAGTGTTGACCAGCGGGTGGCCCGGGGTGGAGGCAGAGGCCCTGCTGGAGTGGCTGGGAAGGGGGTCCAGGGGAGGGAGCCAGTGTTGGAGGACACCCAGGAATGGAGGGCTCTTCTGTCTCTCTGCTGCCAGTGGCTGCCCTGGGGCCAGTCCGCTGCTGGTTTAGCTATAGGCTGTATGAATGTGAATCTTAAGATATCCTGTTGATCTCTGACTTGGTGTTTGTCCAACCAGCTCCCTCTAACTGGATCCCCCAAATGCTTATTCTCACTGCAGCCCCACTCACTAGGGGGTGTATGACAGGTCAGTTCAGAGTAGAAATAGGGGTTTGCTGTGTTTATTTTAATCACAGTATGTGTTCATTTTGCACCTTTAAGAAAAATTAACTATATAATCTATTGCCAAGGTCCTTCCTAGGGCCTAGAAGCAGTTCATGCAAGCAAGTACTTAGAAGCTTAAAGAAATTATTGGGAAATTGAACTTCTGATATTTACCTTAAAAAGAAAGAAGGCAGATATTGAGGGAAAGAGAAAATGTGGATATGTTTTTATTATAGTATCCTCTTTTTGCCTTGGGTTGGAAAAGGTAGATAAAGTCACTTCATTAGTTATTGCCTTTACGCAGAATTATATTGGCAGCTTCGTCAGGCTTCTGAGCCCATGTCTTCCCCATTTCCTGTAGTTGTTTGGAGTGGTGATCCTGGCCGCATTTTATGCATCCACTTGGGTTGCTTCTACTCTTTGATGATTGTGAATAATGCTGCTGTGAACATAGGTGTCCAGATATCTCTGACTCCCTGCTTTCCATTCTTCTGGGTAGGTATCCAGGAGTGCAGTGGCTGGATCATATGGTAATTCTATTCTTTTATTAGATTTTGAGGAACTGCCATACTGTTTGCTGTAGAGGCTGCACTATTTTACATTCCTCCCAGCATGTATGAAAGTTCTAATTTTTCTACATCTCGCCAAGACATGTTGTTTTCATTTTTTATTTTTTTTTATTATAGCCATTCTAGTAGGTACGGAGTGTTATCTCACTGATTTTGATTTGCATTTCCTTAATGTCTAATGGTTTTGAGCATCTTTTCATGTGACACACATACTTCTAAAAACATCCAGAAAGATCCACCAAAGCTGACAGTGGTTTCTTTCAGCACTTGGGGGAATAACTGGTTTGAAAGTTCTCACCTAATCAATAAGATCCCTAACTTTGCATCATTTAGAGAGTGTGTATGTGGGTGTGTGTAGCCAGTGTTTCTGTTAGTAAACTATAGAACAAGTTCATGCTGGTTAATATCTTCATCTGATTGAGGTACATAAAAGTAAACTGAGCACTTGAACAGGGTGGAGAGGTTTATTGACCCAAAGAATTGATATAGTTCTGTGCCTTCTGAAAGATGAGTGTCATCTTGCTACAAAGTAAGGATTAGATTGCTTTCAGTCTGAACCATTACATTTCTTCTAATTGTACAGGGAAATGAGGCAGTTTATTTGATCAAGGGCTCAAGAGCATGAGCTCTGAAATCTGACAGCTGGGGTTTAAATCATTTCTCCATCACTTCACTGTCTATCCAGCTTCAAATACTGTGTAACTTCTCCATGTCTAATTTACCCATCTATAAAATGGGATGTTACCTCATGGGGTTTGTGTGGATTAACTGAGTTAAAATAGATTAAACATTTGGGACAGTGCTGCCATTAGAAAGCACTCAAATGTTATTACTCTTAATTTATTACCAAAAAAGGGCCCGTGTAGTTGGAGCGAGAGTGCCACAGATGACGGGCCTCTCACCTGGAGTCTTCAGGGCTCTCCTTAGGGGCTTTGTGGGTTTTGTTGTTTTGTTTGTTGGCCACCCCACGGGCATGTGGGATCTTAGTTCTCCAGAAAGGGATCGAGCATGCACCCCTTGGATTGGAAGCATGGGAATTCTGAAGCACCAGGGAAGTCCTTACTAGGGACTTCGGATTGTGTCCCAAGTACAATGAGTTTGTTAGCTCAGCTTTTAAAAATCAGTCTAGCCCAATGGCTGTCCAATAGAAAGCTAGTTCAGGCCACTTATATAGTTTAAAATATTCTAGTAGCCATGTTAAAAAAGCAAAAGAGAAATGAAAAATATTTTTTATATTTTTTATATTTTATTTAAACCAGTATATTACAGTTTTAACATGTAATCAGTATTTTTAAAATTGAGGGTTTATATTTTTTGTACTAACTAACTGTTCAAATTCTGCTGTTTGTTTTATACTTAAGCTCATCTTGGACATGGATTAGCCACATTCCCAGTGCTTAATAGCTACATGTAGACTTTGGATGATGAAGATCTATGAGAACAACGGAAACAAAAGTGAATATGGGAGAGCATGTCGCGCAGTAGTCCAGAGAGAGATGCTGGAGGCAGTGAGGTGGCAGAGAAGAAAACGGCTGGCAGGCCCAGGGCGTTAGGTAGGAGGTAGTGTGTGTAGGTGGACTTCCGCTGATGAGCTCAAGGGAAATGCAGGTGCAGTTCCCAAGGCTGAGTGCACGGTTCCTAGCGTACATGACTGTAGATGGTCTTGCCAACCAACTGAAATGTAGTAACAGAGGAGAAAGGGACTCACTCGCTACTGGGCTTGGACCCAGGGGTCAGGTTTCAGGCATCGCTTGAAGAAGATGATTGTCTTTGTCTGTGACTTCGAGGTCTGTGTGAGTGGAGGGTGACTTGGACTGTTCTTTATCTCAGTTGCTCTAATCACGACTTTTATGGAATCCTAAATTATAGTCGCCTCCCCGTGTAAGAGAGTGTATCTTGTAACAGTTGAGGATGGCTAGTAAGTTGTGAGGACTGGGAGATCTGTGTGCTACACTGGAAGCTGAGATTCCCCCTGGATGTTTGTTCAGTTTAACCACTCTGTTGTGTCCAGCTCTTTGTGACCCCATGGACTGCAGCACGCCAGGCTTCCCTGTCCTTCACTGTCTCCCAGAGTTTGCTCAGACTCACGTTCGTTGAGTCCATTCACTGAGTCAGTCCACTGTCCATTGAGTTGGTGATGCCATAGAACCATCTCATCCTCTGTTGCCCTGTTCTTCTGCCCTCAGTCTTCTCCAGCATCAGGGTCTTTTCCAGCGAGTCTGCTCTTTGCATTAGATGGTCAAAGTATTGGAACTTCAGCTTCAGCATCAGTCCTTCCAACAAATATTTAGGATTGATTTCCTTAAGGATTGACTGCTTTGATCGCCTTGCTGTCCAAGGGATTCTCAAGAGTCCAGCATCACAATTCAAAGGCATCAGTCCTTTAGTGCTTGGCCTTTTTTATTGTCAGGCTCTAACATCCATACATGACTACTGGAAAAACCATAGCTTTGACTATGCAGACTTTGTCGGCAAAGTGATGTCTCTGCTTTTTAATACGCTGTCTAGGTTTGTCATAGTTTTTCTTCCAAAGAGCAAGCATCTTTTCATTTCATGGTTGCAGTCACCATCTGCAGCAATTTTGGAGCCCAAGAAAATAAAGTCTGTCACTGTTTCCATCATTCCTCCTTTCTAAAACCTCTAGCTGTGGTTTTTGTTTGTTTTGTTTGGCTGCGCCATGGGATCCTGATTCCTTGACCAGGGATTGAGCCCTGGCAGTGAGAGTGCAGAGTCCTGACCAATGAACTGCCAGGGAATTTGCTCCCTCTAGGTTTTATCAGTGATGAAGGTGATGTGCAGCATGGCTTGTGAGGTTGGCAGTGATCTGGTCTGTCTGTGTATGTTGATCCCCTTGAGTTGAAAGTTCATTTCACAGGGATGGTTTGAACGTTATCCAAGTAGTTATAATGGTAACATTTAAGAGAAATATATATTAAGGTAGATATTTTTAAAAATTATCTTGTATTTGAAATTTGTACCATTATTTATTAGAAATGTAATTGGTACATGCAGTATAGAATTTTTGTTTTTTTAATTAATGTAGCTGGTTGTCTGTAGACAGATGTAAGAGAACAAAGTTCCTGGGATGATTTATCCATAGCTGGCAACAACTGGTTCCTGTTCCCCTAAAATGTGTTGAGCTGTGTTTGTAGGAAGTTCCTTTCATGTCTGATGGTTTTTCTTCTGCTCCTGTGGGAGTGAAGAATAGGCAGAATGACTTCATTCTTACAACCCCTCCTCAAAGATTGAGTTTGATTTTTGTGTTCGGGAGGTTGTTGTTGTTTGTGTGTGTCTGCGTGTGAACAAAGTGTGCTGGCATCAGAGTATTGAATGTCCTACTTTTAATTTTGCTGGCTTTTATAATGCTTGTGACTTTCTACGAGTACTTTTTTAAAAAATGTGTGTGTCACTTCATTTGTGTCCGACTCTTTGCAACCCTATGGACTGTCGCCCGCCAGGCTCCCCTGTCCACAGGGATTCTCCAGGCAAGAATACTGGAGCAGCCCAGGGATCAAACCTGCTTCTCTTTGTCTCTTGCTTTGGCAGATGGATTCTTTACCGCTAGTGCCACCCGGGAAGCCCTTTTTATATCTATTCATGATAAATATTTCTGTATATCACTGTAGACTTTTTAGTGAATCTGGAATTTGTTTCCTTTGCTCCCACTGAAGAGGGTGCCTAGACTGTATCCCCAGCACTACCCTATCATCTTCAGAAATGCACACGTTCAGTAAGGAGGACTTGGAGTCTAGGGTCATGCATGTCTTATCCATCATCTGGAGCACGGGAGCCAGTGTAACATTCAGGAAGAGGTTACTTGTGACACTCCTTGCAAATAATCACATCACTGTGGTTAATAATCACCAGTCTGGTGGGAGAACAAAGATCAGTGAAGAGATCATGAAATGACATTGCTTTCTCTTCCAGAATTAGGTCAGCTCAGGGGCTATGGAAATGGGGACGCTTTTCACAGTCTTGAGGGTATGTCTGGAGCAAGTATGTGAGGGAAGTATATTGAAGATGATGGGAGATGTGAGCAGTACCAGATCATTGATTACCTCCTGCACCAGGTAGAAGTTTGGAATTTTGAAGACACCCAAGAAAAGTAACTTCCAGCAGGAGGGCAGTTACTGGGCTGGAAGAAAGGATTCAATCAGACCCTTGCTTCAGATGTTTCAGAATTGATGGGACCCGAGCAGTCGGTATAAAGAAAAAGTCATCAGCGGTAGATTTATCTACAGAGCATGGATTACACCACACCCATAGGGGATTGGGCTTCTCTGTTGACCCAGTGGTAAAGAATCCGCCTGCCAATGCAGGAGGCACAAGAGGCATGGGTTCAATCCCTGGGTCAGGAGGATCCCCTGGAGAAGAAAAGGGCAACCTACTCCAGTATTCTTGCCTGGGAGATTCCAAGGACAGAGGAACCTGGCAAGCTACAGTCAATGATAAGGTCACAAAAGAGTTGGACACAATTTATCAACTAAACAACAGCAACCATAAGGGGTCAGCTGAAATACGGTTTTATGGAGGGTGGAAGGAGGACTTCTGTGGCAGAGGAAATCTGATATGTAAAGTTCAAAGGAAGATTCTCAGTTCTTTATTTTGGTATTTTAGATTGAAGAGGGACAAGAAGAAACTATTGATTATGATGGCTTCACGAATGTATACACAAAGGCAAAACTGATCAAATTTTGTGCAGTTCGTTGTGCTTCAGTAATATTTCAAGGTTTAAAAAAACAAGGCTATTACCTAGTAATATCGACCTTAGTTATTTTTAACAGCTTTATTGAGATAAAATTCACATACTATGTAATTCGCCCATTGGAAGTGTACAGTTCAGTAGTTTTGAATGTCAACAGGTATGTGCAGCCATCACCACATCCCCTCAGAGAGAAACTTCCAGCTGTTGTCCTCCACCCTCCCACTCTCACCTGCCCTTTGCAACCACTCGTTTACTTCTTGTCTCCATAGAATTCTCCATAACGGATATTTCATATGCGATATGTAGTCTTTTGTGACATGTCTCTACAACGTATCTCTGCAACGTGGATGAACCTTACGTTAAGTGAAAGAAGCCAAAGTTTTCCAAGGTTCATTCACGTTGTAGAGATATGTCAGTTCTTCATTCCTTTTTATGGCCGAATGAAATCTCATTGAGTAGCTGTTCCACAATCTGTTTATCCATTCATCAGCCGATGCACACTTACATTGCTTCCACTTCGGTCTAAATTTAATTCATTGCTTGCCATCAGAGAGCAGTAAGATCTTTGCAGTTATCCTGTTATTCTTTCCTTGCTGTTTTCTACATTTGGATGAATATTTTAAAATGTTGAATATTTGGGATTTTTAAGTCCTAAATGTATAAAAAGGAGGAATCTGACCAAGACATTTCCTATGAGGCTTTAATTTACTTCAATACTTTCTTTCTCCTCCAACTGGAATTTAAACTCTCCAGTCATAGAGAAATATTTCCTTTTTGGTTTGAGTAAAACAAATGTATTTAGAAATAAGAATTGGGGTTTGTTAAGAGATTCAAGAAAATGTTAGAAATGAGCAATGAATGTGTTTTTGTTTTTAACTTCTTACACAAGGCTGTTTAAAAGAAAACATTTAGTGGCTGAGCTAGATGGCTGCTGCTGCTGCTGCTGCTGCTAAGTCGCTTCAGTCGTGTCCGACTCTGTGTGACCCCATAGACGGCAGCCCACCAGGCTCCTCTGTCCATGGGGTTTTCGAGGCAGGAACACTGGAGTGGGTTGCCATTGCCTTTTCCGGAGCTAGATGGGAGAGGTGGAAAATACAAGATGTTCTAGGAGCGGAGAGGAGACAAGAACCTAGAGGTGGATGGTTTCTGTGTCAGATACTAGGAGCCTTTGTCTTTCTTCCTAGTGAATGCAGGATGAGTCAGAACGTTAGAACTCACCAAGTGTTAAGTTGTGTTTACTCTGTGAGAGTTCCGTGGCTTGCAGTGTCATGATAGAATTGAGTAGTCCTGTAGCATGTCCAGGTGCCTACCTGGTAGATTTAGAACTGGTTACCATAGCATTGCTCAGTCACTTAGGGGTTGGAAACCCTACTGGGATTTGTGAATCTGACGAGGTTACTGACAGTAGACAGACTTCTCCCATCTCTTAGTTGTAATCACCCCCATAAAGCTTTGAGTTGGCATCCATTTATGTCTAGGTCAAAACCACCTAGGTTGTGTTGTTAAATTGTTCTCAACTATATACCAAGATTGATGCTTGACTTTTTTAGAGTTAGTTTTTTTTTTTCCTTCTGGTTTTAAAGTCAGGTTTACATACAATAAAAATTTTTTTATATATGATAAAAATTTACCATTTTTAACATATAAAAGCTGTAGTTTCTAATTCTTAGAGATTTTATACATGGGATAGTTGACAACCAATAGCATTTATCATTAATTAGGAGTAGGATGAGTAAATCTTATAAGTATAAACTTTACATAATATATGCAGTGAAAGACTTGGACATTTCCTCAATTTTAGTTAAAAATTTACTTGTGTTATTTATTTATGTCTGTGTATGTATATTCACATACAAATACATACCTGTCTGTGTGTGTACATATATCAGTGTATATATAACATGTATCACTTTGCCAGTGGGTCTTTTGGAGACATTAGTTTCATGAGCATTGTTGCAGGTTTAGTCAGCATTGTTTATAAGCCATGAGTATTTAACTTTCATAGTGATTTCTCTTAAAAGTTAATGAGTATAAGCTAAATTATGTGACGACTACTGTATTTAGTGAAAAAAATTGCCTTTGGGAAAATTAATGATGTTTATTTAAATTATCATACTAAATTAGCACTTACCCCTATTTTCTACACACCTCTTCCACCGTCTCTAGCCGCCTCAGTACCCCTGCCCCTCAAGATACCCAAGTTTCCTTGAAGTGAAGTGAAGTGAAATCGCTCAGTCATGTCTGACTCTTTGCTACCCCATGGACAATAGCCTACCAGGCTCCTCCGTCCATGGGATTTTCCAGGAAAGAAAACTGGAGTGGGCTGCCATTTCCTTCTCCAGGGGATCTTCCCAGCCCAGGGGTGGAACCCAGGTCTCCAGCTTTGCAGACAGACGCTTTACCGTCTGAGCCCCCAGGGAAGCCTTAAAGCTCTACTATTAGAGTGACTTTCATTTAAAAGCTAAATTTTAAATGGCAGATGTCTTTCCTGCTGTTCTAATTATTTAAATTGGAATGAGTTAAGTAATTTTTAAGAATTCTGTTAAGTGACACAGAAAACCATTTATTGGTATTATAATTTAAAAAATATAAGTAGATTTCTGTTTAAAGTTTTTTTGTTTTTTTTTAAAAAGGCATTACATGTTGTATATTACCTATTTCATGGCATTATGGAAGGTTTCCTGTTTTTTGGCCCTTATTAAAAATTATATCTCATCCAACATTACATGCACAGCAAACTTACCTCTAGAACAGGTAAACACTGTTATACAGAATACTGTTCCTATTAAGTTATATTAGTATTTCCTCCTGAGAACTAGTCACTTCATTTATGAACTATTTGAATCTCTTTTTTAGGTACTGGGGATAGTACAATAAACAAAAAACATTCCTGTTCACACTGAGCATGCTTTCTAGTGACTGAGAAGACAAATTAAATTTTACGTAGTCAGTTAAGTGTTTTGAGTTAAAAACAAAATAACAACAACAAAAAATGAAGCTTTATGATTTAAACGGTAGCTGTAATTTGAGACAAAGATCATTGTGCTTCTAGACCTCACCCACTGGAAATTCACCGTGTCAAAGCTTACCTATGAAAATACTAACAGTTCCATTCACAAATAGGGGTTAACCTTATTTAAAATGGAAAAACAATTAAAAGTTCATCTCCAGACAAACCTTGCTGTAGATTTCAATCTGCACTCAGCAGACAAAATAAAAGCATGAAATGTACTATGTAAGATTAACATTCCTTTAGAAGAAATTGCTTAAAGTTTAGTAGGAAATTGCCATTAAAACTTACTCAGTGTGTTTCTTGATGGTTTACTGTGTCCTAGGGGGTGGACACGTCTGAGTGACTTCACTTTCACTTTTTACTTTCATGCATTGGAGAGAGAAATGGCAACCCACTCCAGTGTTCTTGCCTGGAGAATCCCAGGGATGGGGGAGCCTGGTGGGATGCCGTCCATGGGGTCGCACAGAGTTGGACACGACTGAAGCAACTTAGCAGCAGCAGCAGGGGGCCAGAAAACATTTTCAAGGGCTGTCCTTCAAATTTTGCAATAAAATTGATGAGTAAGTGCTTTATTATAAACTAATAGAAGCTTAGTTTGTTTTACTTTTCAAGAAAAACTTGTTACAGTTCTTAGGAGCAAAAGATAGTTGAATTTGATTTATACTGATGAGGTGTATGCCTGCAGTTTATAGTATGATAAAATTTAGTTACTGTTCTAACAGCCTTTTGTTATATTATCATGCATGTGTAATAACGCAGCTACAGGAAAGACAGTTTCCAGTTGTACTTTTTTCCAATCCATTCTAGGCTTAGAAGACTCTTAGTATAGAGGCACTTCTTTTTATATTTTCTACTGTTCAGGAATTGATAAACCACACTTAGATTAGTCTTTAGTTCAAGACTCCAGGCAGGATATCTTTCTTCATTTTGCTAGCCTGCCTTGAGAGTAGTCTGTTCTGATACATCCTTTAAGCTGTAAAAGGAAGTTCTTTAAAAAGGAAAATCTTAAAAAATAAACCTTGACTTGGGCCCTTCTCCTCTGCAAGGAGCAAGTGTGACTTTGTTGGTGGTTTGTGTATGAGAAATACACGCGTCCTTGTCCTCCAGCCTCAGAACAAGCGGCTGTAGCTCTGCCCACTGGCTTTCTGTGCCTTTTGTTGTTGTTCAGTTGCCAAGTCGTGTCCGACTCTTTGCAACCCCATGAACCTCAGCACACCAGGCTTCCTTGTCCTTCACTATCTCCTGGAGTTAGCTCAGACTCATGTGCACTGACTCGGTGATGCTATCCAACCATCTCATCCTCTGTCATCCCCTTCTCCTTTTGCCTTCAATCTTTCCCAGCATCAAGGTCTTTTCCAGTGAGTTGGCTCTTCACACCAGGTAGCCAAAATATCGAAGCTTCAGCTTCACCATCAGTCCTTTCAATGAATGTTTAGGGTTGATTTCCATTAGGATTGACTGGTTGGATCTCCTTACAGTCCAGGGGACTCTCAAGAGTCTCCTCCAGCAACCAGAATTCAAAAGCATCGAGTTTTTAATGCTCAGCCTCCTTTATGGTCAGCTCTCACATCCGTACATCTTGGTTAGATCAGCTTGAAGTCAAGGACCTCTGGAGAGGCAGGAGTTAAAACCCACCAGATGCTCTCTCTGGGGCCCTTCTTGCACTTCTGTATTCCCAAACCCCAGTTAATTTTGGGGGGCTCATTTCCATCACAATTACTTAAAAACCGTCTCCTGCCCTTGCGAATAACACAGGAAACTGAAAACTTGTAATTTTGTCTCCCCCTCCTGATAGGTGCTGGATAGTTTACTAGTCCAGTATGGAGTGGTGGAGAGCTGTGAGCAAGGTACATGTCTTCTCAATTGCTTTCAAATTTGTAAAAGGAAGAAAGTAGAAAGAAAACTAACTTCTTGTCCCTCTTCTTTTTTTTCTTCCTGTAGTGAACACTGACTCAGAAACTGCCGTCGTCAACGTAACCTATTCCAATAAGGAGCAAGCTAGACAGTAAGCAGTTTGAAACTTATAATCTCTATGTAATAACAAGGTTAAATATAGTACTTTTATTTTGGGCTAGTGGGTAGCAGACAACTTTATTTTGCGAAGTTTGACGTTGCAAATCTTTTTAAGTTTGAATGTCTGTTAAGAATCTACATCGGTTAAAGTTTTATTACATTTTCAATATAATGTTAATGCCAGTAATAGTTATAGTATGATGCTGAATTATATCCTGTTTGCAAAATGTTCTGCATGTGGGTATCATTGCTAAATTACATTAAAGACCTTTTTTCCCCTTACTATTGGTATGATACATACATTGCTGCTGTTCTACACGAAGCTGGTAAGTTGATCATGTGTTAAACCAACACCAGTGTTAAATGTTAAGTTTACCTGTTCACTTATTTTTCTCATGATTACCAGATGTCATTAGAAGTGTGTAGGCATGGGGCTAATGTAATTTGGTGGAAAAAAAAATATTCCAGTGCAACAGACAGGCAAAATTCCACAGATCAAAAAATTTCCCCTAGGAAAAGATAATTCTGTAGGCTTGGGAATAATCTAACAAATTGATTGACCACTGGAGAGAAGAAATGAGGTTCCCACAAATACTGCTTTTGACTGGCCTGCTCAGAACACAGACGTGGAGGGATGGCACACGGGGTGCCCAGTCGTGCTGTGTTCAGACGGAGCCAGACTGTGCTCTCTGGGCGGGGAGCAAGGGCCATGCTGACTGACCCTGAGCCCTAAAGGGCAAGGACAAAACCAGCGGCACGAGTGGGAATAGAGCTAGGTTACCAAAGGCAGCACTCGCCCATGGAGGGCCGATGAGAAGGAAGATACGGAAGATACGGCTGGGGGAAGAGCTGGAAATCTGCATAACACAAGGGGAACTTTTGTTTTTAAAAGTCAGTAATATTTACATGGTTCAGAATTTTTCAAGTCTAGATGCGTATACTGCAAATCTTCCTTCCAGTGTTGTTCCCCGACTACTTCACTTTGCTTCCTTGGAGATAACCATATAGAAGACTAGTACATCTGTGTATCTTCCTCCTTTTTTACACAGATGATACCATAGCAGTTGAGGGTTTTAAACGGATATAACATATCTCTTATGGTTGCATAGAATTTGGTTGTGTAGATGTGGAATGTCTTAGTCCCAGTTTTTAGGTCTCTTGCAGTTGTGAACAAAGATGTAGTGAATCCCTTTTGCAGTCATTTTGCAAGTGTGTAAGCACAGTCATAGGTTAAATTCTTAGAAGTAAATTTGCTAAGTCAAGAAGGATGTGCCTTTTTTGTTGGTTATTGATGAGTTATCCTTTCCAGATCTTGAGTAGTTTAAATCCACCCCCAGGACTACGAGAGTGTCCATTTCTCCTTAATTTTCCCTAACACAGGGCTCTATCAAACCTGGCCTGTCAAGTGAGTAAAAAGTAATATCTAATCATGTTAATTTCACATTTTTCTCAGAACCCAGAGTCGAGATTCACTTTTAACGCTTTGAGACTCTTAATGTATATTTAAAATGTTAATTGAAGTATAGTTGATTAGTAGTGTTGTGCTAACTCTGCTTTATAGCCAAGTGACTCAGGTTTACACATACATACATTCTTTTTTCAATATTCTTTTCCATTATGATTTATCTGAGGAGACTGAATGTAGTTCCCTGTGCCAAACAGGAGAACGTGTTTACCCATTCTAAAGGCAACAGTTTGCATCAGCCAACCCCAAATTCCTGGTCCATCCCTCCCCTGACCCTTAGCAACCACAGGTCTGACCTCCATGTCTGTAGAGACTCTTAATATTCAAATTTTCCTTCTCTTTATATCTTTCATTTATTTAACATAAATGTTAACAGTTTATATGCTTAGTCGCTTAGTCATGTCCAACTCTTTGCAACCCCATGGACTGTAGCCCACCAGGCTCCTCTGTCCATGGGATTTTTCAGGCAAGAATACTGGAGTGTGTAGCCATTTCCTCCTCCAGGGGATCTTCCTGACTCAGGGGTTGAACCTGTGTCTCTGGAGTGTCCTGCATTGGCAAGCAGATTCTTTACCACTGAGCCACCTGGGAAGCCTCAACAGTTTATATGAAGACATAGAATTGTAGTATGAGTTGTAAAATAAACTGATTTCTCACAAACTATTCTTTACTGATTTCTCACAAACTATTCTTTAATCATGATATGAGAGGAACAGGAAAATTTCACATTTTATACCTGAAGTAGAGTGAGGGTAAAAGTGTGCAGTGAGAAAGACAGGTGCTCCATTCATTTACATGATTGTGCAAAGAGCTCTGCTAAGTACTTGACAGAGCCAGCTCTCTGGTAGCTGGAAAATAAGGGATGACATGATAAACCCAAGGATATTTGAGGATTGTCGGAGGCCAGTCCCAATTGCCTTACTTGATGATTTATTATGTGAGGAAGGCAATGGCACCCCACTCCAGTACTCTTGCCTGGAAAATCCCATGGATGGAGGAGCCTGGTAGGCTGCAGTCCATGGGGTTGCTATGAGTCAGACATGACTGAGCGATTTCACTTTTTCTTTTCACCTTCATGCATTGGAGAAGGAAATGGCAACCCACTCCAGTGTTCTTGCCTGGAGAATCCCAGGGACGGGGGAGCCTGGTGGGCTGCCGTCTATGGGGTCGCACAGAGTCGGACACGACTGAAGCGACGCAGCAGCAGCAGGCACTTGGTAAAGAGGGAAATGCTTAGTCTAACAGTTATTTAGCCATATGGGAGAATGTCTGTTGGAGAATACCTACATAGCTGTACATAGCTTTGAAGAGATTTAAAGTGAACTTGACTGGGGACAGGTTGACATTTAGCACCCCTACCCCCCTTAGAAAAATTCCAAAGCATTAGGAGTATAGGCACAGGGCAGACTCTCATCAAGGCAGAAGACATGCCTGGCAAATGTGGAGACGTTTTAATTCTGAAAGTACTTTGTGATGATTGTTAGAGATGGTCAGGATCCTGTGGATTACATGAAGGGAGGGAAAGACTGTTAGGAGTTTGTGGCTTAGGTAAATATAGCATCTAAAGAAATCAGCTGGGCATTTCAAGGAGGGAAGGTCATCGTGTCCTTTATTCTAGTAGTCAGTCCATTAACATTTATTGAGTGTCAGCTATTGACCAAAGGTTGCCAATGAATAAAGGCAAAGTTTCTGTCCTCAAGAGTGTGCTCCCTGGTGCTGGAAGAGTATTTGGAGAGGGATTACTTGATTTAATTCTTGTCCAAGTTGAATTTTCCTTCTAAGAATCCTGGGTTTTCTCCACCTCAAGAATTTCAAAGATCAAAGAGAATTAGACAATAAGTGAGTATTCATAGGAAGTTAACAGAATGGACAAATAGTTTTGTAGACAGTGTTATGAAAGCTATTAGTTTTCTAGTAAATTTTTTTTTTAAAGATAGGAAGTGCGCTGTCATTTTTAAAGGAGAATTAATTGTATTTGAGAGTCATTTGATAAAGTGGAAAAAGCATGGACTCTGAAGTCAGGCAGCTCTGACTGTAACCTTAACCTCTCTGAGCTTCTTTTCTCAGCTACAAAATGAGGGCTGACAAGAAACGAATATATTTGTGTATATATGCCCACATTTATAGACTAGTCTTACCAAATGGCCTGGTGCCCAGTAAATAATAATTCTGGTTCAACCCATTGGTTCTGGGCACCCATAGAGCAGCTAGTCGTGGCTTGCGCAGGGGAAGGCTGATCCATTCAGGACTTGGCTGCTGAACCCAGCGAGCCTGTTCTCTTGAGCTCCACCAGGACTGTCTGCTGCCTAAGCTAAGCTGGCATGATTTCTTCCTGCCTTTCCCATGGCAGCCATCCAAAGCTTACTTCTCTAGGTGATAAGGGCTGAGTTGACATTCTCAGTTGACATCTTTAGCGTGTGTTAACATAGGCGTCTCTGTAACTGGGATGCACTTGTGCAGGTGTGAGTAGAGTGTGGAGACTAAGAGGGTTCATTTCCAGAGTCTGGTTCCTTGTGACACTTTTCTGGCTGTGACTCTGCTCAAGTTAATGTTCCTTAATATAATCCTATCTGTGAGATGTGAAGGTAGTAAGTCAATAGCTATTAAACATTTTCCCAGCATTTTTCACTGCTGTAGAGAATGTCCTGTTATTGTACAGGATACTTCATTTCAGATAATAACTGAAGTTATTATAACCCTCAGGAGTTAGAGACTAGTTCAAAAGCCTCTTTTTACTTAAAGCTTTATGAATGACTCACTTTTTTTCTTTTTTTAATGAATGACAGTTTTTAGAGGATTCCTCAATAAGGCTACGTCTCTAAGACAGAATTTAACATGGAAATTCCTGCCACCTTGTGGCTAAGAAAAAAATCAAAAGTTAACAGTGCTAATAGTACTAGGAAATACATATATTTGTTTTAACCACAAGCCTCAAATTACTAATTTCTTAGAATAATAAATGAGTAAGAATAATGAAAACTTATTTAAATCAGGAATATGTATTTAGTGTTTCTTGTTCCTGGAAGCAAGACAGACTTGGATCTCATGGATAACCTACTCCTTCCTTCCATCTTCTGGGGATGCTCAGATAACAAAGATTCTAATTCACTGGAAGATTTGTCATGGGTGACAAATAACCCTTCAGAATTTCTACAGATTTAGTTCTTTTTTTATTTTAGAGTTCCTATTTCTTTTCTCTTTTTTTTGTATTTAGGGCCATTTATTATCTAGTTCAGTTCAGTCCAGTCGCTCAGTAGTGTCGAGCTCTTTGCGACCCTGTGGACTGCAGCATGCCAGGCCTCCCTGTCCATCGCCAACTCCCAGAGTTTACTCAAACTTCATGTCCATTGAGTCGGTGATGCCATCCAACCATCTCATCCTCTGTCATCCCCTTCTTCTCCTGCCTTCAATCTTTCCCAGCATTAGGGTCTTTTCAGATAAGCCAGTTCTTCACATCAGGTGGCCAAGGTATTGGAGTTTCAGCTTCAACATCAGTCCTTCCAGTGAATATTCAGGACTGATTTCCTTTAGGATGGACTAGTTGGATCTCCTTGCAGTCCAAGGGACTCTCAACAGTCTTCTCCAACACTGCACTTCAAAAGCATCAATTCTTGTGAGCTCAGCTTTCTTTATAATCCAGCTCTCACATCCATACATGACTACTGGAAAAACCATAGCTTTGACTAGACAGACGGACCTTTGTTGGCAAAGTAATATCTCTGCTTTTTAATATGCTATCTAGGTTGGTAATAACTTTTCTTCCAAGGAGTAAGTGTCTTTTAATTTCATGGCTGCAGTCACCAGCTGCAATGATTTTGGAGCCCAAAAAATAAAGTCTGTCACTGTTTCCCCATCTATTTGCCATGAAGTGATGGGACCAGATGCCATGATCTTCGTTTTCTGAATGTTGAGTTTTAAGCCAACTTTTTCACTCTCCACTTGCACTTTCATCAAGAGGCTCTTTAGTTCTTCCTCACTTTCTGCCATAAGAGTGGTGTCATCTACATATCTGAGGTTATTGATATTTCTCCCGGCGATCTTGATTCCAGCTTATGCTTCTTCTAGTCCAGCATTTCTCATGATGTACTCTGCATATAAATTAAATAAGCAGGGTGACAATATACAGCCTTGACGGACTCCTTTCCCTATTTGGAACCAGTCTGTTGTTCCATGTCCAGTTCTAACTGTTGCTTCCTGACCTGCATACAGATTTCTCAAGAGGCAGGTCAGGTGGTCTGGTATTCCCATCTCTTTCAGAATTTTCCACAGTTTGTTGTGGTCCACACAGTCAAAGGCTTTGGCACAGTCAATAAAGCAGAAGTAGATATTTTTCTGGAACTCTCTTGCTTTTTTGATGATCCTAAGGGTTTTCTAAAGATAAATTTGGTATTTTATTTTTTAAAATTGAACTGTAGTTGTTAACAGTGCTGTGTTAATTTCTTCTGTACAGCAAAGTGATTCAGTTATGCATACATATGTATGTGTGTATTATATATAATGCACTGAGTTATCTGCAGTGGCTCAGTGATAAAGAATCCGCCTGCTGTGCAGGAGCTGCAGGGGATGCGAGTTCGATCCCTGGGCCTGGAAGATCCCCTGGAGAAGGGAACGGCAACCCACTCCAGTATTCTTGCCTGGAAAATCGCATGGACAGAGGAACCCGGTGGGCTATAGTCCATGGGGTCACAAAGAGTTGGACATAACTGAAGTGACTTAGCACGTATATATATGTGTGTGTTTATATACACACACACACACATTCTTTTTTGTGTTTTCCATTATGGTTTATCCCAGGACATTGAATATAGTTCCCTGTGTTATACAGTAGGACCTGTGTTGTCCAGGGATTCTTATTTCTGGTGTGTATTTTGTTGTTGTGGATAGAAATATAGTTTATATACTGAAGCTGCTGTTGCAGATCTTTTTATATCAGCCTGAAGATTTGTATGAAGTACACAAAGCAGGGTTAGAAACAACTTGGCTGATGGCCAAGGGGAGGATGTTGACTCTTAAACTTTGAAAATTATGCAAACGGAAGATTTATTCTAGAAAAAGGAACAATAGATCAAGTAGTAAGATAAAGAAATTTGTTGCTTTTTTTGCCATTCAGAGATAACCAGTGTGAAATTTGACATCAGGTTCAGTAGACTTTGTCTCATGCATTACAACTTACTATTTATTATTTACAATTAATTTTTATTGGAGTATAGTTGATTTATGATGTGTTAGTTGCTGCTATACAGCAAAGTTAGTCAGTTATGAATGAGTGAGTGAGAGTCTCTCAGTCATGTCTGACTCTGCATCTGCGTGGGCTGTACAGTCCATGGACTTCTCCAGGCCACAGTAGCGGAGTGAGTAGCCGTTCCTTTCTCCAGGGAATCTTCCCAACCCAGGGATCTAACCCAGGTCTCCTGCATTGCAGGCATCTTCTTTACCAGCTGAGCCACCAGGGAAGTCTAAGAATACTGGAGTGGGTAGCCTATTCCTTCTCCAGTGGATCTTCCCAAGCCAGGAATCGAACCAGGGTCTGCTACATTGCAGGTGGATTCTTTACCAGCTGAGTTAGTAGCCGGTAGCTACAGCCAGGTAGCTACCAGGGAATCAGTTATGCATATACATATATCCAGTCTTTAGATTTTTTTTCCCATATAGGTCATCATTACAACTTGTAAAATGCCAAAGATCATCCTGTAGAATTGTGCAAGTTGTCTTTCCGTTAGCTGTATTTATACTATTAGTAGTCTCTCTCTGGTGTGTCATCCCTACCACAGTCTGCGTAGCTAGTCCTCTGGTGGGCATCTAGGTTGTTTGCAGTTTTTTGCCATTAGAACTAGTTTGGTAATGAAGTCTTTCATTGTTTCCTTAAGATGCCTCCCTGCAGTTGTATTTTCAGGCTTTTGGTTATTATTGCTGAATTGTATGTTTCAACCTCTTACTCTTGGTACAAGGAGAAAATGGAATGATGTGACTTTTCAATGATGGCTAAGCTTCATTTTGTTAGGACCTACATGATACCCAGCGGTGAGATCTAGGAATAAGGAAAAGATTTTAGACATGCAATTTATAGAGTATAAAGACCATAAATCTGGTCGTTTATAGTTTTTCAGGTGAGGAGGCTAATGCCAAATCACAAAACGACCTTTCCAAGGTTCCTTGGCTACTTACTGTTCAAGCTGGTTTAGAATTCTAGTCTCTCTTTCACTACTCAGCTCTGTATGTGTGTACCATTGGATACATTTAACTTCTCTGAGACTCTGTTCTTCTTACTCTCTAATCCTTGAGATAAACTACTTATTCTTTCTTGCAAGACCCTTTCAGTCCTATCCTGTGATCTACCCCAATAAACTTAGCAATGCGATTAAGTGCTGCTGCTGCTGCTAAGTCGCTTCAGTTGTGTCCGACTCTGTGTGACCCTATAGACGGCAGCCCACCAGGCTCCCCCGTCCCTGGGATTCTCCAGGCAAGAACCCTGGAGTGGGTTGCGATTTCCTTCTACCAGCCAGCAAAACTGCTCATGGGTGGGAATTTCCTGGTGGTCCAGTGGTTGGGACTCTGCACTTCCAATGCAAGAGGCACAGCTTTGAACCCAGGGCAGCCAAAACGAAGCAAAACAAAAAATACTACTCACCATTTTCTGATTGACTCAGAATCACAGCAGAGCAATCAAGTAATGATGGGAAACTGCATTCTGAGTAATACACATGTGGGATAAACATCCTTGAGTTCTGCTGAACTGAATGCATATGTTTTGAATAATTAGATGACAATTTTTGATCAGGTGTCTTGCATGTACAGTAAGGTTGGTGAAAATACTAGAATGTTTTCCCCTGAACTCAGCAGACCACTAGATAATGTAGCATAGAGAGGTTATAGTGGTAGACTTAAAATTCAAAAATGTAGAGTCTTCAGTCATGAGACAGTCATTGCTGGCAGTTTATTCACTCTTGTACCTTCGGCTGTGTCCAGGTGTGGAGTGTCGTGTGGTGAGGGGTCAGGAGCCCTGGCAGCTAGCAGTGGGTATACACAGGGCATGCTGTTTGCTCTCTGACGGGAACAACCTGAGTTTGGAGTCTTTGGGGCCTAGACGGCACTGGGTCCTGGAGCACTGTGCTGCCTGGCCTCCCAATGAAGAGCATCTTCTCTTTTGCCCTCAGAAATCTTCTTAAAGCAGTACAGTGAAGTTGGGAAGTTATAGTTTATTCCAAGTTGAGAGTTGTTTCTCGGAACACACGTGACTGTATTTGGATATACAGAAGCATCTGGTGACTTACATGTTTATCTCTATTTCCATGGAGAAGGACGTCTGTCTGTCTGTCTGTATATGTCTCTTAATCAGGAAAGAAGCTAATTAACTTTTTAGTAACATGGACTGTAGCCCACCAAACTCCTGTGTCCATGCAATTCTCCAGGCAAGAATATTGGAGAGGGTTGCCATTTCCTTCTCCAGGGGATCTTCCTGACCCAGGGATGGAACCCACATCTCCTGCATTGCAGGCTGATTCTTTACTTTCTGAGCCACCAGGGAAGGGCTCCCCAGCCCCCAGCTTCTTTTTTTAAAGTAACATTACTGACTTAATTGCACAGTCACTTACTCTCTTCTGAAGTGCTCAGTTTTAGAGTGGGGAAGGATGTTACTGTGAACTGTCCTTTTATGTACCAGGTCAAGTTGAGCCCTTCATTGCACTGGGCTCTCCTCTTGTCTTCGAAAGACGCTTCAGGGATAGGTTTCTCCTGGGCTTTGAAAAGCTTTATCTAATTTGTTGAAACATCTGTAATTCCAAACTTTCTGTAGTAAATGTACATCATTGACGTTGATAAAATTTCTAGCTGTTGTCTTCGTTTAGAAATAGCCAAAATACTTTAGGGCCCTTAATCCACATATTCTTTAGGAAAAAAAGGAGAGGGATGAAGGTAGGAAAAATGTGTTAACTGAAGGTTCTTGTATCAGGGCATTGGTAAAACAAGTTTTTCTGTGTGTCTGCTATCACCTATGAAGCTTATGAAAAGAATGCCATCTTTAGCTGCTTTTTAAAAAAATTGAAGTATAGTTGATTTACAATGTCTTGTTAATTTCTACTGTACAGCAAAGTGATTCAGTTAAACACACACACACACACACACACACACACACACACGGGAAAAGAGTGTCGTCTGATACAGAACTCGCATGGAAATATCCCAAAATATATTGTATTTGGAAAAACAACAAATCACAAGACTATGTATATCATGATCTCAGCTATACTTTAAGAAGGTACTGAACACTTACACATCTGTGTGAACAGATGGAAAGAACTGGTCCATTTGCAGAAGTTATCACAGTTAATAGTTTCTAGGAAGGGTCTTGGAGGTAATAGTGATAGAAATTTCTTGATACTTTGATAGTCTGTGTGACTGGGACCTTTTAAAGAGTTAATTCGTGTGCATGGCACTGTAGGACAGTGATGGAACAGGCCACTGATGTGTGAAAAGGGCAGAATTCTGAGTCCTCAGAACATTGGTGTGTCTTGTCTGGCTTTCTACATCTGCCATGCAGTTTCATGGCTTTGTTACCCTTTTTGGTGCTGGGCCTATTCTCTTTCCCTTTGAAATGGAAAAATCTCCAGATAAAGCAGTATGTGAACCACAAATGATCACTCAGAGCAACCAGACAGAGCATTTTATGCCTGTTTTTCTCTCCTTGCCTGGGTCGAACTCAGGGCCCACTGGAATTCCACCTGAGCAAAGATTCTGAGTAACCCTGGAGAAAGCATGAGGCCTTTTTTTTTTTTTTTAATTCTGTTGTGCACTGGGAGTGTGTATTATTAGGGTGATGTCTATATGGCAGTATCTGCTGCCAACTTTTATTGAGTTCTTCGCATTTAAAATATGTAGGTAAGCTAGAACACACCAATGTATCTTATAAACTTAGGAATCTTACACACTTATCTCATAAATGATAAGTTAAAGATGCCAGACATGGGTATTTACATAGAAATGTAAACAGGCAGAATCCTTCTATGGTGTGAGGAGCCAAGGGAAGGGACAGTCATTGGAAGGAGGTCCTGGCAGAGCTTCTGGGACACTGGGTGTCCTAGCTGTGAATCTGGAGATTGATGCTCACTGTGTGAAAATTCATCGAGATGTTTGCTTAAGATTGGGTACTTTTCCATAGTTCAGTTCACTCACTTAGTTGTGTCCAACTCTGCAACCCCATGGACTACAGCATGCCAAGCCTCCCTGTCCATCACCAACTCCTGAAGCCTGCTTAGACTCATGCCCATCAAGTCGGTGATGCCATCCAACCATCTCATCCTCTGTTGTCCCCTTCTCTTCCTGCCCTCGATCTTTCCCATCATCAGGATCTTTTCAGATGAGTCAGTTCTTCGCATTAGATGCCCAAAGTAATGGAGCTTCAGCTTCAGCATCAGTCTTTCTAATGAATATTCAGCATTGATTTCCTTTAGGATTGACTGGTTTGTTTGATCTCTGTGCTGTCCAAAGGACTCTCAAAGAGTCTTCTCCAACACCACAATTCAAAAGCATCAATTCTTCAGCCCTCAGCCTTCTTTGTAGTCTAACTCTCACATCCATACATGACCACTGGAAAAACCATAGTTTTGACTGGAGGCACCTTTGTTGGCAGAGTAATGTCTCTGCTTTTTAATATGCTGTTTAGGTTGGTCATAGCTTTTCTTCCAAGGAGCAAGCAAGCATCTTTTAATTTCCGTACTTTTCCATAACAAGCCTCTAAAATGGAAAAAAAAAAAAAAAAGTAAAAGTAAAGCTCCTCTCGAAATAGATGAATGGGTGCATGGATGGATGGATTGATAGGGAGAAGACAGTTTTCATTGTTTCCTTTGGTTCACCACCACCCCTGTCTCTCTGCCTCAAATCAGATCATAAATTCCACAAGGTCGTGGATTGCTTTTTTCCCTCAAGAACAGGCTCATAATAGGTATTGAGTGATTTTATAGTGGTAAGAAACATGAGTATTAAATTCTACTTCCTCCAGTGAGTGGCTCAGAGATTTTTGTCCTTTGATTCTGAAAGTGTTTTAAATATTTGTTCTTAAGACGTTAAAGCAAGGGAGGTGTGTGTTGTAACGTCTTTTCTGTTCTGATTTGGAATGACTAGCCAGAGGAGAGCCCCCTCCTCCTGTTCTGTGGGGGTCCTCACAGGCTGTTACTGACTTCATGGTGAATAGCTTAGTAAGTGTTGTTTTTTGTTTGCTTGGGTTTTTCTGGCCACACTGTGTGTCTTCTGGGATCTTACTTACCCGCCCACAGATTGAACCCAGACCTCAGCAGTGAGAGCACCAAGTCCTAACCCCTGGACCGCCAGGGAAGTCCCCATTTAGAGTTTGACAAAATGTATTTTCACTTTACTGGTAAATGGCTAATATGTTCCCTTGGAAACCTGTCTGTTTTCCCCATGTGTCTTTCAAAGGGAATGTGGGTGGGGAGTGTTAGGTGTGTTCTGGATTTGCTATCTGTTCAGTGGCTTTATTCACGAGCTTTAGAGCCAGGGATCCTAGTGGAAGAGGTGGTACTGCTGTTACTCAGCCTGGTTCCTCTTCCCACCCCCTGCTCCTTGTTGACTTTCAGAGCTTTAGACAAGCTGAATGGGTTCCAGCTGGAGAACTTCACGCTGAGAGTGGCCTACATCCCCGATGAGATGGCAGCCCAGCAGAGCCCCTCCCAGCAGCCCCGCGGTCGGCGTGGGTTTGGGCAGAGGGGCTCCTCAAGGCAGGGATCTCCAGGGTCAGTGTCCAAGCAGAAGCCGTGCGACTTGCCTCTGCGCCTGCTGGTCCCCACCCAGTTCGTTGGAGCTATCATAGGGAAAGAAGGCGCCACCATTCGGAATATCACCAGACAGACCCAGTCCAAGTGAGTATTTCCCGGGCTGCAGCGGGCGTTTGATCTTCATAGCAGAGGATGTTGCTTGCTACTTCATGTCCTCCTAACATGGTTACGATTCCTTCTTGTATGCTACTTGGGAATCTGGAAAAACCTTGTGATTTGATATCTTTTAGTATTCATTTTATTAAAACCTGGGGCTGAACCTTAATCTTAAAGAGAACTTCAGATTTTCACACATGAATGGAAAACAAATGATACTCTTGATGGGGGAGGCCCTGACCTCTAGGTGGCTCCCTGCTCCCCCATCTCCTCCCCGACCTCCACTGGTACTTGCCTTCTGTGCTTTTAGAAGTAATTTTCTGGGTCCAACACAGAAGAGTTTTTCAGTCTTGCTTTACTTCAGTGAAGAATAATTCAGTTTATGATCTGTAGTTATCCTGTGTTTAAGCCATGTAGTTAGAATGGTTCTTTCTTTAGGATGTTGTTTGATAGTTTTAATTTGCAGTTTTGGGGAATTAGAAGATTCTCCATCAAATACTGGAGCTAACTTAGGAGTAGAAAGCAGGAGCTATTTGTTTTTATTTATCACTGTAGTCCCAGCACTGGGCATGTTGATGGCTCTCATTTTTGTCAAATGAGTGAAATGACTGCATGTGGATTATGTTTAATTCTCTTGAAGTATATCTGACGCTCTGTCTCAGTTTTGGAGCTCCAGTGATTATATGTCCGTGGTTTTGCTTTAGTAACCCTCCTGTGATGCTGTATGTGAAGAATTTGACCTAAAGCAACTTGATGATGAACTCTGTCCTTGCCCTTAGTTCTGTAAATTGCTATCAGGCGCATCTCTGGGACAGTTGCCACCATATTTCCTGAAGAACTGTGGCTGTGCTAGGGGGAAGAGGGAGTGTATACACACCTCTCGAGTCATTCTATACAGAGGGCAGGGGGATGGCCTTGGGCCAGCTACAGAGATGGCTGTGGATTGTTTTGCTTTTTAAATTTAGTGGGAAAAATTATTTTGTGTGGTCCAAGGAGTTAAGCAGAGTCTTTTTCAGAAAGTACAACTATGGTGCTGTGTTTGTTCCAACAGGCTTAAGAGGTTATCCACGCTGACCACAGGCACCACGCCAGCCTTCAGGTGGTGGGCCCATTTCTGATGTAGAAGCAAAATGAACCTTGTCTAGTGGCGGTCATGCGCTCACTCCCCCGGAGGAGTGGCGCCTGGCCCTGCCTTCCCACACTTGGGAGTGGGGGAAGCGCAGAGTGCTGGCTGCCTTTGCGCAAAGTCGGTGGCCTTGACTTCATAATATCAGAGGGTAGGGACGACACCTGAACCATAGCCCAGTCAGTTTCCATCTCAGATTTGCCTCATTTTAATACAAGAGCTTCTCTTTAATTCTCTAATCAAGAGTGTCTCTCTTGCATTGATTCCCCGTTACCTGCAGAAACTAATTATTCAGTCATTTCCCTTCCTCATCACATGGCAGATGAAAGTTGTTCCTTTTAAAGCTGCTCATTTCCTTGTCAGAGGAAAGAGCTTCTGTGATTTAAATGAAGCTGTTTGTTGTAGTTAAGCAGGAAGATGGAGGATGGAGAGGGAAGGGAAGCGATAGTTGTATTCGATGATTCACTTGCAGCTCTGCCAACAGATTTAATTAACTCTTGCCATTGAAACTAGTCGTTATCAGATCCTCTGCTTCTGGAATAGCCTCCCAGGGCTGCCCTAATCTGTGAAGCAACATTCCTTACTCTCAGAAGATCAGTGTTTAGTAATCCTTAGCACAGTGAGCAGGTGGAAATAAACCGGAAGGAGGGAGGTGAGCACATCACCTACTAGAAGAGAAGCAATACTTAGAGTGATCGGAGATTGAAACCAGTGACTGGAAAGTGGTTCCTGAGATCAGAGCTGTTATATAAGATAGTCTTTTTGTTGGTTATTTCTAGATATTACTTATTTGTTTCACTTCTACATTGCCCTTATTTTTAGCTATAGGTTTTAATTCTGAGATAAATCTTGGGTTTTCAATTAGGCATTTGGGAAAATGAAATCCAAGCCTTGATTTTATTGGCAAAATGTAGTGGTCATTCTCATGACCTCGAGTTACATAGCCTTTCCATCTAGTGTTTGAGTGGCCAGAGGAACTTAAAATAATTTTCCCTGAACACACTTTTTTTGATAGTTGATTTTCTTTCTTGTACTTTTTAAACAGAAGACTTGTTTTTGTATTTAATTCAAAGTGTACAAGTATGTACATTAAAATAAAAGAGTTAATCTCCATCTAACCCCTAAGGTGACCACTGAGTTGGGAATATGTCTTCATAATACTTGTTCCTTGTATCTACTAACACATGTAGCTTTAAAAGGGAATTCATAGCATGGTATGTAGTGTGGTGTTTTTTTCCCATAAGATCAAGGACCTTTTGCTTTGTTGGCATCTGTAATTTCACCACATTTATGAACAGCTGTGTGATGTGGATATGTTATGTGACCGTTTCTTCCTGATTGGTATGTCCAAGATAGTTCCATTGTTCTTTCTACTACAAACAGTGCAGCGGTGAACATGCTTGGCCCAGTGGTTTCACCCCATGGTGATGTTTTCCCCAGCAGACATCTGTCAGTGTTGGGAGACAGCTTTGGTTGTCACACTTAGATGGGGGCAGGGGTGCTACTGGTGTCTCCAGGGCAGAGGCCAGAGATGTTCAACATCCTGCAACACACAGACTGGCTTCCACACCAAAGGACTAGTCTGACCCGAAATGCCAGTACTGCTGGAGGGTGAGAAACACCACTCTTAGTCCACGTGTGAGACTACATCTGTAGGAGATATTACAAGAAGTAGAATTCTTGGGTCAAAAGATAATGAGCAGTTCAGCAGATTGTTCTGTACTCTGCACCACGCCAGAGATGTGCGTGTCCCAGATAGCCATCTGCATTACATCTGTGCAGGTCTGGAAGAGAACGACACCTTTTTTTAAGGACCAGTGAGACTGAAGATCATGGCGTGTTTAGTGGCCATTTGCCTTTTTGGATATAGAACTGCCGCCCTTTCTTTGGGTTCCACTCCTGTCCCTGTTTGTTGTGGACTTTGCCCTGATCGGGGAGGCAACGTGGAGAAAGAACCCGGCAAGAGGGAACCAGGGAGTGAAAGCCCCACCTGTGGCGGACGGTGGCCACACTGTGTCAGTGGGGTCAGTAGCCCCCGACTTGTGGGATTCCAGCCCCAGTCCTCTTGGCTTGTGTTCCAGGCTCCCTTGTTTTTTGAGTGGAAGAAAGCCTTTTGTTTGAATCCAGACTCTTGGGTATGAGATGTTTGACCTATGGCACTTAAAAGAAAAATTTATGCCCCTGCATGAGCAGAGAGAGGGGAATATTCTTGGAATTAACATTGGCCCCGTCCATGGTGACAGCTTATCAAGACTTGCTCTTGAGGAAAGTGAGTCACCCGCTCTTTGCCCAGAAGTGCTGTGACTTTATAGGTGGTGCTGACAGTGTTGTGAATACATGCTTATAGCGCTTGTTTCCCTCTCCCCTTGTGCCCACCCCAAGAATTGATGTCCATCGGAAGGAGAATGCAGGTGCCGCCGAGAAGTCGATTACTATCCTCTCTACCCCTGAGGGCACCTCTGCAGCTTGTAAGTCTATTCTGGAGATTATGCATAAAGAAGCTCAAGATATAAAATTGTGAGTAAAGAGGATTAACCGGTGGGGAGGTTGATATTTATGCGGTCTTATTTTTGGGATTCTTTGATATAATTTTTGGGAATTGCCAGCAGACAAAGGGAAATGCTGTCCTGAAGAGCGACAGAGGGTTGGCACTGTTGTTTTGGTGGCTATAGAGCATAAGTCTTGTAAACACTTCGTTTTCATTCATGTTTGGCTATGTTGTGAGTGGTGTTAATGGGAAAAGTCCAGCTGTAAAAAGAAGGCAGTTGAGGTCATAGGAAGCTCACCTAAGGTCCAAGAAGCATCCCTAGGATTTACCCAAAGCGGGGACCCCAAACCCTCACTCCTATACTTGGAGCTTGTTGGAGCTCGGCCTGTGTCTGCCAGCCCACCCTGCAGGAGCAGGGAGAACAGAGCTGGGAAGTGCCCAGTCTTGTGCCGTGGGAAGCTGGCTGTTGATTTAGATGTTTCCAGTTGAAACTCTTAAATCTCTTGTGCATGGGAGCCTTGAGCAGAGGCTGGGTTCTCTGCTGCCTGTAGCATCTAGCATGGTGGTGTGCTAAGAGGAGAGTCCAGAGTAAGACGCTGGTCCTAGCCGGGGGGCCTAACGACCAGCGTTTAATTTGGAGGGACCTTTTAAGTACATTACATATATTTTAATTAGAAGGTGTTATGTTTTGCTTTATTATAAGATTAAAATTTCTTTTTAGTATAGAGAAAAGTGAAGACAAAGCCCACCACTTAGATGACCCCAATGACATGTTAACACAGTGCTATCTATGTCCATGACTTGGAAAGTCAGAAAGGTGCAAAGTGAAAGCCCCTTCTCTCACTCTTATACTCTTCCCTCCAAAGTGTAACCCTGTTGAGTTTCTTCTGTTTCCCTCTATAAATCGTGCATTTTATCTCTGGGGGGTATTTAAACATTATTCTAAAACCATCCTGTTTCGTGTTGTATGTGGTATTCTGGTATTGGGGGTTTCAGAATATGAGTTTGAGTAAGGTGTTTTTAAAGAGCTAACTAGAATCCATTATTGGAAGACATTCCCTAAGATGAATAAAAGAAAACTTTTAAAAATTAACTCCTATCCAAATACTTGTCAGTGTTTTTTCATCCCCCTCTCTTCATGCATTGCTAGAATGTGGGCATGGTCAGCAAGCTTTACAGTGTACCTGGCAGAATGCTTCCCTATGGTAGGCAGGAAGTCAATGTTTAATGAATGAATATTGTCCTTTTACCCTAGAATAGGTATACTTACTCTGACTTGATGGCCTTTTTATTTTGTTTTATTTTTCTTTACAGCACAGAAGAGATTCCTCTGAAGATTTTAGCCCATAATAATTTCGTAGGGCGTCTCATTGGTAAGGAAGGACGGAATCTTAAAAAAATTGAGCAGGACACGGACACTAAAATCACAATATCCCCGTAAGTGCTGCCTTGCTTTCTTTTGAATTAGAAACCTTTGAAAAATACCATTTCCGAGCTATAGGTTATATATTAAGCGGATTACAACTCTTGGAGCTGGCCTGTCCCATCCTGCTTACACTTCACTTCTCAAACCCATTCTCTCCTGCCTGCTGTCTGTCTGTCACCCACGGTGAAAGCGTTCTCTGTTCCCACTACAAAGGCAGGATACGCTAATACTCGACATGCCTATTTCCTACTGAAGTCTTGCTGGGGTTTTCTGGCATCTGCTCTGAAAGCCAGAATGTAAAACCCTGTGTATTACCCATCGCTGTATAACAGATTATCCCAACATTGGCCACTAAAGACAAGGGTAAACATTTCTTGCTCACCTGGTTTCTGTGGAGCAGGCATTCGGCAGCACAGCATGACTGGGTGGTCCTGCTTTGGGGGTCTCTTGATGTTGCCGCCAAGCTGATGGCTGCTCTTAGAATGCGGCCTCAGCTCCTCACCTCAGCTCAGCTCCTCCACAGGGCTGTGTGGGAGGCGTCTTCAAGTCATAGCAGCTCTCTTCCCTCACAGTGAACAACCTGAGACAGCAGGACAGAAGCAGCTGTGTCTTATGTAACATAGTCTTAGAAGTCACTCTCTTGACCATTTTTTCTATTGTTGTTGACACAAGTCAGCTTCAGTCAGTGTGGGAGGTCGGTCACTGGGGAGTGGGGATCCTGGAGGCTGGTCCCCATGCATACAGTCCGTGAATGCTCTGAAATTACGTGGAAAGGCCTTTCTCTTCTGAGGGTGGCTTTTATTTCCTTCGGGGCACCCTAAAAAGTTGAGGGGGAAAGAGACTGACGAGCCAGTGAAGAAGAGTGGAGAAAGACGGGCAGCATGTTCCTGGAGCAGGGAGTTCTCGGGGAAGTGGGGGTGAGAAGGAAGTGGGGGAGCCCTGCTTAGCGGGAAAGAAAATACTGCAGAGCAGTAAAAAGAACAAATGATCCTGCCCTGTCTTGAATTTTATACTCAAAAAGGGGAAGGTTTTAAGAGGAGAAAAAATATATCATAAAGGCTATTCTGGAAGCAGCTATCTTAAAAGCTGTAATAGAAAATGCTTTTCAGGGGAGAGTGGGTTGAGCCTGAGGAGGAGACATACACTTGTTTACGGGGTCTGAGATGAAACATCTTCATTGTGTAGATGTGGTTTTTTTTTTCAATATGAATTTATTTATTTTAACTGGAGGCTAGTTACTTTACAACATTGTATGGTTTATATTTTAACAAGTATGGGAAGAAGTTAAGGAATAACATCCTATTCATCTGGCTCATGTTTAGCTTGAGACACTTTGCTAGTAGGGAAAATGAGAGGTTTAACCCTAAGAATATGAAAGGAAACTGTCCCAATATTCTATATCCTTTCCATCCATTTCCTGAGTCTTGATTCCGTGGTAAGTACCTCCCATGGGTTTCCCTTCAAGGCTGTTGAATGGCTGAGACTTAGATGGTCTCGGTGTCATCTGAATGGATTTTGACACTTCCACAGGAGCTGAGACAAGCAGAGAGTTTCTGAATATTGCTGTTGCTTCTAAGCTTTTTAGTTGTCTAAATGGTCATCGAGGGACTATTTTTAAAATTCAGTCAAAATGGATTGATTTGTATTATTTTCTCAAGCCTATGTCGATCTAAATTCTAAAATTAGGAACAAAAATAAGCTTAGACATATGAGTTCTGGGTGCCATTTTGGAATATTTTCTTGCTTATCCCTTGCTTGGTGACCCAAAAAATGCAGTTGCATGACAAGGCCAATTACACCCCAGATTAGTCAGTACAGACTAGAAATGCACTTTTAAAGGTTATATTCATCTGGCTCTTGGGTTCCACTAAAACTATAGGTTCCTCTGGATCATTTTCTTTACTGTTCAGTTGTGAAAAAAGCTCACCTTAAGTGGTCAAGAAGTATAATTTGTTTAAAACATGGACTTAATTGAACTGCGTACACAGAGGTATTTATTGAGAAGGTGAGAGGGGCAGTATTTTCTATTCTCCTGCAGCTTTACAATTCTTGTATTCACAACTTTTGGGGCTTACTCATTTTACATGATATCTAACCACCTACTTTTACACATTGCCAGCCTCCACAGTTGGGTTTGAATTGCCATCTGTGGTTGGACTATTATTAACTGTCTCCCTCCTATAATTCCAGTCTTTTCCTTGCCTCTCTGTTTCAATCTGCAGATTGCAGGAGCTGACACTGTACAATCCGGAGCGCACCATTACAGTGAAAGGCAACGTGGAAACATGTGCCAAAGCTGAGGAAGAGATAATGAAGAAAATCAGGGAGTCTTATGAAAACGATATTGCTTCCATGAATGTTAGTTTTCTTATGAAGGAAATGTCTTTGTTTTGATGAACAGTTCAAAGATGTTTTCAATTGCCTTAACACTGATTTCTTTAATGGCATCATTGTCAGATGTGGTTTCTGATTGACTTCGAGCACCAGGGTGAGTGCCCTGGGATAGTTGGGCAGACACAGACTTGGACCTCAGGCTTGGCCATCTTTTGTGATTTTAGCTAACTTTGCGCCTTAGTTTCCTTACCTGTGACGTAAGGCGGCTGCTGCTGCTAAGTCACTTCAGTCATGTCCGACTCTGTGCAACCCCATAGATGGCAGCCCACCAGTCTCCCCCTAATACCTCCCTAAAAAAGGCTAATCTCTTCCATACAGTGTGAATGTGAGGAAGATTATGGTATTATAGGAATGTGGGCTTTAGGAGTGTGTGAACTGGTTTGACTCTTAGCTCAACCATTTATTAGCTGTAGCTTTATTCTCATGGACAACTTGGTCTCTCAGAGCACCAGTTTCCTCATCTGTAAAATGGGGCTCCTGCCTACACTGCATGCTTATTAGGATTATAATAGATACAGTGCATATATAAAAAACTACTTTTATGAAGAGAAATTTAAAACCTAGTTACTTGTAAACCTTGACAATAAAATAATTTCAAATGACAAAACAAACCTGTGTGCAGGTAAGGTAATTAAAGTGCATTGCTGCCGTGCCATGATGGATGGAATGGTATGGAAAATGTAGCATTTCAAAAGTCCATCTTGAATTTTCAAGTAAATGATTGAAAAAAAAAAAAAAAAGTTCCTGTTGGGTCTGCCGTCTGAAACGTTACACCTCAAAGAAGGGAAAGTGTAAAAATGAGACTGCCGGGAAAAAAAAAAAATGATACTGCCGTTGGGAGAAATGCCTTAAATGCTAATCATTTCACCCCCACATGACTGCCTGCCTACCTTCACATGATCACTGCTCATCCAGATGTTTCAGGGTCACTTAGGAGTAAATCCCAACCCACACATGCCTTGTAAAAACAAGCTTGAAGATGCTCAAGTCTGAACTCTGCAGTCTCCACCTTATTTTCTCAACCCTTGGCAAATGGAACCAAAACTAAATCCCATTTCTGGCTCCTGGATCCATTCCAAAGATAGGTTTATTTGAAGGGACAGGAGGATGGAACCTGATTACCAAAGGGCTTGATTTTGTTTTGGTCTATAGACTCATGACCACCAAATTTTTTTCATGGAGTAAAGATCTCTTAATATCTGTTATCTGTTCTTTTTAATGAACATGACTTGTTTGCTTGCTTCTTCAAGTCATGCAAGATACTCAGTCTCTCTGCTGTGTGCCCAGAGCATACAGATAACATGATGTCTGAGCACTGAGAGCTGCTCCTAAAGGCAAGGAAGGCTGTGTTCCCTGCTTGGAGAAACCTAGTATGCCTTCAGATCAGAGAGGCGGCAGACAGCACATGGAGTTTAAAATAGCAAGAATTATGTGCAGACATAACCTGTGACCCAGAGTACAGTAACATGGAGCATCTGCTTTGTTTTAAAATTTAACTCACAAAATGATTTTTTTCTTTACTTGACAAGAGGTCACAGTCTGGATATTATCACATATAAATGCTTACTTGTACTTGATCTTGTAATTGTAAAATGAAGGGACTTTTTTTTTTTACCATTGCAGCTTCAAGCACATCTAATTCCTGGATTAAATCTGAACGCCTTGGGTCTGTTTCCACCCACGTCTGGGATGCCACCTCCCACCTCAGGGCCCCCATCAGCTATGACTCCTCCTTACCCACAATTTGAGGTAAGACAGTGTGCCCTGCCTTTCCTTATGGTTGAAGGGGGTGACATCAAGGGACATGGTCAGACTTTGTTGCCCTCAAGTGGTGTGACATTAAATGCTAATTGGGGAAAATCTTAAGGCAAAACCTGACCCCTGTATGACCACTTGTCAGTTTGGATCTGGTACAGGCTTTCCGCTTCTTATCACTAGGACCTTCTTCTCTTTGTAGACATACATGAGTTATTTCTTTTGAAGTTCTTGGGTGGCAGGGTTTTCAGCTTGTGTTTTCAGATATCAAAAGAAAAATTTGAGACTTTGGGGAGGGGGAAAGAAGTTTCTTATTTTTAAATGTAAAGGAGAGGATTTTGAATAGGGTTCCTTCATCCTGAACGTCACCTGAAAGGTCAGTAAAGACTAGATACGTTTTCCATTTTGAATGTTGTACTTTATTAAGTGGTGAGTTCAGATAGTCTTGTCCACAAATCTGCTGTGTATGTGTGTTTGTGTGCAGACATTAAACAGCTTTTATTTGTTTTGTAAACAGGTGTGTCATTAGGAAATAATTCTGTTAAGAAATTGTAATTTTTATATTTGCTTTTTAAGAGTAGCATTTTCCCTGAGGTTAGAAATAGGCCAGTGATAGTATGAAAATAAATGCAGCCTAGCAGACACTGTATACAAGAATTTTTTTTGAAAGATTGCATTATCAATAATTGATAATTAATGCACTCAGTTGCATTATCAATAATAATTGAAGACAATCATGTGAAATAAAATTAACGTTCTAGGATCTTCCTTCTTGAATTCGTTTTTCTATCTCTTTCTTCCTATTTGACTCTCTTATGACATAAAGTTGTGAGTGGTAACTGCTACACCAAACTGAGGGAAGTGTTCAGGGAAAAGGTGGGGGCTCTGTTCTGTTGGTGCTTGGAGCACTTACAGAATAAAAAGCCACTGGAGTTCTGCAAAGAACACGGGTTATGAGACTGATCATATTTTATCCCTGTAAGAATGCGACTTTCCTTTACTGTCCTTGAGGCCACCCAGCGGTTGGGTGTGCTTATTAGCTTCTGCTCTGGTCTTGTCGTGTGTCTTTCTGCCATTGCTGTTGGCGACATTTGCATCTTCCCCTGCCACTCACCTGCCACTTCAGACCTCTTTGGGCCTAGAAACCATGTAACAAAGCTCCTTAATCTAAAGATAGGTATCAGAATTTCATATCACGTGTGAACAGACTTGATTCTAAAGCTTTGTGGGGCTTCCCAGGTTGAACTAGTGGCAAAGAACCCGCCTGCCAAAGCAAAAGACTTAAAAAAACACGGGTTTCATCCCTGGGTCGGGAAGGTCCCATGGAGGAGGGCAACCCATCCCAGTATTCTTGCCTGGGAAATCCCATGGACAGAGCAGTCTGGCGTGGTGTCACACAGAGTTGGACACGACAGAAACAACTTAGCACACACACCCACAAAGCTTTGTACCACAGCTAAAAGTGATGCAAAGTGGCTACTGTGTTTGTAGCTTGGTGCTGAAGGGGATGGGTGGAAAGAAAGCGAGCCCTGGAGGCGGCCCTGGGCCCCACCATCTCTCTGCCGCTGTAGGTCAGACTTCTCTTTGCTCTAGGCTTCTTCACTCATCCACACAGTGAAGAAACTGAGCTAGATGAATGATCTCTAAGAACTGTTCTTTCCAACAGTTTTAATTTTTACAGAATTTGAAATTGTTTCTTACAAATTGAAGGTTTGCAGCAACCTGCATTGAACAAATCTATTAGTAACCATGTTTCCAATAGCATTATTTTTAATCGGGTATGTACAGTTGGACATAATGCTGTTGCACACTTACTAGGCAACAGTGTAGTAGAAACTTCCATGCACTGGGAAACAAAAAAGTTTGTGCAATTCACTTTATTCTGATGCTCCATCTAACGCAGTGGCCTGACACTGAACCTGCAGTGTCTCTGGGATGTGCCTGTGTTTAAAAACCGAGTTAGAGAATTAAAGGTCGGTAGGTGTTTGCTCTCGGCACTTGACAGCACTCCCGCATTTCTGTCCTGTAGATGTTCTCACCGAGAAGTCAGGTGACTCACAAAGATAGTCTCTTTATCCTCAGTGCCTGTAGGTTAGTAGCAAATCTCTGTTTTTACTTTATACGTTGCCTGGCAAGGAGTAGGTATTGATGACTAAATGGTTCAAAGACTGACTCTCTTTTTATGCACTGCTTCCTCTTTTAGAATTGTTTCATTTTTCTGCTCATGTTTTCTCCTGCTTTGCAACATGAAGTAGAATTTGATGCATCTCCTCTTTGGATAAATTCCTTGTCTCTGTTCTGTTCCAAAACTTTGCCCGTTCCTCCCCCTAAAATGTACTCTTCTTCCTAAACCTGCCAGGTTGGTGTTTCCAATAGAGCCAAAGAGTTGGTTCTTCCAGCAGACAAAAAGTCTCTAGTTCCTGCCTAGCAGCTGGCTCATGCAGTACTTAATTGGCAGACTTTGAGTTTATAAATGACAGGAAATGCTCCTTTCAGAGATGCTCAAACAGTAGGGAAGGGGCAGTTGCCAGCTAGTGAGCAGAGGAGCTGGAATTGGCATCACAACAGCACCCATAGCTGGATGGTTTGGCAGCTTGCATTGGGGTTGGCAGAAGTTAGCTCAAGAGCTGTTGTCTCCATCATTTTGATAGTGCCTTTGGAGTCTTCCCAAGCCTCTAGAACAACAGTGTAATCTTAAAATTGCTAACTTTCTGCTTATGGAAGAGACAAGAAAGGTGAGCACTTTCTTGCGTCTTATCTACTTTGAAGTGGTCTTTAAGAAGCAAAACTCTAATTTGAAAGGGACTGTTAGATCAAATGACTTGAATGGAGTCTTAGTCCTCCTCTTTAGGATGTCTTATGGGGTGTGTGACTCATTTGCTAGTAAACAATTTCAAAGTAAATAACTCATTGCATTTATTATCTCTAAGAGGTCTTGTACTTAGTATATGGAGAAACTTTCTTTGCCTTTCTTAAAAAAGACTTAAATAGTCTGTTCAGGTCATGAAGTTGAGTAAACTCAATTCCAGTTCCAGGCCAAAATCCATTAAAACACAACAAACGAAACAACCCCCAGGAGTATGTATTTTACAAGCCAAAGGGAGATGCTGGCATCCTTCCAGGTTCCTGGAGGCTGGTCTTTTTGGCTGGCATGCTTGTCTCCGTGCCTTTGTGATGTCTTAGATTCTGTTCCCCACAAAGTAAATACACTTAACCTTACTGTTTGCTCATTCTTCTATCTCCTCATGATAGATGATTAGGAGTTACTCATTGGCAGACTTCACCAGTTAAGCAAACTTTCAGTTGAGCAGCTTTGTTATTCTGTTATTTCAAGCTATAGCACAGAGGCTGCCAAGAACTCCAGAGGAAGTGCTGCCAATAGGCATCTGGCAGAAATCCACTGGGAAGCGGCTTGTGGCCTGAGTATCATTCACCTCTGAGGGTTTAGGAAGAAGGGTTCGGGGTAACGCAGGTGAACACTAACCTCCATGTGAAGAATGTGTAACATGAAAAGGTAAAGCTGATGCATCTTCTCAAAACCACCTCAGTCTTAAATTCACAGGTGAAGGAGACTTGTCATAACCCATTGTTATGGCTTCTGAACTTTGTAAGTAAAAACTATTTGCTTATTTGGGTGTCCTAACCTGAAAGCTGAGCGCTGAAGAATTGATGCTTTTGAACTGCAGTGTTGGAGAAGACCCTTGAGAGTCCCTTGGACTGCAAGGAGATCCAACCAGTCCATTCTAAAGGAGATCAGTCCTGGGTGTTCATTGGAAGGACTGATGCTGAGGCTGAAACTCCGGTACTTTGGCGACCTCATGCGAAGAACTGAATCACTGGAAAAGACCCTGATGCTGGGAGGGATTGGGGGCAGGAGGAGAAGGGGACGACAGAGGATGAGATGGCTGGATGGCATGACCAACTCGATACACATGAGTCTGAGTGAACTCCGGGAGTTGGTGATGCACAGGGAGGCCTGGTGTGCTGTGATTCATGGGGTCGCAAAGAGTCGGACACGACTGAGCGACTGAACTGAGCTGAACCTGAAAGCATGGCTTACTGTTCACAGTCCCATATAAGACTGGGCCCGTTTAATGACTGTACGGTAGACGGGAGGTTTATGTGAGGTGCCTTATACTCCTCGAGGAAATTTTGCTTGGGAACTAATTTATGGTCAGGGAGGTGCTTGTTGGATATGGAACTGGACAGAGTGATCTCGGTGGCATTCAGAAAGGTCTTCATCAGGCCGCAGACATCTGATGAGTCACTTTCTCATTAAGGTGCCATTGGCAAGAGCACAAACCACAGTCCCTGAGTCTGGGGCACCGCCTCCTGGCATGCTTCCTTCACTTCCTGCCAACCTGCCTTGTAGGTTTCTGTTCCTTCTGCTTTCATCCCAGCGTGGACCATTTTTGTCTGCATAGCAATGCTTTCTTCATGACCTTGCCCTTCTTTATGCTTCGTCCTCTCAGTCGTTGTCTCTTCACCGCCATTCCTTTCCCAAAGCTTCACTCAACTTAGTCTACGTATTCATTCATCATCTCCTACCTCACTCCCACCCTCCCCAAAGTCCGTGAAATTTCAAAAGCACCTGTAGCCTCTCATCCGTCACCATATGGAAGGATGATTGCTTTTGTTCAACTTTTGAGAGGACAGTAGTTATGCTTATGGGTTTTTCTTGTAGCTGTGGGGGTCAGTGTGTTTATTCTAGGCTGAGATGCTCAGGCTGTACTGTGAGGCTCGGGGACTTTTGGTCTGATGGTCCTGGTACTTTCAGCCGATAAGGACATTCAGAAGTTATGCTCTGGGCTCCCAGGAAAACTAGTTTTTACTAAACAAATAGCTTTTCTCTTAAAGATATGATAAATCATGCTATTAATCTTTTTCTTAGTTTTAATTAATTGCTAAGAAGCATAGAGCCAAATTTGTATAATAACAGCATTTCTGATTGTCTTTTCTGTTGAGGTCCCTCTGCTCTTATTCCTTCACTTCCTTCTAAATCTTCTGTATTTTGTAAGCAGTATAAAGTATTCCTGGAACATGGCCCAGAAAGCAAACAATTACATAGTCATGGCAAAATACAATGGGGCAGATTTTGGCAAGTTACGTGATAGATTTAGTCTGATCCTTAGAAAATCTTTTTTTTAAAAAAAACAAAGGTCTTTATTACTGCCAGACCCCTGACTCCTCACCACCCCCCCTTAAAAAAAAAGTACTCAGAAGAACATTACATGGATGTTCTTAGCAAGACAAAATAGATCCTATCTTTACTTTAGAAGGGCTTCCCTTGTGGCTCAGCTGGTAAAGAATCCGCCTGCAATGTGGGAGGCCTGGGTTGGATCCCTGGATTGGGAAGATCCCCTGGAGAAGGGAAAGGCTACCCACTCCAGTATTCTGGCCTAGAGAATTCCATGGACATCCATGAGGTCGCAAAAAAGTCAGACACGACTGAGCAACTTTCACTTTACTTTAGAAAATTAGTTAATAAACAAGTTTTAATTTAAGGACCGGAATGACAAAATTAATTGATATTAACTTTGAGCACAGTTTATAAGCAATGTCATCATTAATTCAGTTCTATCCAGTTACTATGAAAGGCCTTAAATTGTCCCTCTGGAATAAATGAGTTGTGTGCTGTGTTCAGCTGTGTCTGACTCTTTGCAACCCCATGGACTGTAGTCCACCAGGCTCCTCTGTCCATGGGATTTTCCAGGCAAGAATTCTGGAGTGGGTTGCCATTTCCTTCTCCAAGGAATCTTCCTGACCCAGGGATTGAACCCATGTCTTTTGCATCTCCTGCACCGACAGGTGGGTTTTTTACCACTATGCCACCTGGGAACGCCCTGCAATACTTTATGGAAATTGCATAACGCCCTGGCAGGCTGTGATTGTGGTGCTTCCCAGAAAGAAGCGTTGTTCCTATGACTCGGAAATACTGAAGGGTGAACTAATTTTATTTTTTGTTCTTCACTGATGAACAGCAGTAAAAGTTGATTTGGCCAGGCTGTACAGGACAGGCCTCTCCGACAAATCTATACAGGCAAGAGTTTAGTGGGAAGGCAGAACGTCTTCTGGTCTGTGTGTTCTAAGAATGTTTACAGAGCCCCCAGGGAGACTTCATTAGGCTGACAGCTGTATGAAGACCTGCAGTGTGTTACAGCTTCCTGGGAAACATAGGAAGTACCAAGTTGTAAAGAATATAGTGTGCACACATCTATTTATACTGTTGCTGAAGAAACAAAGTGTCCTGATCAGAGAAGAGTACAATGGCTTTTGTCAAGAATACTTTCTAGAGTTGAATTTCAGGTTAACTTGAATAGGAACTGCAGGGGCACATGGTGCAGAGGAGGTTAACACAAAAAGGAAGAGGCTTAGAAGAGCAGAGTTCTGATTTTTCTGTGTCGGAAACAAGACATAGGGTCTAGAATCACACTGCTTTAATTTTCTGTGCATGGGAAAGGCACGTTTTAAACCAAAATGACTTCTCTCTGTCTTTTACACATTTAGTGACTGTAAGATAATTAGCGTGAGAGTTTAGAAATGTAAACTTTAAATGTTCATGTTGCAATCCGGCATTTTTATTACATAAAATCTTAGAAGTATTTGTATATGGACACAAGATTTATGTTAAGAGACCTGACTGTGTTGTTAGACAGATTAGTGAGAAACTGGAAACCATGCTTTCCTGAAGTGTTCCCAAGAAAGTCCTCAGATACAACAAGATAGCTGTCAGGAAAAGATAGAGGAATTGGGGTTTGGGGGGGGCAACTTTTCTGTGATGTGCTTATTCTCATAATCCTTAAAAAAGTTGCAGTTGAAAGTGTCTTCCAGATGCTTTAGATGGATATATGCAGATGGACAACAAGCCTGTTGATTTCTTTTCCTTGGTCTAGTAGGGCATCTTTCCTTTGTGACTCAATTTTGGGGGGGGGTGAATTTTTCAATTGAGGTATAACTGATATACATTTTCAGGTGATTCAATATTTGTATATACTACAAAGAAAGAAACTGAAGACTTAGCATGCTCTCTGTCCCCACACAGGACTTAAGGGGAGAAAAGGAAGTGGTTATTGACACTATCAATCTTTGTGTGCTAAGAGTGGTTATATCATTTGGTGGACCAACATTAAGTGCCACAAAATTTGTTGTAAATCTGCAACTCAACATTTCTAAGCTTTAAGGAAATTGTACACAGAAAAGTGGTATTATTTTAAATACTAATGCTTTCAGGATGAGTATGAGAACTTCCCAACCTGTTAGGTAGAGTCATATCAACTTACTGTGGTGATTTTTCCTAAAACTATGTCAGCATTCCTAACAGTACAAGAAGGCCCCCTCCCTGTGCCCACACCACAGCCTGACCTGTGTCCAATGAGTGCGGATGTCCTGTCTTCCCAGCAGCAGTCCGAAGCGGAGACCGTCCACCTGTTCATCCCGGCGCTGTCTGTAGGCGCCATCATCGGCAAGCAAGGGCAGCACATCAAACAGCTGTCGCGCTTCGCAGGAGCATCTATTAAGGTACTGTCCTGCCGGCTGTGGCTCTCCTGCTGCTTTAAGGGCAGCGCGTGACAGAGACGTGAGTCTTTCTGTGAACTGAATGTAGCCGTCTATACTGGGGTTACATAGGGTGTCATAGGAAACTCCATGTAACACCACTAGCTTAAACAAGGTAAGCTAAATTCTCTCTCCAGAAAAAGCAGTCTGGAGGTAAAGAGCCCAGCACTGGAGTGGGGTTCTGCTCTGCCATGTCCTTGGACATAATATTCCTTCTAGCTCATCCCCGGGGGTGGCCTTAGTCCCTTACTCCCTCCTAGGTGACCCTACTGCATGTCCTAACAATCAAAGCTGTAATCCTTTCCTTTTAAGGAATACACAAACTGACAAAGTCTTGATACAGTCACAGCTTTCATCAGGAAAACATCAGTGTACTGGAAGTTTTGTTTTGGTTATGTCTTATAAATATTCGAATATAGTACCAAAAAACCCACATTGCACTCAAGTGTTTATAACAGCTTTATTTATAACTGGAAAATGGGGAAGAAGTCAACTAGGAAATGCATGAACTGTGGTTTATCTACATAATAAAGATTCAGTTCAGTTCAGTCGCTCAGTCGTGTCCGACTCTTTGCAACCCCATGAACCGCAGCACACCAGGCCTCCCTGTCCATCACCAATTCCCGGAGTCCACCGAAACCCATGTCCATAATAAAGATTACTTAGCACTAAAAAGGAGGGAGCTGTTGATAAAGACCACACATATTATGCTAAGAGAAAGAAGACTCAAAAGGCTATATACTGTATGATCCCACTTATGAAAGCTCTGGAAAAAACAGAACTATGGAAATAGAGGAGAAAAATCAGCGGTTGCCAGGAATTGGAGGAAGGGTTGGAGACAAAGAGGCAGCAGGAGGGAATGTTGAGAGCGCTGGACTGCTGACTGTGGTGGCGCTTACAACTGCACGTTTGTCACCCATTGAGTTTTAGTGTACATAAACTGCAGTTAATTAGAAAGCAAAGTACATAGGACAGCCATCATAGGCTTTCTTGTAGCAAAAGATTAACAAAATATGTGAACAGAAAATGCAGCCAAAATAAACAGGTAGAGGAAAAGACATGGTAAAAAGACCAAGTGGTGAGCTAACTTTACTATCCTGTTAGTTTCCTGATTAATGAATTAAATTAAAACATGCTAATGCACAAAAAAGAACCAACCAGATACTTTCTGGAAAAATTCCAACTAATGTTTTATAAACAAGAATTGGGTATTTAGACACCGGGCTCTTTTTCTTTCTTGGAATTTTGATGATGAGGGTAAAATGTTTTTCTTTCCAAAAAGTCTGAAACATGCATAATGTGAAACATGCTTTAGCACTCTTAACACTTGGCTAGATTTCCACAATGTCAGTTCCCATGTAGGTACTCTTGATATGTACCTGTATGTCTGATATCACCCAACCATAGTTATTTGTTAACTTAATGGACATTAAGATTGTTCCAAATTTCTCCTGCACAGTGGTGGATTAAGTTCTTTTGGTCATATTGTCATATACCACCTTACTCTTCACATGTGTCTACACAAACGGATCTGGTGCATCTCGGGGCACGTGCTTTCTTCTCAGCTTCTCAGACATTAGAGTGATTTGTACTCCTAACCTCAGTATTAAACTCAATATTAAAACTCAGTTATACCTCAGTTAACATTAAAACTCAGCATTCAGAAAACTAAGATCATGGCATCTGGTCCTATCACTTCATGGCAAATAGAAGGGGAAACAATGGAAACAGTGACAGACTTTATTTTGGGGGGCTCCAAAATCACTGCAGATGGTGACTGCAGCCATAAAATTAAAAGACGCTTGCTCCTTGGAAGAAAAGCTATGACCAACCTAGATAGCATATTGAAAAGCAGAGACATTACTTAGCCAGCAAAGGTCCGTCTAGTCAAGGCTATGGTTTTTCCAGTAGTTGTGAATGGATGTGAGTGTTGGACTATAAAGAAAGCTGAGCACCGAAGAATTGATGCTTTTAAGCTGTGATGTTGGAGAAAACTCTTCAGAATCCCTTGGACTGCAAGGAGATCCAACCAGTCCATTCTGAAGGAAATCAGTCCTGAATATTCATTGGAAGGACTGATGCTTGAAGCTGAAGCTCTGATACTTTGGCCACCTGATGTGAAGAACTCACTCATTGGTAAAGACTCTGCTGCTGGGAGGGATTGGGGGCAGGAGGAGAAAGGGACGACAGAGGATAAGATGGCTGGATGGCATCACCAGCTCAATGGACATGAGTTCGAGTGAGCTCCGGGAGTTGGTGATGGACAGGGAGGCCTGGCGTGCTGCAGTCACAAAGAGTTGGGCACGATGAGCAGCTGAACTGAGCCTCAGGATATGAGTGCTCTCACCTCCAGTCCTCTGCCACCAGTACTAAGACAAGAGTTCTTTCTAAAAAAAGCCTGGGACATCCCTGGTGGTCCAGTGGTTACGATTCCATGCTGTCACTGCAGGGGGGTGCAGGTTAGATCGCTGCTCAGGGAGCTGAGATCCTGCAGGCTGGATGGCCTAGTGAGGGTTACGGGGGAGGAAAATCAGAATGATACCTTCTAGGGGTTTTCTGTGAATAATTCTGAGTTTGGCCTAAAATAATTCTCAGCTTCTTTACAGATTCAAAATTAGTGCCCAGCGTAAAGTAGGAATAGTATCATTTTGGGCCTAAGTAACAGAAATGTTAGCTTTATTTTCAGAGAGTGAGAAAGCATGACTCTGTTAAAAGAAAAAACCTGGTCTTGATTTGTAGCTGTGTAGGACAGGGTGTACTAGACTGTCAGTCATTGATAGTGATCATACTGAGTGCTAAGTGCAGGTGGTAGCTTTTATACTTCCTACTCCCATTATTTACTATAGGGAGTTGCTTCTTGCACAGCACATTGTCAAGCAAAAATTTTTTCTTCAAACAATTCCTACCAGCCAACTGTCTAAACCCTTTCTTACTGAGGGAACACTGGCTTTTTCTCCCTTCAACAGTCTCTGCAGCATATCCCTGGCCTGGCCTTTTGTGTGATTTCATACACTCTACCAAAATAGAAGAGTCTGAGTTCACTCTTCTGTCAGATTAACATTTACTCTCTGTGTTACTCCAGTGAGCGTACTTTGGGGGGACGTACATACCATGTATCTATACATATGTATACATACCTTGTTGTAGATTTGTGACCCCAGCAGTTTCTTGCACTTGTGGGAAGCCCAGGGTGTGATGCTGTGTGTGGGACCAAGGGCCACACGTTGCGCCCCCGCCGGTGCAGTGAGGAGCAGCATGACGGTGGAGCCAGACACAGCGCTTCCTTCAGTTCCTCTCGCCTGTGTGACCACAGGCCAGGTGACAACTTCTCTAGCCTTTGGTCTCCGTGTTGGTGAAGTGGGCCAGGTGAAGTGTAAGCATACAGGATGAGGCAGGAGCCGTAACTAGTGGACCCACGCTCATCACTGCCTCTCTGTAACTTTCTCCCAGACGGCTTATTTTCTGCATTTCAGTAAGTCATGTGCAGTTTGTGTAACGTTTTTTATCAGTGGAACTGGAAAGTGTTGTGACCTGTGTCTGGTCTGTTACAGATTGCTCCAGCTGAAGCACCAGATGCTAAAGTGAGGATGGTGATTATCACTGGGCCGCCGGAGGCTCAGTTCAAGGTACGTGTCCTGGAGTGTGTGCACAGATGACAGATGAATGCCTTCTTTTCAGAAACTCCATAACCTGGCTTTTCCCTTAAATAAATCCAGTACTCAGTAGAAAGAATCTCTCAGTGAAAACTGCTGAGACTTAGAACACAGTAGAAACATTCCCCACATTACGTTTTAAAAATAAACCAAAACCTGTGTGCGAGTTGTGTAATGGTTGTTGGGTTTGCCTATCTCCCAAGGGAGAATTTGCTCAGTGCCTTGTAAGCAGAGGTGAAGGTGAGGTGATAAGAACGGTTTGTATGCTTTGTTACTCTCAGATTTTTCCTCCTGCCCCTAAGAAGCTTTGACCTTGACTTCAAATGTTCCTTTTTCCTCTTACCCTTGAGTTAACTTCAGTTAATGCCCTGGTCCACAGTTTCTTGATTAGTCACTCTAATCTTGAAAATTTTAGAGGTAGAAAGGGCAGGGACTCTTGAGGCATCTGTCCTCATATGCACCACCGGTCATTTTGGAGGCCTTGGGGCCAGAATGCCTCCCACTTCGTCCTGAGAGGTGGTACAGTAGGGGCATGAAGACCAGAGCCTTTGCAGCCAGGCTGCTGGTTCAGGTACCAGCTCTGCCATTTACTAGTAATACAACCTTGGGCAAGTTACTTAACCTTTTCCTAGCTAGCTCCTCATCAGTAAAATTGGGGTTAAAAACATCCACAAAGTTTAAACAAGGTTATATGGTTTAATAAATCAAGTGGTTAAAATAGTGCTGGACACATAGGAAACGGCAGAAATGCACTGGTGGCGTTAAGCAGACCTGGGATGAATCAGACTAAGACCATGCCAGAGCCTCAAGTTCACACATACGTACATACATTTGAGTATATGATTTCTTCCACAAAATTCAGTAGGGTGTCTGGGCTGTCACAGGTAAAAGCAGCTACACAATTCAGTGTAATTTACCGGAAACCCCTGTCCTGTTTCTACTACTTAGCAGCTGTGTTAACAGGACAACGCTCTAAGCCTTAGTTCTCCTAGCTCTAAAACATAGCTAAGTTATAAACCATCACTTTCTTTGACCTCTTTTTCCATGGGCCATTTTTCACTAAAAATCTGAAACTTTTTTCATTTCATTTACAGGGTACAGGAAACAAAAGGAGGTGCTTTGAGATGTAGGTACAGTTGGCTAGGCTCAGACTCAGGTCAAGAAATTTACTTCTTCATACCAGCCTTGTGGTCCTAGCAGTTCAGATCAAAACTCAGAAATGCTGAAAACTACATCCTCCCCCAGATATTTATAGGACCAGTTACTTTTAGCCTAAATATTAAAAGATAAATACAAACATCAGTTATGTTCTGTTTTATAAATGGATCTTGTAATTTTTATAATGCTTGTATGCTGGGAAATTTAGAAGTTGTTTCTCTATACCCTCCGTTGCCCATGTTGTGCACTAGTCTTAAATAGGACATGTAAGAAAAGCTCTAATGCTTCAGTATCAGTTATGTGATCAGTGATAATTACAAATTATTTTAAAGATCTAAGTATTAGAAACAGATCTAAATATTAGAAAACAAGCTCTTAAAATCATAAGAAATACTGTTTTGGAGGACAATATATATCCTTTGTGTCCTTCGACTGTGTTAATAATTATACCTGTGGCCTGAGACTTTGGGGATGACTGAAATATAGGGTACTAAGATGAATTTTTTAAATGTCTGCAACCCCCTAAAATGAGCTTACCTCTGCACCGATGGAAACATGTTTGTACCTGTGTTTTGGTTCTCTACTGTGGCAGCCTGTTGGATGAAGCCAACTCTGGCTTCTTTTTCCTTTGGTGTATACCAGAGCAAATTTGTCGTTATACGTAATAGGAGATTTACTATGTATAATTTCTGGTTGTATGCAGCAATTGACAGGATGTTTGACTATATCAGTTGTATATGCTAACTTGATTTTGTAGCTTCAGTCAAAGTAGAAGCCATCTGGCTAAGATGAAGAAATGTTTGACAGAAAATATTCCTTGCTGGCCCATTCAGACATGAGCTTGGCTTCTTTTGAGCCTTATGTGGGTGGCTCTGTAGTTCATTCAGTCTCTGTTACTCCTGAAAAATGCAGTTACTATCTTACTGCCAGCAGGAGAGTTTTACCTTTCAAGACTGCAGAGCAAACGGCCAGTCATTCAACTGCCGCACCTGTGATGCAGTCGCCACTGCTGTCGACCTTTTCCAGGGCTTCCTGCCGTCTCTTGGGCAGCAGTCAGCCATCAGATGCAGATATATCACTGCAAAGGGCCCCTCCAGTGGATCCAGGCCGTTAGTTTTACCCACTGTAAAATTAATGAACCTTTTGGCCTTTCCTACATGAATGACACTGATAGGCTGTGTTCTCATCTGTAGGCTCAGGGAAGAATTTATGGAAAAATAAAAGAAGAAAATTTTGTTAGTCCTAAAGAAGAGGTGAAACTTGAAGCTCACATCAGAGTGCCATCCTTTGCTGCTGGCAGAGTTATTGGAAAAGGAGGCAAAACGGCAAGTACTTCAGCAAAACCTGTGCAGTGGTATGACAGGGAAAGCATCGAAAGGTACTTAGGAGTTCCACGTCCCTGAATTTGGGCTAACTTATAAAAGCAGGACACCTGGGCCAAGGTTTGGAGAAGACTGCCCTTTGTTCCTCCTGAGGGTTGGGTGTCAGCTACTGGTGAAAGCAGCACCTCTCTTTCAGACCACTTTGTGGGAGAGGACTGTCTCCTGAGGGGCCTTTTGCATTCTTCTGTTGATAAACATCAGCTTTTTATTTCTATTGTGCAAAAATACTTAATGACATGAAAAGAAAACTTTAAAAAATTTCATCTACCTTTATAACTTACACCACTATAACTGAAAACTGGTTTCCAGTTTCTCTTTAACATATATAACTTCAAAATTGTAAACAGCTTTGAAAATGACTTGGAAGTGATTGCAAGTATGTTTTGGAATCAGATTTTTAGGGTTTGAATTTGGCTTTGTTACTGATTTTTATGTAACTGTAGGTAAGTCAGTTTCTTTGGGGCTTAGTTTTAATTATCTTGAAATGGGACAATACTAATAACCAAATAGAATTATTAGTATATTAGATGAGATTTACAAAGACATAGCCCAATACTTTGGTTCAAGTGTTCAGGAAATGATTTTTTAAAAAATAAAAAGCCCCCCACAGTTCCACTCAACCTGATCTCTGCTTACCTCCTTCAGGTGAACGAGCTCCAGAATTTGTCAAGTGCAGAAGTTGTTGTTCCCCGTGACCAGACTCCCGATGAGAATGACCAAGTGGTCGTCAAAATAACTGGTCACTTCTATGCTTGCCAGGCAAGTGGGCTCCCGTGTGTCGGGGCAGCTCTGCAGCTGCCTTCGCAAATGGAAGCCATTCTCCCATGGGTGTCTCCATGCCATATAAACATTCAAGGCTGTGTTTGATGCTTAATACATTGAATCCCCCTTTCAGCAGGTGATTTTAGAGATTCTGCTAGCAAACTAATTAGTATGTATCTTTAATATTCAAATTTTAACTTGAAGTTAATTTTAAAAATGGAAGAGGTAAAATAACTTCCTGCAATATTTGATCAGGTAGAAGTTTCAAGGCCCTCTCCTTTTGCAGGTTGCCCAGAGAAAAATTCAGGAAATTCTGACTCAGGTAAAGCAGCACCAACAGCAGAAAGCTCTGCAAAGTGGACCATCTCAGTCAAGGCGGAAGTGAAGGCTCAGGAAACAGCCCACCACAGAGGCAGACGCCAAACCAAAGACAGACTGCTTAACCGACAGCCGGGCGCTGACCCCTTACCCAGCATCACATGCACAAGTTTTTACCTAGCCAGTTGTTTCTGAGGACCAGGCAACTTTAGAACTCCTGTCTCTGTGAGAATGTATACTTTATGCTCTCTGAAATGTATGACACCCAGCTTTAAAAAAAAAAAAAAGAAAGAAGAAAAAAATGAGGGGGGAGGGAGGGAAAGAGACGAACTCTGCACTTCCCTTTTGTTGCATTTCTCAGTAAAACAAATATCTAATTTTTTAAAATATTCATTTCCCCATGATGCCAGAAATTGGTTTAAATGGTGCATTCATGAAACTCATCAAATAAAACTAGATTGCTCCTAAGTCCAATTGTTAAAATTGGATCAGAACAGAGTTATTACAAGTACTTAAATGTTAACCTATTAGCATAGAAAAACTGTTCTCAGTTTAACACTAACATAAATAACCTAAGGGAAGTGCTGAATGGTGTTGGCAGGGGTATTAAACGTGCATTTTTACTCAACTACCTCAGGTACTCAGTAATGCAATGAAAGCAAAATTGTTTTGTTTTTTTTTTTTCTGAAAATTTTATATACTTTATAAAGATAAGTCCAACTGTTTTTTAAAAAATAAATTTAATTAGCTAACAGGCAAATAACTGAAAAATTTTACTTCTGGCTGGTGACAGTAAAGCTGGAAAAATTTCATGTTTTTTGAGGCTTCTGACAGTTATTAGTTGGAAAATCCAATAAATGTTCAGTGATACGGAGCAGTGCCTATATTTGGAGAGCAGCAAATACCTTTTGTTTGTGGTAGGGAAGTTTTTGATGGTACTAACAGAGCAAAGTGGTTGCAGGAGGTTTTGGAACGACTAATTTTAAATGGCTTCAGGAGACTTGTTTTTCTGTTTGGCTATGTGATTGAATGCATAAATGCTTTGTGCTTTTGACTATCACTACCTAAAGTAAGTGTATCTATGGAAACATGCAGCCCCCATGAACTTAATCAATTGACTGGCAGGAAGAAAGCTTTAGCTTGCCTTACAGGATGCTTAGTTTGCCAATACACTTCGGACCAGTTGGTCATGCTTGGAGCAGACCCCAAAAGAGTTGCTTTGTGAAGATAAGTGGGGCAGTCAGATGGTGTGACAGTGTTTAAAGGCAATAAAAAGGCTACATCTCCATGTGCCAGGCACTGTCATAAGCCTCAAAGTAAGCTGTTTTGAAGATTTTAAGCAATGATAAATCAAGATAAATGAAAGGCTACCTACAATATTATATACAGTGCAGGAGGATTTCTGTATTCTCTGCAACCAGTTATCTGAAAATAAGTCAAAAGATAGAAAAAGAACTTTGGAAATATAATTTCAATGACTGTGATAATACATTTGACCTTTGCTACTGAACGCATTCACCCATTCCTTAACTTGATGGCAAAGCCTGGTATGTACAATTACATGGGTGTGAGTGGTCTCCGAGGCCACGCTGCTCTCAGAATTGTGTTGCTTTTGTTCATTAAATAATCACAGTCATCATATAATACTGATCTGAAGGGCAGATATAACCCTTAAAGTATCATTTTGCTTCATTTGTATTTCAAGATGAATTTCTACACAGACTAGGTAAGTTTTTCTGAAGATCACTGTATCAATTAAACATTTTGAAAATGACTTGAAATGTTTTTCTAAATGTTTTCAGAAAACCAGTTTATTTTGTAGTTTTAGCCAAAAAGTGCCCTTTTTGTCATGGAATTCATCAAACATTTGTTTTTTCTATACAATGAATTGCTTAAAAGAAGTAATGGACTGGCTTTCTGGTTGGATTTTGGGTAAAATGGGCTTAAGGCCAGAGCTCTTCCTCAGTATTTGATTTTTCAAGCTTTTTTAAAAAAAATACAGATAGGTGCTACATTTATATCTGCCTGTTTAAATTCTGTCATATTTCACTTCTAGCCTTCTAGTGTGGCAAATCATGTTTTACTTTCAATGAAGCGTTGGTAATGGAGTATCTGGTGATACTAGGCAGTAATTCTGTAATTGAGTTTTGTACTCACCGCGTATGGATCATTCCTCATCTGTAATGTGCCCAAATGCAGCTCCATTATCCAGATACTTTGATGCAGAATAAAGTACTTCATTATTAGGTGCAGCCTGGTGTGTAGTATGTTTTATTTTTGGCTTTTCAGATTACTGAGAATGTCCTGAATTTCATCAAAATGTAAACTTAGTATTACTAAAAATCCATGTCAACCTCAAGGTAGGCACCGGTATCTACTACTGGCCTTACTGTGTACCTTGATAATAATACTGTTACATATGAACTGAGAGTGAAAAGGTAAGCTACAGGGCCTGTGGGGTGGTTCTGTTTTCTGCTTTGGCTATACTATTCTATAGAATAAGATTTAAACTTAAGATTACACTCTGAACTAGTTAAGTGAAACACAGGAGCCAATGCAACTTCTAGGCAATCTGCTGGAGTCTCAGGAATAAAGACAATATATTTAATTTGAATATAATGATTCATGGCATGAAAATTAGCTCACTTACCTACAATTCCATGTGTCAGGATTAGAACCCAAAGAGAATACCTGTTTTCCTAACAACTAACTAGGTTAAAAGAAGTGACTCAATCCAAATTTGAAATGACTAAAGCAGTTCATTTTATTCATATTTAAACTCCACAGGAGTCAAGAGACGAAGGGCCATCTTCTATTCCAAGAATGAAGTCTTCAGGTAAGGTCTCAGGTGCTATCTGAGCTAACTGGTCATCATAAGAACGCAGGGTCCATAGTTTTTCTAATTCATAGGCTTCTCGGGTTTCTGGAAGCATCAAATGGATCACCATGCTGCCTACCATGGACAGATAAGAATCACAAGTGAAGAAACAGTTCATTTACTTTACCCTTCTGACCTCACAAACCTGTGACAGTTAGAGCAGTGGTTCTCAAAGTGTGACCCCAGATCAGCAATACCTGAGAACTTATTAGAAATGTAAATTGTGGACACCATCTAGCAAAAATACTGAAGTGATGCTGTGCCTTGCTCAGTGTATCACAGGTAATACTACTTGGTAGACAATCCAAAAGTACTGTAATTCTGCACAGCCTGTGAGCAAAGCGCTGGCACAGTTCTATCTTAGAAATACTGTCTCCTGGAACAAAGAGAAAGTTTGCTTACAACAGTGGTTCTCAATCAGGGACTTTTTTTTTTTTTTCAATTTCACCTTTTTTTTAAATTGAAGGATAATTGCTTTACAGAATTTTGTTTTCTGTCAAACCTCAACATAACTCAGCCATAGGTATACATATATCCCCCTCCCTTTTGAACTTCCCTCCCATCCCCTTCCGCATGCCACCCTTCTAGGTTGAAACAGAGCCTGTTTGAGTTTCCTGAGAAATATAGCAAATTTTCGTCGGCTTTCTTATTTTACATATGGTAATGTAAGTTTCCATGTTACTCTTTCCATACATCTCACCCTCTCCTCCCCTCTCCCCCGACCACAAGTCTATTCTCTATGTCTGTTTCTCCACTGCTGCCCTGTAAATAAACTCTTCAGTACCATGTTTCCAGATTCCATATATATGCATTAGAATATGATATTTATCTTTCTCATTCCGACTCAGTTCACTCTGTATAACAAGCTCTAGGTTCATCCACCTCATGAGAACTGACTCAAAGGCATTCTTTTTTATGGCTGAGTAATAAAATGCTCCACTGTGTATGTGTGTCACAACTTATTTATGCATGCATCTGTTGATGGACAGCTAGGCTGTTTCCATGTTATAGCTATTATAAATAGTGCTGTAGTGAATAGTGGGATACACGTGTCTTTTTAATTTTGGTTTCCTCAGGGTATATGCCTAGGAGTGGGATTGCTGGGTCATATGGTGGTTTTATTCCTAGTTTTTTAAGGAATCTCCATACCGTCTTCCATACTGGCTGTATCAATTTACATTCCCACCAACAGTGCAAGAGCATTCCCCTTTCTCCACCCCTCTCCAGCATTTATTGTTTGTAGACTTTTTCTTTTTTTTTTTTTTTTTTTACCAATATGGAACGCTTCACAAATCTGCGTGTCATCTTTGCGCAGGGGCCATGCTAATCTTCTCTGTGTCGTTCCACTTTTAGTATATGTGCTGCCAAAGCGAGCACTGTTTGTAGACTTTTTGATGAGGGCCATTCTGACCTGTGTGAGGTGATATCTCATTGTAGTTTTGATTTGCATTTCTCTAATAATGAGCGTCCATCAGGACATTTTTAATTTTAACCTTTACAGGGTGCAGAGAGGAGAAAGGATGCTGCTAAACATCCTACAACACACAGAGTATTCCTCCCTGCCCAAAATGCTAACAGCAGCGTGGCTGAGAAACCCTGACGGACACAGCCTTGGCAGGGTGTTTCTGCCAGTGTAACTGTGGGCCTGCTTCCTGCCCATCACAAAAGATCTGCACACACTAATCACAGGGTTCATCTCTTTGAACTACGGGTGCAGGTGTCATCTGGTCAAAAAATGCTGCTTGATGTTGCTACTGCTCTTGTTGAGGAACAACTATATTTTATCAACCCCTGAATAACTCCTTTAGCTCACAAGACAAGGTTTCAGAGCCTGCACAGTTCTACAGATACTGTTTTTACCTTTGTATTAAGTACATCCTGGGGAATTACTTTAAAACTATGTATATATTAATTCTCAAATCTGTTAGGTCTTCTCAGAATTCCAGTCTGCTTTTCTTACCATTCCCTGTGCCTAGACTGCCCTTCACCTTACAGGAGGCCAAGGTTCTATGGACACCAAGGAGCCTTCCACTGCTCCTTGGGTAGAAGTTGGGGGTCTCTCCCATGTTATTCGTCCTGCTCTCCATCAGCTTTCTGACCCGTGTGGCTACTTAATACACACTAGGGAGAAGGCAGTGGCACCCCACTCCAGTCCTCTTGCCTGGAAAATCCATGGATGGAGGAGCCTGGTAGGCTACAGTCCATGGGGTTGCTAAGAGTCAGGCACACTGAGCGACTTCACTTTCACTTTTCACTTTGCTGCATTGGAGGAGGAAATGGCAACCCACTCCAGTGTTCTTGCCTGGAGAATCCCAGGGATGGGGGAGCCTGGTGGGCTGCCGTCTATGGGGTCACACAGAGTCGGACACGACTGAAGCAACTTAGCAGCAGGTGAGATGAGAATTTCAGATGTGAAAAAGACCAAATGGCTTAAAACCAAAGAAAACTTAAAACAACTATCAAAAACTTTTTGTGGAAAAACACCCAGACTGTGATCCTTTTACAACTGAACATAGTTTGAGATGAGTGCATTGTCAATTGATCTGTAGAATGTGCTAAAGTAACTTACCAAAGTCCACACAGAGCCAGTCATCAGTGTCCTTGCCTTCGATCTTAACATGAGGCTCACTTTTATGTTTCAGGTGTTTGTACTGAAAAAAGCCAAGTCACATGTTAAAGGGGAAGAGGTTGAGGGAACTCTGTTCTTACTGAGGAACATGCTTATTCATTCCTCAGAGCTATGTCAAACCCCTTAATAACAACTCCCCCCTTAAATCCTACCCACATCCTACAGCTCTCTCCTGAAGCCCAAACCATTGTGATAGGCAATCAAAGTATTTCTGAGGTGGACAAGCCTAAATTCAATATCCAGTCCCCACCACCTTCCTTCTGTCCATCACAGCTTCCCTTCACCCTTGGGAGGCACATGCTTCTTCCTGTTTCAAGGCTCAGGCTATTCAGATGCACCCCATATTTAATACAGCACTATCTACAATATCCAGGAGATGAAAGCAACCTATATGTCCACTCTGTAGTACATATATACAATGGAATATTACCCGGCCATAAAAAGGAATGAACCTGGGTCATTGGAAGTGATGTGGATGAGCCCAGAGTCTGTTAATAGTGAAAACAGGAAGAGGAAAACGTCACATATTAACGCTAATATTTCATAATCTATATTATACAGAAAAAGGTACAGATGCAGAGGAGCAAATAGGAGGGTGTAGGGAAACAGAAGGTGGAACAAGCTGGGAGAGCAGCGCTGCCACGGGTGCAACGGCGACCAGGAAGCCGCCGCACAGCGCGGGGAGCAGTTGGTGCCTTCTGGTGACCTAGGGGGGTGGGAAGGGAAGTGGTGGGAGGAGGGAAGCACAGAGGCGGGCTGTATGTATGCATACAGCACTGTGACGCAACTATACCCCAAATAAAAATGGATTTTAAAACAGATCAGTAATCTTGAAAAAAATAAAAAATAGTTTTCTCAGGGTAATCAACAAGAAAAACCCACCCAAATGTTCATGGCAGCACTAATTACAATAAATAGCCAGGAGAGAAGCAACCTGTGGATAAAGAGGTGGTACATGCATACAATGGAATATCGCTGAACCATAAAAAAGAACGAACTTGGGTCATTTTAGTAAATGTGCATAGACTAGAGTGGCACACAGCAATGATCAGAAAATATATAACATATACATGAAATCCAGAAAAATGGTACAGATTAACTTATTTGCAGGACAGGAATAGAGAAGCAGATGTAGAGAAAAAACATGTGGACACAGGGAAAGGGAAGGGTGGGGTGAATAACATAACTCAGCGATGAAAAGGAACAAAATTGGGCCATTTCTAGTGAAGTGTTGGTCACTCAGTCTTATCCGACTCTGCAACCCCATGGACTGTAGCCCACCAGGCTTCTCTGTCCATGGAATTCTCCAGGCAAGAGTACTGGAGTGGGTTGTCATTTCCTTCTCCAGGCGATCTTCCTGACTCGGGGACTGAATCCAGGTTTCCTTCATTGCAGGCAGACTCTACCAAATGAGCCACCAGGGAAGACCAATTAACAAAATATGGAATCTGGAAAAATGGTACAGATGAACTGACTCACAGGACAAAAATGTAAGCAGAAGTAGAGAACAACAAGTGGACGCAGGTGAAGAGGAGGGTGGGACGAACTGAGAGAGCAGAGTTGCTAATATATACACTGCCCTGTGTAAAATACATAGCAGGTAAGCAGCTGCAGTATAGACAGCTTAGCTCATGTTCTGCAGCGGCCCAGAGGGGTAGGATGGGGCAAGGTGTGCATGGGAGGGAGGCTGGCGAGGGTATATGTATACTTAGAACTCATTCACAGTGCTGTATAGCAGAAACTAACACCAATGCAAACCAAATATCCTCTGATCACCATAATCTACGGGGGAAAAGAAAAAAACTATCATATGACCCAGCAATCACAATACAGGATGGATCTCACATCACCTAGAGAAAACCACAGTTCAAAAACACACGTACCCACTGTCCACCGTAGCACTATTTACAACAGCCAGGACATGGGATCAACTAGATTTTCATCCACAGATGAATGGATAATAAGATGTGGTCCATACATGGAATATCATTCAGTGAGGAACTAAACTGGGTCATTTGCAGTGATGTGGATGTACTGAGAATCTGTCATCCAAAGAACCAAATATGGTATATTAACACGTATGCATAGAATCTAGAAAAATGGTACAGAAGAACCTCTATGCAGGATGTGATGGTCGCAGAAGCAGAGAAGGGACATGTGGACACAGGGGGAGAGGAGGCTGAGATGCATTGGGAGCACAGTGTAGACACAGACACAGTACCACTGTAGTGAACCAGCAGTCAACCAGTGAGCCCGTGGGAAGCTGCTGTGCGGCTCGCTTGGTGCTCTGTGATGACTAGCAGGGTGGGATAGACGGGGTGGTCGCAGGGAGGCACAAAGGGAGAGGATCTATGTATATAGATGGCTGATTCACTTTGTTGGACAGCAATTGGAAACACAATATTGAAAAGCAATTATAGTTCAATTTTTTTTAATGTAATTATAAAAAGATCAGTAATAAACATGGTAGTACCGCACAACCCAGCAATCCCCCTACTGAGAATGTAATCTGAGAAACCATAATTCAAAGACACAAGCAACCCCAATGCTCACTGCTGCACTACTAAAATATCCAGGACATGGATATGAATGGATAAGATAGTGTGGTACATATATACAAATTACTAATTAAATGGAAATTACTAATAAAATGGACACAACTGAGTCACTTGTAGTTACATGGATGGATGTAAGTAGGAAAGAAAACTGAGTATCACATTAGCACATATACATGGAATCTACAGTGATACAGGTGAGCCTATTTATAAGGTAAAAGCAGGGGCACGGAAGCAGAGAATGGACTTGTGGACACAGGGGAAGGGGAGCCGGGGAACAAACTGGGAGAGCAGTCTTAACACACACTCCCGTGTGTAAGCGACAGCCGCTGGGAAGCTGCTATACCGCACAGGGAGCCCAGTGAGGTGCTGTGTGATGACCTGCAGAGGTGGGACTGGGTGGGTGCAATGGGGGGAGGCTCAAAAAAGGGGGACATATGTACACATACAGAGGATTCTCCTTCTGGGACAGCTTTACAATATTGTAAAGCATATATACTCCAATTAAAAATAAATTTTAAAAGATCATTTATCATGGAAAAAAAATAGAAATAGCATATGACTCAGAAATCCCATTATTAGGGATATACCCTGAGAAAATGGTAATTCAAAAAGACATGCACCCCAGGGTTCACTGCAGCACTGTTTACAAAGCGAAGGCATGGAGTGCACCTAAATGTCCATCCACAGATGAACGGGCAAGATGCTGGACATGTGGAAATGACGCAGTATTTTTAGCAATAAAAGCAATGAAACTGTGCTATCTGCAGTGATAGGATGGGCCTAGAGTCTTACAGAGTGAAGTAAAAAAGACAATCAAATATCATATATTAACACAAATACATAGGTTCATCTGTACCAGTTTCTAGATTCCATCTGCAGGGCAAAAACGGATGCAGAAGCAGAGAACGAACATGTGGACCTGGGGGAAGGGCAAGCTGGGATGAACTGGCGGCGTGGCGCTGCCACGTCTACACTGCCGGATGGAAACCCACTGCTCCCGGGAGCTGCTCTCTAGCACAGGGAGCTCCGCGCCACGCTCTGCGCAGGCTCGGGTGGGTGTGATCTGGTGGGCTCCAGAGGGAGGGGACTGATGTATACTTCCTTCACACTGCTGTAGAGCAGGGACTACCCCAACACTGAACCAATTATACGCCGGTTAAATATAAATTAAAAAATAACATTATTCATGAAAAAACTAAAAACAACTTTCACGTGAATCAGCAATTGCACTGCATATATACCCAGAGGAAACCATAATTCAAAAAGACATATGCACCACAAAACTATTCACAATAAGGACATGGAAGAAACCTAGATGTCCATCCAGAGATGAATGGTTAAGAAGACGTGGTACATACATATATAATGGAACATTATTCAGCCATAAAAAGGAAACTAGGTTATTTTTAGTGATATGGATGTAACTAGAGTCTGTCATACAGAGTGAAGTTACAATATCAAATATTACGTATTAACACATACGTGGAATCTAGAAAAATACAGATGAACATACACGCAGGTCATGAATACAGCTGCAGAAGTGGAAAGCAGACGTGGACACGCGGGAAGGGAGGGTAGGAACAAGTCGGCGGCACCGCCACACGTACACAGCCACGTGAAGAGTAACAAGTGGGGAGTTACTGTGGAGCTTGGGGCCTCAGCTGGTGCTGTGTGATTTCCCAGGGAGGTGGGATAAGAGGGGGCTGCAGGGAGCGGGAGTCACAAATGGAGGGGATGATGTAAACATATCTGATCACTTTGTTGGACAGCAAAAACAAAATATTCTAAAGCAATTAGAGTCCAGTTAAAAATTCAACTTAAAAAAAAAAAAAACAGAAAAGACCAGTAATCTTGAAAAGAAGTTAAAAATGGAACTAACACAAGCCCCAGAAATCCTACTACTGGGCCTAAAACCTGAGAAAACCTTAATTCAAAAAGACACATGCAACCCAATGTTCAGTTCAGCACTTTACAATAGACAGGACAGATGTCCATCTTTGATGAATGGATTAAGATGCAGTACATATATACAGTGGAATATTCTTCAGGTATAAAAAGGAATGAAATTGGGTCATTTGTAGAGCTGTGGATGGTCCTGACTCCTACAGAGTGAAATCAGAAAGAGAAAAACGAGTATCATATATTAATACATATATATGGAACACAGAAAAATGGTACAGAGGACACTATTCGCAGAGCAGGAACAGACACACAGAACCAAAGAACGGACATGTGGAACAGGGAAGGGAAGAAAGGGACAACCGAGAGACAGGCACTTCCCACCTGCGCTGCCAGGTGCAAAATGAGACAGATAGCCAGTGGGAGCTGCTGTAACCAGGGAGCCGAGCTCGGTGCTCTGGAGTGACCTGCAGGAGTGGGATGAATTGGGCGGGTGGGGCAGGGGGGAAGCTCACGAAAGGAATATATGTGTACAAACAGCTGATCCTCTTTCTCGGACAGGAGAAACTAACACAATATTGTAAAGCAATTATACTCCAGTTAACAAATACCTTAAAGAAATAAAAGATCACTGATCTTGAAAAAAGATTAAAAATGGAACTACCATATATATGTCAAGGCAATCCATACTGGGAGATTAATGGACTGGGCAATCCACTAGGGAGAGGAGCGTTGCCATACGTACAGTGACGTGTGTGAAAGAGCCCGTGTGAAGCTGCGGTACAGCACAGGGGCCTGAGCTCACCGCTTGTGATGACGTAAAGAGACGGATGGGCTGGAGACTGTGGTGGTGGGAGAAAGGCACAAAGGTAGGGGATATATCTGTACATAGAGCTGACTCACTTTGTTGGCCACCAGAAACTAATACAGCATTGTAAAGCAATTATACTTCAATTTTAAATTTAAAGGAATTTTGAAAAGATCATAATGCGGGGAAAAAAACGAACTAAAAACAGAACAGAGCCCAAGGAATCCCTTACTGGGCATATAACCTGAGAAAACTGTCATTTAAAAAGACACATGCACCCCAATGTGCAATGCAGCAGTATTTACAATATCCAGGCTATGGAAGCAACCTAGATGTCCATCCACAGACGAATGGATTAAGAGACGTGGTACATATATACAAAGGAATATTGCTCAGCCATAAAAAGGAATGGAATTGGGCATTCGCAGTGATGTGAACAGACCCAGAGTCTGTCATACAGAGGGAAGTGAGAGAAGTATCAGATGTTAACACATACATATATGTGTTTTCTATATGTAACATAGAAAAATGATACAGATGAACCTATTTGCCAGGCAGGAATAGAGGCCCAAGCAGAGAATGGACATGTGAGCCCAAGGGAAGGATGGTGTAAAATGAACTGGTAGAGTAGCCACATAAACACTACTACAAGTGTAAAATGCATAGCTAGTGGGGAGCTGCTGCGTAGCACAGGAAACTCAGCTCAGAGCTCCGTAATGACCCAGACGGGGCGGGCGGGAAGGGATGTATGTATTCTTATAACTTATTCACGTTGTACAGTAGAAACAACACTATAAACCAATTTTACTCCAATTAAAAAAAAACATTATTCATGAAACAAAACATTTACTAACCCCACTACTGGGTATATACCCAGAGAAAACCATAGTTCAAAAAGACACACACACTACAGTATTCGCTGCAGCCATGGTCACAACAGCCAGGGCATGGAAGCAACCTAAACATCCATCCCCAGATGAATGGATAAGATGCGGTATATATATGAGTGCGCACACACACACACACACACACACACACACGAATACTACTCAGCAAGGAATGAAACTGGTTCATCTGTGTAATATGTGGATGGAACTAGAATCTGTCATACAGAGTGAGGTAAGTTAGAAAGAAAAAAATCAAATGTTGTCTATTAACACATATATGTAATCTAGAAAAATGGTACAGATGAACTTATACGCAGGGCAGGGATAGAGTCCCAGAAATAGGGACGAATTTAGAGACAAGCCCTGAAATACATACAGCGTCATGAATAAAACAGGCTGCTGTACAGCCCAGGCAGCTCAGCTCAGGGCTTTGTGATGACTGGAGGGGTGGTGGGGTGGAGGCAGTGGAGATGAGAGGGAGCCCCAAAGGGAGGAGATATATGTGCACATATAGGGGACTCGCTTGGCTGGACAGCAGACACTAACAACACTGAAAGCAACTGTATTTCAGTTAGAAAATAAATTTAAGAGTAAATAAAAGATCATTAATGTTGGGGGAAAACAATCTAAAAATACAACTACTATATGCCCCAGCAATCCCACTACTGGGAATGTAATCTGAGAAAAGACACATGCACCCCAATATTAAATCCAGCGCTATTTACAATACCCAGGACATGGAAGCACCAGCCTGAATGTCCATCCACACATGAATGGATGAAGATGTGGTATGTAAATATACCATGGAAAGTTCCTCAGCCATAAAAAGAAGATAACTGGGTCATTTGTAGTGGCATGGATGGGCCCTGAGTCTACTGTATAGAGTGAAGTGAGAAAAACAAATACCGTATATGAATACAGATACATGGAATTTAGAAAAACGACACAGATGAACCTATATGCAGGGCAGGAATAGGGTCCCAGTGCCCGGACGCGGGGACACGGGAAGGGCACTGCAGTAACCGGGGACTAGCACCGCCATATATCCTCCCGTGGGTAAGACAGACGGCCAGCGGGCAGCTGCTGCCCAGCGCAGGGGGTTCACCCCAGCGTCCGTGACGGCCTAGAAGAGTGGGACGAGGGGGCCGGCAGAGGGAGGGAGGCCCAAAGGGACAAACACACGCATACATATAGGTGGCTCCCTTTGTTGGAGAGCAGAAACTTACACACACTGTAAAGCAAATGTACTCCAATTAAAAAATAAAAGAACATTAATCCTGAGGGGAAAAAAAACAACTAAGAATAGAACTAGCAGATGACTGGGCAATCTTACTATTGGGCACATACCCATAGAACACCTTAATTCAAAAAGACACAACACAGCTTTCCTGCTGGCTCAGTGGTGAAGAATCGGCCTGACATTGCAGGAGACGTGGGTCCCATCCCTGGTCTGGGAGGATCTCAGGCACCTCGTAGCGACTAAGCCCGTGCACCGCAACAGTTGAGCCTGTGCTCTGGAGCCCGGAAACTGCAACTGCTGAGCGCACGTGGCGCAACTACTGAAGCTCACAGGCCCCAGAGCCAGTGTCCACAACAGGAGAAGCCACTCCGCTGAGCAGTCCGTGCACCCAAACTAGGGTGTAGCCCCTACTCACCACCACAAGAGCAAAGCTCTCGCAGCAACAAAGACCCAGCACAGCCAGAAATAAAAAGAATTATTTTTAAAGACACACAGTCCCAATGTTCACTGCTGTACAATTTACAAAAGCCAGGACATGGAAGTAACCTAGATGTCTACTGACAGATGAATGGATTAAAGTGTGGTGGTTGCTCGGTTTCAGTCGCTAAGTCGTGTCTGACTCATGCAATCCCATGGACTGTAGACCACCAGGTTCCTCTGTCCATGGGATTCTCCACACAAGAATACTGGACTGGGGGACCATTTCCTTCTCCAGGGATCTTCCCGACCCAGGCATCGAACCCAGGTCTTCTGCATCGCAGGCAGATGATTTACTGACTGAGCTATGAGGGAAACCATACATACAATGGAATATTACTCATCCATACAAAGGAAGGCAATTGGGTCATTTGTAGTGATGTGAATGGAACTGGAGTCTGTCATACAGAAGAAGTAATTCAGAAAGAGAAAAGCAAATACTGTATATAAACATACATACATGGAATCTACAATCTAGATACAGATGAACTTATATGCAAACCATGACTAGAGTTTAGTAGAGAATGGACACATGGACACGCAGAACAGGGAGGCTAAGACCACCTGGGAGAGCAGTTTTGCCACAGATACACTGCCGTGCATAAAGCAGATACCTAGGGGGAGTTGCTCTACAACACAGCAAGTTCAGCTCACTGCTTTGTGATTACCCAGAGCGGGTGGGCCAGAGGGGGCTGGAGGGGGAGGGAGGCCCAAAGGGCCGGGACGTACGTATCTACAGGTGATTCACTTTGACGGACAGCAGACACTAACACAAAATTTTAAAGTAATTATAAGAACTGATGCTTTTGAACTGTGGTGTTGGAGAGTCCCTTGGACTACAAGGAGATCAAACCAGTCCATCCTAAAGGAGATCAGTCCTGGGTGTTCTTTGGAAGGACTGATGCTGAAGCTGAAACTCCAGTACTTTGGCCACCTGAAATGAAGAACTGACTCACTGGAAAAGACTCTGATGCTAGGAAAGAGTGAAGGCAGGAGAAGTGGACAACAGAGGATGAGATGGTTGGATGGCATCACCGACTCGATGGACATGAGTCTGAGCAAACTCTGGGAGGTGGTGATGGACAGGGAAGCCAGGGGTGCTGCAGCCCATGGGGTCACAAAGAGTTGGACACAACTGAGCGACTGAACTGAACTGATACTCCCATTAAAAAATAAGTAAAAGATCATTAACGTTGGAAAAAACCTAAAATATAAGAAGATGTGGTACATACATACAAGGGAATATTCAATTCAGTTCAATTGATGACCACCTTATTCAGCCATAAAAAGGAACAAATATGAGTCCATTCAACTGACGTAGATACTTCTAGAGCCTCTCGTACAGACTAAGTCAGAAACCAAAACCAAGTATCCTATACTAATCCATAATTAGAATCTCGAAAGATGGTACTGTTGAACCTATCTGCAGGCAGGAGTAGGAACGCAGATGTCGAGAAAGGAGTTGTGGACACAGGGAGGGTGTGGGAAGGGTGGGACGGAATGAGAGAAGCACTGGAACACACACACCCTCCTGTGTAAACAGCCACCGGGCGCTGCTGCAACACAGGGCGCTGGGTTCCCGGGCTCTGTGGTGACCTAGAGGGCCGGGATGTCTGGAGGGAGTGGGAGGGAGGAGATGTATGCATACATATAGGGGGTTAACTTTGGTTGGACAACAGAACAACGTTGTAAAGCTATTATATTCCAATTTAAAAATAAATTTAAGAAATAAAGATCAGTACCCCTTAGAAAGAAAATAAAAATGGAACTAACGTATCATCCAGCAATCCCACCACTGGGCATATAACCTGAGAAAACCACAATTTAAAAAGACACAGGCTCCCCAAAGTCCCCCTGCTTATTTAACTTCTATGCAGAGGACATCATGAGAAACACTGGACTGGAAGAAGCACAAGCTGGAATCAAAACTGCTGGGAGAAATCTCAATCACCTCAGATATGCAGATGACACCACCCTTATGGCAGAAAGTGAAGAGGAGCTAAAAAGCCTCTTGATGAAAGATAAAGAGGAGAGTGAAAAAGTTGGCTTAAAGCTCAACATTCAGAAAACGAAGATCATGGCATCTGGTCCCATCACTTCATGGGAAATAGATGGGGAAACAGTGGAAACAGTGTCAGACTTTATTTTTTGGGGCTCCAAAATCACTGCAGAAGGTGATTGCAGCCATGAAATTAAAAGACGCTTACTCCTTGGAAGAAAAGTTATGACCAACCTAGATAATGTATTTAAAAGCAGAGACATTACTTTGCCGACTAAGGTCCGTCTAGTCAAGGCTATGGTTTTTCCAGTGGTCATGTATGGATGTGAGAGTTGGACTGTGAAGAAGGCTGAGCGCCGAAGAATTGATGCTTTTGAACTGTGGTGTTGGAGAAGACTCTTGAGAGTCCCTTGGACTGCAAGGAGATCCAATCAGTCCATTCTGAAGGAGATCAGCCCTGGGATTTCTTTGGAAGGAATGATTCTAAAGCTGAATTACCATAAGCCCCAGCAATCACATTTCTGGGCATAAAATCCGAGAAAACAATAATTCCAAAGGGCATAAACACCCCGATGTTCAATGCAGCACTGTTTACAATATCCAGGACATGGACGAAACCTAGATGTCCACCCACAGACGAATGGATTGAGAAGATGTGGTATATACATACAATGGAACATTATTCAGCCATAAAAAGGAATGAGACTGGGTCATCTGCAGAGCTGTGGATGGTCCCTGACTCTGTCATACAGAGAAAACTCAGAAAGAGAAAAAGGAATATGATATACTATCACAAATCAATGGAATAGAGAAAAATGGTACAGATGAAATGATTTGCAAAGCAGGACTAGACACAGAGAAGTAGAGAACGGACATACGGTCATGAGGGAAGGGAAGGAGGGGATGCACTGGGAGAGGAGCTTTGCCATATATGCACTGCCGTGCATAAAACAGTAACAGGTAGCTGGTGGGATGCTGCTGTGTACCACAGGGAGCTCAGCTTGGTGCTCTGTGATGACAATAGTGGGATGACGTGGGTTGGGGTGCAGGGAGGCTCAAAACAGGAATATATGTGTACAGATAGCTGATTCCTTTTATTTCGAACAGCAGAAACACAATATTGTAAAGCAATTATACTCCAGTTAACATACAGATTAAAGAAAGAGAAGATCACTAATCTTGAAAAAAGATTAAAAATGGAACTACCATGTCACAGCAATCCACTACTGATACATACCCTGAGAAAACCATCATTCAGCAAGGCACAGGCACCCCAACGCTCATTGCAGAACTAATTACCAAAGCCAGGGAATGGAAGCAACCTAAAGATGAATGCATAATGATGTGGGATGCATACAATGGAATATTACTCAGCTATTAAAAGGAACAGAACTATGCTATTTGCAGTGATGTGGATGAGCTAGACTCTCAGAGTGAAGTCAGTCAGCAAGGAAAATCAAGTAACACATATTAACACAAATATATGGAAAACTGGAACAGATGAACCTATTTGCAGGGGAAATACAGAGATGCAGAAGCAGAGAACAAATAAGTAGACACAGGGAAGGGGAAGGTGGGACAAGCTGGTAGAGCAGCTGCCGTATAAACTACCATGTGTAAAACTCACAGAGGGAAGCAGTGGTACAGCACAGGGAGCCAGCTCCACGTCCAGTGATGTCCCAGAATGGCAGGACGGGGAGAGGGCTGTGTGGCAGGGAGGCTCAAGAGGAAGGGGAATATATGTATATTTATAATTCATTCACATTGTTTTACAGCAGAAAATAACACTCAAAACCAAGTTTACTCCAATTAAAAATAAATTAAAATATAGAAAACCACTATTCATGAGAAAAAAACAAACCTAAAAACAGAATTGTCATCAGTTCAGTTCAGTTGCTCATTCGTGTCTGACTCTTTGCGACCCCATGAATCACAGCACATCAGGCCTCCCTGTCCATCACCATCTCCCGGAGTTCACTCAGACTGACGTCCATCAAGTCCGTGATGCCATCCAGCCATCTCATCCTCGGTCGTCCCCTTCTCCTCCTGCCCCCAATGCCCCCCAGCATCAGAGTCTTTTCCAATGAGTCAACTCTTCGCATGAGGTGGCCAAAGTACTGGAGCTTCAGCTTTAGCATCATTCCTTCCAAAGAAATCCCAGGGTTGATCTCCTTCAGAATGGACTGGTTGAATCTCCTTGCAGTCCAAGGGACTTTCAACAGTCTTCTCCAACACCACAGTTCAAAAGCATCAATTCTTCGGCACTCAGCCTTCTTCACAGTCCAACTCTCACATCCATACATGACCACTGGAAAAACCATAGCCTTGACTAGACGGACCTTAGTCGGCAAAGTAATGTCTCTGCTTTTAAATACACTATCTAGGTTGGTCATAACTTTTCTTCCAAGGAGTAAGCATCTTTTAATTTCATGGCTGCAATCACCTTCTGCAGTGATTTTGGAGCCCCAAAAAATAAAGTCTGACACTGTTTCCACTGTTTCCCCATCTATTTCCCATGAAGTGATGGGACCAGATGCCATGATCTTCGTTTTCTGAATGTTGAGCTTTAAGCCAACTTTTTCACTCTCCTCTTTATCTTTCATCAAGAGGCTTTTTAGCTCCTCTTCACTTTCTGCCATAAGGGTGGTGTCATCTGCATATCTGAGGTTATTGATATTTCTCCGGGCAATCTTGATTCCAGCTTGTGTTTCTTCCAGCCCAGCGTTTCTCACGATGTACTCTGCATATAAGTTAAATAAGCAGGGTGACAATATACAGCCTTGACGGACTCCTTTTCCTATTGAGAACCATGACCCAGCAATCCCACTACTAGGCATATAACCTAAGAAGACCATGATTCAACAAGACACACTGACCTCAATGCTCAATGCAGGACTATTTACAAAACCCAGGATATGGAAGTAATCTATAGGTCCATAAACAGATGACTGGCTTAAGAAGGTGTGGCAGGCTTCGGATTCAAGATGGTGGAGTAGAAGGACGTGCACTCTCCTCCTGCAAGAGCACCAAAATCACAACTAGCTGTCGAACAACTATCGACAGGAGGACCCTGGAATCTACCAGAAAAAGATACCCCATGTCCAAAGACAAAGAAGAAGCCACAGCAAGATGGCAGGAGAGGCACAAACACAATCAAATCAAATCCCATACCTGCCAGATGCGTAACCCACAATCTGGAGAACAATAATACCAAGGAAGTTCTCCCACTGTTGCAAGGGTTCTAAACCACACGTCAGGCTTCCCAGCCTGGGGATCCGACAGAGGGCCTGGCAATCCCCAGGTAATTTCACTGGAAAGCCAAAGGGATTCAATTACAAGACTTCCGCAGAACTAGGGGTGGGTAGACCCCAGTCTCGGCATAAAGAAAACCTTGTGTGCACCAAGACTCAGAGGAGAGGAGCAGTGACCCCACAGCAGACTGAGCCGAAACTCCCTGAGAGTGTTGGAGGGCCTCCTGCAGGGTGTGGACTGGCAGGGGTTCATCACAGGGATGTGGGCACTGGCAGCAACTGTCTGGGAAGGTCCCCCTTGCAGTAAATAAACCCTCTTGGGGATCACCATTAACCCTACCAAGAGTCCACAGACCTCAGGGCTGGGTCGCCTCAGGCCAAAAAGGTATCAGGGAGAGAGTGCAACCCCATCCACCAGCAGACAGTTGGATCTGAGCAAAGCCCTGCCCACCAGAGCAAGACCCAGTTTTTCCCCACCACAGTCCCTCCCATCAGGAAGCTTACACAAGCCTGGCCCCCTCCATCAGAGGGCAGACAGAAGAAACAAGAAGAATCGCAGTTCTACAGCAACTAAAACAAAAACCACATTACAGAAAGTTAATCATGATGAAAAGGCAGAAAGTTACATCCCAGATAAGGGGACAAGACAAAACCCCCCCACAAAACCAACTAAATTAAGTAAAGGTAGGCAACCTTACAGAAAAAGAGTTCAGAATAATGACAGCAAAGATGATTCAGAATATCAGAAAAAGAATGGAGGCAAAGATTGAGAAGATGCAAGAAATGTTTACCAAGGCCTACAAGAACTAAAGCACAAACAAAGAGAAGGAAACACTAGAAGGAATCACTAACAGAATAACTGAGGCAGAAGAACGGATAAATGACCTGGAGGACAGAATGCAGAAATCACTGCCACAGAACAGAATATAGAAAAAAGAATGAAAAGAAACGAAGACAACCTAAGAGACCTCCGGGACAACATTAAACGCACCAACATTAGCATTACAGGGGTCCCAGAAGGAAGAGAGAGAAAGGACCTGAGAAAATATTTGAAGAGATAATAGCTGAAAACTTCCCTAACATGGGAAAGGAGATAGTCAACCAAGTCCAGGAAGCAGAGAGAGTCCCAGGCAGGATAAACCCAAGGAGGAACACACTGAGACACACAGTAATTAAACTGACAGAAATTAAAGACAGAGATAAAATATTAACGAGGGAAAAACAACATACAACGGAACTCCCATCAGTCTATCAGCTGATTTCTCAATCGAAACTCTACAAGCCAGAAGGGAATGGCAGGATATATTGGAAGTGAGGAAAGGGAAGAATCTACAACCAAGAATACTCTATCCAGCAAGACATTCATTCAGATTTGATGCAGAAATCCAAAGCTTTCCAGACAAGCAAAAGTTAAGAGCATTCAGCACCACCAAACCAGCTTTACAACAAATGCTAAAGACACTTCTCTAGGCAGAAAACAAGAGAAGGAAAAGATGTACCTACAGAAAATAAACCGAGAACAATTAAGAAAACAGTAATAGGATCATACATATCGATAATTACCTTAAATGTAAATGGGTCAAATGCACCGAAAGACACAGACTGAGCAGATGAAAACACGTGCACGTATGCACTTCCACTTACCACATCACTCCGCTTGACCCCCCTCAATTGTATGTAATTATTTTATATTGTTAGGTTAATCATGCTCCTATAATGGTTTGCAATTGCAATTATCTTTTATTTTTTATCTGGCTATTGGTTGTGAAAACTGATAAACATCTTTCAATATTGTGATTATGTAACTATTACTCTCTTAAGTGTATCATGATTGGTCAACAGGAAAATAAGAGAATTCTGTATCACCAAAACAACCACTTAATAGAAAACCTTATAAGCACTTTTCAAAATCCAAATGCAAATCAAAATATTCTTGGAATTTTTTGAAAAATACAAATACCCAGGTATTGCTGTATTTTGGTCAGAGTTCCAGGTATGTTTCTAATGAGCAGCCATGTTTAAAAACAACTGGACTGTATGAGGATCTTATCCAATTTACTTCATTTTTTAAATTTCACTGTCAGTGCTCCCATTTCATTTAGTCTGTTTTCCACTTTCTCCATCTCTTTTTTTGGATGTTCTTTCTCAAGGCTTTATCAAGCATAGAAGAAAAGCCCTTTTATACATATATATAGATAATATGTATAATTATATATATTTTAGAAAACTTACAAGTTTTGCCTAACTAAAAAATTTATCAAATTAAAATCTACATTTTGATTCCACTTGTTTGACTTAGTATAAACAGAATGCTAAATTTCTAATTAAAAAAAAAAGATATCCAAAAAGTACCAAAGGTTCACTATACAGCACATAAAACTATAATCAATATCTTGTAATAACCTAAAATGGAAAATAATTTTTAAAATAATGTATATATAACTGAATCATAAGAAAAAAAAAATTCTACTCTTTGAAATTTAGTACTGTTTATCTTTTTGCCAGTTTTTCTAAATGTCCTATGGACATATGAGATATAAAATTTTAAATATATTTGTGTAGGATATAAGATTAATATAAATAGAAATCTATTATATTTTAAATTTTTAATGACATCATTCAAAATGCCTTTATTATTTTTTCTGCACTTGATAAAATATTCTCAGAGAAATGTTAATACATCTCACTATGACTATATATTTTTTCTTTTCCTTTCTATTTTCTTCTGATTTTTGCTTTATGTATTTTTGCTTCTTTGTTATTAGGTGTCTAATGGTTTATGATGTCTATTCTTCTTTGTGAATTGTACCTTTTATCATTAAGAATATTCATCTTTCATTTAAAAACAGATAATTGTCCCCAAAAAAGATGTGGGGTATGTGTGTATGTATGTATGTATATATACATATATGTACACAATGGAGTATTATTCTGCCATAAAAAGGAACAATATTGGGTCATTTGTAGTGATGTGGATGGACCTTCACTCAGTCATACAGAGTGAAGTCAGGAAAACAAATACCGTATATTAACATACAGATACGGCATGCAGAACAATGGTACAGGTGATCCTATCTGCAGGGCAGAAATAGAGACACAGAAGTAGAGAATGGACATGTGAACCCAAGGGAAGGGGAGTGTGAAACAAACTGGTAGAGCAGCGTTGCCACATAAACATCACCATGTATAAAATACATAAGTAGTGGGAAGCTGCGGTGTAGCACAGGAAACTCAGCTCGATGCTCTGTGATGACCCAGATGGGTGGGGTGGAGGGTGGGAGGGAAGGGATATATATATACTTATAACTTACTCACACTGTTGTACAAAAGAAACTACATAACAATGTAAACCAATTTAAATCCAATTAAAAGTAAATGTTATTCATGAAACAAAACTAAAAATAGAACTATCACGTAACCCAGTGACCCCACTACTGGGTATATACCCAGAGAAAACCATAATTCAAAAAGACACATCACAATGTTCACTGCAGCAGTATTCACCATAGCCAGGACATGGAAGCAAACTAAATGTCCATTCATAGATGAATGGATAAGCAGATATGGTTTACACACCCACACACCCACCCACCCACCCACACACACACACTGGAATATTACTCAGAGATAAAGAAGAACGAAATTGGGTCATTTGTAATGATGTGGATGGAACCAGAATCTGTCATACAGAGTAAGGTAAGTTAGAAAGAGAAAATCAAATATTGTAATATTAACACATACATGGAACCTAGAAAAATGGTACAGATGAACATACGTGCAGGGCAGGAAAAGCGTCCCAGAAGTATTCACCAGACATACGGACATGGGGGAAGTGCAGGGCAGGATGAATTTAGAGACAAGCACTGAAATATACACAGTGTCATAAGTAAAAAAGGCAAGTAGTGGGAAGCTGCTGTATAGCACAGGCAGCTCAGCTCAGGGCTCTGTGATGGCACAAAGGGGTGATGGGACGGAGGGCACAGCAGTGGGAGGGAGCCCCAAAGGGAGGGTATATATGTACACATGTAGGTGATTCGCTTTGTTGGACAGCAGACACTAACAACATTGTAAAGCAACTGTACTCCAATTAGAAAATAAATTTAAAACATAAAAGATAATTAATGTGGTAAAAAAAAATCTTAAAAACAGAACTACCATATCCCCAAGCAATCCCACTCCCAGGTATATAATCTGAGAAAACCACTAAGTCAAAAAGATATACGCACCCCAATATTCAACACATTATTTACAATATCCAGGACATGGAAGCAACCTCAATGTCCATCCACAGATGAATGGGTGAAGATGTGGTATGTATAGATACACAAGGGATATCACTCAGCCTATACACCCACAGAAAACTTTAACTGAAGAAGACACATGAGGCTTGCCTGGTGGCTCAGTGGTGAAGAATCTGCCTGACGTTGCAGGAGACATGGGTTCCAGCCCTGGTCTGGGAGGATCTCAGGTACTTCATCGTGACTAAGCCCGTGCACCGCAACAATTGAGCCCATGCTCTGGGGCCCAGGGACCGCAAGTGCTGGGCCCACATGCTGCAACCACTGAGGCTCGAGGCCCACAGGCCCTGGAGCCAATGCACCGAGAAGCCCAAGCATCCCAACCAGAGAGTAGCCCCCGCTCACCACAACTAGAGAAAAGCTCAGGCAGCAAAAGAGACCCAGTATAGCCAAAACTAACTAAATAAATAAAATTGTTTTTAAAAAAGACACGTGGTGCCCAATGTTCACTGCAGGACTATTTACAAAAGCCAGGACATGGAGTAACCTAGATGTCCGGCAACAGATGAGTGGATTAAGAAGATGTAGTACATACATGCAATGGAATATTATTCAGCCATAAAATGGGAAGAAACTGCGTCATCTGTAGTGCTGTGGATGGTCCTTGACTCTTAGAGGGTAACAGGCAGAAAGGCCAGGGGTCTCCAAATGGAGGAAATAGGCTGCAAGTGTCAGACACTTTTTCTCTCTGTTAAGCAGCAGAAGGAAGCAAACTACTCAGTGTTATATTTTTTTCCCCTTCTCTATACAAATTTAAAGAGTTTTCTTTTAAAATTATGTGTTGCCATGACAACACCTGGTTCCACCTGAACTTTTCTTTTTTTTTTTTTCCACCTGAACTTTTCTCAAACCATGAGCTAACCAATGCATTTTTCTTATGGAAATGTTGGTCTTGGCTATGTTAATGAACTACATATTTACCCTAGACTCTGTCTTCAAGTCAGTTCCACCTAAGACTCAGAATGGACCTGACGAACCTGTATGTTTTACTCATACACTGTTCTCCTAATCTATGTTAATGAAACTCTATATTTACTTGGAAACCTGCCTTTCTTCAAGATTCATGTCAATCGTTTTATGGCCCGGGATGACTCATCTGGTGCCACTGTTCTTTCAAAATGCATCTTGTGGGTGAGGGGCCTGGTGCCACTCTGAGTTTTGAGACATCTCCTTTCTATAATTAACAGCTTGCTAGTAGCTGTGTAACATCCGGCTAAAGACTAGCAGGTGGGCACTCTTTCTGCCTCCTTCTGATGTCTATGTCAGAAGCTTTCTCTATCTCTTTTATACTTTAATAAAACTTTATTACAGAAAAGCTCTGAGTGATCAAGCCTCATCACTGGCCCCAGATAGAATTCTTCTCCTCCGGAGGCCAAGAAACCCAGCATCTTTCATGGTTCAGCAACATCCTTTCATACAGAGTGAACTCAGAAAGAGAAAAACGAGTCTCATATACTAACACATATACATGGAATCTAGAAAAATGATACAGTTGAACTTATATGCAGGTCATGAACAGAGCTGCAGAAGTAGAGAGTGGACATATGGACACGTGGGACAGGGAGAGTCAGACCAACTGGGAGGCAGAGCTGCATAAACACACTGCCATGTGTAAAACAGCCGGCTAGTGGGTAGCTGCTCTGCAGCACAGGGAGTTTAGTTCACTGCTTTGTGATTACCCAGAGGGACGGAGAGGGGTAGGATGGAGGGGGCTGGGGTGGGAGGGAGGCCCAAACCGAAGGGATATATGTATATATAGGTGATTCACTGTTGGACAGAAGTCAACATATCATTTTAAAGAAATTATATGTCCATTAAAAGATAAACAGAAGATCATTAATGACGAAAAAAATCTAAAAACAGAACAACGATTTGCCCTAGGAATCCCTTACTGGGCATATAACCTGAGAAAACCATAATTCAAAAAAAAAAAAAGAAACCACACACGCACCCCAATGTTCAATGCTGTACTATTTACAATAATCATGGAAGCAACCTAGATGTCCAACAACAGATGAATGGAATAGGAAGACATGGTACATACATACAATGGAATATAACTGAGCCATAAAAAGGAAGGAACTGAGTCAGTTGAACTGAGGTAGATGTATCTAGAGCCTCTCATACAGAGTGAATAAGTCAGAGAGAGAAAAATAAATATCATTTATTAACACCTAATTAAAATCCAGAAATATGGTACTGATGAACCTATTTGCAGGGCAGGAATACGGACATGGATATAGAGAAAAGACTTGTGGACACAGCTGGGGACGGGGACGCTATTCATCACAGCGGGATGAATTGAGAGACTAGCACTGAAATGTATACATTACCCCGTGTAAAACTGACAGCTGCTGGGAAGCTGCTGTGTAGCACAGGGAACTTAGCTCCATGCTGTGTGGCGACCTAGAAGGGTGGGATGGAGGCTCAAGAGGAAGGAGATACGGTTACACGTAGAGCTCAGTCTCTTTTTTGGATAGCAGAAACTAACACAACACAATAAAGCAATTATACTCCAACTGAAAAAAAAAGAAGAAAACCTATGCAAAGCACTACTTTACATAAATCATAGCCAAGATCTTTTTTGATTCACCTCCTAGATTAATGAAAATGAAAAATAGAAGACACATGGGATCTATTTAAACTTAAAAGCTTTTGCACAGCAAAGGAAATCATAACAAGACAGAAAGAGAACCTTCAGAATGGGAGAAAATATTTGCAAAGGACACAAGAGACAAAGGATTAATCTCCCAACTACACAAGCAGTTCATGCAGTTCAACATACACACACACACAAAAAAAAACCATACAGATGGCCAACACACACATGAAGAGATGCTCAACTTCACTAATTATTCGAGAAATGCAAGTCAAACTACAATGAGGCATCATCTCACACTTCAGAATGACCCTCATCAAAAAATCTACAAGCATTAAATGTCTAAGAGGGTGTGGAGAAAAGGGGACCTTCTTGTACTGTTGGTGGGAATTTAAGTTGACACAGCTACTCTGGAGAACAGTATGGAAATTCCTTGAAAAACTAAAACTAGAACTACCATTCAGTTCAGTTCAGTTGCTCAGTCGTGTCCGACTCTGTGACCCCATGAATCGCAGCACACCAGGCCGCCCTGTCCATCACCAACTCCCAGAGTTCACTCAAACTCACGTCCATCGAGCTGGTGATGCCATCCAGCCATCTCATCCTCTGTCGTCCCTTTCTCCTCCTGCCCCAACCCCTCACTTTGGCATAAAGTGGCCAAAGTACTAGAGTTTCAGCTTTAGCATCCTTCCTTCCAATGAACACCCAGGGCTGATCTCCTTCAGAATGGACTGGTTGGAACTACCGTATGACCCAGCAATTCCATTACTGGGCACATAACCTGGTAAAACCATAATTCAAAAAGACACGTGTACCCCAACGTTCACTGCAGCACTGTTTACAATAGCCAGGACATAGAAGCGACCTAGATGTCCAGCGACAGGTGAATGGACTAAGACGTAGTACATGTCTACAGCAGAATATTACTCGGTCATAAAAAGGAGCGGAACTGGGTCATTATCAGTGATGTAGAGGGACCCAGAGTCTATGATACAGAGTGAAGTAAGTCAGAAAGAGAGAATAAGTATTGGATATTAAGGCACATATGTGGAATGTAGGTGAACCTATTTGCCAGGCGGGAACAGTGATGGAGGTGTAGAGAACAGATGTGTAGACACAGGTGGATGGCGGGGTGGGGGAGGAAGAACTGGGGGATTGGGGTTGACATGTATACACTACCATGGGTAAAACAGATAGCTAGTGGGAACCTGAAGGTTCCCACCTGGGCAGGGAGCTCATCTCAGGGCTGCAGCGACTTAGGGGGTGGGATGGAGGTTCAAGAGGGAGGTGATATACTGTTTTCTTATAACTGATTCACTTAGTTGTACAGCAGAAAGCAACACAACATTGTAAAGCAATTATACCCCAATTAAAGAAAAAATGAAATTATTGTTAAGGGGATGGGGAAAGGAAAAAATTAGGCGACTGGGGCTGACATATAGACAGTACTATAAAACAACTAACAGCAACCTACTTATAGCACAGGGGACTCAACACAATACTCTGTAATGACCTAGAAAAGAGTGGATATATGTATATGTGGGGCTTACCTGGTGGGAGAAAAAAACTGCAGATCAATATACTAGCAAACCAAATTCAACACCACGTTAAAAGAATAATACACCAAGACCACATGGGATTTATTTCTGGAAAGTGAGGACATTTCCAGGTGAAAATGAATCAATGTAATAAGCCATATTAACAAAACGAAGAACAAAAACCATATAATCATCTCAAATACATGCAGAAAAACCATTTAACAAAACTCAATACCCTTTCATGAGAAAAACTCAACAAAGATTAAAAAAAAAAAAATCTCAAGATAATAAAGGCCATATATGAAAAGCCCACAGGTATTAGCCATCATCCAACTCAATGACAAAAAACTGAAAGTTTTACCTCTCAGATCAGGAACAAGACAAGAAGGCCCACGTCTGCCACTTTCTATTCGACATAGTATTGAAAGTTCTAGCCATGACCATTTGACCAAAGGAAAAGAAAAGAAAAAGTAACCAAACTGGAGAGGAAGAGATAAAACTATCTCAGTTTGCAGATGACATGATCTTATACCATAAAGAAAACCATAAAGACTGTACCCAAAAAACCTGTTAGAAAAAATGGATTCAGCAAAGTTGCAGGATATGAGATCAACATCCCCAAATCAGTTGTGCTTCTGTATACTTAAAAAGCAACCTGAAAGGGAAATGAAGAAAACAATCCCGTTTGCAATAGAATAATAAAGGATAAAATACTTAGAAATAAACATAACCAAAGGAGCAAGACTTGTACACTGAAAACTACACAACGCTGCAAAAATGACACCAACAAATAGCCACCCTGTACCCATGAACTGGAACACAATACTGTTAAGACCATCTACATATTCAATACAATCAATCCCTATAAATCCCACAACTTTTTTAACAGAAACAGAAAAATCTATCCTAAAATGTGTATGTAATCTAAAGGGACCCCCAAATAGCCACAAACAATTTTAAAAGGAAAGAGCACAGTTGGGGATCTCAAGCTTCCTAATTTAAAAACTTATCATACAGCTACATTAATCAAAACAGTCATCAAGACAGACTTACAGACCAATTCAATAAAGAGCCCATATGTTCAAATGTTTTTTCAACAAGGGTGCCAAGTCCACTCAACAGGGAAAGACAGTCCTTTCAACAAAGTGTTGGGAAAACTAGATACCTACATGCAAGATCTTAACACCGTCTACTAAAACTAATTCAAAATGTACCAAAGATTTCAACATGAAAGCTAAAACTATTCAACCCTTAGAAGAAAACAGTGGAGGGACTTCCCTGGCAGTTCAGTGGTTAGGACTGAAAGCTTCCACTGCAGGCAGTGTGAGTTCGATCCCTGGTCAGGGAACTAAGATCTCACCTGCAATGCAACACAGCCAAAACAAAGAAAACATGGTGGAAAAAGCCTCACAACAAGGCATTTGGCAATGATTTCTTGGATATGAGACCAAAGGCAAGAACAGAAAAATATAAAACTTTTGTGCATCAAAAGACACTATCAGAGTAACAAGGCAACCTATAGAACAGGAGAAAATACTTGTAAATCACATACATGACATAGGGTTTATATCCAGAATATTCAGAGAACTCCTGCAACTTCACAATTAAAAAAAAAAAAATCAATTAAAACATGGACAAAGGACTGTAGTCAAGCACTGCAAATGGGCTCATAACCATGTGAAAAGATTCTCAACCTCACTAATTGTCAGGGAAATGCAAATCAAAATCAGGAGTACTACTTCATCATCCTTAGACTGTCTCAGACAGTCTGAAGTAAAGAATCTGCCTGCAATGCAGGAGACTCAGGTTCAATCCCTAGGTAGGGAAGATCCCTTGGAGAAAGTAATGGCAACCCATTCCAGGATTCTTACCTGGAGAATCCCATGGAAAGAGGAGCCTGGCGGGCTACAATACATGGGGTCAAAAAGAGCAGGACATGACTGAGCAACTAAGACTTTCACACTTTCAGACTCATTTATCAACAAACTGGCAAATAACAAGTGGTGAGAAATCTGAACACCTGTGCACTGCTGGGGAACATAAAGTGGTATAGCTACTATGTTAAAGAATATGACACTTCCTCAAAAAATTCAACATAGCATCACCATGATCTGGCAATTTCACTTCTGAAATTAAAAGCAGGAACATGAACAGAGAGTTCTCCACTCATGTTTATAGCAGCATTATTCACAACAGTCAGAAGATAGAAGCAACCCAAATGCCCACCATGTGGGTGGATAAGATACAATTAAGGTATAGACATATGTTAAAATAAATATTCAGCCTTAAAAAGAAGAAAATTCTAACACATGTGACAACACAGAAAAACCTTGAAAAATATTATGCTAAGTGAAATAAGCCAAAACAGCAAATAGAGTATGATTCCACTCAAGGAGGTACTTAGTGTAGTCAAGTTCAGAGACAGAAAGCAGAATGGTTCTGCCAGGGGCTAGGGGAAGGAAGAATGGGGAGTTCTGGTTTAACGTGTACAGAGTTTTCTGCAAGATGAAAAAACGTTCTGGAGATGGATAGTAGTAACCGTCCTACAACAATGTGAATGTAACTAATGCCACTTAACTGCACACCTAAAAATGACTAAAATAAGCTTCATGTGATATACATTTTACCACAAACAAAAACAAAACTTTCTTGACTTTGCCCTTTTCTCCCTTTGCACCTAAAATTTTTGTAAAAGTCATTTCTATTCCCCTCCCTTGCTCTTCCACAGAAACTTTCTCTGAAAAATCTCTCATTCTTTTTACATCTCCAAGTTCAATGGTCACTTCTAAGTCTCACTTACTCTATTCTACTGTTATATTTGACAGAGACCCTAAGGTCCTTTCTCCTCCATGACCTCCTAGTTCTCTTTGTCTCTCCAACTAACCCCCTTTTTAAGAATCTTCCTTTGTTCTGCCCTGTTGCACCAGGGTTTTGTTCTCAGACTCCTTATTTTACCACTCTTCTCTAAGGCAATCCCAGCTGCTCTTTTGGTCTTAACTGTCCCCTCCATGCCTAATTTTCAACAGGGTGAAATTAGTATGTTTCCCTCTACAGTGGTATCAGAATCAGCTTCCAAGTATACTTTCTTCCTCATTCTGATTCCTATTCAGTCTAGCTGGAAAATGAACTACCTTTTCTTTCCTCAACTAGACTTGTGATTTCAGAAGACAAGGACTAAATCTTTTCATTTGAATTAAACTCTAGGCCAGCACTATCCAACAGAACTTTCTGCAACTGCGGAAATGTTTTATATTTGCACTGTTCAATACAAATAAGCCACATATGGCCACCAATCACCTAAAATGTGGCTAGTACAGCTGAAGACCTAAATTTTTAGTTTTAATTTATCGTTACAGTCACACAGGGCTAGTGGGTAACTGGACAGTTTTGCTCTAGAAATCCCTCAGTAATACTGTATTCTAGTCTGCCTCAGGTTAGTACTTTTTTTCCTTGTCACAGAGACAAGAATATGAAATAGCCTGACCCACTAAGGCTAGATATTGGTCCTTATAACTTCCACCATCAAAGAACATAAAACACTTGTGCCAATTCTGGGTTTCTCATATAATCTCTGTGACGGGTTTAGTTTTCAAGTGCTGCTCTTCAGTCTGATGCATTGACACTATTCTATTAAGTTAAAGATTTCAAAGAAAAAGAAAGCATCCTACCATTTTCACAATGTAGTAGGCCATGGCATGCAAGTGTCGAGTGGAAGTGCCACTACCAATCACAAAGTAATCTGTATATTTCATTTCTGGAGGAACTTTGATGACACAAATGTCTCTTGCATTTTCTTGCCTCAGAAGTGAAACCAGCATATCAATGTCAAACTTGGGACCAGCGTGATCTGAAACGCACAAAGATTTGGTTGTGTCAGGTGGCCAAGAGAAGACAGACATGCTGTGCACTCAGAAATGCAGGCAGCTGACAGCAAAACTGCTCCTCTGAGAAGGTGTTCAGATCTGAAATGCTTTGTAAAACAACTGGGCCCAGGCCTCCTGGAAGTTGAACCTGGGCTCTGGCTTTATATAGCACTGCTCAACTTTTCTGGGAAGGTGCTCAGGTCACAGAGAGCCACCACATCCTTTCCTATTAACAAATGCTAGTACCATCAGTTCAGTTCAGTTCAGTCGCTCAGTCGTGTCCGACTCTCTGCGACCCCATGAATCGCAGCACACCAGGCCTCCCTGTCCATAACCATCTCCCGGAGTTCACTCAGACTCACGTCCATCGAGTCCGTGATGCCATCCAGCCATCTCATCCTGGGTCACCCCCTTCTCCTCCTGCTCCCAATCCCTCCCAGCATCAGTCTTTTCCAATGAGTCAACTCTTCGCATGAGGTGGCCAAAGTACTGGAGCTTCAGCTTTAGCATCATTCCTTCCAAAGAAATCCCAGGGTTGATCTCCTTCAGAATGGACTGGTTGGATCTTGTTACAGTCCAAGGGACTCTCAGAAGTCTTCTCCAACACCACAGTTCAAAAGCATCAATTCTTCAGCGCTCAGCCTTCTTCACAGTCCAACTCTCACATCCATACGTGACCACAGGAAAAACCATAGCCTTGACCGGATGGACCTTAGTCGGCAAAGTAATATCTCTGCTTTTGAATATACTATCTAGGTTGGTCATAAGCTAGTACCATACACCAGCAATAACCGCTTCTGTTTCAGTACTTGAGGAACAAGTAACACTGCTCAAGCAGAGAACTGCTACGCAAAGAGAGGAAAGCAGAAGCACAATGTGGGGAGGTGGTAATACCCTGGGACATAGTAAACGGAATTCCAGCCAGAAAGGGTCAGAGAACTAACACTGGGAACTGGAAGCTCTTAGGTAGTATCTGGCCCACAACCTTCATCTGAGAAACTCAGACCTAGCCAAGTATGTGTGGCTCCAGACCTACCAATTCGAGGGCTAGAAGTTTAACAGCAGTTCTCATTCTGAACTCTCAAGTTTTTCTTACAATGTCATTTGGGTTATGTAACAACTGTTATCTGTGAAAATCCCCCCCCCCCACCCCTGCCTCTGGAGATTTAGATACTTGGATTGTCACCGTGATGTATTACAGCCTCTGGACTTACAGTTGTCTTAAGCTTTAAAGCTGACTCCCAAGGCGCTAGATGTTAACCTCTCCTTCTCATCTTTCACAGGTGTGATCTGTTTGCCATCTCTCAAGCGTCTAAAAACTTACACAAATCAGAGACCCTTAAATTGGCCATATCTCCAATTAGCGCTTCTTTCTTCACCCTTTAGCCCCCAGCTCCTCCTCAGAATTCTCATGCCCCAACACTGTCGACAAGTCCATTTCTCGGGACCCCAGGAAGAGAGTGAAGGGAGGTGAGGACGCTGAGGGTGTGATGCCAAGAGTCCGGCGTGGCTATTCATTCGGACGGACGCCTGGGGTTTCGGAGACTGATTCAGTTCATCTTTTGGTCCCACTGAAATGCAAAGCTGGTGCCAACAACCTTTGCAGGCCCTTCCGGTTCTGCTTTGTAGAAGTTTTGTGACCCCAAGAAAAATGCAGAGAGGAGAACTCAGCATCCACGAATGTCCCGCCTCCCCACTCCCGTACCTGCGGTGCCAGACTCCAGGAGTCCCTCGTCGGCTGTCCCCTCCGCCTGCTCCTCCAGGCCTGGCCCGTCGTGCAGGCCGCGGGCTCGGTCCGGGGCCAGGCAGGCCCTGCCGAGTGCTGCCCTCGCCGTAGGCCTTCCCACGGCCAGCAGCCGAAGACGGGGCGTGGCACTAGCCGCGGGCCACGCGCGGGAGAAAACGGCCCTGCGGCATAGCTGCGCCCCGAGCCGCAGCGCCACAAAGCTGCCGGGCCCCATCGTAATAGCCTTGAGTCGACTCACGGGGCGGGGCTTAATGGGGCTCGTGCAGGTGTGCGGCTTTCGATTGGCTAGGTCAATGCGGCTGGGCACGGAAAATTGACGTCAGGAGCGTGGGCGGGGCCAGAAGGTGGGCCGTGGGCGGAGTATGAAAACCAGGCAGGGGAGGAGGATGGTAACCCAACAGTGACCCGGAAGAATTTAGGTATTAGGAAAATATTAATTATTTTTTGACGTGACTTTGTAATTTACACTACATTTTTGCTGTAATGATTCTGTTTCTAAACATATAAGATTGCAAGCTCGAGGACTAATTTTACGTTTAGGTATAACACATTGATAAATATCGGAGATAATGCATATCCATCAGAGTAAGTTTTTCTTTGATAATATTTTGAGTGATTTTTCTCACCATAGGTAGTTATTCTAATTACTAACTAAGCCATAGTAACTGTATGTTCAATAGCAGTCTTCCACCCAACACCCGGATTTGCTTTTGACAAACGACATTGGCACTTAAACATCCATAATAATATGAAAATCTTATCTTTTCTAAATTAATATTTTACTAATTGAGTCTCTAATGAATCAAATTTCTAACATTTCAAGTAAAAAAAAAGACATAAAATAAATTTAAACCAGGCAAGTTTTCCCTACTTGGTTATGAATTTTTTCCCCCTGGCTAGTATTCACATGTTTCAAGTAAACATTCATTTGCTTTGTTCTTAATTCATTCTTTCTACATTTAAAAAATGTTTACTCTATACAAGCTGCTGAGACACATGAAGAGAAACAGTTAGCCATTAGCCTTCTTTGCCCAATGGTGGTTTCTTTGTGTTTTATTACTGCTAAGGCGACAATACAAAAGTATTTTAAAATTTAGTAGGAGTTTTTGACTTTTCTAGAAAAGTGGACTAGAATTATCCCAATATATATGTATCTAATTCATAATCTAACATTTGGGAGGAGCAAAAGAAAAGGAAATGTAATAATTAATCCAATGTAATCCTAAAATTCCCAATCTCTTAGGCTTCACGCCATGCCTTTTGCCTCCAGATCCATCTAGAAATCTGAAATTAGTCAAAATAGAGAGAAAAGTAAATAGAAAAGGGGTTGTGGAACAGACAGGTTAGTTTAAAAGGGGAGAGTTGTATCAGAAATTATTTTTACACATTTTAATAACAGAAATCAGAATGTAAACCTTAAAAAAAAGAAGCCTTTCTCTTTCTCCTCACTCCAAGCTCTGTCTCACTACTGGATATACTGTTTCAACATCACTAGCAATCAAAGAAATGCGAATAAAAGCAACAAAGAGATCCCTTTTCCAGTCAATAAAATTGGCACCAATCAATAACTAGTGGCAGTAGCAAGAGGGGATTGGCATTCTGATACATTGTGAAGGGGTGTAAAATGTCACTGCTTCTTTCTCAGAAATCTCAAAATACATCTGTTCTTTCTTCAAACAATTCTTCTTCTATGAATTTTTCCTTAGAAATAATTTTTCCTTTTCAATAAAATATCTAGATTCTAGGGAATTCCCTGGTGGCTCAGTGGTAAACAGTTTGCCCACCAATGCCAGAGACAAGGGTTTGATCCCTGATCCTACATGCCTCGGAGTAGCTGGGCTTGTGTGCCACAACTATTGAGCCTGTGCACTAGAGCCTGGGAGTCGCAACTACTGAGCCCATGTGCTGTAACTACTAAAGTGCACGTGCCCTGGAGCCCCTGCTATGCAACAAGAGAAGCCACTGCAATGAGAAGCCAGCCCATGCACTGCAACCAGAGAGAAGCCCCTTCTGGCCATAACTGGAGAAAGCCCGCACAGCAGTGAATAAATATTTTATAAATAAATAAATAAAATTTAAAAATAAAACATCTGGATTCTAGTAGTTTCAAAAGAAGAATTTAGGGATTAGGAATTAGGTTTTGTAGGAGTCAGAGGACTAGCATTTTACGACTCACCTTGCGCAGCCTTGCACTGTAGTGACACACTCTTTGTATTGTTATTATTTTTTTTTTGATGTCTCCATTAACCAAAATGTAAATAGTATGAAGGCAGAAATTTTTGTTTAGTAACTGTTCTCTCCATGGCGTCTAAAACTGAATGTACAAAAGTTGCTTCTGTTGATGACACTGGAATTAGGACATAGCCCATTACCAAAGAAATTACCGAGATTCCCTTGCAAATTGGAAATCCCATGAGGAAAATCTGCTGTCCTGGGATGGGGTTGGGTGGGAGGCAGAGGTAGAAAGGACCATTTGGAACACATGTTTAGGTCAGCCCTTAGTTACCCTCCCCAGTGGACTTATTTTATGCCAATGGACTGCACCCTGGGGCTCACCTCAGTGAGAATAAGAATACCGAGTTGCAGTTCAGGATTGAATTGTAGGATGTGAGAGCTGAAAGAAACCCAGGGAGGAAAACTGATTTGCCTGTGGCCAAGCTGGAACCAGAAGCTGATTCTGAACTCCAGTATGCTAACTTCTGAAAGGAAAAGGCTAGTAGATGAAGGGAGCAAATATTATAGCTCAAGTGCCTGGAACAGTGCCAAGCTACTCCAAATGGTCGATACATTACTTACTTTCTTTAAAAGAACTCCAGGCATTCATTTTAAAAAATTAAAAAACAGAAACTAAATAAGCACCTGTGTGTACCACCACAAATATTCACACTGCTTCAAGTTATTTTTTTTAATAATAAGAATAAAGTGTTACAGATAAAGTTAAGTCTCATCTTCTTCACTTCTATTTCCCCACAGACATGAATTTGGTGCTTCTCCCAGAATCTGCCATCAGTTCCATGTTCCACTGGGTTTTCACATCCCAAACCTGTTTTACCACCTGCATTTGCCATCTCATTTAATGGGATCATCACACACACACACCCAATTCTCCTAAACTCTGGACTGCATTCACTGCAGGATCTTTCTGCAACAACTATTCCCTTGTCAAATCCTGTTTATGCTACTTCCAAAATACTTTTTGAGTCCAACTTCTAGTCTTCTTTCTCATTGTTCTTTCCTTTGTCGGAGACCTCAATAACTTTTGGCTCATTACTGGGACAGACTCCTACCTGGGTCTACTGTCTCTAATCCGTCTCTATTCTTTCCATCCTCCATCCTGCCAACTAAAATTATTTTAGCCTCATCTGCTCTTTGCTGTTTTCCAAACACACCATAACCTTTCCATGCTGAGCTTTGCACATACTATTCCATGCCGTGTTTCTAGAATGCCCTTCTTCCACCTTTGCACGTGACAAACTCAGGCCCACTGTGTAAAACCTACTCTAAACATTAAGATATCCACCCCGACTCTCTCAGATGATCCTTCCAAAACCCCCTTCCCTTTGTTCATAAGTGTCTTTAACATTTACCATGTTTGATTGGATGATAACCCATTTGAAAAGACTTAGATTTCCAGCTCTTCTGTTTACTAGCAGCGTAAGACTGAAGTCCATTAATCTCCTTGAGCCTTTTATTTATAACTTCCTCTCAGTGCTTTTGCTAGCACCGACAAAACTGCTGATGTGACCCCACAACATTTTGGACTTTCAAATACAAATACATGATATGGATGCGTGAGTGTGTGTAAGTGTGTGTGTGTATGTATGCGTGCGCACGCTCAGTTGCTCAGTTGTGTCCTGCTCTTTTGTGACCCCATGGACCGTGGCACGCCAGGCTCCTCTGTCCGTGGGATTTCCCAGACGAGAATACTGGAGTGGGCTGCCATTTCCTAATCCAGGCGATCTTCCCGACCCAGGGATTGAACCCAGGTCTCTTGCATCTCCTGCATTTGTAGGCAGAGTCTTTACCACTGTGCCTCCTGGGAAGCCCCATATGACATGGAGGGCATTTACTCTACGCATCCTCTCTCCTTCTGTCTGGAAGCTCCTGAGGGACAGGGACTGTTCACCTTTCCACTCCCTGCCCTCGCCCTGCGCCTGGCACTGGAAACCTTGGCAAGCATCCTTGAGAAGACAGTGAATCACCCGTCTGCTGTATGACCCACTGTATGGGTGGGTGACCCACTGTATGCAAGCTGCACATTAAGAGGAAAGTATACTCTTCATTGTGAGGATGAGTACATGGAGGGCTGGTACCCCTCAAGTCCCTGTCAATTCCTGTCAGCTGTGGGAAAAAAGATAGCCTCGTTGCCTGCCAGCACCCAGGAAACCGAGGGAACAACGTGGGTGCTCAGAGGCCCAGCTCTGGAGTGAGAGACAGTTCTGAAATCTGAGGGAGAAGACCTGCCTAAGCCAAGAGGTGGGAATGTGAGCCTGCACTTTGGCCCAACAAACAGGCTCATTGGAAAAACGGTGGAGGAGTTTCTTCCCACAGAGGAGCCTCCTCCTTGAGAGGCCCCTGGCAGGCGGGACTCTGTGATGCCCTTAAACCACAGGTTCCGTGCTTCCTGGGACGCCAACAATTCATCCCATTGCAAACCTCAATACCCACCCCAGGTTGCACTCGTGTCCTTGCAGCACAGAGGGCATGACTGGCAAATGAACAGAAAACATCTGAGCAGCAGGCAACACAGACTCCACACTCTCCGGGCAGGTGGGGTGAAAAACGACAGAAGTGCCGACCTCTAGGTTTATAAAACAATGAGTCCCTGTCACCCAACTTCTGCGTAAATGGATTTTCCCTCTTCCAATCAGGAGACTACAAAAAGGAGGACAAAGTGACTTTTAAATAGAAATACACAAATGTAGCACTTCTAGAATTAATTTATTAAAGAGGTAATTTTAATCCTAGCCCTTCCCTCTGCAAGGTCTCCCAAAAGCAGAAATAGTACAATGAGAATGGAAATCTGAGGAAATGGGTGAAACTTAAAATGAGGCAGGAATATTGACTGACAGCTGTAACTGCCCAGTTACTGCCCAGCTGTGGAATGAGCTGCCCTGTGAGGTTGGGAAGGGTAGCTGAGCTGCAGAGAAGTGGTCCCCACCTATTTCACTATAATGAGTAACTAAAAATTGTGGCTATGTAAGTATTAGTCATTGAACACATGCATGACAAAAAGCTGCTGTGAACAAAGCAACTCTTTTAAATAAAATTATATTGAATTGTGATATATCCTTTGCAACCAAAAGATCCAGCCATTAGGAAACACAGACACATAGTAAATTCATGCACAGAGTAAGCAAAGACTGGACTTGATAAACTTCCTAGTCCCCAAATTGTATGAATTCATCCATTCATTTATTAAACAATGACATATTAGTTGCAGCATTACATGTCCCGGAATCAAATGTGGGTCCATCAGGAAAACCTGCTCAGCCTTTCTCTAGTTCAGCCTGCTCTTTTTCTTCCTCTCTGTTCTCTCTGATGCAGGGTCCTGAGATACCTCTGGTTTCATCTCCCAAACCAGCACCCCTGATCCCTCCCCAATTCCTGAAGCTAGCTGCAGCTTCCCACCTTCCTACCTTCCGACGATGCTCCAGGAAACAAGTTCAGGAACCTCTTGACTTTACTGCTAACAGAACGAACAGGAGGCTCCTCAGTTAACACACCAAGGGTGTATTAAGATCCATAAACTTCAAAGTCCATGTAGTCATGAACACTGGTTAATTTATAATTCCTGATGCCCTCAGGAAGCCACTTCAGCCCTCCATTCTCAGCACCCCAAAGACAGAGATTATCAAACCATCCTCCCCTTCTGATTATGTCTTTAAAAAGCAACCAAGGACTTAAAGTCCACACCCAATAGCAGATGTCTCTGTTCTCAAACAGGGACATTTTGCATCTCTGAGAACCTCTCTGATGGGTAACAGTCTTTCCCCTGAGTCTTTACCAGGTAGGAAAGAAGAGCTGTAAAAACTGCTTTCGTTAATTAACTTTAAGGACTTGTTGCCAACAAGCTGGGTCTAACATCACAGAAAATGATAAATCACAGATAATGAGAAACTGCTATTTTGGGATCATTTTCATGAGAATGGAACATACTGCTCGTGCCTAAAAACTCGATGCACGTGGGTCGGTTCACACTGAGAAGTGGTTTTGCTATCCCTCCTGCAGCTGAAGCAACACTTCAGATAAAGGTGTTTCAGAGACAACTCTCTACATTTACCTCAACTGCACAGTCCAATGAGCAAAGCCCCGAGTGTGCTGCTCAGCCCTGGTGGTCATTAGATGGTGACGCTCTTAAGGGAACCTGAAATAGCATTAATAACAAAACATGTTTCTCCTTTGTTTACACAACCCTTTTGAGTGATTGACCAACGACAACCCCAGTCCTGTGAAACCCCACCTGTGGCACTATATGATCACGCAGAGGCTCTGTGGCCCTCCTGACCCCCCAATAAATCAGACCCCACCCACCCCTGCCCCCTCACAAGACCATGAGTTGTTTTCTTTCAGCCCAAACTGATTTCTGATGAGCCTCTGATTTCTTTTCTGATCAGATGCCTTGACAATCCAGTACAGATTTGGCTCAGCTTTTCCTTTTTTTTTTTTTTTTGATCCCAGTTTCATGAGTTGCCTCCCTTTTGTAATTATTATTCCAAGACTTGAATAACTCAGAAGAGCAGATGTATGTGACCGTTGACGACTGACCTCCCAGGGACTGGCTCAGAGCAAGCAAGCTCAGACTCCTCAGCAATGGCCCACTCCTCTGATTGGATCCCCACCTTCGAGGGCTTGCAGTCTCACCCCAAGTCACCTTGGCAGAAGGGTGCCCAGAGTGGCACCCATCAGAGGAGCTCAGGGGACACCTCCTTGAGCCTGAAATCTCACCTTTAAAACAGCAAAACCAACAAAGGTCCATATAGTCAAAACTACAGTTTTTCCAGTAGTCATGTACAGATGTGAGAGTTAGACCATAAAGAAAGCTGAGCACCAAAGAATTGATGCTTTCTAATGGTGGTGCTGGAGAAGACTCTTGAGAGTCTGTTGGACAGCAAGGAGATCAAACCAGTGAATCCTAAAGGAAAACCCTGAATATTCTTTGGAAGGACTGATGCTGAAGTTCCAATACTTTGCCACCTGATGCGAAGAGCCAACTCATTGGAAAAGATCCTGAAGCTGGGAAAGATTGAGGGACAGAGGAGAAGAGGATGGCAGAGAATGAGATGGCCTCACAGACTCAATGGACATGAATTTGAGCAATCTCTGGGAGACAGTGAAGGACAGGGAAGCCTGGTGTGCTGCAGTCCATGGGGTCACAAAGAGTGGGACATAACTTAGTGACTGAGCAGCAACAACCACCACCTTTGGACCACATCTAAAGGGCAGCAGTGCTAATACACATTCTTTTCCACTGTTGCAACAGGTCAATCCTCTTATCTCCTTGGTGGCTTCCCAAATTTATGCCACAAAAAAAATTCAGAGAAATGTAACCAGTGAGTTTAGGAGCGCTCCAGGCTGCTCCATTCAGGCTTCTTAAAATGGAGAGGGGCTTCCTTAGTCCCCTGGGAGGCCAGTCATCGTGTAAGAGGCTTCTGGGGTTCCTGCATTCCCTCGTGGCTCTCTTGGTCGTGTTATTTGTTGCTCATGCAGCTGCTGCTGTCAAGACCAAGGTGACAACCTCAACTGCATAGCCTTTCAGGGACCAATAACATTTCTAGCATTTGCATGGCTCTAGCAGATTCACTTATTTTCACAAACATACTTTTCAGTACCTACTATGTTCCAGGCATATTCCAGGTGCTGCAGACAGGATCCTTGGCCTGAAGGGGTTTCCTTTCTGGTTTGGGAGATAAATAAACAACAATAAGAGCAGAAGCCAGGCGATTACCAGCCCACCTGATAAGTGCTATAAAGGGTATAAAATACAGGCTGCCATGGGAGCATTAGTAGCGTCAGACTGGGTGGCTGAGGCCAGGGAAAACTCTCTGTCTTGAAAGCAAACAAACCAACAAAAACCTAAGGTTGAGTCATTGTTGAAGCTACATTATGTCTTGAGAGTGGTTTCTCTGTCCTTTTGTATGTATCTGAAACTTTCTATTTTAAAAACAAAACCACAGTAACAGAAACTCTGCTCACTGTTTCTAACTGTAAGTATTATGGTTCTCAATTCTAGAAGCTTTTATTAATAGAAAGAAGTCCATTTAAGCCAATGTTGATTGTCTCTCATTGCCTCAACATACTTTCAGTTTCCTCGTCTATAGCATTAAATGCATGAAGCATACGAAACTTATGTTTTGTATCTGACCATTACAATATATTCAGTGGTTGCCAGCCTGACTCTTTTTATCGTGTCTGCAGACGCATTCATGAAGGATTATTTGCACATATGTCTAGTGAGTTATTGTTCTGTTTTTTAATTATGATCCCATATATCTTGAGATTTTATCTGTTGAAATTCTCTAAAACTTAGAGTTCCTGAAGAGAAAGTTTGTATTGCTTCTGCCAGGTATATGGAGCCATTTATTACTCACCGAGGGCCACTTTAAATGAAATGTTCAACTATGAATTTTTTCAGTACCAATACCAATTCTAAAACCACATGAGTACAGGCTTGTGGTTCGGAACTCTCAGAGGGGACTGTTCATTTCATTCCTCACTTCCACCCCCACCACCAGAGTCCTGAGCCAGCTCAGTCAAACATTTCCACTCTCTACCTCAATGAGGTGCATATTTGTCTATTTCACCCAGCGAGGATATCATTCCAGAATTCTGACTTTATGCAAGAAGTGGGTGGAGTGGGGTTGTCCTTCCCTCCTGCCTGGTCTTCACATGTTTATCTTTAACCCAAAGAGCAAGTCTTTAAACGCAAGCTCTGTCATCCTAGGGATGTGTGTACACACACACTAAACCCCTAGAAAGAACTCTGGTTTCACTGCTTGATGTCTCTTGTTTTCTCTAGATCTGTGTTTTTTTGAGATAGATTCTGGTCATGAAAGCCTCTCCTTACTTTCCTGCCGGCTTGATCATGTTTTTATATCTTATTTATATCTTATTTTATATCTTATTCAATATTTTCAGTTGAGTTGTAATGGGAGGAATATCTTTGAGCATTGGGTCCATCTTATACTGGGAACTGAATCAACAATTGGGATTTTATCTTTTTTCATCCCCCAAAGGGTCATTTTCATCTGACACTGAAGATCACTCACAACATGGGCACTAGCAGGTAAGCCCTCCTAATCTAGCCTGCCTCACTTTCAGCCCCACTGTTCTGAAGCCTTCTGAAGCAGACCCCTGGCCCTGCACCCTCAGATAGTCCTGACTCCTATGAATTATCTGAAGAGTCACAGGGGTACTGGGTTATTATTGTTCTAACTCTACAAGTTGTGTGTGTGTGTATTTTTTTTTCCAGAAAGAAAAACTTTCAAGTTGCTGTTAATTCCCATTTCCAAGGATAAAGTTGCCTTAATTGCTTGTGAAAAGGAAGAATTTAAGGAGTACAAATGTTTTTATGGCTCTAGGTTTCACTCATTCTTCTTCTTTCCAATACTTTACAAACACTTAGGCAACAACCCTTTTTCCTTTGAAAATCAAGCATCTGTGATGTCTGAAGATTTTTTTTTAAGTATATCAAGTTTATATACATAATAAAGCAGGGACACAGCAGATGAACTTGACACAGAGGAAATTAGACCACTTTCCACACTTAGAGGATCATTCAAAGTCCAAAACTAAAACCCAGTGTATAACAGTCAGGGTACAATTTTTAACTTTTTTTTTTAACTTAAGGAGGTACCATGCAAACAGGATGCTTCTTAAATAATTGAGAAGAATCTTACATAACCTACATCATACCAAGACACAGCAGTGGTTGTTGTTGTTGTTTTAATGAGAGGATTTACCCTGCCCTTTGGTTTCTACAAAATAAGATATCTATGATTTCCTAAGAAGGAGGCTTCTGCTGGTAGGGGAGGCTTCCTGACTGAAGCCATGGTGGGAATCTTTGCTTCCTTCTTTTCATTCCCATTGCTCTCTTTAGGGTTCTGAAATAATGTGATTATGATCAAAGCAAGACCCAAACACCTCTCCCAGGGGAACACATGGTAGACTGTTAAGAGTATCAACAGCTGTGATGAGACAAACTCATGTTGGGAAAGTCACAGTGGCCTGGACTGACTGTAAGACAATCAATTTAAGCCAATCCCACATTGAAAGGATTCCAGTTGAGAAGCATTCTAAGTCTGTATTCTCTTTGACTGAGAACCCCTGCCTCCACTTTTCTTTCTCTCTCAAATGTCCAGGCTCTCGCTGCACAGGCAACGACCGCAAGAAACACACAGCAACGTGTGCTTGCACCTGCCTGCAAAGCCCACACTTCTCACGCTGAGAAGCTACACAAAGGCCTTTCCCTTGCTCGAGGACAAAACGGCTTGATCTCTGCTTTGCTTTTGTTTCACACTGGGTCTGCTCCCCTCTGCCAGATGACCACATCAAAAGTGATTCCTCTGAGGAAAGCACAGGCAGAACACTCTGACAGAATTCAAAGCAAGATCTGTACATCTGAAACTAACATAGCATTGTAAACCAACTAGAGTCCAGTATAAAACAGAAATTTTTTTTTTTTAAAGAAAAGATGCACGCCCCTCCATGTTCACAGCAGCACTATTTACAACAGCCAAGACAGGGAAGCAACCTAAATGCCCACTGACAGAGAAACGTATAAAGATGTGGTCCATATGTACAATGGAATGTTACTCAGTCATTAAAAAGAATGAAATAATGCCTTCTGCAGCAACCTGGATGGACCTAGAGATTATCATACTAAGTGAATTAAGTCAAACAGAGAAAGACAAATATCATATGATAGCATTTATATGTGAAATCTAAAACAAATGATACAAATAAATGTATTTACAAAACAGAAACAGACTCACAGACTTCAAAAACAAACTTTTGGTTGCCAAAGGGGAAAGGTTGGGGGAGGGATAAGTTAGGAGTTTGAAATTAACTTATATACCCTACTATATACAAAATAGATAATCAACAAGTACCTACTATATAGCGCAGGGAGCTACTCAAGGTTCTGTAATAACCTACGTGGGAAAAGAATTTGAAAAGGAGTCGGTAGATGTATATGTATAACTGAGTCCCTTTGCTGAACACCTGGAACTAACACAGCGCTGCCAAATGACTATGAGTGTGTGCTAAGTCACTTCAGTCGTGTCCAACTCTGTGCAACCCTGTGGCCTGCAGCCTGTCAGGCTCCTCTGTCCACGGGATTCTCCAACATGAAATAAAAGTTAAATTAGGAAGAAAAAAAACAACCTCACGGGTGGAGGGATGGGATGAATTGGGAGATTGGGATTGACATATACACACCACCATGTATAAAATAGAGAACTAATGAGAACCTTCTCTATCGCAGAGGGAACTCAGTGCTCTGTGGTGACCTAAATGCGGGAAATTTTAAAAAAGCGGGAAGTGAGGGTTATGTACATGTATAGCTGATTTGCTTTGCTGTATAGCAAAACTAACACAACATTGTAAAGCAACTGCTGCTAAGTCACTTCAGTCGTGTCCGACTCTGTGCGACCCCATAGACGGCAGCCCACCAGGCTCCCCCGTCCCTGGGATTCTCCAGGCAAGAACACTGGAGTGGGTTGCCATGTCCTTCTCCAACGCATGAAAGTGAAAAGTGAAAGGGAAGTTGCTCAGTCGTGTCCAACCCTCGGTGACCCCATGGACTGCAGCCTTCCAGGCTCCTCCGTTCACGGGATTTTCCAGGCAAGAGTACTGGAGTAGGGTGCCATTGCCTTCTCTGTGTAAAGCAACTACGCTCCAATTAAAAAAAAAAATTTTTTTAACCTATATAAAACAAAAAGTTGTTTCTTGGGCTGTGACAGAGTTGAAATGTGGGGTTCTTGAGACATGTTTCTCTGAGGTCGCCTGTCTGCATGATGACAGCACAGCTTGTGTAGAAGCTCCCATGGGTGCGGGCCGTAGGCATTTTAACTAGACTAATTAGTCTCTGTGTAGCCATAATTCCCCAGCCATGCTGTTAACCCAGTGGCTGACCTTCAGCCTCTTATTCTGTGCTGAAACAAATACCTTAGCTAATGACCTGGAGTTTGTGGTATTTTGAACAGTAGGAAACTAGCAAGTTGCCTCAGAGCAGCCACTTAATGATTATTGATTTCAGTTAGATTTTTTTTTCAAAAGGTTTTCTGTGTTAGAACGGGACTGATGAGGCACTCCAAGAAGGACTCCAAGTCTAAGACCCAGTTTTTGGCATCACTGGACTCAGCATGTAGTGGAGGAAAAAAAAGGACACAAATATGCGAAGTAGGAAAATAACAAGACAGGATTGAACTAACATTATATACGGCAACAGGGGCTGCCCATGTGGCTCAGTGGTAAAGAATCTGCCTGCCAGTGCAGAAGACACATGTTTGATCCCTGGGTCGGGAAGATCCTCTAGAGAAGGAAACGGCAACCCACTCCAGTATTCTTGCTGGGAAATCCATTGGACAGAGGAGCCTGGCGGGCTACTGTCCATAGGGTTGCAAAGGCTAGGACGCGACTGAGCACACGAGCACAGAAAGCACATATGCCGCCACAGCATCATGCTATGCTGTGTACATTTTAAAACATGACTCCAAATTCTTCGCTATTTTTCCCATTGAGAGGTGGGATCTGTATCCCCTCCCCTTAAATCTGGATGGGCTTGTGAGTGTTTCAAACGATAAAACATGGCTGAAGTGACACTATGTGACATCTGAAGAAGCTGGGTTAGACAAGGCTATGCCACTTCTGCCTGGCTCTCTTGAATGACTGCTCTTGGGACATTCCCTCACAGAACACAAATTCCACATGGTGAGAAGTCTGGGGTGCATGGAGAGGCCACACTAACATGCTCTGGTCCACAGTCCCAGCTGAACTCAGCCTTCCAGTCATCCCAGTTGGTGCCCCAGACATGTCAGTGGGGAAGCCTCCAGAAGACTCCAGCCCCTAGTCTTCCCACCAAGGCCCCAGACATCATGAAGGAGAAAAAAGCCAACCTGTAGTGCTCTGTCCAAGTCCCTATGCCATCAGATCAGTGAACACAGTAGAGACTTCACACCACTAAGTTAGGGATGTTTGTTATACAGCCATAGTGACTGACACCCACTTCACCTTCAAACAAACCGTTCCAATTGTGCTAAAGAAGTTCAGCAGAGAGTCCAGCTCATGTGTCCTCAAGGAACATTTTGTTGAAACAGAGGAGAAAGCACTTGATGCTGAGTGGGAGAGGAGAAGACAGTGGGATCCCAAGGCTGGATATGTTTGATTCTAGGTAGAGTGAATAAACCAAATGGTGAACAGGGAGGGTTCTGGCAGCAAGGAGTAGAGCATGAAAGTGGAAAGGAAGGTGGGGACCAGACTGGAGCATGACTGTACCCCTTTTTCAATCTTGACCCACGGAGGCCCATCATATGTGGGTCATCAACCCAAATGCAGGCCTGAGGTATGAGTTGTGATATCACCTCAGTTCTGCTCTGTGCTCATCCCAGGGCAAGGCAGTGATTTAAGGGTTAAACTGAATGCTCATCTGAAGAAAGGCACTTTATGACTTACAGATGCTATGCCTCCCAACCTGCCACCATAGACAGTCTTGGAGGTCACACTGGTGTCTCGTTGTCCCTGCAGGGGATGGGGTGGTGACTGAAGACTCCTTAATACCAGCTCAACAATTCCAAAATTATCTTTTAAAAGAAGGTCTTGGAAGCACCAAGCAGTATGAGTATGTAGAGAGAGACAGGGACACACAGAGAAAGAACTGGGAAAGCCATTTGGAGAGCATTATTAGTAATCCGGGTCTGAAGTGATAACAGCCTGATGGAAGTCTATTGGAGTGGAAAAGAGAGAACTTGTTTTTGTTTTTTTTTTTTTTTTTTTTTCAAAAAAAAAAGTCTCAAAAGTGCATATTGTTTAAAGAGCTTCATAAGAGCATTCATCATTTAAGGATATTTTTAAGGGCCTCCTCAGGGGATAAATGGTATGACCGAGCACATTTCCACTGCTCTCTTCATAACCTCATGGGGTTTTTAGGGGAGACTCAGGCTAGGACTAGAATCAAAACGTTACTGGCTGTAGAGTCAGCTGCACCCTCGGGACATGGTCTGTATTCCTGGGGCTCAGGCCCAACTGGGGAATAGCTAAATAGCAGTATATGGTATAAAGTGAGGAAAGGCAACAGCGGGCAGCTTGAAAACCCAGGATCTGTACTGAAGCAGACTTCGGTTCTCCAAGCAGAGCCTTCTGCCATGACCCTGTGAGGAGTTGGTTGCTGTGGAGCTTCTAAGGTCACCTCTTGTCAGGGGCTCCTGGGGTGACAGAGGTCAAGCCCCCTCACTTTGTAGGTGAGGCGAAGTAGATTTGGGGTATTAGTCACCAACAGTCACTATGAATCCAATCAGAAATATCTTTAAGTTTGAGGGCACTCCAAAATAAATGAATCATGCAACTCAGTATCAAAAAACCAAATAACTGAATCAAAAAATGGGCAGATCTAAACAGATCTTTCTTCAAAAAAGACATACAAATGGCCCAAAAAACACATGAAAAGATGCTGAACATCACTGATTATTAGAGAAATGCAAATCAAAACTACAGCAAGGTATCACTGGTCAGAATGCCCATCACCAAAAAAGTGGCAAACAATAAACGCTGGAGAGGGTGTAGTGAAAAGGGAGCTTTCCTACACTGTTGGTGGGAATCTAAATTGGTACAGCCACTATGGAGGACAGTATGGAGGTTCACTAAAAAGCTAAAAATAGAGCCACGTGTCATCCAGCTATCTCACTCCTGGGCATATATCCAGAGAAAGTCATAATTTGAAAAGATACACATACTCCAATGTTCATAGCAGCACTATTTACAGTGGCCAAGACATCGAAGCAACCTAGATGTCCATTGACAGAGGAAAGGATAAAGAAGGTGTAGTATACATATACAATGGGATGTTACTCAGTCATTAAAAAGAATGGAACAATGCCATTTGCAGCAACACATATGGTCCTAGAAAGTATCATCAGCTCACTCAGTCACTCAGTCGTGTCCGACTCTTTGCAATCCCATGGACTGCAGCACACCAGGCTTCCCTGTCCATCACCAACTCCCAGAGCTTACTCAAACTCATGTCCATCGAGTTGGTGCCATCCAACCATCTCGTTTTCTGTCATCCCCTTCTCCTCCTGCCTTCAATCTTCCCTAGCATCAGGGGCTTTTCCAATGAGTCAGTTCTTCGCATCAGGTGGCCAAAGTATTGGAGTTTCAGTTTCAGCATCAGTCCTTCCAATGCACACCCAGGACTGATCTCCTTTAGGATGGACTGGTTGGATCTCCTTGTGGTCCAGGGGACTTTGAAGAGTCTTCTCCAATACCACAGTTCAAAAGCATCAATTTTTTGGTGCCCAGCTTTCTTTCTTTCATTAGTATGATAGAGAGTATCATACCAGTGAAGTAAGTCAGAGAAATACAAATATCACATGATATCACTTATATGTGAAATATTACAAAACGGTACTAACTCACTTACAAAACAAAAATAGTCACAATCATAGAAAACAAACTTACAGTTACCAGGGAGGAAGAGGGGGAGGGATAAATTGGGAGATAGGGATTAATAAATATACTATGTATAAAATAGATAAAAAACAAGTACCTACCATATTGCACAGGGAACTCCATTCAATATTCTGTAACCTATATAGGAAAAGAATCTAAAAAAGAATGGATATATGCATATGTATAACTGATTCACTTTGTTGTATACCTGAAACTAACCCAACCTTGTAAATCAACTGTACTCCACTGAAAAACTTTTTAAAAAGTTGAAGGGTAGACTTTGCAGAAAAAGGCAAAGAGATCAGAGCCCTGGGTTCCAAAGCTCTGGACAGTTTGGAATGAAAGAGCTTATATTTCATTCCTGTTGTCCACACCACACATGAGGAATGAAAAGATTGTTAAGAACTCGTTCTTTTAAAAAGTTATAAAGTTTTTTAAACATATAGTATAGTGGAGAGAAAAACAAATGAACACCAGATTGAGGAAACCATTTTACTCTGTTTCGGTTCTTTTTTTCTTTAGAAATAAAATGTCACAGATTCAGCTAAAGTGCCTTCACAACCCTCCCTAATCCCATGCATCCCTCCATCAATGAGACAAACACTACCCTGAATTTGATGTGTACCATTCCCATGCATGTTTCTATTCTTTACTTTATAGGTAAGCATAAATAATTTACAGTATTGTTTTAAATGTTTAAAACTTTTACCTAAATGTTCTCATACTGTACCAATGGTTTATGGTTGACATATCTCTGGTCTCTTCATTCGCATCTCCCCAGTTCCTAGTATGGTTGATCATCTTCTCATCTGTGCCTCAACATTTGGATTTCCTGTAGACTGTCTATTCACAAGCCATTGTCAATTTTTTATAATGAGTTGTCTTTATTTAAAATTTTCTTTTTAGAAGTTATTCTACTTCACTTAAAAAACAAGTAGTATTTCATAAAAAATAAGGAAATAATGCCATTTGCAGCAACATGGATGGACCTAGGGATTATGATACTAAGTGAAGTAAGTCAGAAAAAGAAAGATGAGTATCAGATGATAACACATGTGGAATCTAAAAAAAATGGCACAAATAAACTTATTTACAGAACAGAAACAGACTCACAGACATAGAAAATAAACTTATAGTTATCAAAGGGGAAAGTCAGGCAGTGAGGGATAAATTAGGAGTTTGGGGTTAATATACACACACTACTATATATAAAAAGGATAATCAACAAGGACCTACTGCATAGCACAGGGAACTCTACTCAATATTCTGTAATAACCTATATGGGAAAAGAGTCTGAAAAAGAATAGATATATGTGTATGTATAGCTGAATCATTTTTCTGTACACCTGAAACTAATGCAACATTGCAAATCAATTATACACCAATATACTGATAAAATAAAAATGCTTTAAAAGGCAATACTTGAAAACTACTAAAGAATACATATAGCATGAAGATAGACTAAAAGAAGAACAATAAAACAAATCTATCAGTCACCTTAAGCAATAAAACATGGCTGGTGCTATGGAAGCCCTTTGAGTACTGCTCCATCACCTATCCCCCCGTTTTTCCTTTCCAGAGGCAACCACTGTGCTGAGCTCCATACAACAATTCTTTTGCCTTCTTTTCCATAGGTTTACTACATATGTTTTTATGCATTCCTATATTGCTTAGTTTTCCATGCTTTTGAAAACTTTATGTAAATTGTATCATATCGCATGCATTCTTTTACAATTTTTTTTTCTGTCAAAATTCCATGGCAAGTCTTTCCTTTGGGTATTTATAGCTGTGCGTTTATTCATTTTCACTGATGACTAGCATTCCACCGGATGTCACAATTGCTTCAGCCCTTATACTGTGGAGGGATGTTTACGTTGCTCTGAACATTCTTGTTCATGTTGCCTGGAACACCTGTGGGTTTCCCTGGGGCATTCTAAAACAAAGAGTGAGACTCCTGGCTCCTAGCTTTGTGCATCTTCACCTTCACCAGGCAAGGCCAGATTGCTCCCCATTGCACTGGTCCAATTTAAATTCTCAACAGCAAAGTACAAGTGATCCTGTGTTCTCACGTTTGCCAATATTTGATTTTGTCAGATTTTTTTTCATTGCCAGTCTTGTGGATGTGATACCAATCTGGTTGTGTAATGATGCATTTCCCTAACAATTCTTTATGCTTTTGAACTGTGGTGCTGGAGAAGACTCTTGAGAGTCCCTTGGACTGCAAGGAGATCCAACCAGTCCATCCTAAAGGAGATCAGTCCTGGGTGTTCATTGGAGGTGAGGTTCTTTGGAGGTGTTCATTGGAGCTGATGCTGAGGCTGAAACTCCAATACTTTGGCCACCTCATGTGAAGAGTTGACTCATTGGAAAAGACCCTGATGCTAGGAGGGATTTGGGAACAGGAGGAGAAGGGGATGACAGAGGATGAGATGGCTGGATGGCATCACCAACTCGATGGACATGAGTTTGAGTGAACTCCAGGAGTTGGTGATGGACAGGGAGGCCTGGCGTGCTGTGATTCATGGGGTCGCAAAGAGTCGGACACGACTGAGCGACTGAACTGAAGAATTCTTTATGTAATCTGGGTACTAATCTTACATCAATTATATGTATTGCAAATAATCTTCTTTCACTCTGTACCTTTCAATTTTCAACTAACTTTATTGAGGTATATTTCTACAAAAGGGTTTCCCAGGTGGCTTAGTGGTAAAGAATCCACCTGCAATGGAGAAGATGTGGGTTCAGTCCCTGAATCAGGAAGATCCCCTAGAGAAGGAAAGAGCAACCCACTCCAGTATTCTTGCCTGGGAAATCCCATGGACAGAGAAACCTGATGGGCTACAGTCCATGGGAGCAAAAAAGAGCTGGACTCGACTTAGCGACTAAACAACAACAAATTTCTACAAAATAAACTTAACCATTTTAAGCCTACAATTTGCTATCTGACAAATGGATACAGTCGTCTAACCACTAAAATCATGCCATAAAATGTCTCCCTTGCCCCCCTAACTTCCCTCATGCGCCCAGTCACTCTCCTTCCTCCACCTCCAGTGTCAGGCAGGCACAGATTTGCTCTCAATCACTATAGCCATGTCTTTCTTGGGATATCATACAGACTCATCCAGTGTCTCTGACTATTGCACTTAGCATAAGATTAGCTTTTGAAAATCATCCATATTCTTCCACCTGTCAATAGTTTATTCCTTATTGTCAAGTAGTATTTCATTGTATGGATACAGTACATTTATCCATTTACCAGTTGACAGAAATTTAGGCAGTTTCTAGTTTCTCAGTCAGTCAGTCAGTTCAGTCGCTCAGTCGTGTCCGACTCTTTGCAACCCCATGAATCACAGTAGCTATTACAAATAACATTACTATGAACACTTACATAAAAGTCATTGTGTGAACATATCTCTTAATTTCTCTTGGGTAAATACCCAGGAGTAGAAGAGCCATGTGATATGGTATACTGTATATTTATACAGCAGCTATTTTCCAAAAGGCTGAATTGTTTCCCTTCTTGCACTTTCATTAGTGGAGTCTGAGAATTCTGTATGTTTTTAGACAAAAAGTTTGTGGCATCTTTTTCATACAGTGCTTTAAAACTGTGACATAATTTGATATATCAGTCATTTTCTTTACGGTTGGTGTTTTGGGGGATTTACAAAATCCTTTATCACTTGGTTATTCATATTGTGATTCTATTTGTAATTTCTCTTGTGAGGATTATCGTATTTTTTTCTTCAGAAAGGACTTTTTTGATATTTTCCCATAGCAGCTTGTAGGCAATGTACACTTAACTATGATCGATTATACAGTGTGTGTTGTCATTACAGAATAATGTATATGAGATTGAGGGTAAGAGCTCTCAAAGTGCTCAATTTAGAAATGTACGATTCATGGAATTGAAATTCTCTGAAGAATTTTGTTTTCTCAATTCAGTTCAGAATGGAGTGCAAGAGTGCTTTACAACACAGATCAGCACATTTTTTTGATCAAGGACTAAAACAATACATATTTTAGGCTGTGCAGACCGTACCATCTCTGTTCCAACTACTCAACACTGTCGTTGGAGTGCAAAGGCCATTGCTGACAATGCAAAAATGGATGACTGTGGCTGTGTACCTCATGCGAAGAGTTGACTCATTGGAAAAGACTCTGATGCTGGGAGGGATTGAGGGCAGGAGGAGAAGGGGACGACCCAGGATGAGATGGCTGGATGGCATCACTGACTCGATGGACGTGAGTCTGAATGAACTCCGGGAGTTGGTGATGGACAGGGAGGCCTGGTGTGCTGCGATTCATGGGGTCGCAAAGAGCTGGACATGACTGAGCGACTGAACTGAACTGAACTGTGGCTGTGTGCCAATAAAACTTTATTTATGGACACTGAAATTAGAACTTCATACAACTGTCATGTGAAATAAAAATCATATTCTTTTTTTCAAACATTAAAAGATATAAAAACCAAATTTGGCTCGTGTGCCATAGAGAAACAGGCAGAGAGGCAGAGTCGGCCGCCCCTGGCCACAGAACACATCTTCCTGACATGACCATGAGGCGAGGGGCTAACACCACCCTCACCACTTCATGCAGTAGAGTGTGAGAACCTGAGAGCTCAGCCAGATTAGTTTCCCTCTCCTCCTCTGTTTCACAGAGGTTTTGGTGCCTGACTTCAGGCCATACAGCTTGTGAGTGACAGTGTCAGGCTGGAGCTTGGGTGTCTTGATTTAAGTCCTACACACCTTCCCCTGAGTGAGTGAGTGAAGTTGTTCAGTCGTGTCCGACTCTTTGCGACCCCGTGGACTGTAGCCTACCAGGCTTCTCCATCCATGGGATTCCACAGGCAAGAATACTGGAGTGCGTTACCATTTCCTTCTCCAGGGGATCTTCCCGACCCTGGGATCGAACCTGGATCTCCCTCATTGGAGGCAGACGCTTTAACCTCTGAGCCACCAGGGAAGCCTTCTCCTACTCGGTTCCAAAAATCAAAATTTCAGATTTCATCCACAGCACAAAGTCCTTCTGCCATTTCTCATCAGTTGTTCATCATTTTTTTTTTCACTTTAAAGGAATTTATTCTAATAAATACCTTAAATTAAGGATTCAGTAAGCTCAAGTGGATCACAATAAAATTCTGTGGAAAATTCTTCAAGAGATGGGAATACCAGACCACCTGACCTGCCTCTTGAGAAACCTATATGCAGGTCAGGAAGCAACAGTTAGAATTGGACATGGAACAACAGACTGGTTCCAAATAGGAAAAGAAGTACGTCAAGGCTGTATATTGTCACCCTGTTTATTTAACTTATATGCAGAGTACATCATGAGAAATGCTGGGCTGGAAGAAACACAAGCTGGAATCAAGATTGCTGGGAGAAATATCAATAACCTCAGATATGCAGATGACACCACCCTTATGGCAGAAAGTGAAGAGGAACTAAAAAGCCTCTTGATGAAAGTGAAAGAGGAGAGTGGAAAAGTTGGCTTAAAGCTCAACATTCAGAAAACGAAGATCATGGCATCTGGTCCCATCACTTCATGGGAAATAGATGGGAAACAGTGGAAATAGTGTCAGACTTTATTTTGGGGGGCTCCAAAATCACTGTGGATGGTGTTTGCAGCCATGAAATTAAAAGACGCTTACTCCTTGGAAGGAAAGTTATGACCAACCTAGATAGCATATTCAAAAGCAGACACATTACTTTGCCAACATAGGTCCGTCTAGTCAAGGCTATGGTTTTTCCAGTGGTCATGTATGGATGTGAGAGTTGGACTGTGAAGAAAGCTGAGTGCTGAAGAATTGATGCTTTTGAACTGTGGTGTTGGAGAAGACTCTTGAGAGTCCCTTGGACTGCAAGGAGATCCAACCAGTCCATCCTAAAGGAGATCAGTCCTGGGTGTTCATTGGAAGGACTGATGCTGAAGCTGAATCTCCAATACTTTGGCCACCTCATGCGAAGAGTTGACTCATTGGAAAAGACTCTGATGCTGGGAGGGACTGGGGGCAGGAGGAGAAGGGGACGACAGAGGATGAGATGGTTGGATGGCATGACCAACTCGATACATATGAGTTTGAGTGAACTCCGGGAGTTGGTGATGGGCAGGGAGGCCTGGCATGCTATGATTCATGGGGTCACAAAGAGTAGGACACGACTGAGTGACTGAACTGAACTGAAGCTCAAGTTATATAGAGAATTAAAGTTAAATACAAAATACCATTAAGGCATCTACATTCCAAAAGGCCTATAAAGATCTCCAGAGCAAATTTTATTCCAGAATTTCGAGGATAAAAAGGAAAGGCAATTCTGTTGTGAGTAGCAAAGGAATCAGATTAGATGAGTCTGCAGATTAGATGTGAAGGCAATGGCACCCCACTCCAGTACTCTTGCCTGGAAAATCCCATGGATGGAGGAGTCTGGTAGGCTGCAGTCCATGGGGTCGCTAAGGGTCAGACATGACTGAGCGACTTCACTTTCATTTTTCACTTTCATGCATTGGAGAAGGAAATGACAACCCACTCCAGTGTTCTTGCCTGGAAAATCCCAGGGACAGGGGAACCTGGTGGGCTGCCGTCTATGGGGTCGCACAGAGTTGGACACGACTGAAGTGACTTAGCAGCGGCAGCAGCAGATTAGATGAGGCCAATGTGGTAGACGGGATGGGGGGACTCCAGGCCAGAGGGTAGGGCTCTCATTGCAGTAAGAATTCAAATTTGAGAAAGCAGAGTCCTCGTTTCCTGTTCATGCCTCTGTCTCCTGCAGACCAGAGCCTGGGACATAGTGGCACTCAATTAATGATGGTTGAAGGATCAAAATCAGTCTGTAAGGGGTGATTCCTGGAAAGCAGTCTCTGAATTTTCAGGTTATCTATTCCAGCAACTTTTGGACCACTCTGAAAAAACTTGAAATGATTTCCTACCTTACCTCCCAAAGGCCCCATCAGAAGGTGGGCACCTTCACCCCTTGGATAGCCATCTTCTCATCTTAGCCTGTCACATAGATTTGGAGTTATCACACATTCCGGATATAATGAATGCATTTAAAGTATTGCCTTCTAAACTGTTAAACAATTGAAAATTCAACGAGGGCAACCAATGTTTATGAATGAGTCGGAAGTGTTTAAAATGCAGACATTTATTAAGAGTCTGAGGAGTAAGAAATTCCCAGAATAATTTATTACCTACACATTTCAATTTTGTTCGGAAGTTCTAATTCTCAGCAGACATTAATCAAGCCATCCCACTCTCTTTTAGGTTACTTCCCCCATTTCACAGATAGCAATTCGGTGGAAGTTAAATGACTTGTTGCCAAGGTCACACGGAGAATATAAATCTAAATAATTCATGGTTTCAGTTCTCTCTCCTGCCATTTGTTAGATTGAAACCGAGGGAGGTTTCCTGAGGATTTCAACGGCTTCCCTGGTGACCGACTGTATATTTGCTGCTCTCTGCTGCCCTCTGTTGATAGGAGAAGGCAAGAGTGGATCTCAAGACCACTATTTTCTCCAAGTTAGGTCCGGGAGCAGCTCTACCAACATCACATGAGAACTGTTAAGAAACAGAATTTACGGGGCCTGGACCCATAATTTTGGGGGTTGGGCTCAGTAGTCTGTGTTTAATAAACCTACAAGTGATTCTGCTGCAACTTGATATTACTTTTCTGCTTCAGGTATGAATGTCCTGGCTTCCTAGTTATCATAAAAATGGCAAGCCCCTTCACACTGCTTCCTGCATGTAGTATCCATACCGTTATGCCATATACGCAGTACTTTTCGTGTCCGTCCATTCTTCCAGAGCGGCCCGCAGGAGCCCTGTGAAGTGACGCTCCTTGGTGGCTCAGATGATAAAGAATCCTCCTGCAATGTGGGAGACCTGGGTTCAGTCCCTGAGTTGGGAAGATCCCCTGGAGAAGGGCATGGCAACCCACTGCAGTATTCTTGCCTGGAGAACTCCTATGGACGGAGGAGCGTGGCAGGCTACAGTCCATGAGGTCACAAAGAGTCCAAAACGACTGAGCAACTAAGCATAGGAAGCACAGCACACCAACTCCTTAAGAAAATCTTCACCTATTCTTAAGAAAATTAACAATTCTGTAATACCATTTGGTATCCAGAGTGTACTCAAATTTCCCTCAGTTGCCCCAAAGAATGTCTTTCATGGCTCTTTTTTTTAAATATTAGGATGTAATCTAGGTTACTAAACTGCTTTTGGTTATTGTGTCTCTATATTCTTTTTGCCTAGAATATAGGTCCACAAACTATGGCCCATAAGCCAAATCTGGCCCGCCACCTGCTTTTGTCAATATGCTCAGGCTGGAACAAAGCCATGCCCTTTCATTTATGTATATGATGGCATTTCTGCTACAGCACTGGAGTTGAGTAGTTGCAACAGACACCATATGGCCCATGAAGCCTAAAATAGTTACTACTTGGCCCTTTACAGAAAATGATTGCTGATCTATGACCTAGAACTATCCTCTCACATTTAGTTTTATTACAATACTGACTATTCAAACAAAGACTCAGAACAACTGCTTGTAGAAAATCTTCTTTTAGACTGGTGTAATTATATATATACATAATTCATCAAAATTTCATATATTGTATTCATATACTTAAAAACATAAAATACTCAGAAATTATCAGCATTCCGTGGGACAAAGTTAAACAACGTTTTATGTGTTAAAAGTATACAGGAAAATTGAAAGGCAAACAAAAATTAGAAAAATAATTCCAAGATCTGGTCTCTTCTCATACTTTATTTTTCAGGAAGGAAAAAAGAATGTCATGACTGACACAGGGTAGTTTCAGTTACAAATGAAAGTAAAATCCTTACTGATCAAGTTTCTCATTTGAATAGAGAAATGGGTAGGGAAACCAGAGACTTCCTTCTTTGGGAAATCATAACACATCATTTCAACTATGAGTGCCAGAGTCTACAGAAATTCAGGTATGTCCACAAGATTGTCAACACGAGTACGGGGCCATGTGCCTGGCAACATGCCTGGTATACAGAAAGTGCCACATAAATGTCCATGGGAAAAGTGAATGAACGAGTACTGATCCTTTACACATTTGGACTGGGCAGGCAGTCATGATAATATTCACACATTTATTAGCCTCGTCTTTTTTTTTTCAGTATAGCAAGCATGCACAGCTTACTAAAAGCTGACCTGTTAGTGTTCTGTTGGGAGCTCATGCATGTTCATTGACACAGGATTCGGGGAGCTTGGATCATGACCTTCAAAATAGGAATTCACTGGTTTTATGTATACGGTTATATGGAAAGCTAGAACATGTCCAGCCTCTCTTTCCAGTTAACTTAGGTCAGACTCTAATGAATAGTACCTTCTCCTGCTACTCTGAATACAGCGTATCTATCCTACTGCTTACCTAAGACATTGCAAGTGAAACATAAATCATCATGAAAGGAAGCTCTATTAATTGGCTTTATCAGTTATATAACATGGAAAAGAATTAAACTATATGCAACCTCAGCCATGTCTCTAAAATGTCATTTAACCTATACAAATTTTTAAAAATTGGACCTCTCTCACACAATCTATATTTTACATTAATCTTTTTAGAAAGTTATCATCATCCACTCTAGCAAGCTGACATAAATGGTGCTGAGGATGAGCTGTTGGTCAGAAGTAAGGCTGAAGATTCAAAGAATTCCTGGTTGGTTCTTGAGCAGTGGATCTTTTTCCTGGTTTCCAGGGAAGAACAGGGTCTTTGCATGACTGAGGAAAATATTCAGGCCTTTGCCTCTGATCACGATCCCAGGGCTGTTTTCTATTGGTTTGTATTTCTTGTGTTTTCTGAAAGCAATATGTTGGACAGATTAAAAAAAGATCTCCAGCTGGAAAAGGTTGCTTTCTACAAATCTCTCACAAGTCAAGTGCAGAATCGTTCATTCCATTTAACTTATGGCTTTTAAGACAGTGTTGTCTTATGAGAATACATTTTCTCTTCTTTATGCAAGAAATGTGCCTGCTTACTATAACTTGAGATTATATGTTAAGCATTAAACTGACAATTTGGTAAAGTTATTGACATTTGGTAGCATTTTTAGGGATTAAAAAAAACCACAGCAAAATTAATAGGCTAGTTTGCTATTCATCATTCAGTAGAAGATTTTCTTCCCACACACAAAATGTTTCAAAGCAGAAAAGGGAAAACAGCCCACTTGTGCAGAAATATGCCATTTATTTTTGACAATATACTCTAGTGATTTAAAGTGTTAGAACCAGCAACTTACTTGTACATCAAAAAGGCGCTCACAGTGACGAGTATGGCCAAGCAGCCAAGGGAGATCAGGATACCATTTGCCATTCTTAAAAGGGAAGCTGGGTCTTAAAACAGAAGCAGGGTCATATTAGTGACAGCTTCCACCTAGAGGACATGCTGCTTGTAATGTAATTAAATCAATGAGGAAGGGAGCAAACAGAAGATATATGGCTCCTCTGAGCTTTCAGTAATCTTTCCCTTTACATAATACATAGTCTTCAGGGAAGCTTATCTTCCATTTAGAGAATGAGTTAGCATGTCTGGAACACTGTGTTAAGGGCTTAGAAGATGTCATGTCCTGAAGACACCTGCTCTGGTCTGAGTTAACCCAGCCACGCCCATGCAGCAAAGGGCTTCATGAACTTTCTGCCCACTTCTCTGGCCTCATCTTCCACTGCCTACCTTCTAGCTGGAATAAAGATCCATTGTCCCCAAGCTCTTTCAAATTTCCATGCCCTCTGCTGGGAATGCCCATCCCCCAGCTCTCACCAGCATCTAACCCTTTGCAATGCCTTCCAGACATGCATGAGGGCATTGGGTCATGCCTTCCTTTGTCATGTCTCTCCTTCTCACCCTTCCTTTGCCTCCACCACACTGTATCACAATTACTTCTTTGGATTATGTCTTCTTTGTTCTCCCAGAACCCAGCAAATCAACTAGTCTTGTCTCGGCCATCAAAGTATAAGCAAAGTTGGTCTCTTTTCCCTCTGTCTTCTCCGCCACCATCATAAGTTCCAGCCACCAGCACTCTCCTTTGTGAGGACATCTTCATCATCTGCTCACTTGCACTGTTACCTTCCAATAACCTTGGCTTCGCTCAGCCGTCCGAATGATCATCTAAAAGTACTAATCAGATCATACTTCAACCCTGCTAGCAGTTCCCCTTGCACACAGAATAAAGCCAAACCCTATCAGTGGCACATAAAGATCTAGATGGGCTGTTCATTCCTGAAATGCAGGTCTCAGTTCAAAGGAGGCCCTTTTCCAAGCGAGTGCCACCAAGTTGGCAGCACTTTCCTGACCTCCCAATCTAGAGAGTCCACCTCTGTTGCCTCTCTTCCATGCTTGTCACTCTCTATGCCTGTTTCATTGACTTCACAATATCATTTTATTTGTTTATTCCCTGTTTCTGCTCACTGAAGCGGGGATCTTCATTACCTTGTTCCCACTCTATCTAGAGCTGTCTGTGCGGTGCCTGGAGCTGTGCTGGGCATGGAGTGGATACCTGATGAATATTTGTTGAAAATATCCCGGGTGATTCATGAACATTTGGTGAATCAATGATTAAGTCATTTCACTAAAAGTCTATGGGCTTGGCTTCAAACAATGATCAACTTTTGAAATTCTGACTCTGAAACCCAAGTCATCAGTCTACAATCTCCATTGAATTAAAAACTCTCTTTCCTTCCTTTTTTTGGGTTTAAAAAATGGCTCAGGGAGGGACTTTCTTGGTGGTCCAGTGGTTAAGAATCTACCTGCCAATGCAGGGGACACGGGTTCGATCTTTGATTCAGAGATCCCACATGCCACAGAACAACCAAGCCCATGCCCCACAAGTACTGAACCCACATTCTAGAGCCTGTGCTCTGCAACAAAAGAGGCCACTGCAGTGAGAAGCCTGAGTACCACAGCAAAGACTATCCACCACTTGCCTCAACTAGAGAAAGCTCATGCACACGGTAACTAGAACCCAGCGCAACCATAAATAAATAAACAGAACGGCTCAGGGACTTCCCTGCTGGTACAGTGGCTAAGACTTTGTGCTCCCAATGCAGGGGACCCCAATTTGATCCCTGGTCAGGGAACTAGATCCCACTTGCCACAACTAAAGGTCCTGTGTGCCACAACTAAGACCCGGTGCAGCCAAAAAAAAAAAAAACAGTTCAGGTCACACCTAAAATTATCACTAACTACAATAAGTATTAAAGGAAAGCAAATATCCAAGCATCTAATCCAGGTAAGAGAATGGTGATTTGCCAGAACTGAGGAAGCTTCATGGACGAGGTTAGGGCTCTAAAAGGCAGTTTTAAAAGCAGCTGCGGCAGCACAAGAAGAATGACCCCAGCAGCTCCCAAAAGTGACAGCCTAGGAGATCCACATTCAGTAGGATACAGAGGCTCTGGCTACCTCTTTTTGACCTGCTCCCCAGTCCTGCACCCCAAGCCCCACGTATCCTGCCTTCAAGGAAGCAGGATATGTTTGCATCCTTTTTTTTTTTTAACGTACACTTTGGCTCTTCCCAATAATAAATGCTCAAGCAAATAATTATATGCATTATTACTTATGCTTTTCTTTCAATGAGGTTAAAGCTGCCTTTTATACTGTTAATGAGTAAATATATATTTAAGTACATTTCACTTTAAAAGATAGACTCCAAGACCAAAAGAATTATTTGTGAGTTAGTCATTCGACAATACTCAAATTAAGGAGCCAAGTGGGAACTCCTCTAGTGGTCCAGTAGCTAAGACTCCATGCTCTCAATCCAGGGGCCTGGGTTCGATCCCTGGTCAGGGAACTAGATCCCACATGCCACAGGTGAAGAACGGCATGCCGCAGCTAAAAATCCCACATACTGCCACAAAGATTAAAGCTCCTGTGTGCCACAACTAAGACTCAAATACATAAATAAATAATTTAAGAGCAAAATACATAAATAAATAATTTAAGAGCAAAACACATGCTGTAATGTGTGCACAATTTTACCTGTCCCTTCCGTTCCACCATGAAGCACTTCTTTTACGAAGTAAAGGATTATTTTACAACATAGCCAGTTACATGTGAAATTCAGTTAGGGTCACCAGGTAGAGTCCCTAGGGGTTAGGGAAAATAAACAGCCACCAGTGAACGGGAATTTCTCAGTGAAATTCCTTCATCCACTTTGTCAACACTTTACCCCTCTGAGGTTAAGGGGACAAGGAGTAGTCTGTCTGCTGAACATTTAAGGACTTGGGTAATCTGGTTTGTTTCCATCTCAGTATAATGCTTGGTAGTCTTTGGGAAAGAAAAGAAGGGTCCATGGTAACTTAGAAGGGAGCCATGAGTCCACCTGGTTTCTCATTTCTCCTCTTGGCTTCATGTCTCCCTTTTGTTATAGTTTAATTGGAGAACATTGTTATTTTTTGATGTTCGGCTTTACACTTTCCCTTTGAAATACAAACCTATCCAAGCATTCAGTGACCACATCCCATTATTACTTGTCCATGATCATAGCTTATTTTTTTCATCAAAAGGCTTTTCTTGGACTTCCCTTGCGGTCCTGGTGGTTGAGAATCCTCCTGCCAATTTAGGGGACATGGGTTTGATCCCTGGCCTGGGAAGATTCCACATGACACAGAGCAACTAAGCCCATGCACCACACTACTGAAGCCCGAGTGCCTAGCGCCTGCACTCCACAGAAATGAAGTCACTGCCGTGAGCAGCCTTCACACCGCAACTAGAGAGTAGCCCCGCTCACCGCAACTAGAGAGTAGCCCCGCTCACTGCAACTAGAGAGTAGCCCCGCTCACCGCAACTAGAGGAAAGCCCGTTCAGCAACGAAGACCCAGCGCAGCCATAAGTAAATAAATAAAACATTTTCAAAGCTTTCCTTTGGCCATTATTTCATACGTTCTCTCTCTCTCATCCCTTCCCCAAGTAGATTTGCTATTGTACTGTAATATCATTTCTCAAATTCACATTAATGACAGTTCAATGAATTTTACACTGAAATAAAGCTAAACATTGAGAGTGAAGTGTTGAATAGCTTCAGTATCAGACCCATGCTTTATCCGCAACATGAAATGTTCGTACAACCATAAAACAAAACTTACCTCTGCTGGTGATAGAGACAAGGGTGCTCGTGAGGGCCAAACTCGCGTCATCACCCAGAGTGAGGTTCATACAGTATGTCCCAGACCCACTGAAGGCTCTCCTCACCGTCAGCAAGCACGCGTCTCCCAGCTCCATGGACACAGGGTCGCAGACTGGGTTCTGGGTGATCTGGCAGCTGGGGTCAGAGATGACGGTGCAGACCTCTGTGGGGATGCTGGGGGGTGTGAACGACATCCAGAGGGAGAGAGAGGGGAGTATGACCTCAGTTTAATAGGAAAACATAATTACACTTCTGTGAAATTGAATCCCACCTTAGTCTTACTCAAACTATATGACGTGAAGTTGTCACATACAATTTAAACAAGCCTGGGTGTGTGTAAGCCAGTCTCCTCTATATGCTCAGGAAGGTGAGGCCCTAGGACTGAAGGAGGAGGAAATTATTTCCCCCAAGGCAAGGGCCTGCTGGGAACTTGCCTCTCCTCTTTGGCTCCCTAGAGACTCAAAGATGCAGGTGACTTAGGTGTTAGGCTGAGGTGGTACTAAATGCCAGTCGGCCCTGTGGGGCCTGTGCAGACATCTGACTACAGTAGCAACAGCAGCCAGAGCTGTTCGTGCAGCACCTGCTGTGTGCAAGGCTCCGAGTTTCAGAGAAGTAACACGGCCTTGTCTATTCCTCTCAACAACCTGACGAGGCAAGTAATAGTAGCCTAATGCAGCAGGTGCAAACCAGTTCTGGGAGGAGAGCTCGCTGGCCTTTGGTCACAAAAGCAGTTAGAGGTGGAGCTGGGATTTGCATAAAAGATATTTGACAGTTGTCCCTGTAACCATTCAGCTCCCATGCATTACTGTCTTAGCCTCTGTTTCACGTCTGAGTAGACTTCCTGAATGGAGAGACCAGGCTCTGAAGCTAGGCTGATAAAGGCTCAGGGACTTAGACGAGTTCATGCTCTCTTCACCTCTGGCCTCTGGCAGCACCTTTGCCTCTCCAGTCAGGATGTTCTCTCTTTCTGTCCTCCCATTTTCTCCCCCACTCAGAGAGCTTCAGAGCTATTCCTTTCTTATTTTGCACTACACCACTCAGCTTGCCAGATCTTAGTTCACTGACCAGGGATGAGCCCATGCCTCTCGCAGTGGAAGCAGGGTCCTAAATACTAGACCACCAGAGAATTCCCTGGAGCTCTCCCTTTGGATCAAGTGTGGCCTCCTTTCTATACCAGCTCATTCTCTAATCTATACATCACATACATACATACATATAGTTGTTAAGTCATGTCCAACTCTTGCGACCTGCCAGGCTCCTCTGTCCACGGGATTCTCCAGGCAAGAATACTGGAGTGGGTTGCCATTTCCTTCTCCAGGGGATCTTCCTGACCCAGGGATTGAACCCAGGTCTCCTGCATTGCAGGCAGATTCTTAACCTCCTTACCGACTGAGCTATGAGGGAAACCCATATATATCATATACACATACATTTTAATTCCTTGATTCATTTATTATATTTAAATTATTTAAATATTTAATGGGTTAATTGATACAGTATTTATATATTAATTACTTTTTATTTAGTCTATTATCTATATATGTGCATGCTCAGTCGCATCTGACTCTGTAAGCCCATGGACTGTAGCCTGCCAGGCTTTTCTGTCCAAGGGATTTCCCAGGCAAGAATACTGGAGTGAGTTGTCACTTCCTCCTCCAAGGGAATCTTCCTAATCCAGGGATCAAATCCACATCTCCTGCACTGCAGGCAGATTCTTTACCATTGAGCCACCAGGGAAGTCCCTATTGTTTATAGTTGTAACAAAACCACAGGAAGTCAAATTATGTAATACAGTAGAAAGAGTTTGTAAGTTTTAAAGGTAGACAGGGTAATCAGGCATTGCTATTCATCAGCACAAGGACACAGCCCTTTCACACTGGCTCCCCAGACTCCAGAGGAGCCTCAGGGAACTTCAGAGATTCTGAGCCTGCAAACCTTGCTCTGCCAGGTACCTACCATCTGGAGAGGTACTATAATCATTGTGTATCTGATGGCCCAATCTGTATAATGAGAAGACTCGTATGATTGTGTGAGGATTTGATGTGAAAACAGAAGTAAAATGTTAAGGACACAGTAAGTGTCCAATAAGTAATTATTCAATAGTTAAAGGTGATGAGCCTCGCTCAACTCTAGCAAAGCAAGTGCACATTTGAGAGCACTTGAGAGGGCCCTTCCTCGTTCTGGCTTAGTGAGCAACTAGAATCCAAATCTGGGGCTTCCCAGATGGCACTAGTGGTAAAGAGTCTGCCTGCCAGTGCAGAGGATCTAAGAGACCTGGGTTTGATCCCTGGGTTGGCAAGATCTCCTGGAGGAGGAATTGGCAACCCACTCCAGTATTCTTGCCTGGAGAACCCCACGGACAGAGGAGCCTGACAAATTATAGTCCATGGAGTCGCAAAGAGTCAGAACTAAGTGAGCAACTGGGCACACAGAATCCAAATTAACCTAACAAGTGGGAGGTGTGTGAAGGCCATTGTTCAGCCTAGGGTTCTCACTTGGCCCCTTCCTTCCTCGGAGACTGTACTCACCTCCCTTGGCAGGTCACAACGAAATCCACCAGGGAGTTGTCAGGCTGTGGCCCAGGCATCAGGACATCTGCCACTTGGATGATGTTAACCTCTAGAATGCCCTCTAAAGGAACAATGCCCCGTAGAAAAACACATCAAAATGCATTGCAAACCAAACCACTTCTTAACAAATCAGAAGGCCAAACAAAATGAACACAGCCTTTCACCATGCCAGACTTGGGAAGCTATCCTAGAGTTTGGATACATGTCCAGGCAGTATTTTCAAAGTCAAACTGAACTGTTCTTCAGTCCAAGCTTGACCTTTATTCCTGGAGCCTGTGTATATGTCAGGAGGCAGATGACCCTGGAGGAAGAGAGGCCCATCCACTGTGTCTCCTGAGGGGCTCAGCCCCAGGGCATACAGCTTGAGTTGTAGCCCCACCCAACTCCTCGGCTGGGTGCCTGTGAGCAGTGCCCCTCGCGCACAGCCCTGCGTGGCTGTTCTGTTCAACCCCCTTTCTTACACACAGGAGGTATGACTTTGTGAAATCACCCAGAAGAGGAAAGCAGGAGCTGTGGGAACTTGCAGCTGGCCTTCCTTCAGGCCACATTCATTCAGATTTCCGAGCAGCACAGGGTGAGCAGGTCCAGGCCCCCCGTAGGCTCCTCGCTAAGTGGGCCTCACAGAGAGTTCGTTTCCACTGAGGACCTCGTTTCATCCCTTAGACGGACGTCTAAGGAAGGCTGGAAAGGCAGGTGGAAATCTAGAAGCTAGTGGAGTCTTTTTTGTGCATGTGTGGTAGCATCTTGAGTGGGTGCCCTCGCTTCCCAACCCCACCCCTTCCTGGAGTCAGGGAAGGGAGTGGGTTGCCCAGGGTGGATTCTAACATCTTTCCCCCACGGTCTTACCTACAATTGTGATGGTGGCTTTAAAGTAGCCATATCTGGTAATATGGCAGCTTTCATCAGGAATCTCCCTCAGCTCCAGGGTATTGTCACCAGCAGTTACTAGAGGGTTTAAATAGAAAGATTTTTAGATTAGTTGCTGAGAATGCAAAAGATGTCCATGATATAACTGAAGATCTAAACGTCTGTTTACTTGCTCTTTAGAAAAACATCAAGAATTCTATACTATTAAATTGCTTCAGAAATTTGAACTAAATGAGTAACAATTCATGAGATATGAGAGCTATATTATAAAATTGTTAAATTATGTAAGCAAACACAGTCCCATGTTTTGTTCAAATATAAATAGCAAATGAGGGGTGGAAGCCATTTTAAAATGTGTAATGTAATAATCATTAAATAAAGCAGGCCACAATAGATAAAATTATATTGTAATTTTGGAAGAACGTATTCTGGGCTCAAATTCTAGGCCCCTTGCTTTCAGCTCTTTGAGACCATGGGCATATCATTTAACTTCTCCTTGCCTCAATTTGCCCATCTGCAAAATAGGAACAATATTTATTGACCTACCAGGGTTAAACTATTAAACTTAAATAGAAAAGACATATAAAACTTGCTTTCATGTCTGCCACATAGGAAGTAGTTAATAAATATTCATTTCCTTGTCCCAATATGCTCTTATATATATACTTATTTAGATATACATGTGTTATAGCATATATGGCACATAATTTTAAATGTTAAGAAGCGAACAACATGGAAAAGGGCAATTCTTTCTCCATTTGGATGTCTCATGAATCCTAGGTTTCTATTCTCGAAATCTTACAGTTACTGTGATGGGCAGAGGTGTGAGGAAGGAAAGAAGGGAATACAAGATACTTTTGAAAAATAGTCCTTTGAATGTGTTAGAGCAAGGAATTTAATGCTCTATTAGTTACAATTTAAAAGGCTCTAAATGAGGGATTGGTGTTCCATTAGCAAGATAAAAAGACTGGAAAGAAAATATAATATTGAAAATACAATATTATGTCTCTTATGTTTCCAAAGACATGAAAATGGACACAGTTTGGGGGAAATCAAAGCTTCATAAGAGCTGCAGCTTTAACACAGGAGTATGTAAGGATGGAGCCAACTGGGAGATTTCTCCAGGGCCTCAGAGCCTCTAGTGGGGAACAAGTATGCCTGTGATGCTCCTATGCTCAGAGGGAACTTTGCAGAGCAGCTCTCAGAGCAACTCTGGAAATGAGTGCTCTCTGGCAGACACTTTTGGAAACGCTGTTTGGGTAAAACCCAGAAAGATTCTGACACCATGTCAGATTCAGATGTAGGTGCGGTTTATCATCAGGGCAGGCTGTGGCAGAGTTGGCTATATTCCCCGAGTCTCAAGGTGGTCGTTTGGAAGTTGCAGGGTAATCTCATTCATTGTATTCTGAGATTTAACGGATGAGCTCCAAAGCAAAAGATATGTTTGTGAAGGGTATTAGGGATGGCTGCCTCTTCCCTAGAAGACTCCTTTATAGTTTGGACCATAAAGAAGGCTGAGTGCCGAAGAATGGATGCTTTTGAATTGTGGTGGGACTCTTGAGAGTCCCCTGGACTGCAAGGAGATTATATATATATAAACACACACACATACATACACACATACATAGATGATATATATATATGATATATACATATAACATGATATATATATAAAACATGATCTATATATACAACATGACATATATATACACATTATACACACACATACATACTAAGTCACTTCAGTCGTGATGGACTCTCTGTGACCCCATGGACTATAGCCCATCAGGCTCCTCTGTCCATGATTCCCCAGGCGAGAATCCTGGAGTGGGTTGCCATGCCCGAACCTTCCTGGCACAGGGATCGAGCCCACATTTCTTAAGTCTCCTGCATTGGCGGACAGCTTCTTTATCACTGAGCCATCAGGGAAGCCATGCGTAAATGCATATATCATATATATATTATAACACTGATTAGCATCAGTCTTGGAAAGGTTTTTCTTTTTAGATCTGTGCACAAAAGTCTGAAAAATGACCAGTGGCACTGTTAGCTAAGGGAAGAGAATTCTGTGGCTTAAAGCTAGTGCATACCTGTCTGTCCTATAATGTAATTATCCCCGAGTCATCACTTCGACTTTGCTTGTGTCTCACTCCTGTGGTTGCATTTGGTTTCTATGTAATAGCTGTACTTATTTGGAAGCCCCTTACCAAAGCAGAGACAACATAATTTTTGGTCAAATAGTAACAGTGCTCAACAATCCCAGTCTGTTAATATGGTCTGTGTAGCTAAAAATGCTCTCTCCCCCAGAGGACAAGCACTCTAACCACTTTCTCAAGTCATGGGCTGACTCCTATCATCTCCTTGGGTCCCATTACATATTTCTGTCCCTCCAAGTCTCACAGTTGTTTTACGGCATTTGGGATTGATTATGGTTGATCTAACACCTTTAGATGAAGTCAAGCAGCTTTCTTTCACTATATAATGTAATGAATTCATAAGGTTGCTACCTTCTATCTTATCATTTAACCTATAGAAAATAATAACACATTTAAAATACTCTTTCATTGACTTAAAATATTTTTTACATATGTTATGATATAAATATGTTCTAAGCAAAATAATCTTGCTTTATAAAAATGCAATTCAAAATAGACTAACATTAAATGACCTAACATTAAGACCTTTACCATTCTGGAATTTCTAGACAGACAAAGCAAGCATCTGTAATTTATTTTGAATTTTACACTTGGTGTCCTTATTTGTAGGAAGACCATCAATTCTTGTAGATAAATAAACTGACTCTTCTCCAGAAATACCAAAACAAAGATATATGTTTAGAGTTGTTCAAAGCAGTTATATTCATAATACGAATTAGAATGAACTGAAGTGTCCATCAGTAAGAGAATGGTTAAATAAATAAGTCATTGAATAATGTGAATTACACTTACATGTACTGATAATGGAAAGATGTCTGTGATGTTTGTTAAATTAAAAGAGGCAAATTGTAAAGCAATATATATTGTGTGAGCCCATCTACCTAAAAATTAAAACGACAAATCCTATTTGTATTTATGGAATATGTTTGTAATGGCACAGAAAAGATCTGGAAAGAAACAGGGCTTCCTTGGTGACCGATTGGTTAAGAATCCACCTGCCAATGCAGGGGACCCAGGTTCAATCCCTGGTCTGGGAAGATCCCACATCCTGTGCAGCCACTAAACCTGTATACCACAACTACTGAAGCCTGCACCCTAAGGCCCTGTTCTGCAACAAGAGGCACCGCAGCGAGGAGCCTGCACACACAGCAAGAGAGAGCCCTTGCACAGCAGCGAAGACCCAGCACAGCCAAAAATGAAATAAATAAATTTATTAAAAAAAAAAAAAGAAACAATACCAACTCTTAACAGGGTTTAACTCTTGGGAGAAGAGAATAAGGAGGAGCTTTCACTTTTATTTGAAATTTCTGAATTTGAATTTTTACTAAGAAACATGCATTCATTTAATAATTAAAAGTATTTCAAAAAAAGAGCAAAATCAGTAACAACTCACAGTGTCTGGCATTAGCTATGCTTGACATAAGTTTTTCTTAACAACACACTTATTTATTAATAACAGTTTATTATTTATATCTAACAGGTTTGGGTTAAAAAAAAGCCAACTGCAACAAGTCTGGACATCACCATGGAGTGTTCTGTGTGTACTTGGCGATGGCACCCTCTTGTGTCCAGTGAGAGGATGTCAGTCTACTGCCATCCCTGGGATGCCTGGATGGAAGATGTATTCACGGCTGAGTGGGGAAGGATGGTGACGGCCTGGGGTAGGGTGCGGAATTAGATGAAAGCTAATGCTTCTCAAAGTAAATGCTCAAGAACTTCTTGAATGTCCCCGTGTATTATTATGAGAAGTTGGGATTTAATTAACTATGCCTTATATCTAGAATAATTTTAGTGTCTGGAATCTTTCCAGTCTGCCAGCCAAGAAATATTCTCAAGGTTTATTCTTTTTTGAGCCCTTTGTAAACTACTTCTAAGCATGGTTGAGTTTTCACAGGACAAGGAGTGGATGTGGGCAGGGTAGGGAGGAGAATGGAAGTAGGGGAGGGAATGTGGAAGGGGAGAAAGGACAATGGAATGGCCTGAATGTTTATGAGGGGATAATGTGTCTCTTCTTAACTAGAAAAACTGGGAGGCAACCAGAAACGGGAAGGATTGGAAGGGGGAAAGCACCTGTCTGTATACGTAACAAGGAACTGTGAGAATTAGGAAGGTCGAAGAACTGTATACGAGCCACCAAGTGACTTTAAACATATTCTCCTTTCTTCCATATTCTAACAACTAAACACCGTGATAAGTAACTAAAGGAAATCAAAAGGCAGAAAATGGAATCACTGCAGAGTCTTTACATAATCTTTTTAACTAAGGATCTAATTATACAAACCACATCAATTTTTTGCTAGCTGTTAAGGAGCCCTGCCAACAAAAATTGACCTGGAAAACACTTACCCAAAGAAGGGGTGGTTTTTGGAGGTCTGGGTGAAGGCAAAGGACAAGGTCCAGGCACTTCAGCTTGCACAGTGAGGTTGAGGCTGAAGGTTCCATTGAGCACATAGGTGTGATTCAAAGTGTGATTGTTGGAAACAAACAGACCAGTATTATCCCCGAAGTTCCACTTGTAGTAAATGGCAGACTCATTGAGGAAGTGGCTGGGATCGTGAATCAGGACACTGAACGTAATGGGGAGGTCCCTGAGGAAGGTTTCATCAGATGAATTTCGATTGTTCTTCTGGGACATAGTTACAAATACAGGAATCTGATCTAAAATGTACATCCAAAAAAAAGAAAGAAAGAGGGCATGATTGCTTGATTTTAAGTGGGTGACTTCAATAGTGCCTTTAGTTTGGAAATTAAAATGAGGGATAATTCAGCATCGTTTCCCCTTTTCTAATGCAAGTTTTCTAGAGTTTTCTCGGTTTGCTTTAGAAAACACAGATGGACTATGTTATTAAACATATGAGGTTGAGGAGTCCAGATGAAGTGTAACCTAACCCAGAATATTTGGTTTTCAAATATTCTTTTTCAAACCCACTAACATCACCAGAACTCAGCGCCTTGTCCTCAGTTAATTCAGAGCTCATATCACTCACCTGTCACCACATACACATCTTTCACTTTTGCGATGGGAACATATGCCCATCGGTGTCTTCTATAGACAGTTACTTCCATGATTTGAGGGCCAAGGCTCACATTGGCTGTGTTGATGGAAACTGTCACTGAACACTGTCCCAACTTCTGGAAATACTGACCTTTGAGAAGATAGAAATGTTTAGTTATTGGCTACATCATATGATCATTATAGAAAGTTGATGTTCCTTAAAGACTAACAACTACCATTTACAGATTGTTTTCAGAAAGGAACAGCAGGGTGGGGATGCAGTCTTGGTTCCTTCAGAAAGGAAGACAGTGCTTATTTTTATATAAAACCTTATAAAACCCACAAATAAATAAATGTAGTTGTATATAGTTGACTAAAATGAAAAGAGCTGTTTAAGTGGGATAATGCTGTTAGTCCTTAGTTGACAAATACTATAAGTAAGTGACCTGGCACTTGAAATACATGTGCTTCCCACAGAAAATACATTTAATGTAACAGTGAAGTGTCCAAGGGAGTTAAAAAATATATCCAAAAATCTACCTTATTTTTGTAATAATATTACTAGTTCAGCTATATTGCTAAGCAACTTTTTTTATCTTAGGGAACTAGATTCCTCCACCTTCTAATAATATTTGTATATGAAAATGCAGTGATGAAAAAGAAACAGGTATGGTGGGTATGAAAAGGAATGAAGTAGTTTCGTTGACATTTCTAGGGCCCCTGAGTCTTTTCTCTTTCTCCAACTGTAACCTAAATCTGACCACCACTGACTAGCTAGTGACAGTAATTTTCTCTCCTTTAGGGCTCAAAGATTTTTCTAATCTTTTTAAGGCACCTGTCATAGATGTGTCATTGGAACAAAAGGTATTAGAAGATGGATACTTGTAAGATGGGGATGTTTAAAGACCATGTTCATCACATGATCAAAGGTGTCAGGAAAGAGGGTGCTTCCCCCAGGCAGTCCAAGGGTTAAGACTCTGTGCTTCTGCTATAGGGGGCATGGGTTTGACCCCTGGTCAGAGAACTAAGATCCCACATGCCACGAGGTATGGCCAAAAAAAAAAAGAAAAACGTGTCAGTAAAGGTTCAAGATCACCCTTTAACTTTGAAATGCAGAGGCAGTTCTGTTAGAGATTATAGGGGGAAGACATGTCTCTTGGAATTAGTGATACGTGACGAAATGCTAGTTCTGGCACCCAGAGGTAGACCACAGTGGCAGCGCTTAGCTGAGAGAAAATATCTGTTAACTCTAGACTTCAGCATAAAAAGGAAATTCAAAACAATCTTGTTATGAAAACAGCAATTTCTGAACTAAAGGCTGATTAAATAAAGACATCTTAAGTAGCTAAGTTAACGGATGTTAACTAGGCTAAACAGAATCTGAAGTGTTAGTGAGCTCATGTGACTCCATGCACATGATGTCATTTCAGGTCAAAGAAATGCCACTTGGAGAGTTAACTGACAGGCCACAAGGCCCTACAAAAATGTGCTTTAAATCAACGAGCATAGCGTTTGTTATATATTTTGTACTTTGTTCAACTGGAGTGTATTATTAATATGTTGCTTTGATTTGTAAATAATTGAAGAAAGAAAAGCTCTCTGAAATTCATTAAGACTGACAAAACATTCCGAAATTTGGAGTTTGTGTGATGGCTAGCAGATTTGAACTGCTCAGAACCAGATGGAACCCAAGATTTTTGACTAAGAATTTAGTAACTTTGTTAATAACAACCTAAATTTAGTCCTCCTAAAAAAAAATCACTAATAATAAAGCAAAATGGATCCCACTTGTGGTTAAAAAAAAAAAAGAAGATAGGCTATGTCAAAGAAGAAGAGTATTTAGATTATTTTACTTTTATACGATAGAATATTATACAGTCATTAAAATAATGTATATAAAGAATTTTAGAGAATTCCCTGGTGGTCTCCTGAGTGATTAAGACTCAACATTTTTACTGTCAGGACCTGGGTTTGATCCCTTGTTGGGGAGCTAAGATCCTGCAAGTTGCATAAGAATTTTAGTCAATGCTCACAATTTTGACCAAAATGTGTATATGTTATGATCTTAAATACTAGAAAAAAGAAAGAAATACTAGTAGAGAAAGCATCATCGTGTTAACAATGATAATCTCTGGTATGAATTATGCTGACTGATTTTTCATTTGTGCTTTTCTGCATTTTCCAAAATTTCTACTAAGAGTACCCGTCTAATTCTTTTTTTTTTTTTTTTTTCCGTCTAATTCTTTAAAATTCTTTTTAAAACATAAGAGATTAAAGAATAAATCAACAAATGACCATCCATATGCCATACAAATATCATTTTTCATATTACTGTTTTAGACAGAAACAAACTGAGTAGTTTTTGTTTTTTAAAGAAAGCCAAACCTGTTTTTTTCTCCTTTTAACTATTTGATATCCTAGAGAAACGGCAAGGCTAACCAAGATTTTATTTTTATCCCTCACTGAAGGAAAGTTAAAAGAGTAATTGTTAAACTCCAGGTGTTGTAATTCTCAATAATAGAATGAGAAAAGAAAAAAAAGGTTAAAAATTTTAAGGAAAGGTAAAGAAGAAACTAGGGGGGATTGTAATAGCCCAACCAAGTGTGTGGAACACGTAGACAAAGTTCTTTTTCCAGGGCCGAGGGAAAGGCTTCCCATCAGGGAACACGTTGTGGTGGCCTTCACTCGTGTCGTTTCCCCAGTCGCTGTCCTCTGTCCACGCTGTCCAGTTGTAAACATACGGGTCAGGAGATGCACCAGTATCTAAACAGAGAAAGCGGCACGCCATGATTGTCATCTGGACTCAGAATGCTCAAGGTTCACCACTGAATTAAATAAATGTTCATATTTTTTCATAACTAGCTGAGATACAGTTAGACAACTAACACCCTAATATTCAGAATTCATCTAATGGTACCTTTATGACTTGGGTCTTTTTCTGCCTACATGTTGTATTTCAATGAGTTTTATATAAACCAATTTTTCAGAAAAGCTCAGAGATTTCATTTAATATGTTTGTCTTCATATTGGGGCTCCAAATAACAAGCATATTCAAACCAAACTGAGGGATGCTGTATCTTTTTATTTTGATTCACTCTATCTATAGCTTTTTTCCCCTAACTCATTTGACATCATGACTTTCTTCTCCTAAAGACTTCAGCACACTTCTAAGAATAAAGACATTCTCCTTCATAAGCATACCATTACCACCCCTGCCACAGTCCAATCAAGGGTCACATCCTACACATGGCTATTTCACTTCTTCAACGATTCAGAGAAAAGATGTATAAATAGAAATATAGATAGATGGAAGCAAACAGAAAAAAAAAAAAACATTACACTTGCTGAATTTCGATCTACTTGCTCCCTACTTTTCTGTATGTATGACATTTTCCACTTTAAGCAAGTCAAGATCAATATACTTTCATCTGGAACAATCTTTTCATCCTCTTTTTTTTTTATGTTCACTGACATTTATGGAGAGCCTTTTATTTATCTGTCTACTATACCACTATTTTTTTTTATTCTTAAATTGTCCCACACATGGCCAGTAGGGGCCCCTCAAGCTGCCTCTGTGTCCCTGTGACATATCCCCATTACTTCCTGTTTACTGGCACAACAAGTTGTCCCTGGCTCACCTGCGAGTGTCCTGTCCTACACCTGGAATCAGTCATTTCTTTCAAGAGCTCTCATTTCTTCTAACGGTAAGAGATACTTTATAAAACTTCCCATGTAAAAGTTTTTTTATGTGGACTCTGTTATGTAAAAGAGAACTGCATTGTCATTTGAAACATTAGTAAGAATCAACTTGTTTAGGGGGAAAAAAGGCAAAAAAAAAAAAGTTACAGGCTACTAAATACAATACTTTTAAATTATCAAACTCTTTCAATACAGAATTTATTGTTTTCCTCATCAGAAGATGAATCAATAAGAAATAAACCACTGGCAGTTTAATAGAAGTTCTAAGTAATAAAATCAGATCATCACTGCCCTTACTAGTCTTCTTTCTGATCGAAGAATTTTAGTACTTACTTGAGTTTTTAAGGCTGTTGAGTTCTAAAACAAGATAATCCCCCTTGTAATTTCTCTTGTGTCTGTAATCATTTGTGCTCTTTAACTTGGACAAAGAGCTTCTCTGCTTTAACTAAGAGCAAAGCAAAACCAAAATATATGCATTTTATCATTTGTGCTGGCCACGTTTTTTCTGTGAACAGAAACTGATCTGATCAACAAAGAGCTATCAAGCTATTCTTTGAGAAGCCAGAATTCCATCCCTGTGATGAGAATAACATTCCTTACCATTTCTGCAGTTCTTCTCATAAACTATGTTGCCACTGGCATCTTCCTTTTGGCACCTGGGGAATACCAGGTTCACTGCGAATGTTATGGTTGAGCCCACTAGTGCTGGGGAATCACTGGTCAGAACCGCCTGCACACGGCCTCCTAGGACATAGAAACAAGGAGCTCAGTGATCAAACATCTCTTTTCCTTTTCACTGATAAATAAAAAAAGGAAAGCTAACGCTACAAATAAGGACCAGAGGATCCTTCTGCCTCTTTACAATAAATTATTTGCAGGATTCCCAGCTTTCGCTGTCAGAGTACAACACTCCAGAAGATGAACTTGGAAAGTCAGACCAACTGAAAATTTCTCTGACCACAGAGAGAACAATTACTTAAATAATTAAAAATCTGTTTAATTTGATTGAGGAAACAATTATTAAAGGTTTGTAATCTTTAATTTCAAAGTGAATGGAAAGATAATAACTTTCTGACATATCATGCTTTTGAGACCGTCAAAGTGCTCTGGAATCTCAGAACTTTTGAAGATGACCATTCCCACATTAAACCTGCTTGCTTTCCAAAATCTTCCAAGAGGTACCAAATGTAAATTTCTAAGGAGATTAAACGCTGTGTGTGGAGGAGAGTGAGGGGTTTAGAAAGTGACACTGTGACAATAAAGGGAAGGTTGCCAAACCCAGGTGCCTCCCACTTGGTAACCAGTGTACTGTCATTCATGGTTGCTTCCGTGAGCAGAGTTCGCAATCTACAACACGAACTGAAATAAGAAAGTACTCGAATTTACAAGCTTTTACACAGCAAAGGAAACCATAAATAAAATGAAAAAACAGTCAACAGAATAGGAGAAAATATTTGCAAATGATCTGACCAACAGAGGATTAATTTCCAAAATATATAAACAGTTCATATAATTCAGCAACAAAAACCAAACAACCCAATTGGAAAATGGGCTGAAAACCTAAGTAGACATTTCTCCAAAGAAGACATACAGATGGCCGATAGGCACATGAAAAGATGTTTAGAGAAATGCAAATCAAAACTACAATGAGGTGCCACATTACACCAGTCAGAATGGCCACCTTCAAAAAGCCTACAAATAATAAATATTTGAGAGGATGTGGAGAAAAACCCTCTTGCACAGTTAGTAGGAATGTAATTTGGTGCAGCCACTGTGGAAAACAGTATGGAAGTTCATAAAAAAAACTAAAAATAGAATTATCACATGACCCAGTAATCCCACTCCTGGGCAAATAGCAAGAAAAAAATTATAATTCAAAAAGATACACGTATCTCCATGTTCATAGCAGCACTATTCACAATAGCCAAAACATGGAGACAACCTAAATGCCCATCGACAGAGGAATGGATAAAGAAGATGTGGTGCACAGACACAATGGAATACTACTCAGCCATAAAAGGGACGGAATAATGCCGTTTGCAACAATATGGATGGAACTAGAGACTATCATACTAAGTGAAGTAAGTCAGACAGAGAAATGCAAATATCATATGGTATCACTTATTTGTGGAGTATCACACGTGACGCAGATGAACCTATCTGTGAAATGGAAACAGACTCACAGACATCGAGAACTAACCTGTGGTCGCCAAGGGGGAGGAGAAGCGGGGGAGTTCGAGGTCAGCAGAAGCAAACTAGCATACGTAGAATGGATACATACCAAGGTCCCACTGTATCGCATGGGGAACTATATTCAATATTTTGAGATTAACCATAATGGAAAAGAATATTTTTTAAAAAGACTGTGTATAAATATATATATATATATATATACACATATATATCTGAATCACTGTTATACAGCAGAAATTAACACACTGTAAACCAACGATACTCCGATTTAAAAAACTGAATCACTATTATACACTTGAAACTAAAAAAAAGAAAAGAAGAAGAAATTACAGTTGTTTAAGTCTTTTGATTTACCTTTCCAAGAGCTTTTCCACCTCGAGTCTCCCCTCTTCCACACTGGATAGAGTTTTTCATTCCAGTCATTTTCATCTGATGACCATCCATTTAATTGGTTGTGCCCCCGAATATAACCAGAAGGTCTTTCGTTGCTCAGCACATCATGAAAACCTATAACAATATTTGAAAAAAATTATTTTGTCTACTTATCTCTCATTTAGCAGGTATTCAGAGAAGCCATACTGGAAGGATGCCACTAGCCTCTGTCTTCTCTTCCTTCTTGCTGGTAGGAGGACAGAGCAGCAAGTAATTCCCTTCTTAATGGAGGCAGATGAACACTGAAACAACATTGATCTGGGAGCCACAGAAACTGCTACAATGAAACAGGCTGTAGGATTTCAGGGTTTCTTCTCTGGGCCTTCAAATCAGACAAAAAAACCAAATGTCCTATGATACTCTGAGACAGTATCTGTTTCTAAAAAGGAACAAAGTGAGGAACAAAGGGGATCTATGTTTATTAATAAATGTTCATAACTGGAAATTCAGTTGAATTTTGAGTCACAGAATGGTAGAATGTTCGACATTGAAAGAGCTAAGATTAGTTAGTTCAAGTCCCTTCATTTATGTGACATGATTCATTCACAGACATCTTTAATCAAGTGGAAATGAAGATTTGTAACTTTTGATTCCCAGGATCAGTTTTTTCCCACACTTCCAAGGCCTTCCTATTTCTCAGATTCTGAGTGAGAAGCATAATCCAAACACAGATTTCTTCTGATTTTAAACGTCAAAAGTCAAGGAGAGATACACACTTAAAAGGAGAGTGACAAGGAATGAACATATAGGTCCACAGAACAGACTGCAGAACTCAAAGATAGATTCACATAGATATGCCCTGTTGACTTTTGCAAAAATAATCCAATGGAGGAAAGATAGCTTTTCAACACACAGTGCTGTAAAAAAGCAAAAAGCCTAGGAGGAATCTTCAGGCTCTAAGTAAGAAAGAATTTTTAGACTTAGTACCAAAATCTTAATCTATAATAGAGAAATTGATAAACCCGATCTCATTAAAATTAAAAAATTCTGCTCTGCAACATCATGTGAAGAGGATAATGAGGTAAATTACAGACAGGGAGAAAATACTTGCAAGCCACATTTCCAACAAAGGAATACTATCTGGAACATATAAAGGATTTTCACAATTCACAATGTTTAAAAAAGGCAAATAATTGGACTTCTTTGATGGTCAAGTGGTTAAGACTCCATGCTTCCACTGCAGGGGGTGTGGGTTTGATCCCTGGTTGGGAGGAACCAAGAGCCTACATGTCACATAACTTGGCAAAAAAAAAAAAAAATTAAAACCCCCAAATAATAGAGTAAAAGATCTGAACAGACATTTCACAGATGAGAATGCACAGATGGTAAGTAAACACATGAAAAGATGTTCAGTATCATTTACCAGTGAGTAAATGCACATTAAAACCACAATGAGATGTCACTGTATAGTTATCAGAAAGACTAAAATTAAAAGCGACATCAGACGCAGAGAAACGGAATCACTCATACACTGCTGGTAGAAATGGTATAGCCATTCTGGAAAACAGCTTGGCAGTTTCCTTGTAAAACTAAACATGCAATTACTATGCAACCAAGCAGTTGTACTCCTGGGCATCTGTCCCAGAAAAAATGGAAACTTATGTTCACATAAAAACCTGTACATTAATGTTCATAGCAGCTTTATTCATAATAGCCCAAGTTGGAACAACCAAAAAATCTTTCAGTGGGGCAAATGGATAAACTGTGGTACATGACATAGTATGGTATACTACTCAGTGATAAAGAAAAACTATTGATGTACGCAACAATTCAGTAAATTGTGCTGAGTAAAAAGCACCAATTCTCCCACATTACATACTATAAGTTTCCATTTCTCTAACATTCTTGAAATGACCAAATTATAAAATTGGAGAATGGATTAGTGGTTGCCAGGGGCTGGCAGGTGGGACTGAGGGAGAAAGGGAAGTGGGTTTGTATCTGTGGTGATGGGACTGTTTGGTGTTTGGACTATCTTTGCCAGTACCCTGGTTGCGACATTGTACTATGGCTGTGCAAAATGTTACCCTTGGGAGAAACCAGGTAAAGGGTATATACACGGGGATCTCTTTGTATTATTCTTAAAAGTGCCTGTGAATCTAAAATAGCCTCAAAATTTGAAAACGGAATTAAAAAATAGAACAAAAGCAACAACAAAAGCCCAATGGTAAGATTTTAAAAGATAGTGGGGCGGGGAAAGATGTGGGGTACACACCCAGCAGCATGCGGCTGTTCCCTCTCCCCTTCAGAGGCTCTGCTCTGTTACACGGCAGCTGCGCCACTTGTGAGCTATTAATACTTTGTCAGTACCTTCTCCTTCCTCCTTTTACCAGGGCTATGACTGGAAAATGGAAAGGAATACCTTGGTGTCTGATATACCACAAAATTCTACCCATGCTTACTTTTTTGTGGCCAGTCTACATCGTCTTAAGGAGAGGTGAAACGGAGCACAGCAGGTTTCGCTGCAATGCTAATAGGTTGGGCCTCCTGTCAAACTGCCACCCAACCTCAGGCTAATCTGCCTGCTGAGCTGAGCAAGGGGTGCTTACCTGTCAATTCTGTCGCTCCATTCCCCAACTGCGGGCTCTGGGGGAGTCTGTCCTGAGCGGACAGGGAGGTAAGACAATTCCTCCTCCAAGCACGTTAGCCTTCTTCTCTGGGAACTGATCAGTTATTAAATGCTTGTTGATCACTACCATGTCCCAAGGCAACAGAGAAGCCAAGAGATAAATAAGGACAACAGGTCCATGCACAAGGAATTACAGTAAGGGAGAAAAAAAGATACAAGTCTTCACACACATAAATAAAAAAGGATGATTTCAAGTAGCTGATCTCACAAGAATCCCATTACACAGTTTCACAAACAAAGAAAGGAAAGGTCAGAGGAGCTAAGTCACTTTTCCTGGTCCAGACCCAGGGCTGGCAGGAAGGACCGCGGTCTGGTCTGCACGAAAGCCTTCTTCCTCTAGCCCGCTGTGCGTCCTTACTGTCTCTGGCCCGCCCCCTCCCCTGGGACAGGGGACTGCACAGCCCCTCTGGGATGTTGCGAGGCCCCACGCGGCTCAGCGGCCGGACAAGTGCCAAACCCCGGCCCGCGCCGACACAGCGCTTGCGTCTGGGTCCCCTGGTTGAAGTCGCAGGCCCTTTCCCGGGCCCTCACTACAGACCTTCGGCTTGGTAGTTAGGGGGCGGGAGGGTGAGTTGGGGTTGGGAGGTCAGCCAGCTTCCGGCCTCAGCGATGGCGGCGGAACCCTGGCCCCCTGATGCTCTCCCCCTCTCGCTCTATCCGCTATCCAAGACCCCACTACCACTGAGGGCTCCTGGAATCGCCCACCCCGCCCCCAGCTCCCCCCATCAGCCCCACCGCCTCCTGGGGAACCAGCAGGCCTGCTCGGGAGCCAGCAGTGGCCCCCTCTCTTCCTCCTCCACCCAGCAGCCGCCGGGATTGCACTTCGTTGCAGGGCTTTTCTCTCTCGCAGGGAGAAGCAAGAGGAATGTGTGTACCTGTATCCAGAACCCTCCCATGTTAGATCTGGGCCCAGCAGGTGAAAAGCCAGACCTGGGCTCCTGTTTCCTCCCCCACTGAATAGTGGCAGGACCATCTGGACTACCCCACTGATGCAAGTGGAGCAGCTAGCGTAGCACTATACACGGGGTAGCACACATTTATGGCAGAAAGCGAAGAACTAAAGAGCCTCTGGATGAAAGTGAAAGAGGAGAGTGGAAAAGTTGGCTTAACACTCAGCATTCAGAAAACTAAGATCAGGGCATCCGGTCCCATCACTTCACGGGAAATAGATGGGGAAACAGTGGAAACAGTGTCAGACTTTATTTTGGGGGGCTCCCAAATCACTGCAGATGGTGAATGCAGTCATGAAAGACGCTTACGCCTTGGAAGAAAAGTTATAACCAACCTAGACAGCATGTTCAAAAGCAGAGACATTACTTTGCCAGCAAAAGTCCATCTAGTCAAAGTTCTGGTTTTTCCAGTATTCATGTATGGATGTGAGAATTGAACTATAAAGAAAGCTGAGCACCGAAGAATTGATGCTTTTGAACTGTGGTGTTGGAGAAGACTCTTGAGAGTCCCTTGGACTGCAAGGAGATCCAACCAGTCCATCCTAAAGGAAATCAGTCCTGAATATTCATTGGAAGGACTGATGCTGAAGCTGAAACTCCAATACTTTGGCCACCTAATGCGAAGAACTGACTCACTGGAAAAGACCCTGATGCTGGGAAAGACTGAAGGTGGGAGAAGGGGATGACAGAGGATAAGATGGTTGGATGGCATCACCAACTCAATAGATATGAGTTTGAGCAGGCTCTGGGAGTTGGTGATGGACAGGGAAGCCTGGTGTGCTGCAGTTCATGGGGTCGCAAAGAGTTAGGCACGACTGAGCGACTAAACCAAACCAAACTGAACACATGCTGGACCCCTTCTCAGCACCTACCTCCCCTTGCCCCCTCCGCTGGCTATTGCCCCCTCATGGGGTTATCTGGCAAAATCAGGACTTTCACCCTGCGAAGGTTGTTACCCTACTAAAGTGAAGCAGAGTGGACCTTCTGGGTAATATCTAACTCACTCCCTTCTCCCACTCCGCACTACCTCTGCCTAGAGGACGGGGGCTGCTGGGGCCACACATCCCCTGGACTGGACAAGTGGGCTGCCTGTGAGCTTGTTGGTTCACAACTCTGGCTTCCATTCCAGTCACAAACTCCTCTTTTCGGCATCACCTTTGTTAAGAAGTCCCCAGCCTCTAACTAGAAAAGAGACCCAGGGCTTCAGCTCTTTTCTCAGTAACCTCACTACAGTAGCAGCAAACTCCTGCAGGTCTGTGAAAAATCCACAGGATTTTCTTTCTTTCTTTTCGTTTTTGGCTGAGCAGCTTGTGGGATCTTAGTTCCCTGACCAGGGACTGAACCCAGGCCTTTGGCAGTGAAAGTGTGGAGTCCTAACCACTGGCCTGCCAGGGAATTCCCTCAGCAGAACTGGGAACAGCTTCTGGATTGGAATTATTAGAAAGCTTGTTTCCAGACTTGGGCTTCAGTTCCTCTGTGACACTATCCCGGTGGATGGAAATCAGACAAACTTTAGTGGCTAGTGTGGCCGTGATCTCAAGCCAGAGACTATGCCCTTCGCACCCCGACCCTCCCAATGTCTCTAAGAGAGCAGGTAGCAATTTTGATAGAAGAAACCTCCACAACAGAGGGGCCATGCGTCTTTCACTTCCCAAGACCCCGGAGCAAAGAATGGAACTGAATGCATTTTGCCATGCTCTCAACATCCTCGACCATTTCCAGAGGAAACAAGTGAGCGTGAATGCTTCCTAAAGGCCAGCTGCAGACCCAGACAAACCCGTCACTTCAGCCAATAGCCAGAGAATGGGTTAAAGACAGAAACGGAGAGTTACTCACGTTTGGCAGCATCCAGTGGCAATCTTGCAGCCAGAAGCAGAAATCCCAGGAAACAGTAGAGACATTCCATGCTGAATTCTCACAGACCTAGGCAATCAAGGTTTAACTTGTAACTCCTCTGGCTTCATCCGCTAAGAACAACAGTGTTCTTCTGGTTTTTGCTGTGCTCCACTCTTCATTTTAATTAAATACTGAGCCTCGGGGTGGATCATGTGATGGTATTAAGCAGCATTGCTTGATCTGGTCTCTGGAGTTCAACCACTTCTACTCATGTGCTTCTGACTCACTCACTCTTGGCATCTATTTATTCACTTTTTAGATGCGCACCATTTCAGTGTTGTTATTCTATATTCTAGTTAAAGGGATTTACTTTGCTATAGGGCCTGTTTTGATATCCTTCCCCAAATAAAGTCTCTAACCTCATTGGTTATCAACTTTTTTCAGTTCCTTTGCTGATTCACTTACTCAGATCATGTTGAAAGTCACAATTATGTTTCTTTTGCTATAATTTAGATTAGCAGCTCTTCCCAGTGCTAGCTAGTGCTTGTACATCCCCTTCCCCCAAGAGGAAACTAAGATGGGGAGTAATCTCTTCCATCACTTGAAATTGTGGATGACATATATAAACATATGTTGTGCCAAAAGGTAACTGAAACAGCTGCACAGCCTCCGGTAGTCGAGAAATTTACTCAAGAAAGTACATTTAGTATATCTGTGCAATTCCATGTAACTTTTGGAACAAACCGCATAATTTTTGATAACTGCTATCAAAGCATTTATTTATGTATCACTCAGGGCAAACTGCATGCCACATACAGCATATTTATTTCATGTTACAGAAAGTACATATGAAATGTAAAAATAAGCTTGCCTAGAACATTACTTTTATAAAATCATTTCTGGCTACAGAATGTACAGAAAACGTGACAACATGACTCTGCTGTATGTGATCATTCTCTCAGTCACATCCACATAACCGTTTTCCGAACATACAGAAGCCCTGACCAGGGGTGAGGGGAAATCTTGGGATAGTGATTTCTGTTTCAGTTGTGCTAGTGAGGCATAGAAATACGTAGTCTGTGGGATTCCCTGGTGGTCCAGCAGCTAAGAATCCACCTTACAGTGCAAGAGACACCGGTTCAATCCCCGGTCCGGGAAGACCCCACGTGCTGCCTCGGAGCAACGAAGCCTGTATGCCACAACTACTGAGCCTGCGCTCCAGAGCCCACAAGCCACAACCCCTGTGCCCACAAATCACAACGACTGGAACCCGTGCACCCTAGAGCTTGTGGTCTGCAACAGGAGGAGCCACTGCAATGAGAAGCCCGCATATGACAATGAAGGGTAGCCCTTGCTTGCCGCAACTAGAGAAAGTCCGCACGCAGCAGTGAAGACCCGCTACAGCCAAAAAATAAATAAACCATTAAAAAAAAAGAAAATAGTCTGTGAAACTCCCTACCCTTAGGCCACACGCAGCTCTTCAGAGCTGATTTTACAGCCTTTGAAGCAACTGTGAAGTGGAAAAACAGGGAAGGGAACATATGTACAACTGAAAGAAAATCGATTTCAAATACAGATGAATAATAATGGAAATGGCTGTTGAAGTAATGTGAATAATCTACATAGTTCTGTTTGCTTTTTACAGAAAACATGACTTTTATAATTATGAAAAGCTTTTCAGTTTAGGGGAAACTTACTATTGATTTTTGAAAAGTATGATTTCCTTTTGTTGCTTACAATTAGTTCTGGCTTCTATTTTTGGTCAGATTAGCTCTTACTGTCTCCAAGAAAACTGTCTGAGTGTTCTGTAACCAAATCTTATTTAGGGTGACAGACACAGTGATCAAGTCCTCTTTTATGTCTTCCCTCCTTCCCTATCCTATCAACAGCAATGGCAACGACCAGGGCAACAGACAGGCAGCTGGACAGAGGCCAAGGCCCAGAAGTGCTTAATTTCAAAGCACTACAAAGTGGGTGATCAGTGCCTTGATCATCCACAGGTGAAAGCGTATTGTTTACTTTGTAGGACTCAGATCCTGGATGCTTTTGGATAAGAAGTATCTTCAAACCTGTTTTTTTTTTTTCCTTGAAAAATAAAATTATACTGTGGAAAAGATCTGAAGTAGTTACTTCAAAGAGGGCAGCATCTCAATTACTCGGTATTACTGACATGATTATCCTTCTGGAAAGGCTGTAGAGAAAAGTAACAGTCAACTTTCGAGCACATCCAAAATGCCCTCTTGGCAGCCTGGCCCCTGACACGCCTCAGGTGGCCCGCAGTCCTGACCTGAGGAGCAGCCCCTGAGTGGGGATGATGGGGCAGTCACCCAAAGGGGGCTGTTGGGAGTGGTGGGTGGCAGCCACACCCAGGCGTCAGTCAGCAGGCAGTAGGGCAGTTCCCTTTGATTTTAAGAATTTTTAGTTCAAACTAGTGTTTTTGAGCAAGAAAATGAAAAAGAAAGCCCCTTTCTCCCCACCTCTCATAAACAGCTAGAGGTTGGATTAGTTCGCTATCACCTCTGTTTGCAGAACCCACAGAAACTCGGAAGCTTAAAACTACGCAAATTTATTACCTTATGTTCTGGAGGTCAGCAGTCTGAAATGGGTCTCACTAGGTCAAAACGGCAGCAGGGAAGCTCCTGTGAATCCTGTTTCCTTGCCTTTTCCACCTTCTAGAGGCCTCCCTGTATTTGGTGGCTCTGGTCCACTTTCATCTTCAAAGCCAGCCATGGTCGGGCAAGTCTTTCTCACACCCAATCACTCCAACACTGATTCTCCTTCCTCCCTCTCTCACTTGTGATTACATTGGGCTCCCCTGGATAATCCAGATTACTTTCTTTGTCTTAAAGTCAGTTGACTTGAAGCAATCAGCGGCCTTAATTCCATCTGCTGCCTTTAATTCTCTCTTGCCACAGAACAACTTAACAGATTCCCAGGATTAGGGTGTGGGTATCATTTGTTCTTGTTCAGTCTCTAAGTCTCATGTCTGACTCTTTTGTGACCCCCATAGACTACAGCCTGCCAGGCTCCTCTGTCCATGAAATTTTCCAGGCAAGAATACTGGAGTGGGCTGCCATTTCCTTCTCCAGGGGATCTTCCTGACCCAGAGATTGAACCCGCATCTCCCGCATTGGCAGGCAGATTCTTTACCACTGAGCCACCAGGGAAGCTCTGTGGACATCTTGGGTAGAGGGGTGAGTGGGCATTATTCTGCCTATCACAGTTATCCAGCACGTGATTTAGCAAAAATTCTATTCATAAGAAGAGCATGTGATAAGAGCAGTGATGGGAAGTAACTCTCAAATATTAGGAGACTTGTTGAAACAAAGCCTTTGTTATTTGGCAGAGCACAAAGGCAAGAATAAACTGAAGATAAAGGAATCAGTTCAAAGGGAGAGAAAGCTCATGTGACTACTTTGTCCTAATGTGGGCTTTTTGACGTGTTTTATAATCAGAGTCACGGGCTTCCCCAGTGGCTCCGCAGTAAAGAATACACCTGCAATACAGGTGAGGTAGGAGACATGGGTTCTATCCCTGGGTTGAGAAGATCCCTTGGAAGAGGGTATGGCACCCCACTCCAGTATTCTTGCCGGGAAAATCTCATGGCCTGAGGAGCCAAGCCGGCTACGGTCCACAGGGTCACAGAGTCGGACACAACTGAATTGACTGAGCATGCATGCTTGCATAATCAGAGTCACAGTTTCCAGATTTAAGCATTAACAAATGACTCACAGACTTCTGCTTCGTGTCCAGTTCCTTGGCCTCTCCTGTCCGGGTGCTCCCTGCATGAATAAGTAATTAAACCCCCTTGTTTCTAGGTGTGCTAAGCTTTGAAATTACTCTTCCACAAAAATATTTTCCCTCACTTTTCAGGGAAAGAGGAGAAAAGGTCAGTGCATCATTTCCTGGCCACCTCTGCTATCATAAAGCTGCAATGGCTGTTGTATTTTCAGCCTGTTTTTTCTATCTGAAGGAAGTAGACACTAGATTCTGATAAAGTAGTTTCTTCTTGGGGCGCTGGCTACAAACATCTGTCGACACGGCTCTTCTTACAGAGTTGCCTATTTGAAATTACAAAGAGTGGCAGGTGTAGAAAACTGTGGGTTATCATACTGAGTTTTAGTTCTGTTATTAAAGTACTTCCTCCGAATTATTAGTGTAGAAGGAGAATAAGACAGGACAGTTTAATGTGTGCATGTGGAAGCAATAATGGATGGGCACCTTTCTTCCCCACCTTTGGTGCTGGTAGATCTCTGGGACAGAAGGGAGAACAAGAACGGGCTCTATGCAGAGGGAAACGGGGGACAAAACAGAAATCTGAATGGAAACCTGGCTTCCAGGTTTTTGGTTATTATGGATTATCCAGAAATGTCTCAGAACACTGGAGCAAGTGCATTGTGTTCGTTCCCTGGAGATCCATTATAAGCCCAAGAAAGAAGTTAGAGCAAAAATCAAAAGCGATTTTAACTGTAGAAGAAAGGCCAGGAAACTGAAGTTGGAATAGCTTCTTAGATCTATATTCTCATGTCAGAATTTGGCTTTTTCTCAATGAAACTTTTGAAAACCTCAGACAAAATTTATTTCGGCAAGCACCAGTGGAGGTCTTCTTTTTACGGCATCCATCATCAACCAAGGCACAAATGACAATCTCTGGCCACAAAGGAGCAGGAGATCTCATGAGGAGGATAAGACTCATAGAACAGGTAATAGTATGAAACACCATTTGAAAATTTTTATTCTGGAAACTTTCAAACATACACAATATAGAGGGAAAGACATTACCAGCCTCCATGTACCCATCCCTTGCTCCAGTGATCATCAGTATATGGCCAACCTGGTCTCATTCATCCTTCTCTCCACCCTGATACCTGGCTAGATTTACATTAGGCATTTACATTAGGTAATGTAGATAGAGCTAAAGGAGTTCAGGGAAGATGGAGGATGCAGAAATCTTTATGAAAAAAGTATGACTTGATTTAGTTCTTGGGTGATGAGTTACATTGGATAAGCACAGAGGAGGCACGGGGAGGTGGGAGAGAAAAATATGAATAGAAGAGGGATCATAAAAAAAAAAAAAACGGAATGGGGATTTCCCTGGCAGTCCAGGGTTAAGGACTCCACACTCCTAATGCAGGGAGCAAAGATTTGATCTCTGGTCACGGAACTAAGATCCTGCTAGCCACAAGGTGAGACCGAAAAAAAAAAAAAAAGGAATGAAGTACAGATGCATGCTATAATGTGGATGAACCTGGAAAACAATATGCTAAGTGAAAGAAACCAGACAAAACGATCACATACTGTATGATTCTATTAGATGAAATACCCAGAATAGGCAAACCCATAGAAAGAACACAGATGATTGCCAGGGATGTAGGGAGGTAAGAATGGGGAGTAACTGCTTAATGAGTATGGGTTATATTTTGGTGGCAAAAAAGTCTGGGAACTAGATTGAGATGGTGGTTGCACAACATGTGAATGTCCTAGAAGTAAATTGTTCACTTTAGAATGGTTAATATTATGAGACTTTCACTCCAATTACAAAAAGAATAAATGAACATAAATGATTAACACCCTTTATGAGGTGTTCCAGGCACAAAGTGACAAATCGAGGATAAAAGGGCACCATTCTGGGGGCTTGCAGTCCTGCTGGAGGCAGCACCCAGGTGAAGGAGCACGTGCAGATGCTACAGCAGAAATGTGTCGAGGTGCGCAGGAAGGACATGAAGAAAGGGGCTGCTCAGTTCCATCTGGGTAGCACTGTCCCGGACAAATATGAGTCAAGTGTGTAATGTTAAATTTTTCTGGCAGCCACGTTAAAAAACATAAAGTGAAACAACTGAAATTCTTTTAAATCTATGCTTCATTTGACTCAATATCTCTAAAACATCATTCAAGCAAGTAATCAACGTGTAATATTATTACTGAGACATTGTATATATGTTTGGCATATATTTTTTCATGTGAAGTATTTGAAGTCCAATGTGTATTTTACACTTACAGCATGTGTCAGTTTAGACCGGAACACTGCAAGTGCTCACTGGCCACTCGTGCCAGTGGCTGCTGTGTCACCCAGAGCAGCTTCAGAGGGAGAGGAAGAGCTTCTGGGGTGGCGGGGGAGAGTGACCCAGAGCTTATGCTGCTCCAGGCAGACCAAGTTGCGGGTGGGGGTCATGGCCCGATGGGAGCTGAGGTCTGCAAGCTATGAGGGTGATGTGCTAACCCTATAGCCAGGGCAGAGGGCGGAGCCTGATTTTGATGGAAAGGGAGTGTAATAGGGAGGATGTTTTAATGCACATCTGGTATTTTTTTCTCTGATTTCCCAGGAATGGATAAAGAAGAGGAAACAGAGGTCGAGTTCCCATTACACATAATTGATTTAATGACCACTCCCCACACCCGACTGTACATCTCCATCGTTGTTTTTCAAAGTGGAAATAAGTCTTGCAAAACTTGGTTGTGAAACTTTTTCATCTCAACTTAGTCATCAGTGCCTTGCTAAAGGTAAAGTTTCAGTGTTAGACAACAGGGAAATCTCTCAAGGCACCTGATTTCAGAAGTGTAAGGTATGTTCCCATAACCTTTCTCAACTTCAAGGTTATTTTGAAATAATTCAAACATACAGGAGAGTTACAAGAACAGTATGAGAACTCCTGTATAATCTTTATCCAGATTTACCATTTTTCACCTTTTGCCAACTTTGCACACTATCTAGTTTACATATATTTGTGTATATATACACACATACCTATTATTTTCCATGAACCAAACTTGCAGACACCACGCTCCTTCATTCTTATTTTCTTCAACTGATATTTCTTAAGGATAAAGGCATTCTGTTAATATAAGTACAATGCAGTTGTTAAAATCAGGAAGTTTAACATCAGTGTACTGCTACTATCTAATCCCTAGTTTATTTTCAAATTTTTCTTCCTAACCCAACAGCAACCCCTGCCCGCTCCTCCTGACTTAGGATACAGTTCAAGATCATGGCTGCATTGTGTTTAGTTCTTATGCCTCTTTAGTATTTTATCTTTCAAGACATTAATATTTTTGAATATTGGCCGGTGTTCTATAGAATGCCCCTCATTTTGGAGTTATCTCATGCTTCCTCCTGCTTAGATTCAGGCTCTGCATTTTGCGTTGTTGTTGTTGTCCAGTCGTTCAGTCGTGTCTAACTCTTTCTGACCCCTTGGACAGCAGCACACCAGGCCTCCCTATCCCTCACCATCTCCCAGAGGTCCCCCAAGTTCATGTCCATTGAATTGGTGATGCCATCCAACCATCTCATCTTCTGCTGCCCTCTTCTCATTTTGCTTTCAATCTTTCCCAGCATCAGGGTCTTTTCCAATGAGTCAGTTCTTTGCATCAGGTGGCCCATCCCATGTGATTGACGGTTTGATCTTCTTGCTGTCCAAAGGACTCTCAAGAGTAATCTCCAGCACAGTTCAAAAGCATCAGTTCCTCAGTGCTCAGTCTTCATCATGGTCCAACTCTCACATCCATACGTGAAAGACCATAGTTTTGACTACATGGACCTTTGTTGGCAAAGTGATGTCTTTGCTTCTTAATATGCTATCTAGGTTTGTCATAGCCTTCCTTTCAAGAAGCAAGGGTTTTCTAATTTCATGGCTACAATCACCATCTGCAGTGATTTTGGAGCCCAACAAAAGGAAATCTGTCACTGCTTCCACTTTTTCCCCTTCTACTTGCCATGAAGTGATGGGACTGGATGCCATGATCTTAGTTTTTTGAATGTTGAATTTTAATCCAGCTTTTTCACTCTCCTCCTTTATCCTCATAAAGAGGATAAAGAGCCTTTAGAGCCTAAAGAGGCTCTTTAGTTCCTCTTTGCTTTTTGACATTAGAGTGGTATCATCTGCATATCTGAGGTTGTTGATATTTCTCCTGGCAATCTAGATTCCAGCTTGTGATTCATCCAGCCCAGTATTTCACATATAACTGAAATAAACAGTGACAATATATAGCCTTGCCATACTCTGTTAAGTACTCTACATTTTGAGTACTGTGTAACACTACTTCCTTTTTATTGTATCACATCTTCCAATAACTTTTGAACTTTCTATTCATTAAGTTGAAAAAGCCATTACTGAAAAGTAAGTGTACAAACACAGCACAGGACAAGGCACAGAACAGGCTCTGGACCACTCTTGTTGATTTAGGTTTGGAGACTTTATGCCAGTAAAAGAGGGCTATTACCGTTCTCACATGAAATTTATAAAAGAAACTGAAGCTTCCTTCACATAAAAAGTGGCAAGCTTCTGATTTAAGTATATTTGGGGAAATTCTGAAAATGTTTCAAATGTGGTTCCATTGAAGACATTTACATAAGTGGAATGAAACTAACCTCATCTCACACAATTTCTCTTCTAAGAACTGATCAGTTTTTATAAGGAGGCTACATTCCAACTTGCTTGCTCTCTCTTTTTTGGTGATAGTCTCTGCAAAGAAATCAGACAGATGAAGGGCTGACTTCATTAGATGTGGTTCACTCATATCCATCTTTCCTGGGAGAACAGGTACACTGAATTATCAAATTCAGTGGTGTGTGAATTAATATCAGGAAAAGGCAGAGAATAATGTAAAACTATGACATGACTTATCATGCATCTTCTGTTCAGAATTTCCTTCCAAACACAGATCACAGCATGTTATAGAACTGGGTGCTGTACCATCTGACCAACTTGCTCTCTTTACCTTCAGCATTTTCTTAGTTCAGTGGGTTTGGATAATAACTTTCTCGCACATTTACTTACCTTTCTTTTATTAATCATGTCAGTTCTAAAGCTTATGTAGCTTTAGAGCTAAATGGTATATATTCACTAATCCTTTACATGAGATGACTGAAAATGATACAAAGGTTTTGCTCAATACCTTGAACTAAACACAGAAATGCAAAAGAAACCCAGTTCAGTGAAGAGTGCGCCAAGCTGCACGCTCTGCTCCTGAGCTGAGATCTATGAGCAGAGTGAGCTTTAGGTACCAGCACCACGGGCCTCATCCCCTGCTTCTCCCAGGGACCCAGGGTAAGGGATTACACCTGGAAGCTGACATCAACTCTGAAGAATCCCCTTTCTTTTCATTCACTTGCCAGAGCAAAACTTCTATTACAGTTTTTGAGCGTATGTGTTCGGGGGTGCCAATAATAACAGGTCATAAAAAGTGTAATGTTTGACTTGAAGCAGAGAAAGCAACTCCATAGCCATATTTGAATTTCTGGGAGAAGTTTGGATCAACTGTGGTTCATGACAGGAGTCAATGCTTTAGAGTTGAAATTTTAAAATATGTTTTGCTGTTTTTCTTTTCGCTAATTTCTGACATTGGAAACATTTATCTACAGAGTCAAGGCTACGCACTGAACTGGCCAAGAAGTTGCCTTTGTGAAAACAGTGTTTTTTCGCTATGTACAAATTTGTAATTTCTCACCATTGACCCCAGTCCCCCCAAGTTTCTGTGGGGGACGACTGAGTAGATTGGCTCATTTATGTTCATCGCTGGGTCTTAGAGGCAGGTGTGACTATCAGAATAGGATGGGACAAGAGTAGGGGGACAGATCCCACAAAGTCAGACTGAAAAAAAGTTGGAAACGTTGATATGCAGCAAGCAGAGCAGCCAAAAAAATTTTTTTTAATATATAAAACCCACCACATCATAACATTCTCTTTACAGAGTTGGCATTTCGAGATTTCTAGGTTTAAAAGTTGTATTACTTTGCTTGTTATTACTTGTCCTCGTTAGAATGTGCCTTCATTTGCTCAAATGAGTGTGCAGATGTTCATAAACAGAACATGAAACATGTGAGGCTGGAGAATCAAAGGGGCCACCTGTTGTGGCATGCTCCCAGAGCCAGCGGCTCTGACTCCGGGGGCCTGGATCACATGCTGAGCACCGGCTTTGTGTCTCCTTGGAACCTGTGTGTTCACATCCTGGCCCTTCTTTTCTACATGCAACAGCATGCTTTGGTTGAAAGCCACTACTATCCTTCTGTTTAACCATTGCAAAACAGCACCCCTGTGATCCTGGTGGACCCGCTGTTATGCATATGAGTTCTGACTAGAAGAGGGCAGGCTGTGGGATGCCATTCGGTTTATGACCCCACTCCATGTGACTCTGTGCAGTTATAGAAGGGTCCCGACTGTGGACCACTAAATTTCATTAGAAAAGACCATGCAGAACTTGTAAAAGTGACTCAGCTAACTTCAGTGTTTCTATAGCTTAAAAACCATTTGAAACAACTTAAGTTCTTCTCTTTTAAAATGAGTTATCAATGGTAGGGAGGGTTGGAATCAAGCTACTGCTTGGTCCCACTCAGAAAAAAAAATAGTTCAAATTTCTGGACTGCCTTTCCAAGTTCAAAGATCAGCCTGATCATTAGTTAACTGTTAGGCAGCCACTAGTCATTGTCACTTATTCCTCATTTTCTGATGCCACTTGAGTTTTGGGTGGAGATCTCTAGCTCTGAAGGGGGCGGGGGTCCAGCCCCTGGCCTAAGTGGTCACACAATCCACTTCTGGCTAATAGCAAGGGCAGAAGTCTCAGGGATGGGGCATCTCAGGGAATATTTTCTTCTCTTAAAAGAGGAGGGTATACTGGGTCATTTCTTTACTCACGTTGCTGCCAGTTTTCTGGCTTTGAACATGGTCACATGAAGAAACTCTCTGAGGAGTTGTCTCTATTCTCCTGCAACCCTGAGAGGACAGGGCAAGAGAGCTTGAGCTGTTGAATCGATGCCAGTCTTATCTCTGGCTCCCTTGTTATATTAGAATAAAAAACCCTATCAATAGGGTATTCTGTTACTTGAAGCTAAAAATAGCCCTCGGTGTTATAAATAGCACTAGGTGTTAAATAGCACTGGTTACCTGCAAGGCTCTGCACTAAGACATCAGAGAAATAAAAGATCTATTGGATATGACTTCTATCCTTAAGGGGCGTGCAATCTAGTTGGCAGAAGGGCCAGAGAGTCAATACTTCAGGCTTTGTGAGTTGTACAGTCTCCATCACAAATACTGAACTCTGCAGCTAGTGAAAAAGCAGGTGTAGATGAGATGGAAATGAGCAAGTTTGACTGGGTTCCAACAGGACTTTATTTATGGACACTGATATTTCGTAGGTTGTTCAAGGGTCACAAAATATTCTTCTTCTGTTTTTTCGCTCAACCATTTAAAAATGTAAAAATCTTGTTTAGCATGCTGTACCAACTGTGAGATAGGCTAGACTTGGTTGGGCCCAAGATTACTGACCCCTGTTCTGGACAAAGGAAAAGCCTTGAAAAAAAGACTGTATTCATAGGAAGGGAGAGTTGAAAGTTTTATTCTACCACTTTTATTTTTAAACAAAAGATGATCTCTTGGCAATTGAGAAAGGCAGATCAAGAGTGGGGGAGGACTGGAAAACCAAGGTGAATGGAAAAAGTGTTCAAGGACCTTCATGCTTTTGAGGTTTAAGAAGTTCTCTACTCTCCCAGGTCACTGAGATATTCACCCACACTTACTTCTATTAATCCCATTGTTTCAGCTTTCAGATACTGGTCTTTAATCAATCTAGAGTTTACCTGGGACGTAGTAGTAGGTGGGGATCCAATTTTACTTTCATTCACGTAGTAGCACGATTTCCTAGGACCATCTTCTGAGAAGCCCTCTTTAACCTGGTTCGTTGGAGGCAACTTGTGTGTCTGCCACCTGGGGACTAGGAGAGTCAGATGTATAGATGGGCATTCTAAGATACCCGGCAGCAGGGACAAGAGACGCCTAGAAGTCCTCACAGCAGCGTGGACCTGAAGACTGTAGGGGGTGCCTGACATGTAACACACACCTGCATTCACCACGGTCACACAGCCTTTTCACAAAGCCCCAAACAGAGAGTCACCTTTGACCCAGAATGCTGGGGTCGGGGGTGGGTAGTGGAATGGGAGGGTGGAGAGTGAATAGGAGAGTAAGTAAAATATAAAACAAGGGAATAATTTGAGAATGTGCTTCAAACAGAGGAATAAAATTAGCTCAACTCTTCATCTAGCTTAAGTTAATGAGGATCTTGAAAAACCAGATCTGTTTCATGTTGTGACCTGGGGTTTCCTGATCATTCCTGCCTTCTGAGGGAGAGCCTGCAGACCTATCCTGCCACAGAAAGGAAAATTCCTCTGGGGGGGAGTGGCAGATTACTTGATGAGTGAAAAAATGCCAGAGGTTTTGTCAAGCGTGGGAAAGTGTGAGAAAGGATGAGAGCAGGGCTGTGGGAAGACCATTTCGGCAGAGTTGTGAGGCGAGATCAGAGAGTTAATTGGCCTCCATCCAGAACGATGACAATGGCAATCACAATGATTGTTTCCATATATTGGACGACACAGGTTTACATTCTTCACAATAACTTGCCAAACTGAGGTGGTAAGAGAATAGTTACTCTCATTGTTCAGATTTTTCAGATGAAGGCACTGAGGCACAGAGAGGTGAGGTAATTTGCCCAAGGTCACACAGTAAGTACCGGAACTGAGAGCTGGACATCTGCAGTCTGATTCTGGACTCAACCACTGAACCCTCTTACAGGGCTGAAGTTTTCACTAGATATTGAAAGTACTCGATAAAGCTATATCACTGGTACCACTCAACTTCTGCTTGAGTGGTATTACTAGTTTAACTATAAAAGGTTGAATATTTTCAAAATATGGGGGCATTCCGTATTGCAGGGAGCAATATGTAGATTTTTTCTTGCCTTAAAATCTTTCAGGAATATTTGTTCTGTGGTTTTATTTCTCAGTAAACTCATACGCCACCACCTATTTTTAAATAAAAAATATTGAGAGCCATCTTCTTGGCTGGTGCCACTAAATATACTGTGAAGTGTTCTTCCTGAATTTGGATGTTGAGAATGACATAGGTGAGGAGTGGTTTTGACGGAGGTACAACTCTGACAAATTAACTGGTTAACAAACCTTTTAATCTCTAATTATATTATTTGTAACTTAATCAATGGAAAGGATCTTGGCATGCCTTCATTAGTCTCAAAAACAAATGATTGCATTTTGTATAACCAAACAGATGAAAATACTGTCAGTGAGCAGAATATAATGAAGAGAAAAGAAAACGATTAGAATGTCAGTGAGCTGAAGAAAAGGGAAAGTTAAAGATTTTTGTATTCAGAGCTGTCCAGTGTTAAACTGATCTTTCAGGCCAATGTTTTGGAGTGTGTTCAAACCAAGAAAAAAGAGCGACATTCTTCATTAGCCGGAGATAACAAGAGGCATTTTCAGTGGGATTTAATGCTGGGTAGAGAGACTGCAGCAAGCATGGAAATAACTGAGTCTGAACTCATTGAACTGATTTGTGCTGTTTACTGATGTTCAAAAATAAAAAGATCCCATTGATTCAAGTTTTCTGCCCCCAAATCCTTTCATCAAGTGTGCAAGGAATTGGCATGACACTCAAGGCCACAAAGAGCGACACCATGAAAAAGAGACTCGTAAAGGAAGTGGACTTTTCTGGCAGGAACACGCCGCGGCCTGTGAAAGGGAACACTGAATGTCTGTGGGGCCAGGCTGGGGGCCACAGCTGTCAGATGGGGCCTGAGCGGAACACGCGGCTTCTGCCTAAGGAACTGGGTTTCTGAGAAAGAATTAAGGCTCGGCTGAGGTGGTGGAGGAAACCTCAGAATGATGAAAAAGACAGCTGGGGTTGGCACCAGGAGAGCATACCAGGCCCCCTGAAAGGCAGCGAATAAGGGCCATTATTCAATGACATTTCAGCCCCCCAGGGCTCAACCAGACCTGCTGAGAGGAGGTCCCCCTGGGGTGGCTCACACTGGAGTCTAGGCTTTGAAGGCTTAATCCAACTTTTAAGAGGAGATTATAAAAACATGCTGTGCTAGGTACCTCTTTCAGAAATACAGCCGGCCCTAAAGGGATACCTTTGTGAGACAAATGAAAGGAACAATTAGGAATATCAACATGAACAAGGAAGAGGAGCAGGAGAGGCAGGAGGAACAGGAGGGAAAGGGGCTTTAAGAGGAATTCTTTCTCTATATACACCTACCTATATGTATATATATTTACATTTTAATATGGAAATTATCATACATATCTAAAAGCAGAATGGTATAAAGACTCGCTGTACATCCATCACCTGGATCTACTGATTGCTAACATTTTAGTGTATTTTCTTCATATATTTTGAACTATTTATTTATTTACCATTATTTTAAAATAAATCCCAGATACTTCCTGCATATTTCCATGTGTGTTATTAAAAAGAATACCTTTTTTCAAGGTTGAAATTGCTTTTACTGGGGCCGGCACTGTAAGCCCACCATACCTGGCTTAGTGTTCTGCCCTAAGAGGCAGCTGAAGCCTGACACCTCTGCCCTCCACCTGCCCCGCCCCACACAACCCCTACCTGGGTTAGTGGAACATGCAAAACTAAGAGTTTGGAGGCAGGAGTAGAAGCCACCAGGACCTGGGGATGGATAGAACAGGTATGTGTGGCAACAGACTAAGCTGCCTTGGTCAGCACAGACCACCCAGGTGGCGTCATTGGGCCCAACACGGGGCCTAAGGCTCCCTGGGAGAGGCAGGCAGGTAGCACCCCAGGGTAAAAAGAACGTTTTTTTGTAACTCCAAATTATAACAGTTCTAATTTATTAATTCCTTAATATCACTTCATACTTAGTCCACTGTAATTATCTGCTGCTGTGTAAAAACTCCAACTTAGTGGCTTAAAACAGCACAAATTCATTATCTCCCAGAATCCATGGATATGGAGGGCCAAATGTATTATTAATTAAAACAATGGTAGGTAGTACTATAGCAAACACATACACATTCTGTGACAGGTACTGTTTTAAACAATACTTTACAAACCTTAACTCATTTAAGATCTCATAACAACCTTACTTAGGCAAATGCTATTACCATTCCCACTTTGTAAGTGATAAAATTGAGGCACAGGAGGTCAAGTAATTTTTCCAATGTCACACAGCTAATATAAGAAAGTGAAAGTTGCTCAGTCGTGTCCAACTCTTTGGGACCCCAACGACTGTAGCCTGCCAGGCTCCTTTGTCCGTGGAATTATTCAGGCAAGAATACTGGAGTGGGTAGCCTTTCTCTTCGCCAAGGGATCTTCCCAAACCAGGATTGAACCCAGATCTGCCATGTTGCAGGCAAATTCTTTACCGTCTAAGCCACCAGGGAAGCCCAAGAATACTGGAGTGAGCGGCCTATCCCTTCTCCAGGGAATCTTCCCAACTCAGGAACCTAACCGGAGAGTCTTCTGCATTGCAGGTGGATTCTTTACATGAGGGAAGCTCAATAAGTGATAGAGGTATGATATGAACCCAAACCCAGTATCTGTGCTTGTACCACTACATCATGCTGCATTTTCTTCCCCTGCCTGCTATACATCTCTACTAGTATATCTAAAAGGTGCTTTAAAATTATCACGTACAAAACTGAACTCCTTATTTTCCCCCTCAAACCAACTGCTTTCACAGCATGATGGAAATTGTGGATTTGCTTGTTCAATGTCTATCCCAAGCTCCTTTTAAAGTGCCTTCCAATACTGCAGAAGCTAGAAAGCTAAAAACTGCATTTCCCAGACTTTCTTGAAGCTAAATTTTGAGATGTCAGTTAGGTTTCTACAATCAGATGCAAGACCTGAATTTGGAACTGATGTGAGGAGAGGCAGGACACATGCCATCTATTTACTAATGAGGAGCCCAGCAGAAGAGGCACAGCTCTGAGGCCAGCGGAAGTTTGGGTGGCTTCCTAGTTTAGTCAGAGGCAGCTTGCTGACTGTGGCAACTATGGTCACGAGACTGAGAGCTGTTCCTAGAAGCTCAGTATAGAGCCTATATTGTTTGCCCTTGTAACGATCCCATACGTCATTTGAAACCTTGAAATATGTTTTTCTGTGTAAACTAGAGTGGATTTTTCTGTTAGAGAAGACTTTGTTCTCTGCAACTGAACCTTGACTGACGATGATAGTCTGCCTTCCCTCAGCAGCTGTTCCATTTTCCCTGGGGGTGTGTGTGTGTGTGTGTGTGTGTCAAAGTTATGTAACTGCACACATAAGTATGAGCAATATACTATTTATTATGCCTCAATAAAGCTATTAAATTAAAATGAAAATGTGATCTATTTGAGTTAGTTTTTATATGATGTGAGACAAGACTCAGTTCATCATTTGCATGTAAATATCTAATTGTTCCAACACCATTTGTTCAAAGACTGTCCTATCTCTACTGAACTGCCTTCAGATATTTATCAAAAATCAACTGGCCACCTCTGCTTAAGAACCTGGTAGTAAATGGCCCTGTGAAGCCACTGTGGTGCATCCTAGGGGCATTACTGGGGATTTTATTGAAGGCATCACGTGTCCACTAGAACCTCCACTGATCTCAGCACATGGTATGCTTAGCCTTGTCCCAAGCAGCTGCTTGTGTTCTCCTTTTAGGAAAAAAATCAGGGTCACAATGGGCTCATCACTTATTACTGATTCACTGTCTTGCTGTAAGGAAGCCAAGAGACCACTCCACCACCACTGTTAGCAACCGCAGAGCCTGTTCTCAATACATTTTGGTGACAGATCTCACTCTTGGCTCCATTTTATCTTTCCTGATCTCACTTTCTCACTTTCCTTTTGCTTTGGTTTCCTTACTTACTTGTTTAAACTTCTAATCTTATTATGTGTATTTTTGTAAGTCATCTCATATCCTTTCTGGAAAAGGTTTTACTTCAATAAATAAATGACAATTGTTAAACTAAATCCACCAAAATCGAGCACCTTCTTCCCATAAAATTCCTATAAAATATGAAAAGTTTTGCAGGACCTACTCATTTCAGCAGTATCATTCACAGGGGCATTCTGGCACAACAGTGAGTGTGGGCAGTCCCGTGGAGTCATGGGATTTGCTCTGCGAGGGTCTGAGCGTAGTATTGAAATGCCTCCAGGCCAGCAATCCTGTGACCCCGAATCAGCTGTCTGGGGCTCCTGGGAAAGAGATTACTACTTCCTTCTTCGTCTTTCTCAAAAGTAAAATAAACCCAAGTGAAATCACTGGCCACCGAACAGATAAATCCCTGGTGTTGCCTCTGATACCTAAATGCAGCAAAATTAGTTCGGTCTGTGGATTCTGCTTTGCTGCACCATCTATGAAGGAAACAGGGGAACACAGAGAGCCAGCCACTAAATTAACTTACCTTGGCTGTTTGGAATATTGCAGGAAGAAGGATGGATGAGGGTCAGGTATCACATTTCTGAACTCATAATGTTTCAGGCAGCACAAGACAGCAGGGTCTTTTCAACCTTGGTCACCTTGTACTACCTTCCTGGTTTCTGTCATATTTGTGTACTTTTTATTGTAGCTTTTACTTAATATTTATCTCTGTTTCTATTAGTGACACCTTAATCTCATCCTAAGCAATAGTGCCTGTAGATTCACAAACTATATATTTTTTCTATTAATAGCAGTAGAAAAATGATCCACTGTAGCTAAAGGAAAATAATCTGTTGTAAAATAAATACTGGAAACCACTTGAAATTTTAAAATGTGTTCACATACCTCCCAAAGTCATCTCAGGCACCTCTAGCGGTATACATGCCACACAAACTATCCTGGGTCTCACAGGACAGCATAGAAGTGTTGGTTCCAGTAGAACTGGGGAAACTAGAGATTCTGTCCTTTAAAAGAGCCATATATACATACATGCATTATTATAGACTGAGACCCTGAATACCATAAATGTAACTGATCACTCCCCAAATTAATCTGGGGCTTCCCTGGTAGCTCAGAAGGTAAAGCGTCTGCCTGCAATACGGGAGACCTGGGTTCGATCCCTGGGTCAGGAAGATATCCTGGAGAAGAAATGGCAACCCACTCCAGTACTCTTGCCTGGAAAATTCCATGGATGGAGGAGCCTGGTAGGCTACAGTCCACAGGGTCGCAAAGAGTCGGACACAACTGAGCAACATCACTTTCACTTTCCAAATTAATCAAACCAGCAATTGTATACTGATCCACTCCCCCCCACCTTTTTTGGGCCATATTATGCAGTATACTTAGTTTCCCAACCAGACATCAGACCCATGCTCCCTGCACTGGAGGGCTTCCCTAGTAGCTCCGTTAGGGAAGCACGGTAACTCCCTTGATTTACCTTCTTAATTAGGTAATGGAAATAGGCCAGTTGGGATTTCTTCTGCTTCAAGCCTTATTTTCTTAGTAAAAATTGTTTCAAGTTGAATAACATTCTTCTTGAGCTCCTTTCTTCTAAATCCCATGAGTAAATAGGAATTAGGGACCCATGCAGAGATAAAATGCTACTTTCACAGGATAAAGAATCACTTATGTACACAGATCTAGGAAAAAAAAAATTAGGCTTTGGGAAAACCAAAAAAATCATGAGGTAGGGACCATAACTTGTACACCATTCCTGACTCTGTTTCGAAGCTTGTGGTAAAATTGAGTCTTTAAAGCAAATGTATCTACTAATGCCAATAGTGCAGCATTTGTAATACCCTTTAGAACAATGTGAAAAGAGAAAGGGTTAGTCGCTCAGTTGTCTCTGACTTTTTGCAACCCCAAGGATGGTAGCCTGCCAGGCTCCCCTGTCCATGGAATTCTCTAGGGAAGAATACTGGAGTGGGTTGCCATTTCCTCCTCCAGGGGATCTTCCCAACCCAGGGATCAAACCAGGGTCTCCGGCATTGCAGGCAGACTGTTTACTGAATGCTGGCAGTTACAAGTTCCCCCTATATTTTATGAGTAGTTACTTGTTCTTTCGGGCCTCCTTGGTGGCTCAGTTGTAAAGAATCCACCTGGCAATGTAGGAGGGCACACAGGTTCAATTCCTGGGTCAGGAAATTCCCCTGGAGAAGGAAATGGAAGTCCACTCCAGTGGACTTGCCTAGAGAATCCCATGGACAGAGGAGCCTGGCCGGCTACAGTCCAGGGGGTCACAAGAGTCAGTCACAACTTAGCAACTAAACAACGACTTGTTCATTCAGTTTACCAAGTACCAGTAAAAGAAAGTTTTATTTATGAAACATCAGCAAATGTTGTGACCTGAAGGCAGACTATACTCCAAAGTGGACTGGGAGTTTTCCTGGGAGCCCCTGTGGAGTTGAGAATGCTGATGGAGAAGGGCAGGGGTAGGAGAGGGGACAGTTTCAGTCTGTGTTTTCACTCCCTGTTGGGCATGGCGGGGAGGAGGAGGAAGAGAACTGCTGTTCTAAGGACTGGAAAGGGGGTTGGTGGTATGTTGTCATGGAACTGAGAATGTGGAAGCTCAAGAAAAAAAAATGGGGAAAAATTTTTCTGCAAGTTGAAGAAGAGAAAGCTTATTTATCAGCAATGAAAGGACAGAAAGTGTAACCAGGTAGTACCTGGAGATCTGGAGGGTGTTAGAGCCGAGTTCTAGGACTTCTAAATAGAAGTTAGCCCAGAGAGGTTTGTAAAGACATTATTTTTGTAAATGACATTATTTTTACAAATGGCATTTGTAAAGACATTATTTTTAAAATATCAGGCATCAGAAGCAGAAAGAACACATCTCCATTCTTCTGAGAGATGCTGCATTTAGTTAGCCAGAAGTGCTGACTTATAGCTTCAGAGTGATGGATTGGCAGGACAGAGGCAGTATGGGATGGGCAAGGACAGGATCATCCAGCAGAAGACCAAGACAAGGGCTAAGAAGTCAGGCATTGTTCTGGGGGCAATGTTACCTCTTTGAGGCTGAAGGCTTGTGATAGGAACTTTCTCTGGCTTGGGGGCATTGCAGCTCTTAGACAATGGAAAAAGAAAGGAAACTGAAAACGTCAAGGTTTTTAACAGTTCTTGTGAATTGATAGGGTGGAAGCAGAGGCTATGAGGAAGAACAGATTAGGAGAAAGGTACCCCTTCTGCACTCCCAGGTGGCCCAGGGAGATGAGAAGGCAAGTGGGGCTTCTATAGAAAATCGAACCTTTTCTTTCTTCTAATTTTAGGGTAAACTTCATAGAGCTCATGTCTTTTTTTTTTTCGTGAGAAATTATTATTATTTTTTTTGCCTTTTTTTTTTTTTAAACTTTACAATACTGTATTGGTTTTGCCATACATCAACATGAATCCGCCACGGGTGTACATAAGTTCCCACTCCTGAACCCCCCTCCCACCTCCCTCCCCATACCATCCCCTCTGGGTTATCCCAGTGCACCAGCCCCAAGCATCCTGTATAATATCATATAAGAAACGAATCGCCAGTCTAGAGCTCATGTCTTTACAGCTGGACTATATTTGGTGAACCGAAGAGAATGAAGACAAAGTCTAGATATTGCAGCCCCTGGTGTCCCCTCCCCCCTTCCCTTCCTCAAAGTGGTCACAGGAACATACAATGTGACACGTTGGTGGTGTGATGGAAAGTTCCTTAAAAACACAAAAATCACAATTCAGCAGTTATGAGCTTGATGAGTTTGGTGAAGAAAGAACAGCATGAGTATGAGAGTGCATGTGGGGGGTCAAGGTACAAGAAAGCGCATCCCGGCATTATTTATGCTAGCCATCAAAGGAGAAGTTGAATACATTATGACACATTCATGCAACAGAAAACTAGGTAACTGTTAAAAAGTTACATATCATATGTACATACGAAACTCTTTGGCTAGGATATCAGAAGAGCCTCTGTGTTCCATGAGTGATCCAGGATCAGGGGCTGTGAGAATTGTGTCAGGAATCCTGGGGATCATTTTTCTTCACTGACTCTCAGAGAAGAAGTAGAGTCTGGGAGCTGTGGCAGGAATGCTGTCAGATGTAAAGGTAGTCTGAAAAGAAGCCTAACAGGTAGTAAGATCTTAGCAAGGTCAGTTTCAGTGGAATGGTGGGTGGGAGGCAAATCAGAATGGGTTGAAGAGTGCGGCAAGACTGGGTCGGGGAGGGGAGCGATCAAGTGAAGCGAACATTCAGAGAAGCATGGCTGTTACAGGGAGTAGAGAGCTGGAGTGGTGGCGAGAAGATGGAGAGCACTTGCATCTGTTTCCTCACCCTCTCAAGCAAGGAGATGCTACAGCAAGGGGGACATTTCTGGGAGACTCCAGAAAGCTGGGGAGTGGATAACTAGTAGTGTCACATAGCATGTGTGAAGCACTGAACTTGGAGTGCAGAAGAGAATGACCGCTGTCCTCTTGGATGGCTTTGAATTCTCTGTGAAGCATGAGGAGGGATCCCTCCTTCAGAGAGAAAATAGATTAGGCGACAGTGGAGAACAGCTTAGGTGGGAACAGGTGCCCAACACCCAAGAGGAACTGTGTGGGTTCCTGGGCAGCGTCACTGAGGTCGCAGGTCAGGACCCACAGTGCAGCTGTCTGTAGCAGCACTCCACCCTGCTGGTGTCAAGGTCACGGAAGACGGGCTCCCAGGGGTTCAGGCTGACCTCGCAAGCGCCTAGAGGAAGGGGGTGCACGAGGTACATATCTTTGAGTGACTGACTGGGGACTTCCACGGTGGTCCAGTGGCTAAGACTCCGAGTTCCCAATGCAGGGGGCCAGCATTCAATCCCTGTTGAGGGAACTAGATCCCACATGCTGCAACTAAGACTCAGCACAGTCAAATAAATAAATTAAAATGTTAAAAAAAAACTGACTGATTGATGGGCCCTGGGATCTAAGCTAGACAAGGAAGTACATGAGGTCAGAAGGTGCCTCAGTCACTTGGGGATAGTTCTCTCCTCCTGACAGAATTTTATTTTCTCACCCTTTGACAGCCTTTACTCATTTCTGTCTCAGGTTGGGCTTGTTAGAAGCTGCTTAGTCAGTTAGAAAGCTGGAGTTGTTTCTTAAAGCCATCTCTGTCCACTTCTGCCCCCACCAGTGAGCTGCCTAAGGTGGTACTTTCTGCCAATAAGTGATTTTTTTTTTTTTCCTTTTCATTTTGATGAGATTTAGCTTCTGTGGTCAAGCACAAAAAATAGTATACAGGGCAGATGGCATCTTCATAATAGTTGGGAATCCTGTCTCTCTGGGTCTTTGGATTGTTTCTTTGTCTGTATGTCTTAATATTATTCATGTATCTATTTGTCTGCTCTGGGTCTTAGTTGAAGCATGTGGGGCCTAGTTCCCTGACCAGGGAGGGAACCCAGGCCACCTGTATAGGGAGCATGGAATCTTAGCTACTGGACCATCAGGGAAGTTCCCAGTTTCTTTGTTTTTGGAAGTAAAATAATTATTTTTCTTATTGTTAATTGATCTAACAGTTATGTTTGTTCAAAATAATAATAATAAAATAATAATAATAATAATGTATCTGATAATGTATGCTTATGCATGTATATTATATATATATGTATATGGATCTCTTGTTCTAATGAAAAAAAGCACATAAGAGCTGAAGCAATGTCCATACTGGACTGGTTGGTCCAGGGGTTCACTGGAAGGGATTTACGGAAATGCTGCTGATCAAGCCAGCTCCCAGTCTTCATGGCTCTTATTAATGTGCATTTTCAATGATAACAAATACATCATCTACTATGCTTTGAAATGTGAATAGGTTGTCTTCTGTTTTCTGGACCTATATTGTGGGAAGGAAAGCAGGGAAGGATAAATCAATAAGACATTTCAAAGAATAATTTAGCAAACTCTATTAAAATGAAAACTTTTCACACTTTTAACTCGGCATTTCCGTTTCTTACAAAGTACTCCCACAATGCAAAGATGTATGTTCTAGAATGTCCTAGTAAAAGACTGTTGCCCCATGTAGAGGGGCCTGGTTAGGTAAATTAAGGAGTAGACACACAATGGAACACTATATGGCCTTTAAAAACAGTGAAGTAAGCTGCTCCTGCCTTCTACAACGGCCCACAGGCTGCCCATGGAATGCGCATCTCTGCTTTGTTTTCTACGGCTTGCTCTTGAATTCCTTCCTGTGTAAAGCCAAGGAGTCTCACTTGGGGGACCATCCCAGGAACTTGTCAGAGACCTGGGACATGACCATCCCCTTGGGACCAATTTTCCTGTAATAGCTTTACAAAGGAAGCAGAAGGTGGTTTTCTCTCCCTCCCCACTGTTCCTTTTCTTATAAAAATGTAGCCCACTTAGTTCTTGGGGAGGAGCTCTCTTCCCTGCCTGCTTCTATCCTTCACTAGTATCCTATATTAATAAACCTACTTCGTATATTGGGGAAGGAACTGGCAACCCACTCCAGTACTCTTGCCTGGAAAATTCCATGAACGGAGGAGCCTGGTAGGATACAATACATGGGTCGCAAAGAGTCGGACACGACTTCACTTTCACTTTCACTTCTTAATTAAAAAAAAAAAACAGTGAGGTAAGCCTATATGTACTGACACGGAAGTTTCTTCGCAACATTCTGTTCAGTGTAAAGATGCAAAATAGTATTATAGCATTGATAACGATAGTTACTATTAGACTATGTATAAGGAATAAAGATTGAAGAAATGTTCACAAAAGTGTTAAAGACAATGTTATCAGGAATGTGGAGTGTACTTTTCATTCTATGTATTTCTATGCGATCTGAATTCTCTACAGTGAACAAGCATACTTTTAGTGACTAATGGAATTTTTGAACATAATTTCTCTGCTAAGCATGTTACATTAATTATTGGTCACACAATGAGTAGGTGGTGTATATTACCTATTCTACAGATAAGAGGATTAGGAAAGTTAATCCCTCCAAGTTCAAGTTTAGATTCTTTACTTAAAGAGATAATCTTTTCAAACTATGTATCATACAGTGAATATAGTCTTCCCAGGCTCAGCTTCTCTTTTTTTAGAAGCTGGCTCTTCTGGCTATTTCTCCTTCCCATTGTGACTTCACTTTCCTCTCACAACTATTAAAATTCATTTCCTCTGGGAAGTTACCACAGACTCCTGGCTCATTAACTTCTCTGTAGCATTTTGATGTACTCACCACTGTGCTTTAGCATATATGTTACCATCTGAGCTGGTAAAGAATCCGCCTGCAAGGGAGGAGACCTGGGTTCCATCCTGGGTTGGGAAGATCCCCTGGAGAACGGAAAGGCTACTATTCCAGTATTCTGGCCTGGAGAATTCCATGGGGTTGCAAAGAGTCAGACATGACTGAGCGACTTTCACTTTCATTTTCTACCATTTGAATTTGCATGGTTCTATTCTCATTCACAGAATACACAGAAGAACTATACAAAAAAGATATCCACAACCCAGATAACCATAATGGTGTGATCACTCACCTAGAGCCAGACATCCTGGAGTGTGAAATCAAGTGGGCCTTAGGAAGCACCACTAGGAACAAAGCTAGTGAAGGTGATGGAATTCCAGTTGAGCTATTTCAAATCCTAAAAGATGATGCCGTGAAAGTGCTGCACTCAATATGCCAGCAAATTTGGAAAACTCAGCAGTGGCCACAGGACTGGAAAAGGTCAGTTTTCATTCAAATCCCAAAGAAAGGCAATGCCAAAGAATGCTCAAACTACTGCACAACTGCACTCATCTCACATGCTAGCAAAGTAATGCTCAAAATCCTCCAAGCTAGGTTTCAACAGTATGTGAACCATGAACTTCCAGATGTTCAAGCTGGTTTTAGAAAAGGCAGAGGAACCAGAGATCAAATTGCCAACATCTGCTGGATCATCAAAAGAGCAAAGGAGTTCCAGAAAAACATCTACTTTTGCTTTATTGACTACACCAAAGCCTTTGACTGTGTGGATCACTGTAGAAAATTCTGAAAGAGATGGGAATACCAGACCACCTGACCTGCCTCCTGAGAAATCTGTATGCAGGTCAAGAAGGAACAGTTAGAACTGGACATGGAACAACAGACTGGTTCCAAATTGGGAAAGGAGTACGCCAAGGCTGTATATTGTCACCCTGCTTTTTTAACTTATATACAGAGTACATCATGCAAAATGCTGGGCTGGATGAAGCACAAGCTGGAATCAAGACTGCTGGGAGAAATATCAATAACTCCAAATATGCAGATGACACCACCGTTATGGTAGGAAGTGAAGAACTAAAGAGCCTCTTGATGAAAGTGAAAGAGGAGAGTGAAAAAGTTGGCTTCAAGCTCAACATTCAGAAAACTAAGATCATGGCATCTGGTACCATCACTTCATGGGAAATAGATGGGGAAACAGTGAGAGACTTTATTTTTGGGAGCTCCAAAATCACTGCAGATGGTGACTGCAGCCATGAAATTAAAAGACACTTGCTCCTTGGAAGAAAAGCTATGATCAACCTAGATAGCATATTAAAAAGCAGAGACATTGCTTGACCAACAAAGGTCCGTCTAGTCAAAGCTATGGTTTTTCCAGTAGTCATGTATGGATGTGAAAGTTGGACTATAAAGAAAGCTGAGCACCAAAGAATTAATGCTTTTGAACTGTGATGTTGGATAAGACTCTTGAGAGTCCCTTGGACTGCAAGGAGATCCAACTTGTCTATCCTAAAGGAAATCAGTCTTGAATATTCATTGGAAGGACTGATGCTGAAGCTGAAACTCCAATACTTTGGCCACCTGATGCGAAGAACTGACTCATTGGAAAAGACCCTGATGCTGGAAAAGATTGAAGGAGGGAGGAGAAGGGGATGACAGAGAATGAGATGGTTGGATGGTGTCACTGACTTAATGGACATGAGTTTGAGTGAACTCTGGGAGTTGGTGATGAACAGGAAAGCCTGGTGTGCTGTAGTCCATGGGATTGCAAAGAATAGGACACCACTGAGTGACTGAACTGAACTGATTCTCATTCATCTTTGAGGATGGGCTCCAGGTGAGGAACTTGACACTTCATTTAGAACTTATGATAATCCTTCATAGGCTGTTTCTAAACCTTCTCAATAGATTTTAGGACTGAATCTTTAATGTAACACTTGCATTTGGTGGATCCTTAATATTAACGATCATCAATTCCTGTAAATCAAGCAAACCTTTTCTTACACAGCACTCTTATGTTTTCTCTACTGAATTATGTATATAAATGTCCTTCAGTTGAGTAGCTTCTGAATTAATAATTCCAGTAAAGTCATGTCTTCTTTTTTTTTTTTTTAGTGTAGGGGAGGTGAGAGTCATATAGAATCACTAGAAGGTTTCCAAATGAAAAAGCTTGATACTACTATGTTTACAAAATATATATATATATAAAATTTATAATTATATATATATATAATTCCTCTATTTCTCTGTTTCAGTGCTGACAGAGTTAAATGCTGTTTACGTTATAAATGACCAAATAAATAAGAATAGATTTCCAGCTGGTTGATAATATGTGGTTGAGAAAAGAACCTCAAGGTAACTAGTTATCATATTGATTCTAGATTATCTTCCTCATCAGGTATAAGTAGACAAACACATACTCTTTCCCAAACAAGTGAATCAAAAATAATTTCTATTTTGCTCCACAAATATCTGAATTACTTTCAGGATTTCATTAGCAGCAAAAATAACATGGTCTACATCCACAGTTGGTTGTTCTTTAGAACAGCTGTACTCCTTGTACTTTAGTACTAGAATGACAAGTATCATCAGAGTGGACTATTTAATTCAAGATTTGGAAACAATTTGACAAACTACTCGATTCATAGTGATTACTTCAGAAATCTAAAAGCTACTTTATAATACAATTTAGGGTAGGAAAGACTTTTTTTTTCTAAATTAAATCTTTAAAAATTTATAAATTTATTTAAAGTATATGGGAAAACATAGACAATAATATAATGGATAGCTATGTACTCATCACCCACTCTATAAAATTCTACTATTGTCATAATAAGTTTAAATTAAAAAAAAATCACAGGTATAATGCTCCCTATATATGCCTTCTAAATCTCATTCTTTTTTCCCCTTTCCTGGACAAACTCTATTCTAAATCTGGTGCTAATTTTCTCAGGCTGTTATTCCTTTACTATGTTTATAAATTTATAAACAATATATAGCATTGTTTTCTACTCTGCACTTTCAGTGGTATATTATACCACCTGTGCTTTTTGGGCTGTTTATATGTGTAACTCAAGTTGTACAGATGTACCACATTATACCAAAGGGTATCTGTTACCTTGTGCATGAACTTCTGGTTGTTTCCAATATTTTGCTACTATGAAAAATACTAGTTTTATATGTCTCCTTTTCCCAGGTGCAGTAGTTTCTCATATATTCATGTGCATACCATCCTCCCATAAATCTCATAAAAATGGAGACTGATTTGGTAGCTTTGGGATGAGGCTTGAAATTCTACATATGCATTAAGTTCCCAGATGACGTTGATGCTCCTGGTCCTAGGACCACACTTCGAGGAGCAAGAGCCTTGCAGAGGAGTAAAAATTTCTAGGTTGTAGAGGATGATCATCTTTAACGTTACTGGATATTGCCAAACCGTCTCTGAAGTGCCTGCACCCATCCACACTCCTGTCAGCAGCTCACGACAGTCTCCAAAATACCACATCTTTATTAACACCATCATTGCAAGACTCTGATTTTTGCCAATTTAATGGATAGGAAGTGGTATTTTGTTATATTAATTTGCCAAGTATTATTGATTTGATCAAATTATATTAATCTGATGAATAATATTGAAGTCAGATCTCTTGAGCTTCTTCTGCAATAATTTTTAACATAAACTAATGTCTGGGTAAAGAAAACGTCTTCATTCATCTGTTTCGTACTTTAAAAACAACCTTGTACAGCCATAGCCAAGATTAAGTCTTGAGACTTTCAGGCTAGAAAGACAAGTTGCTCAAACAGATGGATGACCTGAAGGTGGAGCTGTCCCAGCTGCATGTTTCTGAACTGCCAGGCAGCACAGCATCCAAACTCTCTAAGACTCGACTTGTTTGCAAATCTATTGCCTTTGTTCTCACTGCCATTAACCAGACTCAGAAAGAGAATCAGGAAATTCTACAAGGGCACAAAGTACAAGCCCCTGGAACTGCAGCCCAATATGTGCTATGCACTGCCAGCTCAACATACATGAGGAGAATTGGAAAACCACATAGCAGCAGCAGAAGGAATGGTTGTGACCACTGTGGAAGTACAAGGTCAAGATCTGACCACTGGGGTATCAACAGAAAACAAACTGGCTGGAAAAAAAAGAAAGGCTGAAGGGCATCCTTCAAGTTAAAACAGAAGGATTATAAAGAGCAACAAAAACCAGACAAAAACATAAAACTCCTTCATAAACGTAAAAATATAAATCTAGAATTATGTAGTGTTGGAATGTAAGTGCATAAATCACTTTTAAATCTGGTACGGAATTTAAAAAACAGAAGAAGCATAAAGAGTAATTATATATCTATGTTAACAAACATGCAATATTAAAATAATCTGGTAATCTGTCTCAAAAACATAAAGTGGGTGAGGCAGAACTGAAATGGAGCAGTTTTTATGTCACTGAAGTTAAATTATGTTTAAAATATATTATAACTTTAAAACACTTTATGTAATTACATCAGTAACCACAGAGAAATTATAGAATATACACAAAGGGAAATGGAAAGGGAATCAAAATGTGTCACTACAAAAAAAAATCAGCAAAGCACAAAATAAGGTAGCAGGAAGAAAAGAAAAAAAAAGTTATATACAGAAAACAATAAACAAAATGGCAATAGTAAGTCTTTTCCTGTCAGTAATTACTTTATATGTAATAGGTTAAATATATTAATTAAAAGGCACAGATTGGCTGAACGGATAAAAAATAAGAACCAACTAATAGGTTGTCTACAAGAGGTATGCTATACATCTAAAGATACACATAGGCTAAAAGGATGGAAAAATATTCCATGAAAACAGGAATCCAAAGACAGTAGAAGTGGCCATACTAAGATAAAATAGACTTTAAGACCAAAACTATCATATGAGACAAAGAAGGATATTATATAATGATAACAGGGTCAATTCACCAGGAAGATATAACAATTATAATGTACATGCACCTAACGTTAGAACCCCCAAATATATAAAGCAAACACTGACAGAACTGAAGGGAGAAACAGACAGCAACATAGTAACAACAGGATATTTCAATACTCCACTTTCAGTTATGGATAGAACAAAGAGGAGATCCATGAAAAAAAGAGAGGACTTAACACTACAGAATAACTGAACCAAACATATACTGAGCACTTCACCCAAGAACAGCAGGATACACATTCTTCTCCAGTACACACGGTCTTTCTGCAAGACAGTCCATGTATTAGGCCACAAAACAAGTCTTAACAAATTTAAGAGACTGAAATCATACCAAGTATCTTCTCTGACCACAATGGAATGAAACTAGAAGTCAAGAGCAGAAGGTAAAAACACAAATATGTGAAAACTAAACAACACACTCTTAAACAACCAATGGGTCAAAGAATAAACCACAAGGGAACTTAGAAAATACTTAGAGACAAATGAAAACAAAATACAACACATCAAAACCTAGGCAAAAGCAGTGATAAGAAAGCAAAAGCAGTGATAAGACAGGAGTTTACAGAGATAAATGCTTGCATTAAAAAGATGATCTCAAATCAATAATATAATTTTATACCTTAAAAAAATAAATTTAGCAGAAGAAATAATAAAGATGAAAGGATAGTAAATGAAATAGAGAATAGAAAAAGTGGGAAAAAATCAATAATAAAACCAACTGAGTGTTTGTGTCCTTTACCCACATTCATATGTTGATGCCCTAACCACCAAAGTGATGGTACTTGGAGGTGGGGGTCTTTTGAGAGATAATTAGTTTAAATTAGGTAATGCGATGGCAACCTCACGATGGGATTAGTAGCCTTGTAAGAAGAGGAAGAGAGAGGAATCTATTTCTTCATGCACATATACCAAGAAAAGGCCATCTTAGTACCCAAGTGGGCAGCTATCTGCAAGCTAGGAAGACGGTTCTCACCAGAACTGACCATGCACCCTGACATGGACTTCAAGGCTCCAAAACTGAGAGAAATCAATGTCTGTTTTGTAAGCCACCCTGTCTATGGTGTTTTATTATGGTGGAATGAGCAGACTAAGACATGGTCTTTTAAAAAGACCACAAAAATTGGCAAATCCTTAGTTACATTAACTAAGAAAAAGAGCTAAAAGATTCTAATAACTAAATTAGTATCAAAAGAGTGGATATTATAACTGATGTCACAGAAATAGAAATGGATTATAAAAGATTACTGTGAACAATTAAATATCAACAAATTAGATAACCTAGAAGAAATGGATTGATTCCTGGAAACATACAAACTACCAAAACTAAATCATCAAGTAGTAAAGAATCTGAACAGACCTATAATAAGGAGATTGAAGCAGTAATCAAACACTGCCAACCAGGACAAGATGACTTCACTGAAGGATTTTATCAGACAATTAAGGAATTAATACCAATCTTTCCAGAGAACTGAAGAGGAGGGAACATCCCCAAACTCACGGTATGAAGCCAGCATTGTTCTGATACCAAAACCAGAGAAAAAGATACAAGAAAACTATAGACAAATATTCCTGATGAATAATGACATAAAAACCCTCAACAAAATACTAGTAAACTGAATTCAACAGCACGTTAAAAGTATTTACACATGATTAAGTGGGATTTGTATCTGGAATGCAAAGATGGTTCACCATACAAAATGAATCAGTATAAATACACAACATTAACGAAATGGAGGACAAAACCCCTATGATCATCTCAACTGATGCATAAAAAAACATTTGACAAAGTAAAAACTTTTTCATGATAAAAACACTCAAGAAACTGGGGAAAATAAGGAAACTACCTCAACATAATAAAAGCCATACATGAAAAGGCCACAACTAATATCATATTCAATCATGAAAGAAAGTTTTTCCTTTAAGATCAGAAACAAGGCAAAGATGCCCCCTCTCACCACTACTATTCAACACAGTACTGAGTGTCCCAGTCAGTGCAATTAGAGTAATAATAATAAAATAATAAATAACAACAAGCTTTTGTCCATTGACTACAGAGTGAAAACCCAGGTCATTTAGAAAAGCTGTACTCCAATATATGAATCTACCAGATTAACCAATTTCCTGTTGTTGGACAACAGATTGGATTCTTTTACTCTTATGAACAATACTTGAACAATACATACTCTGTAGCTAAATCATATTATACCTTTTAAATAGTTTTAATATCAGCTTCCCTCTCCCTTTCTAATTAGCTCTCAGCTGTTATACTTCTATCCTTCTGTGATCAAGCTAGTTAGATCATTTTACCTGTAATAAAACCTTATATGGAATTCTGTCCCGTCCTCTAAGTCCTAGGGAAAAGAGGCAGCTGTTGTAGAAGCTGTGAAACGGGGCTGTCTGTGCTTATTCGGGAGTATACGTTCAGTGTGACCAGCTGTCAGAATTGAGGCAGCTGTTGTAGAAGCTGTGAAATGGGGCTGTCTGTGCTTGTTCGGGAGTATACGTTCAATGTGACCAGCTCTGTCAGAATTGGTTCTTGCCTCACTGAATAAATCCAGATGGCAGCACTTGCTCTTGCACCATTTGGTTGCCTCTTCCCTTCCACTCCTTTTTAAGGTCTTGAAGCTTAATCTACCTTTATGCAGGGTTCATACCATGAGTAGAACTCTAGGAGTCAACTGTAAGTTGGGAAAAAAAAAAAACAACATTGAAAGTACTTATAAAGAACTTGAAATCAAACAGGAACTTAGGGTCTATTTATCATCTCTATACCAAGGATGGTTTCAAACATACACCTCTTATTTGGAATGCTGGGGTTCCAAAACTTAAGTTTGAGTCATAAAGTTCTTCAAAAAGTGTAACAGAGAATCTGGATCCCCTGAGGACCAAGTCCTTTGTATGTATGCTAAAATCACGTGGAGCATATATCTTTAATAGGTAAATTTTCACTTAAAAATCAGTTCAATACCTGATCTGTGTAAAGAAACTGTTCTCACAGTGCTAGTTATATAATTTTCTGAGGCTTGAAAAAGGAACACAGAACTCTTGACACATATGCTTCAACTAATGACGTCTCTGGCTGTTTGGATCAACCATATATATAAGATATTACTCCTTCAATCTGAGGACACAGGGAGACCCAAACAGATCTGAAAATTCTAATAAAAACTCTACAAACAGCTGGTGAGTCTTCAACCCTCTATATACACTATTCTTGGGCGGGGGAAGAGATTACTGATAATTTTAATTTCCTTGTTTTAAGTTTCCAAAGTTGTTATAATAAACATTTTATAGAAAGGTTTTAAGAAATACACCAAAAGGAATGAGCATACCTTAATAATGTAAATGGAGGTGGAAGAAAGCCTAGACTTGTTCTTCAATGACCTTTTTCCAGTTATAAAGTTACTTCTCTGTTACCTGAAAAGAAGAAAGCCTACAAAAGATGCATCTTGAATACTTGTTTAAAATAAAAATGCTTTTCAAAAATGCATCTTGAAAAACTAGCTTGATCATAGTATCATTAAACTTGCCAATAATGTTTAGTTGGAAAAAGCTTCCTAATTTTCCGTGATCTTCTTTTAACTAAAAAAAAAACAAAGTACCACATGTACATTGTAAAATATGCAAACAGTTCAAAATGGTATATAAAGTTTTTCTCCTAACAGACACCAATTCTTTTACCAGAGGTAGTCATTATTAGCAAGTTTCTTATTCTTCCAGAAATGTCTTATGCATCTACAAAGGATATATATATACACAAATGCTCTTCATCTATATGAGATCATAATTTCTAGTCCTCTTACAATCCATCCACTTGATAAGACAATGTGAGGAAAAACAGAATTACATAAAAATCAGGCCAAGATAGAAACTAGCATGAAACTGTTGACAAAAACTCAAATGGTTCATGAGATGGCCAAAACTGAGGAAAAATTATGAGGCGAAAATGCTTCTTAGGTACTAAAAATAAAAGCTTTTACCCTTTAAAAATTATATTTCTCTCTTTAAGAGAATCTTCTTTACACGAAAGAAAGTCACCATGCTACTGATGTTTATTCAGTAGGTAGACTAAACAAGCATTTTTTCCCTACTGGTTCTAGAAATTATCTCTTTCCTTAAAAAAAAAAGTTTAAAGGTAAAAATTTAAACGGTAAGACAGTATAAAGTGATACAGAATGAGAAAAGTACTTTATTCAGTGCACCCTGACAGTTTTTTCAGTTCATCATTACAGTAAAAAAAAAAAAAAAAGAAAAAAAACTGTTGCTATTTTTTGTTGTTTTAAATAGCTAGACTCAAGGAAAAATGTTAAATTTAAGAACTCCTGTTATTATTGAAAATTTATACTTCTTATAAATATACATGTAATATATATGCATATACACGTGTATGTGTGTGTGTATATATACACTTTTATATATATATATATACCTCCTCTTTCATATGAACCACTCAAAACAATTTTAAAAGCTGTTTTTTTTTTCTTCCTGTATTTAAAATTGCCCTTTTAAATATTTAGAAGTTCCACAGGTGGTGGCTTTAATGGAATTTTTCCCAGAGTAAATCTCTTGGATTGAAATTGTTCCAGTTCTTCTGCTGTTAGTTGATCCTTGGGTGTGAATAATGCATTATCTGTTGTGGTGCTGCCAAGCGAGAATGAGAGCGAAGTAGGTACGCTGTTGTTTCCAAAGGTATCACTGGATGACTTAGAGAAAGCAGTGTGAGGCTGTGAGCCTGAACTACCAAAACCAGCTGCAGAACTGCCACTTCCAAAAGCTGGGGCCACTGGAGATCCAACAGGGCTTGCTGCCATAGAAGGTGAAAATCCTGAAAACCCAGATGATCCAAAACCAGAAGCTGCAGGGGTTTTAAATGAAAATGAAGCAGCAGATGTGATTTCGGGTTTCCTAAGGCCAAAAGTTGGAGTAGCAGCAGCGATGGCAGAACTGGCAGTGGGTACAGCTCCAAATGCAGGAGTATTCCCAAACACAGGAGGGCTTCCAGAAGGGGCTGTAGCAAATCCAGAGCTTGGTTTAAAACTAAAATTCTGAGCACTGTTGCTGCTGCTGTTATTCACTGGAAAACCTACAAAAACCAGAAAAAGAAAAAAGAAACTATTAGTCAAAAAATGTAGCTATATTACCACCTTGCCCCCACCTTTTCTTTTTCTTATTTCTGCCATGTTTAGATGATGAGAAACTTATTGGAAGGAAGAAAAGTGAAAATGAGAAGTTAGGACAAACTCACTAAACCCTGTTGGCCTGTCTTTCTGCTACACTGATCTCATTCCCACTCTAATTTACCTTCACTTAAGAAGGTAGCTCTTGAGAAATCTCAGGGATTAGGGAGTGGACCTTCACTTGTCCTCTCCTCTCGGTGGAGCTGTCACTTGAAGACAAAACTACGCTGTTATGTACAGGAACAAGAAAGTCCTCATAGGTGCTATTACCGTAGCTATGTAGTCCTATGAAACTCTAGAAAAACCATTCCTAAAATATACATCTAAAACCTGAGCCATAGGGTCTTTCAAAGAACGTGCCCATCCTGAACACCATTTCACAAATTCTGCTGCTGCTGCTAAGTCACTTCAGTCATGTCCGACTCTTGCGACCCCACAGATGGCAACCCACCAGGCTCCCCCGTCCCTGGGATTCTACAGACAAGAACACTGGAGTGGGTTGCCATTTTCTTCTCCAATGCATGAAAGTGAAAAGTGAAAGTGAAGTCGCTCAGTCGTGTCCGGCTCTTCGCAACCCCATGGACTGCAGCCTTCCAGGCTCCTCTGTCCATGGGATTTTCCAGGCAAGAGTACTGGAACGGGGTGCCATCGCCTTCTCTGAATCACAAATGCTAGATAGGCCAAATTCTTTGAAGCGCTATTATGGAAGGTGGTAGAATTTGCAAGGGTGACTTAAAATGGCACAGAGACACCTTCAGACTTTGTATTTGAAACCCATAAAATTCCATTTTTCTAAATCAGTCAAGTCTTGCATGACTTTGTCACTTACCTGGTGACCCAAATGTTACTGTTTGCCTATTGCCAAATCCAAATGAAGGTGCTGCTTGATTCACTCCATCCTGTAAATCGGACAGCTATTAAAAAAGAAGTAGGCAAGTGAATAACTCAAGTACTTTTTCTGTACACTTTTAGCCAAATTTAATTTTTCAAATGTGCACTTTAAAATGTCTTCATTTTGTTTAACATAGAAAAATGCCCACAAGTGAATATGCATAGAAAAAATGGGCCTTTCTCAAGGAGTTCAGAGTGATGGTCTGGCTCATGAATTGTGAGTGTTAATCTCCTTTTCAATGAACTTTTCACTTAATCCTGACCTCTAATAAGTCCTTCCTCATTAATACAAGCATATATTATTTCTCTCATTTGAAAACCCTACTGGCATTGTTTTTAAAAAATAGTTATTTATTTGGCTGCATTGGGTCTCGGTTGTGGCACTCAGGATCCTTTAGTTACGGCCTGTGGGATCTAGCTCCTCAACAAGGTATAGAACCCCAGCCGCCTGCACTGGGAATGCAGTCTTGGCCACTGGACCACCAGGGAAGTCCCCAGCATTTTTTAAAATTCAATGTCTTGAGGTATAGTTTACATAAAATAAGATGCATCCATTGAGAAATTTATTTTTCAATGGGTTTTCATAAATTTACAACCATCACTACAATCAAGATGTAGAATATTTCCATCACCCATAAAAGTTCTCGTGTGTCCATTTCCAGGCAACCCTCTTCCAACCTCTGGTCCCAGGGAACCACTCATCCACTTTTTATTACTAGAAATGAGATTTGTCTTTTCTAGAGTTTCATATAAATAGAATCATACAGTTTACAGTTTTTGGGTTTTTTTTTGGGGGGGGGACTAGCTTCTCTCTCTCAGCTTGTGTGATAAACAAATTATCATATAAGGAATGTGGATAAACAAATTATATTATATCCATATAATGAATTAAAAGAATAATTGGACATAAAGAATTGATGCTTTATGACCAACCTAGATAGTATATTCAAAAGCAGAGACATTACTTTGCCGACTAAGGTCCGTCTAGTCAAGGCTATGGTTTTTCCTGTGGTCATGTATGGATGTGAGAGTTGGACTGTGAAGAAGGCTGAGCACCGAAGAATTGATGCTTTTGAACTGTGGTGTTGGAGAAGACTCTTGAGAGTCCCTTGGACTGCAAGGAGATCCAACCAGTCCATTCTGAAGGAGATCGACCCTGGGATTTCTTTGGAAGGAATGATGCTAAAGCTGAAGCTCCAGTACTTTGGCCACCTCATGCGAAGAGCTGACTCACTGGAAAAGACTCTGATGCTGGGAGGACTGGGGGCAGGAGGAGAAGGGGACAACAGAGGATGAGATGGCTTGATGGCATCACGGACTCGATGGATGTGAGTCTGAGTGAACTCCGGGAGATGGTGATGGACAGGGAGGCCTGGCGTGCTGCGATTCATGGGGTCACAAGGAGTTGGACACGACTAAGCGACTGAACCGAACTGAAGCCAGCTGTAGGTGGGCTATCCAAGATTCTCACCTACAGAAGGTTCCCTTGGAAGCTGTCAAAGAACACAGAACTTCCAACCTTGAAGGAAGCTCTGTAGTTCTCTGAACTCAGTTACCCCTTACACATTAGCACTGGTGATGGTGGGCCACCTCTCATCTAGAGAAAAAATACTTCCAAGAAGTCCTACTGAATTCAAATGGCATGACAACAACTGAAAGGCAGAAGAAACTAGCTTGCACAAGAGTCTAGTCATTTAGAAGCAGATATTTAAGGAGTAGGGTATTGGGACTTTCGGTCATTCACTAAGTTCAGGCAGCTACTACTCTCATAGCTTTTTTCAGAAAGTACAAAGAAAAATCACCTAGGAAACTGGAAATATTAAATTCCAAACGTAAATATTTTATTTAAAAATAATGCTCTTAAGAACATTTTTTTGGGGACAGAAAAATAAACTTTATCAACAGAGATAAAGAACATGCTACAGTAGTATCAAGTATCTTTGGGGACCAGTGCGTATATATCTCCTAACAGCATTTCTGTATAAGACAGGAACATATGGTAAGTGTCCTTCAGTCACCAAAGTGTGCATTAGTCTCCATGTGACTTCCCTGGTGGTCCAGTGGTTAAGAATCTACCTTCCAATGCAGAGGATGCAGGTTTGGTCCTTGGTTGGGGAACTAAGATCCCACTCACCATGCGGCACCTAAGCCCACATGCCTTAACCAGAGAGCCTACGTGCTGAAATGGAGATACCATGTGCCAAAACTAAGACCCAATGCAGTCAATAAATAAATAAATAAATTTTAAAATGTGTATTCATATCATTTTTCAAAGCAATTTCTTTTCAAATGCTGATAACCTGGAATATTTGAATTTATATTATATAATATGTCCCAATTTTCAAAACTAGTACTACCAAAATTAAAAACCTAATCCTAAGAATAGTTTTAGAAAAGCATAATTATCTGTGCTTTTCTGACTAAGGAACAGAGAGAAGGGAATTCCAGAACCTTGATTCTAAATGATAATATATTATGGTTCTTGAGAATGTGTATCATAATTCTTGATAGAGAATTTTAGCTTTGTTTCACAAAAAGCTAAAATCCAAAATGAAATTCTGCAAAAAGGCAACAGATAAGATACTTCCTTGTAGGAGATTCTCCAATACTCACCAAAGCTATTGCAGTTGATGTATTTAGACTTTTCAGTTCATTCACCCTGTTCCTCCACTGATTTATTAACTGCTGGACAGAATTTAGCTGAAGAAAAAGGACAGAAAAATAATGTGTCAGTATTGAGTGTTTAAGGTAATCTCTTCAACAACTTCATGTCTTTATTTCCAAAGTCACAATAAATTTATAAAACATTTTTATGGCCCATAACTTGTAAAATTTTCATTGATCTACCCCTACTTGCCACAGACACTCCTGCTGTAGACCCCTTTCCCTTTCCTCCAGCTCCTTGATTCACCTAGTTAAGATCCCAAGTACCTGGCAGCACAGAGTTATTAATAATTATGTTTGGATGGGAGACAAACGTGTACTGGTTGATATGATATTGACGGTAGACAATAGGAAAATACACAGTTTATGTCATTTCCTTTAAGCACTAAACTTATTCTCACCCAGTTTTTCAGTTTTTTGATACCTGATACATGAGAAGGCTAATCTGCACCCAACAGTGCATCTTATTTGTTTTTCTAGCATTCATCATGGTGTCTGCATTTAAGAGACGCACCATAAATGTCTGTCAAATGATGAAAGGGTATGATTTCTGGGACTGATTGCTGGATAATTGGTAATAAAAATAAAAGCATTGGTAGTTACTATAATCAAAGTATACTCTCATCACTTTAGATAACCAACCAATTGTAAAGAAAATAATTTAGAATATAGTTTTCTGAAAAAAAAATATAGACCTCATCCACTTTGCCAACACACAAGTGAGCCACTATAGAGAAGACAATAATTAACAGCTAATCTGTTAGTTAGATGAATAGGAAACAAACTTACATAACTCTGTAAGTTATTGCTGGTTAAGAAGTTATGGTATTCAAGTCTCAACTCCTCTGGTGAAATGTCTGTAAAACCTGAAGTGAGGAATCAATTGGAATCTTTAAATATCAATACTTTTGATAGTATAGTAAAATGAGAGGTGCTAGATAGGAAAATATGCTAATCTTGATCATTAGAAAAATTTCATAATCGTAAGGAAAGAATTAAAAAACTAGACTATTTAATAAAGTATAAAATTAGAATAAAATATAGTTCATTATTGAAGGGGTAAAATTTTCTAAAGATAAACGGAGTGGAAGGAATAATAACAGAAAAGAAAAAGAGTTGATTACATATACGTTTGAACTTATAAAAAGAATTCTGTATGTCAAAAACTGTAACAAGCAAAATTAAAAGGCAAACAGTAGACTGGGAACACCATAACTGCAACATATATGACAGAAGAGTTAATGAGAATGTATAAGAGCTAATAGCTCTTACAAATCAGTAAGAAAAATAAGCTAACATGGGCAAAGATAATGAGCAATGGGCAAACAATTCACAAAACAACTCAAATAGCCAGTATACAAATGAAATTGAAAAGTTCAGTTTAAAATTACAACTTAGGACTTCCCTGGTGGTCAGGGAAGATCCCACATGCCACAGGGCAACTAAACTGATGTGCCACAACAACTGAGTCCGAGATGTAGAGCCCTCGAGCTGCAACTACTGAGCCTCCATGCCACAACCACTGAAGCCTGCATGTTCCAGGACGTGTGCTCTTCAACAAGAGAAGCCACTGCAATGAGAAGCCCATGCACCGCAGCTAGAGAACAACCCCCACTCAATGCAGTTAGAAAAAGCCCCTTTGCAATAATGAAGACCCAACACAGGCAAAAATAAGTAGATACAAACTTTTTTTAAAATAAAAATACAACTTAAAATAGATACAATGTTTTATTTATCAGATTGGCAAAAATTAAAAATGGATGATTGTTATTAAGGATGTGGTGAAATGGACATTCTTCTAAGTTGCCATTATGGAAATCATGGTAAAACTTTTCTGGGAAGAAAATTGTCAATAAATGTCAAAGGCCTTACAAATACTCATATCTTTTGATTCTAACAGAATTTCTAGAATCTGACCTCAGGAAATGATTGAACATGTAAACAAAGGGTGTTACATTAAAAAGATGTTCATTCTAGTATTTCTAGTAATAGAGACATTGAAAACAATAAGGCTTCTGCAACACTAGGTTATGATTGCTAATTATATATATAATAAGAAATAAGTGTGTACATGTTTTGAAAGAAATACACTAAAATGTTACAGCTATTAACTCTGAAATCAGTTGATCTTTATTTTATTTACATATTTCTGTATTTTTCAAATTTTCTATGATATAACTTTCATAATAGGAAAACTTTTTGAGGAAAAAAAAAAAAAAAAGAAGAAGAAGAAAGAAAATTGCTCAGGATATTTTTCTACAGAGAATTACTGGTAACCAGATACCACTAACTCCAAAGATTCGTACCTTCAAATAAAAAAACCTAAAACATTCAAATCAGAACCCTCAATGCTCTCTAACAACTTATCTTTACCATCTTTACAAACTACTCAGACCACAAAACCAAGAATCACCTTGTATTTCTCTTGTTGTCCGTATCTAATTAATAAGCCTCCTGCCAGTTCTAGCTCCAAAACAGAACATGGATTTGACCCATTCTGTCTCCACTGTGAGTAACTCTCAGTCAACAGCAGCTGTCTCCTAACTCATTTCCCTTCCTCTATTTTGTGCCCCTAACCCCTGTTCCCAGCAAACCATTTCTTTTCACGTAACAGTCTAAGCAAGCTTTTTCTAATCAGATCACATCCCTCCTCCTGCTCAAAACTCTCTGTGGCTTCCTAGTGCAATTAGGCCCAACATGATCTGGCCCCTGGCTGCCTCTCTCTGGCCTAACATTATATTACTCTTTCTCTTGTTTCCTCTCCTCCAGCTATTCAGGCCTCACTAATCTACAAGTATGCCAATCCTGTTTGCACAACGGGCTCTGCACTACCTATTATATTGCCAGGAACATTTCCCCTCAAATCTTCCCAGAAGAGACATCTCTTCATTCAGGACTCAGCTTCAATACTGGTTCCTAAAAAGAGATAACCACTCTAAGTAAAGAAACACTGTCCCTCTGGTTACTTTCTCTTCCTTCTATCAGTCACTCATGGTGAACCACAAAGACAGAAATTGATCTGGGTGACTATTTTCTCAATTCTTTCAAAGGTAAGTATAAATACAGTATCATTCTAGTGGCAAAAGAAAAATTCATTCATTATAAAGGATGCCTACAAGACAGCAATTCTCCTACTTTCTGACTTCAGGACCCTTTTACATTCTTAAAAATAATTAAGGATTCCAGACCTTTTGCTTACATAGGTTACATTAATCAATATTCACCATATTTGAAATGAAAACTGAAAAATGTAGAAAATATTAATTCACTTAAAAATAAGAAATCAATGTGTCAACATAAATAAAAAAACTATTTTCCAAAACAAAAAATAAAAATTTAGTATATAAGTGGCATTGTTTTATGTTTGCAAATCTCTTTAATGCATGGCTTAATGGAAGACTGCTGTATTATAATATCTGCTTCTGCTATTTAATCTGCTTCAATCTGTTTCAATACATTGCCTGGCTCAAGTATATAAAGAAAAACTTCTCACACAGATATGTAGCTGGGCAAGGATGACTTTAGTAGTCTTTTCAGATAATTGTGGATATTCTTCTTTGGTACAATACCAAAACTTGACAGGCAATAGTTTCTTAAAGATTAGCTATAATGTGGACTCAAATCATATTAATGATATCATACTAATGAACCAAACTATTAATTAGTTTACCCACTCCAGTATTCTGGCCTGGATAATTCCATGGACTCTACAGTCCATGGGGTTGCAAAGAGTCGGACACAACTGAGTGCCTTTCACATTACTTCACTTAGAATGAATTTTCAACCATGTACAATTTTGTAACTTCACATACTGGTCATTTGGAAAATACTGGTTCACTGAGTTATCCAGAATTTCCAAATGTTAGCACTTGTCATCTTACAATAGAAAAAAAATTCATATTTGTTACTTTATGTGTGTTTCCCATTTGCACACAGAATACTTAAAAGGTGTATCCTTATAAAATTAATAACTTTTACCTCTTCATCAGGGACATTCTTAAGTGAAAATGTCATTAAAAAAATTTTTTTTATTGACTACTATAATCTACTAGTAGTTTGTTGCCTGTACCTTATCAACAGCTTTATACCAACAGTACAAATCTCAACACAATGAAAATGGCAATTAATGTCTTAGTATTATTATGAAAATATTTCTAAACTTGTATAGTCCCTAAAAAGGATCTCAGGAATACGGTTGCCAGATTTAGCCAAAAAAAAAAAGGATACCCAATTAAATCGGAATTTTTGACAAACAAATACTTCAAAAGGTAAGTATGTCCTAGCAGTCCAGGGGTTAAGACTTCACGCTTTCACTGCCATGGGCCTGGGTTCAAATCCTGGTCAGGGAATGTTAACACCCCACAAGCCATATGGTAATGCCAAAGCCAAAAACCAAAAAAGTATAAGTATGCCCCAAATAGTACATGGAATATCCACATACTGAAAATATAATTACTTATCTGAAATTTAAATTTAACTGGATGCCCTATATTTTATCTAACAATGCTGCTGAGGGATCTATATTTTAAATTGAGAACCACTGCTTTAGGACATTAGGCATCATGTCCAATTCTCAACTTTTTAAAAAAGGCTGAACACTTATTACCTTTACAGAAAAATCATTATTTAAAATTATTTATTTGTATTGCTTATTGCCTCCGTCCCTCAAGAACATAAACTTCATGAGGGATGGATCTTAGTTATCTTACTCACTGCTATATCCCTACCACCTAGAATGAGGCCTGGCAAAAAAGAAATTCAGTAAGTATTTGTTGAATGATTAGTAAATAAATGACTAAGGAGTGGTGTGATGCAAATGCTCACAGAGAATGAGCAGGTAGAGCAGAGACAGAAATTCCAGAGTTCTGAGAGACTGAAAAGGCCCTCGTTTTCCAATGACCTCCTGTTCAACTTCATAGGGCCTAGGACCACTCAGAGCAGGCTTAGAAAACTGTGGTGGTCTAGCTTTCAGCCCAAATGAGCTATGGACAAAAGAAAGTGGGAAAGAAAGGAGTATTCTAAGGCTCCCTAACTTCAAACATTACCTCCAGAAGAGGTACCAACACGCTTTATTAAAAATAACTATCCTTAGAAAAAAAAAGGAAAGAGAACAGAATCAAAGCCTAATGGCAGGCATAATATGACTCTTCTATTCTCTGCAGGCAGCTAAAGGTTCCAAAGTAGTATCTACAGGGAACCAAGGGAGTAGAGCCTCTTCTTAGGCTTACAGAATTAGAAATGCGGCCAGTGGCGAGTCCTCATTTTACTGGTTTTCTCAAGGGATCAATATATCTTGAACTATATCTTCCAAACTCAATCTCTGAATTACAAAGTTCTGGTAGAATACTCAGGTATTTTAAACAATGTCCAAACTCCCCTAACTGTAGCTAAATTTTTGGTTAATTTCTTTTTTTGATCTGGTCTTGGTTTTAGAAAATAATAGCGGTAAAACACATTTTAAAAACACATAATTTCTAGTTACCTGAAATATTGGGTTTCTTTTTCACTGGTGAATAAACAGAAAACATCCACTGCCCTGATGATTCCCAAACCTCCATATCTTTAACAATACCTTCCCTAAAAAAAAAAATGGCAAAAGATCTTTTTCTTCTGCTTGGTAAAATTTATCATTGATAATTTTCAGTGATTGTTATAGCAAATATATAATTTTAGATTTTTCCACTATATTTTCTGTCCTTCAAAGCAGAAGTTTACAAAAATATGAGCTGTGCTTCATGATTATGAATAATATCAAAGACATTTATAATTTTGGTTTTCCAGTACACTGAACCATTAATCAATATATTTATTGAGAACTCACTAGATACATATACATCTTAAAGAACTGAAATATAAAATACACAATATTAACTTTGTCTGTTCATTATAATTAACATCAATGATCATTTAACTGGGAAAGAAAGAACCAGTAAGTAATAAAGAACCATAAAATATTTAAATAGGTAGGACTTCAAAGATCATTTTGTCTAATTCTAACATTAGCAAAGTCATGGATATATTCAGCTCTAAATTAAATATTTCCCTCTTACCCAGAATGGCACAATTAATGAAGTAATAATGGTAGTTGATAATAAAATAATACTAAAATTTAGGATTTTTACAATATCATCAAATATAGGAAGGAGTGTTTCATTTGTTTTATTTTACTTACTCAATTGTATATGATACATGGCTCAAAATGTTTACAACTAGTTCTAATTTAATTATGGGATATAAAAGACTGATGAATATATTTAAGCACTGTCCTAGTTGCTGGGAGCTGAGGGAACACTTATATACAGCCAGGCACTGTTTCAGCACCAGTCATAAATTCTACTACAAATGTTCTCAATAAATGATAAGAAATATACTCCACAATAATGAAGGAAATCAAATGAAATCAGTTTGCATGAAGTAACTGAAGTAAAAGTTTTATTATAGAAAGAAAAATACAAGATGCTGTGACCTCAAAAATCACAAACTGCTTTAAATTACCTCATAGTTTGTAAAGAACTCATAATTTAACATAAGCAGGATTACCTTAGAAAGATATTCACAGTACAGTATCATCGATAGAAAAGTGGAAAAAGAGTAATTATCCCCAAGAAGACATTGCACTGATATAGAAGAATCACATTTTAAGTTGAAATAAAGTCTAGCATGACACCTGCAAAACAGAGATTACCTCTGATCATGGATGCTTTTTCTTTTGCTTATTTTGATTTTATAACAATTTAATAAAATAAGATTACTTCTTTTTTAAGGAAATATTACGGGTGTTTTTGGGAAAAAATAAGCAAATGGGTGGTAATTTTTCTGAAGGCTTTCACTTACAGAAGCTTCTTATCATCTTTCTGGTCATCAGAGCCAGGTGAAGCAAATGGGTTCTGAGATAAGCCAAATCCCCTGTTCTTGCTAGCAGACTCTCCAGAATCAAAAGCAGCAAAAGATGGCTTTTCTTGATCTCTGCTGCCCCCCCATGGTGTAGGCTTGGAGAAACTGGATGGCTGGATAACATTGGAATATCTCTGACTGGTGGTATTCCATCCTCGTCTGTTACTACCTGAAATAAACAACAAAATTAACAATTTTACTAGCAACTCATGTTTTCAATCTAAAAATTTCATTATATTTTATCTTATTATATGCAGATATTATATAAAGATTCGACAGGCACTACATGCCCACTCATTTTAAATTAAAAAACTTTTCATTTTCAATTTATAGAATTAAGTATAATATCAACAAAGGGGCTTCCCTGGTAGTAATGCAGGTTTGATCCCTGGATCGGGAAGATGCCCTGGAGAAGGAAATGGCAACCTACTCCAGTATTCTTGCTTGGGAAATCCCATGGACAGAAGACCCTGGAGGACTACAGCCCGTGGGGTCACAAGAGTCGGACACGACTGAGCAACTGAGCGAGCACACGCACACACGAGCACACACACACGCGCACACACACACACATACACATACACACACACAGTAGCAACAAATCACACAATGATCTAATTTAACAAGACTGAGAGGACTGTAAATCCATAGAAAAATTATGATATATTACTAAGTTCAATTGACGTAAGTTTATTAAATAAACAATTGTTTGATAATGGAGTGGACAGAAGGCATGTAACCTATATCATAAGCTCCTTCATGATAAAAAGCTGTATCTGTATCATTCTTTGCTCCCCAATTGGGCCCTATATAGTAGTAAAAGCTGAAGAAAGAGCAATGTATTAAGAAGTTTATTGAAAAGATTAGATTCTACCTTCTGTCCTTGATAGATGGGTAAATCTATTTGACACAGTATTCTGAGAAAGAAAACACCTATCATCCTATTTTCCATATGAGAATTGTAGCAGTAGTTTACATATGAATAAAGTGCACTGACTTCCTCTATTATAAGCATATTTTTAGCATTCTTATAACTATCAAAATGAGCCAACAGGACTTTTTCCTTTCTGTCTCTATATTTAAAAAAAAATCTTATCACTTCAACTATATTATTTATTCATCACTTCTCAGTTGGGGCCAAGATAATTCACCATGTTTCTAACTGAATTAGGAGATATGCTATTAAATATGTATAATAAAACTGGAGTGATGGGAGATACACTCCTTTAAAAAATTCATCTCCCAATTCTAAAACTACTTAACGAAACCAAAGAGGAAAGGGGGAACATTGCTAGACCAGATCCCACAAGTAGGGGTTAATAATATTGTATTTTTCTAGAGCTTGATTTTTTTTTTGTGATCTTTTTTCCTTCACAACTGAAGAAATTCATTCCATCATCTGGATATAGCTTTTGGCCTTCATACTTACTGACTCTGCAAGCATTCATTTCTGGGCATTAGATACACTGTTTACTTAAATAGTTTTATTTACACTTTTAAAATCCATCAGTCTATTCATTCAACATTTGTTCTGTACTGTATTTAGAGTAAGTCTCCACAGAATGTTAAATATTACGTTTTGTTGTTCCTGGAAATACTCACATTTGTCTGAGCCCGAGTCCTAATTTTTGGTTTGGAATATTTCACTAGACTAATTGTGAGTAATTCAAAAAGACTGTCTTCTAGAAGAGCTATGAAAGTGAAACCACAATGTAACAAAAGGTTTAAAAGTCAGATGAATAGCCCTACAGGAGTAAAGAGAAGGGAGAGAGGGTCAGCATCCTGTGGTACTTTTTAAGAACAAAGTCTCAGTTCTAAGAAAATCTATTCATCTGACCTCTAAAACCTTGCATTGTACTATAGATTCACTTCGGGTGCCTACTCTCCTCGAAGACAGTTCCTTTGCATCATCCACAATTGATTTAGTGAAATATTCCAATTTTGACAATGACTTAGGCAGAATGACCAGAAGACAGGTCACCGTAGTCCTGCATACCTTTACCTCAGAGCCCAGAGTTCTTAATTGAGCAGCCCACACTCCCGAATTTACCTCCAATTTTACAAGCATGTGCATTTACATGAGGTTTACGGCCCTGTAGCTTTTATTAGATTTTCAAAGGAGTTCACGACTTCCCCAAAGAGCCCTGACTCTGACCCCACTTACTAGCCTCTCCCTAGAAAAAAGTTCAGAAAAAAAAAAAATTACATTAAAAGCATCAACGGGAAAAACCAGTACCCAGAAAAGTAGTACAATGTTACAGCAAGGAGGCGTCTAGGTCGACTTACGCCAATTCTGGAACCACTGCCGTGCAAAGACTAGGTAGTTTTGATATGTAATTACGACTTAAAAATTCGTTGTTTTTCACTGTAACCACGAATAAGCTGCAGTCCGCTTAACAAAATCGGCCGTAATTCCTAATCAAAGGGCGAAAACGTCAGTGGGCGGGGCGGGCGAGGGGACGGCGCGGGCACGTCCGCGTCACCTGACCGGTCCGCCGCGGCGCTGTGCCCAGCGGCTGGCCCCAGGAGGGGCGCCGGGTCCTCGCCCGCCCGGCCCCACCGCAGGCCTTCCCCTGCTCGGCTAGCTGCGCAGGACTGAGAAAAACATCACCTGAGGGCTGCTGCTGCCGTCCTCCGCCCGCACCCCTGGCGCTGGGATGTTCGTTCCAGCACCGGTCTCCGAAGCGGCAGCGGCCTTGCAGGAAGAACTGACAAATGGTCATGGCGACGGTGTCGCGAACGGAGCGGTCTTCATTCAGCACCCTCAGCGAGCAGAGCCCAGAGCAACCGGAGGTCCCGGCTCCGCTACTGTGATGTCATCTTCTTGCGCCTGGTAAAGGCCCTTTCTCTATTATCCCGCCCATAGTGTGATGAGAGGCGAGGATTTTACCCAATAAGATTTGAGAAGAGTGGGCCCGCCCCGCACGCCCAGAGCGCAACGTTGGGAGGGCGGGATGCTTGAAAGGTTTTGCGGAGAAAGGCGTTTAAGAGCTTCATGCCGGGTCTCGTTCGAGGTAGGCTTGAGATCTCAAATGAGAAGAAAGTTGGTTAGGCAAACCAAGGACTTAAGCCCTGGGAGGAGTATTAGCTGTGATTTGAGAAGCATAGTCGTATTTTCATTTGTAACTGCCTAGTAAAAACCTGGCCAGCCGTTCATCAGGATGGGTAACAATGTAAGCCAGTAGTAACGTTTACAGGAAGCAGATTAAGGACAAACTGCAACTAAAAAGTATCATAACAACCGGCATCTTTGGGTGAGTACTACATTCTTAAAACAGAGAAACTTTGTTCTTTTAAAACCCACGTGAACGTTGCTATGTGAACTTTTATCAGTAATAATGAAACATTCCACTCGTTGTCTAGAGGATCTAAGACACCTGACACACAGAAGCAGCTTCTATTTCTGACCAGGTGCAGAGCTGCGGATAGGGGGATTCCTGGAAAAAAACGACGACAAACAGTTCATATCCTCTTAACTTTGTGGTTTCCAAAGAAACATGACCCTACATCCACTTCTCACTCAAGATCTGGTGTTGATGAATCATTACACTGCTCTGCTATGCTTTGGAGTATCAAAACTGTTTCATTTAGATTTTACCTGAACTCCACCTTTCCTACTAATCCTACAACTACCTTCTCCATTGTGTGGTGAGACACACTACAGTTCCTCTAGTGTGCTGTCTCCTTGGTTGCAATGAGTCGATAGATCTGTTGGATTACAGGTTTGTCCCTGGTAGTTTAAAATTAAAAGATTAGCCATTGTTCTTGCTCATATACTTTGGATTTTGAAGACAGTGGAATCTACAGAGCACTGAGAATAACTGGTGCAATCTGGTATATATATATTTTAAATTCGTTTCATTTCTTTTGGGAAAAAAAAAATTGTGGGAGAGTTTCCTGAACCACTTTAGACTATATTGTAGACTTGATGCCCCACCGCCCAATTATTTTATTTCCTACAAACAAGGACATTCTACTTAACCACAATATAATAACCAAAATCAGGACATTAGTATTGCTACATACTACTAATCCTTAGATTCTATTCATATTTTGCCTTAAAAATGTCCCAATAATGTCCTTTAAGAGACAAGGATGCAGTTCAAAATTATCATTGCCATACTCATATTTCTTCAGGCTTCTTCATTCTGGAATATTTTCTCAGTCTCTCCTTGACTTTCACTACCTTGACTTACAGCTATTTTATAAAATTTCCTTAATGCAGACTTAAGTGTTTTGTTAATTTGATTACGCATCTTTGGCATCCATGGTCTTCACAATGCACCTGTCAAGTTGTGCACATCAATTTGTCCCATTAATTGTAATGTTCACTTTGATCACTTCAGGTGTTATCTGGCAAGCTGCTCCACTGTAAAATTAACTCTTTTCCTCTTTGTTATAAATAACAAAAGGGAGAGACTTTGAAAGTATGTAAAACCTCATTCCTCACCAAACTTTTAATTCACTCATTTATTCCTATCAGTATGGACTTAGAGTTTTCAATTTTATTCACTGGGTTATTCTTTGTTACTATCATTTATTTTCATGTGCAAATCATCTCATGCTTCTTTGAGCACTTCACTTCCTGGCCTAAAAGATGCTCCAGGGTCATCTGACACTTTCCCTGCTCTCCAAGGAGACCTGGGTCTTTTTTGGTGGTACTTAGAAGCCAAGATCTGAGCTCTTAAGTTTGTTCATTGCTTTTGTGATATCTTTGTTCCCAAATCCTTTCATGGGCATTACTAGAGAATATATACTATAGACAGACACATTTACATCAACACACATTTTGCTTTCTATATGTATGACTTCACACTATGATAATCTCCAATTTCAATCCAAGATCACAGAATTCATTTTATTTCCCTTCTGTTTTTTTTTTTTTTTTTTTTTCTTCTTTCACAGTGAGAAACTTGGCTCCCAGTATTCTTAACATATCTATTTGTGAGCAGTCCCCTTGTGGTAACCAGTCTCTCTTTGTGGCCAATGACTTCTCATCCGTGCAGATGCCAGCATGTATAAGGACTTTGCTGGCATCAAAGACCTAAAATAATACCAGTTAGGATGAAGCTTTAAATGAGGGTGAGGGTGGAGAAGATAAAGTGCTGTGTGAGATGATGAGAGTCAAGGGCTGAGGAATGTAGAACTCATTAGTGATAGGGGAGGAGCAGATGGAAATCAGGAGAGTGGGGCCATAGGAAGAAAACATCTAATTTCAAGGTGACAGAATAAAAATACCTCTGCCTCCCTTTCTGCTTGAAGATATCTCAAAATAAGAGGGAAAACAAGCAAAAACTTTGTCTTTGATTATACTAGGAGATAACCATAATTTCAAACCACAATTTATGAAGACTGAATGTACATATAAGAGTACATAGTAAATTTCTTAGAGGAAGAGTCATATTCCTTTAAGGTGGATAACTGGTGTCCCCAAAGAAGGCTGAAAATTAAGAGGCCTCAAGAATTAAGAACCACGAGGTATTGCAAAAGGGTGAACTGTTAACCCCTACCTGATGGGAGATAGGTGTTTTTCTTAACAAAAATGTAAGAAGAGAGGCTTCAGAGTCCAGGATGTAAATATAGAGGGGCAGGTTATGGTACTGACAAAGAGGAACCAAACTATGCCTGTTGAATGGTGCTTTGCCTGAGCTCAGAAATCCTTCAGCCAGGAGGACAGTCTCTTCCTAGTTTGCCCTCCCCCTTGCAAAAGGTGGGAGTTTAAGTTTTATTTTCTGGAGAATCAGACATCCCAGAAAAGTATCTATGGATGTTTTACCAATCTCCAACAAATATAGGCAGCCATTTCCTTATCATATGATGAAGTTCTCTTACACTTCAGCTCACACTTGTACACGAAAATTCACAATTTTTTAACATCTTATTTTAAATATAAATGCACAGTCAAGGACCAGATATTTGAGGAAAGATTCCAACAGGAAACAAAAAAGCAATTGAAAAAGAAGTGAGAAGAAAGAGAAACACACCAATAGCTTAAGTAATGTTAAGGTGGCTCAGATGGTAAAGAATCTGCCTGCAATTCAGGAGACCTGGGTTTGATCCCTGGGTGGGGAAGATCCCCTGAATCTGGAGGAGGGCATGGCAACCCACTCCAGTATTCTTGCCTGGAGAATGCCATGGACAGAGGAGCCTGGCAGGCTATAGTCCATGGGTGTGCAAAGAGTCAGACACAAGTGAGTGACACACACACACAAAAGCAAACTAAAATGTCCTAAGGACAACCTGAAACAAGACCAACATGCTGTAGAAAAGGACAATCGTAAAAAGAAAAATGCTCCTGGAGATTAAACATGGATAGTGCTAACAAATTCAATGGGTGGTTGGAAGACAGGGAAATCCCCTTAAGAACTGCATAAACCAGATTTTGAATCCCGTTTTACAGCTTTGTTATCAGAAGAGGCTAAAGCTCTGGAAAGTAAAAAAGCTTTCTAGTTAGTAAGAGTGACATTTCAACAGAAATACACACTGTTGGTTTTTAAAAATGGCTCCTTTTCATGACTAAATTTTTCAGGTTTTTCAAAGCTAGATCACAATTGTAATTAATGTTTTTGATAGCAACAACTTTTTTCAAGACATTAAAATTTCATGTTCACACTGTGATTTTCAAAAGTATAAACTGAATTGTTACATCATCTAAGTAGTATCACTGCAAAAAATACAATATTAACATTAACATGTCTACTAAAAAGAAAATAGAGCACTTTATAGGATAGGAATTTTGGGTGGGAAAGCAATAGAAAATATACTTACTGACATATTATGCTCATTATCCTGATATCAACAATATCATAGACTATTTCCAGGACAGAAAACAGACAATAATTAGAATTACTAAGATTACTAAGGAAAAACACACACACACTTCATTATAACTTACATCAAAGCTATCTGCATACTTATCATAGTGTTTTCTAGTCAGCAGATATAGCCTAAAGAAATGAGTAATCTATTTAAAATACCTTAAACAGTTGTATATTCCATATGGGAAATTATTTAAGTAATATTAAGTAACTACATAATATAACCAAATTGAGATATGACAAATCAATATTCTACCCTCAAAAGTATTACACATTTTTCCCAACAGAAAGCAAAGGTCAAAACCCAACATAAAATTGTTCAGAATAACAAAATCTAGAAAAAGAAAGATTAATGGTTACCTAGGGATGGGGTCCTTTGGGAGATAGAACTGGGTTGAGTAATGTCTCCCTAAAATTCTAAAATAAGACCTTATTTTGGAGACAGTTGTTGGTTAAGATAGAGAAGTGTGTGATTCATGTTGAGGTTTGACAGAAAACAACAAAATTCTGTAAAGCAATTATCCTTCAATTAAATAAATTAATTTAAAAAATATAAAGAGGTGCACGCATGTATGCTAAGTGTATGCTAAGTTGCTTCAGTCATGTCTGACTCTTTGCGAGCCACCAGGCTCCTCTGTCCATGGGATTCTCCAGGAGAGAATACTGGAATGGGTTGCCATGCCCTCCACCAGTGAGGAGGGTGAGCTAAATCCAATGACTTTTAACAGTACCAGAAGACAGACAGAGACACACAGGGGAGAAGGCCATGTGAAGACAGAAGCAATGACTGGAGTGATGCAGTTATAAGTCAACAAATACCTGGCTTGCCAGCAGCCACCAGAAGCTACAGGTGAGGCAAGAGAAGTTTTTCCCTCAGAAACTCCAGAAGGAATCAACCCTTTCAATACCTTGGTTTAGGATTTCTGGCCTCCCAAACTGTGAAAGAGTAAATTTCTGTTGTTTTAATGTTTTAAGCAATGAAGTTTATGGTAACTTGTTATAGGAGCCATTAGGAAGTTAATACAGGGAAAATGGGGAGTAACTGCTAGTAAGTATAGGGTTTCTTTTTATGGTGAAGAAAGTGTTCCATAATTAGGGTGATGGTTGCATAACTCTGTACATATATTTAAAATCAATGAGCGGTACACTTTAAACAAGTGAATTGTATGATACATAAATTAGCAACTATAATGTACATAAAACCTTACATAAATGGAAATATATCTACCATAATCTTTTATAATTCCCTTTTCATTTAAACATTTTTAGGTCTTAAGATTATAATCCTCATATAAAGAATAAAAATTTAAAAAGAAACACTGCTTCACAAGTTAAAAACTACCTAACACATTTAAAGTGAAGAATGAACTTAGCAGTCTACTTGAAGTTTAAAAATATTTAATATTATCAGGTTTAAAAACATTGATGGTGACAGCTTTACATGGCTCATTCCATACATTTCATAATGTAAAAGGGCAAAACATTACTAGGAAAGAAATGAACAGTTGGGTTTGTAAAAGATTTACTGATCACATATAAGTAATTAATATAACAAATATGTAACTCAATTACAAAACTTTTAGAGACAACTGGGTCAAATTTGCTGATATGTTATGCTAAGGAAAAGAAATTATATACCTTTTTAATCTATAAGAAGTTCAAATTCAACATTGACAGTGTATAACTATCAGTGATATTCTAGTGACCTAGAATTTGCTATAAGTAGCTTTCTTTTGCTGGGTAATATTAACAGAGTGAGCACTGAAGAGGTATAATCCTTTTTTAATCCCTGGGTTAAAAAAGTGATGTAAATTAATGATGGGTGCTAAGCTTGACATTTTGTGTTAAAAAGATGGAATTATTTAATTGTACTGAATATATTTCATGAGGAGTTGATTACATTTTAACTCCCAAAATGTATTTATGAGATTTTATGAGATATAAGTGTATGCTTTGACTCACTCTGGCTTGCTTTTAAAATGGAATACATTTGGCACTAAATGGAACAAATGAAGACTAGCAAAATTGAGACTAAGCTGCTCCATCAGAACTATCTTTGACTTACAGTTCATACTATTTCTTAGTTTTTGACTGAAGAGAAACAGATATAACTACATAGCACTTCTATGATGTATGAAAATAGAATCTAGAGCTAACCTGAGACTGCTTCAGTTATGAGTCAGTCCCCCATTCTACCATAATCATACTTATAAATGTGAAATTCATTTAAGAATTCATATTTTCACCAAGTGCTTATAATTTTACAAGTTTTCTTGCTAGATTTGTTCTTGGTTATATGGCCAGCTGAAATACGGTCTTTCAATTGAGGAAGGAAATCATATAAAAGAAAATCTATTTTACATGAATCTTACTTTACTTGAAAATTCCTTGGGGGGTGGGGGGAAACACACCAAACTAAAACTTTGTGACTGCACTCTTGGAACGAAGCACGGGTGGCCATAGTTTTGAGTCTCCAATGAATCTTGAAGTTCACTCAGCTTTTCATGTTTCAAGAGTTTCTTCATTTGCTCCGCAAGTGTCAACAACACAGATTAAACAACTTGTTACTGGAAAAGCTCGGACTTTGGAGTTGGCGACCCATTTGTCTGTTTCAGTATTATATTCAAGGATGTTTCCTAGTCGACCCACACCTTGAAAACCAGCCAAGACGTAAACTATAGAGCCGACTGCTGCACACTTCACTGTTACTCCCTTCCATGGCATTGGTGAGACCATCTTCCATTCGTTTAACTTAATATCATAATATTCCACATTGTCCAGACCACCTTCAAAAGAATAAAACATGAACAACTATATGAGCAATTCTACGATCTCTTAAAGTAAAAATAAAAGTTGTAACAATTTTACAATGAATCCTTACATATCTCTATCTAAATTCTTATTCTGACTTTAACGCAATAGGAATTTAACTTAATTTTTTATTTATCATTTTAGAACCATAAATACTTAAAATTTATTCTGTAAAACTAAAAATGTTCTATCTGCTGTGGAAAAACTAAAAAGGAAACCACTCAGTGAAGTTTCTTTCTGATTAAGGTTGATTATAATTACTCAAATGTTCTTTTTCCTTCTACCATGTATCTGTCAACAGTTTATGACAAATAGCAAAGGAAAGAGACAGAAGAAGGAAAAGAAGTTATTTCATTGTCGTTATTCTTACATATTGAAGGTACTGACTAAAATGAGCTTTGTGAAATCTATCTGTAGATTCAGTCCAAATTCTACATTTTTAAAAGCAATTTCTTGGACTTCCTTGGTGACTCAGTGGTAAAGAATCTGTCTGCCAATGCAGGAGACATGGATTTGATCCTTGATCCAGGAAGATCCCACATGCTGCAGAGCAACTAAGCCTGTGTGCCACAACTACTGAGCCTGAGCTCTAGAGCTCAGGAGCTACAATTACTGAACCCACATGCTCTAGAGCCTGTGCTCCGCAACAAGAGAAGCCTGCACACCATAGCTAGAAACTAGCTCCCACTCGCCACAACTAGAGAAAAGGGTGTACATCAATGAAGACCAAGCACAGCCAAAAATAGATAAATACAATTATTTTTTTAAAGCAGGAATTTAAGATTCTTTCAGTTCAGTTCAGTCGCTCAGTCGTGTCCGACTCTGCGACCCCATGAATTGCAGCACGCCAGGCTTCCCTGTCCATCACCATCTCCCGGAGTTCACTCAGATTCACGTCCATGAAGTCCGTGATGCCATCCAGCCATCTCATCCTCTGTCATCCCCTTCTCTTCCTGCCCCCAATCCCTCCCAGCATCAGAGTCTTTTCCAATGAGTCAACTCTTCGCATGAGGTGGCTAAAGTACTGGAGTTTCAGCTTTAGCATCATTCCTTCCAAAGAAATCCCAGGGTTGATCTTCAGAATGGACTGGTTGGATCTCCTTGCAGTCCAAGGGACTCTCAAGAGTCTTCTCCAACACCACAGTTCAAAAGCATCAATTCTTTGGCGCTCAGCCTTCTTCACAGTCCAACTCTCACATCAATACATGACCACAGGAAAAACCATAGCCTTGACTAGACAGACCTTAGTCGGCAAAGTAATGTCTCTGCTTTTTGAATATGCTATCTAGGTTGGTCATAACTTTTCTTCCAAGGAGTAAGCATCTTTTAATTTCATGGCTGCAGTCACCGTCTGCAGTGATTTTGGAGCCCCCAAAATAAAGTCTGACACTGTTTCCCCATCTATTTCCCATGAAGTGATGGGACCTACATTATTTATAAAAATTAAAATATCAAATTTAATCAATTAGAAGAGTAATACTGATATGTTCACGAAGTATTTAAAAATGTTTAGGAAACGGTGCCATTCAGAGCCTGGATAGAAGACGTAAAAGTTACATTTAAAAGTTTTAAATGTTGTATTAAAGTTCAAATATTTCTGTCACTCAACAGTTCTTAAGCTAGTGTGATGCCATTCCCCAGAGGGTATTTGGAAATAGAAGCCATCTGAGACTGTCACAATGACTGCTGGCTACTACCTACATTCACGGACAGGAATGTTAAATGTATTATGACGTTTCATAAAATGTTAGTTCCTAGAAACTATAAAAATAAATCTAATGATGTATGTAATTAATGCTTGTATCAAGATCTCAAGAAACATTTTTATAAGTTAGGATAAGGAAACATCAGCAAATTCACTGATAATGTTGAACAGTGAATTAACATCACATACCTAAGCCATTCTGACCACCCACAGCAAATATCTTGTCTTTTACAAATACCAGCCCATGATTCTTTCTGGCTTCAATCATTGGACACAGCTCAGTCCACCTGAAAAAAATTAAGGAAAGTGTTTAGTATGCTTGTTTGCAAGAAGTAAAAGGACTTACATGAATTTACAGGAAAGGTCTGTTATCCCAAGTAAGTGCTCAGTCACAGCTCACATACGTGTATACACACACAAATATGCACATCTGAAAAGCTAGAAAACAAGAGTGAACTGGTTTTGAGTGATTTACAGCTGGGGTGAAAAGATTTTCTTCTTTCAACTCCAAAATAATATGGGAAGTAGAGGCTATCTGGAGACAACTGTCATGTTTTTGGAAGAAATCCACTTCTATAGTTCACAATAACTTGTAAAACAGAAACAAACAAGGAAGATGTGTAAGGAAATATAAGGCATTAATACTGTCATATGTAGTTTTAATTAATATTTTCATAAGTAAGTAAAACATAAATTTATCATGGGCCTCTAGCAATCAGCAAATCAGCCTATGTGTTACTATTCACACATCCATCTTTAAATATACACTTAGAACTTTTAGGCAGCTCTAGTAACTAAAGTACTACTATCATTCTGTCACATTTAATAACTTATTAGCACACTGCTGTGTTCACAGGCTCTATTATAAAGAATGAGATTGAGAATATAATGTGGACACACGTCAGAGAATAATTCACAGGTAGCTTTACACACACCATTTTGTTACTTTTTTTTTATGAGATTCAATCTCTCTTTTTGCCTAAACTCCCAGACATATAACTGACACCTGTGATTGTGCAGGTGGTGCTCTATAACGGAAGATATAAATCAAAAGGCTCCAGACAACCCCCCCCCAAAAAAAGGGGGTGGAATCTGGCATGAGTATAACTCTCTAATATGGTTATTTATAACTTCTTTTTAGAGCATAATGAAGAACTCTGAAATATCAACCAGTCCTGTAGCCTTATATTTACACACTTCTGGTTTATTTTAAAAATAGTTCTGACAGTCACTACTCTCATTTTCTGAGCATTTGGTTAAAGACCTCCCATTTTTCAGGATAAACACACAGGGCCCCCCAGGGGAAAAGGTCAGTGTACAACTCAGAAGTGGGAGAGCTCGTACTCGACCTCTGACAGGCTCTGCACTCAGTGAGCTGTCAAGTGCATTAAACAGAGTGTCTGACTGGGAAAAATTCAATACACATACCCCTTTCTTCTTTATGATATAAGAGAATTTACACTAGCTTTTCACTTAGGAAAATTTAGGGAATTTAAATGCAATAGAAAATATATGGAATTCAAATTTAATACATAAGTTGTGTAAATTTAAAAATATTCCCCAAACTGATTATATTCACCTAGTTTTTTTAAAAAATATTGATGTTGTAGATTCCTTTATACATTTCCCCCACTACTATGAACAAGAATATATTGATTTACACTGATACTGCCTAAATACAGATCTCAAAATTTAGAAGCCTGGAGTTTATATGGTATGGGTTCTACTTTTAAGACCTTTTTAAGAAATGAAACAATAGTTAGGCAGCAGAGTGAATGAGATTAGTTTTCCATCCTGTATGCTTTCTGAGTATAGAATTTATGGGAGGCAAAGTAGAGACTGACAGAGGAGGGAGGACCATCTGTATACACCCTGCTCCTACTGTTTAGGACAAGAGGGGCTGGATAGCTGGATAGCTAACTGGCTGGATGGATGATAGGATTAGGATAAGGGGTATCCCCAGTGATCCCTGGCCAGTACAAAGATACATTTTTAAAAAACATTGAGAAGTATTAAGTTTGATAATCTCAAGAGATTTCCTAGTCTCAACACTTTAGCAAATATAAGTTTTAAGATAGAAGTGCTAGTTGCTGAGTCGTGTCCGACTCTTTGTGACCCCTTGGACTGTAGCCCTCCAGGCTCTTCTGTCCATGGGATTTCCCAGACACTGGAGTGGGTTGCCATTCCCTTCTCCAGGGTATCTTCCCAAACTAGGGATCAAACCCTGTTATCTTACATTGCAGGCAGATTCTTTACTGTCTGAGCTACTAAGGAAGCCCCAAGTTTCAAGATAAGCTTCTTTCAATTCTGTTCCTAACATGGAAGACTAGTAGAGCAAAAAATGAGGAAAGAACAACTGCAGCTGCACTTTTGTCTGGGAAAAGAGTTAATGGTTTTGCTTCCTTAAATCCTTCAAAAGTAGGTGGGAAGCACAAACAGCTGCAAATGACAATCATATTTTATAATTAAATGTTTACTCTTCACTTAAAAAAAGCAATAGCTAGAGTAGAAGACTTGTATGTTCTGTAGCCTGGCAGTATTTTCTAAATACAAACCCTGAGCACAAGAATTTTGGTGCAGTTCTTTGGCATAACATTTAAGTTGAACATATTCACCCATTAACTTTTTCTGGTAAAGGAAGAATAATCCTTTCAGATGAACAAGTGGAGTTTCTTATTAAAGGTCTATGTATGTTTCTGATTATTAATAAAAGGTCTGACTGGAGTATCATCTGTGTTCATTTTCTCATTAGTCAATTACACTATACTTACCACCACTCCCACTATTCAGTAACTAGTGCATTTCCTTTGGCTGTACTGGATGGGTTCCATCATTAACAAGATCAGAAAAACTGGCTAACCATTTATTTCTTTATATTTTGCTTTTTAAAAAGGAGTTTACTTCTCAGTTGATTAAGAATAATTTTATTTAATAAATGTGAATCCAAACATACCCTAGTCAGCACAAATTACCAAAAAAAAAGACGTTATATTTAGGGCTATCATTCATTTAAGCTATGAACCAATATATAATATTTATAATTAAAGGCAAATTTACCACTGATTATACATTGTTTTCCCCTCTCTACACTTCCTGATATAGCAAAAAAAAAAAAAAAAAGCATTTTGAATCTGATGAATCAGTCATACTTGCTCATCCTCAGGGATTTATTTATTGCACAAGCAGGAAAGAAAGAGAGGGGCTCCCACAAGATACAAGGTCAAGCCATTTCTTAAGGTGTAGAGGAAAGGTCCAACCTATACAAGTGCCTCTGAACCTAGCACATTCTAAAGTGTATGTATTAATACACTCTTAATATAAGAACAAAATCCTTCTGTTGGGTTCCTTCTGCCTTTTAAGATTTTCTTCCTTAGAGCTTAAAGAATACAGTTAATAGTGAAGTAAGATTTTTAAATTGATGATACATACGTTTCTGTGGCAGGATCATAGACTTCACACGAATTCAAGACGCGCCCAGAAACATTGTTCCCTAAACTTCCACCACAAACATAGATCAGGCCGTTGGCTTCCACCATCCCATGGCTGCAGCGCTGAGTCAGCATGCTGGGCTTCGTGTGCCAGCTCTCAGTTCTCGTATCATAGCACTCAAATAAATACAGAGCTGAGTTTCCTGTAAAAGAAAAGTACCCCATCTTGATTAGCTTAGTGTGTGTGTATGTGTGTGGTGGGCGGGAGGGGGTGGTGGTGGTGAGGGGAGCTTGGAGTGAGCTGACTGAGGAACTGAATCATTAATTCCTAAAGGAAAGATTTGAGGGTTGTAGAGTCTTTTCTATTCTCAAGCAACAGCAGCCAAACATAGAAATAGTTTAAGAAAAAGCTATCCTTGTTTGTATAGACCTTGGGAAATATCCAAAAAAGGATTTGTCGGAGATCCTTGGTAATTGGTAAATTGGTAATTAAACTTTCAGAAAAGAAACTGGTTTGATTTCAAAAGATTTTCAAATTAAGCAAGAAACGTTATGTATGTCTTCCAGCCCAGTTATGCACGATAGGAATTAACTCAACCTCAAATGTTTCTATAGAGGAGAAAAACAGCTGTTTACAGATGGCAAATCCATACCTTAAATTATAAAACTACTATTTGAGAGTATCCTAAGGATTGTCGTGTGATGTTCTGGAATAGCCACTGCATCATTAACAAAACTATTCTTCCTCACTGTTATCAGCTGTGTCGAGAATACTGTTGTATAAGCAGGCTCTGAAATCATGCCAGTCCATTCTTAAGTATACACTCATAACACTATTGTATGTTTCTGGTGTTCTTTGATTATACATTTTAATGGTAAAACACACTCGTCCTGTGTTACAACTTCTGTACATTACAGGAGCTCAGTAAATTTTTTTTTTTTTTTTTTAAGAAATGATACTATTAAAGGTCAAGTGTGTTTTTCTTTCCCAAGAAAAAAAGTTAGAACTTAATGAAATTATTGCTCATCTCCAAGTTTTCTCGACTTTTCTAATGTTTAAAAACAATAGCACCCTTGTAATTCTCTATCAAAACCAAAGCCTACAAAGAGCAAAGAGCAAAGAATACCAAATGGAAGAAGTAATATCATGACTAACAATAACTTCTTTTTAACTTTTCAAACATTTCCAATCTAGTAGGTTCAGTCAGTTGACACAAGGGAAATACACAGTATATAGTAGATACAAAAAAAAGTTACTATTTAAGTGAAAAATTAAGTAGAGTAAATGATGAAGAAATGAAGTTATCTACTATACTTTCTACAAAAATTATAAAACACTTCCTACTACATTTAGGATTTATTGTTATTTCAAATATGCTGTATTAGACATTCTGTGAAGAATGCTTTTAAAGAGGGGAAAGGTCACCTCCTAAAGTCACATTTAGAAAATATAACCTTTCTTGTATTCATTTTACAAACATTTGGGGGTGGGGAGTAAAAAATAAATATGCTGACCAAAAGTAAAACATTCTTTGGGCTAATATAAAAATCATCAAAGAAAATAAAAAGACTAACATTTAAATTCCATATCTTATAGTTACTTGGTCTTCCTAGTTTTGTTTGTAAGCCCATTATTTAGCTAAATAATTTGAAAAGATGAAAGCATATAAAAGCTAATATGCATCTAGTCTGCGTGTAGAGTATTGATTTAGAAATTTTTTTCATTTAGAAAAGGAACACTAGTAGACACTAACAAATTATCGATGAGAATGGTTTTTATACCCATACCTACATCCTGTTCTGATCAAAAAGCCCAAGATACCATTACCAGTCATTACATTAAAAAGTGAAAGCATGAAGCAAATAAAAAAGATTCGTCTTACCTTTTTCTGATACAAAAAAAAGCAAAGATAATAGATTTTAAAAGCTTGACTATAATAAAGAGATCTTAAAGGGTCTACAAGTAAGCCAAACTCTGAAATCTTTAAAGCAAATAATAGGCATCCATGTGTACGTTCGTGCTAAGTCACTTCAGTCATGTCCAACTCTGTGACCCTATGCATCGTAGCCCACCAGGCTCCTCTGTCCATAGGATTCTCCAGGCAAGAATACTGGAGCGGGTTGCCATTCCCTTCTCCGAGATTAGGTATATAAAATAACTAATCCACATGGCACCAATGAAGTTCAAATCCAGATGACGTCAACAAAAGCTTTATCATGACAGAAACTGGATAATTAACATAATTTAAGATGAAGTTCTCTTAATGATTTATATAGACTAAGGTAAACCTTCAAGGAAATGTGCTCTAAAATATGACAGCTATGTATTTAAATTATGTCAAAGAGTATCTGGACAAATAATACCAACTCTTTATTTAGATATAAAAGCCTATATATACACTTGGCTTTAAAGCACAAATACAAATACTAAATAAGTCCTTACCAACTTCGGAACCTCCGGATGTATAAATTTTGCCTTCTGCAGCACACGCAGCAAGGCTGTCTCGAGGTGTTGGAGGGCCCAGTTTGGAATACCAGCTATCCTTAACGACATTATAACAGTCCATTCGCTTTATAGGGAAAAGCTGGGAGCCACCCAAAATGTAAACTACATTGTCCCAAAACACGCATGCTGCATCTCTTCGTTTTTCAAAGGGGCAGCGGATGTCTGTCCAGCTATAATCCTGTAATAGGAAAGGACAGGAAGCTTTCAATGACGGAAAAATATAACTGAAAAGGAGGAAGCAAAGATACAGTTGAGAACATACAAAACATAAGAATATGTTAGTTTATCAGTATATATAAGAATGTTGGGCTTGAAACTATTATCTAATTTCATGTGATTTCTTCTTCAGAATGTTGGTTAATTGTGGCAGAAGGCAAGAGGAAGACAGAGATGGCTTTGGGTTTTTTCTGGCTCTAAAATAAACTATAATACATTTGCATTCATCACTACAACACAGTCTTCTATTCCTTCTGTTACTGAGAACAATAACATAAGAAAATTCTAAAATAAGTAGTTTTGTTAAAGACTTTTTTAAAAAAGAAATATGTGCATCCCTTCTTTGCCAGATGTATAGTAATGCAAAGAACTAATGGATAATTTGAAGCTTAACTGCCATTAGCCTACTGATGTCTAAAGACAGAAGGCATATTTTGTAGACTTCTGAGAGACATTTTTTTTGTAAATATTCAGTTGAGTCAGTATAGTCAGCCAGACTCTTAAAGCTGTGATATTTGTGATATACTTGGAGTAATCTGAAAGCTCAAATGTTTCCTTCTCAATGAGAAGAAATGAGCACCTATCAGCACTTCACAAAAAAGGCTGCTCACAGCACCACCACTTTTTGTTTGAAGCCCATGCCTGTCTTCTATGAAAATATGTGGGGGAATGCTTCCAAAGTTACAGCTTGTTGGATCCTCCCCCTTTTAAAGCAAGGAAGCTACAGTGTTCTGGATGCATTCTGAAAATGGCTGAAAATAATTAGGGTCAGACCGAAATCCAGACAATTCCCAATCTTATCAAGCAAAGCACTGTCTGTGATTGATTAATGCTGAGTTCCCTTTGGGAAAATCTGACTGATATCTATCATGCTAGCTCATCAAAGCATCATAGGACATAAGAAATGATCTCTTCAGGAGAAAGAGCACCTGATGTAGAGTATCTTGACTCCCAGTAATGATAAACATTCTGCTTCTTAGGTGACCAGAGAAACAGAGCCTTAATCCCTTTTTTATTCTCAAAGTAGAGTCTATTGAGTCCCCATGGGCTACTCAGTGGTATGTTTATTGGTAGGCACACAAAACTGTAAGGTAAACATCATCCTGAAATTTCAGTTATAGTCAATGGATTTGAAAAACTGAGGAAGAATATTTTAGAAATTTGTTTCCTTAGGGAAACTGCATAGTACAGAATGGAAAAAAGTAAGCAATAGAATATTCTACAGGGAGCAATATCTCAAAAGCAAACAAAGTTAATCTCTAACATACTATGCAAATTATTCATAATTCCTACCTGACCAGGTTGAATAGCAGAGAAATACAGTTTTATTAATGATATGTTATATTTAGTGAACCTCAAGTCTTGCCACTCTTATACCCAATTTATTTGATATTAGAAAATAATATGCAAACGATTCCAAAGATATCTTTAAGAACATGTTTCCAAGCTCTTCCTTAATTTCAGGATGAGAAGGTTGGTCAGACATTCTTTGAAATGGTGTCTAACATCTGCTACTCTTCAAAATAAAAAGAGCTACCCATGCAGATGCTGGAACTAAGAAAACAAAAATGCTACTTCTTTTAGCTCAATGAACTACATAGACACAAGGACATGAGGTTCAGAAGAGTGAAGTAATTTGAAAGAGCTTGGTAACAATAATTCTAACCTTCCAGTACTACTCAAGGACCTGAGTAGGGAATGGATGATTATTAAGTCATACAGGGCTAGGTTATGCTTATTACTCAAGAATTAAAATAAACTGCTCTCTGAGAACTCTTTAAGTCCAAGGGAACTGATTAGCTAGTGTGTATGCATGGTGTGTGTGAGACACAGGAATAGGCACATGCTTCTATCCACTTGCAGTTTGGGCTCTGATTTCTCTAGAAGTCCTCAAAGTTTTTAAATCTTTTCTGATTTTTCCACTATACATGTTAAACACTATGCTTGCTAAATATTAGCCATATATAATATTCTGCCTAATAGTTAATCTTCTAGGCAGATAAGTGAAATGATCTTTCTTTGCAAAAATTTCTACCTAGAATGAAAAATAAGACTTCATTTCACATAAACAGTAATGTTTCATACTTGGGCTCATTATATGTATCTGTCAGGCGCCTGTATCATCTGGCTTAAATTGTATGCAGGGGAGTTTATGGTATTTTTTCCTGTGTGTGTATGGGCCAAGCTCCCTTGGAAATATGCCCAATTCCTTCAATCTACGTTTCATCAAAAATAGAGAATGTGATTTAATGTCTGCCCTTTAATAAGTTATATACTGTCTAGGAGATGTGCGTAGTTGAAGAAGCAGGCAGAGAGGGGAAAACAACAGATGGGAAGTCAGGCCTGTCAGCTTAGTGGATATGAGTGCCAGGTCTTATTCCACTAACGGGACCACTCCCAATCCTGTAGGTGGAGGAAGAATTACTTATGGCTGTCTGCACACATGGACTATGGGCAAGGTAAAAGCACATGGAGCTTTCATGTTAGCAACAGATGGATGAATAGCACTAGAGTCACACTATATGTGTGAGCAGGAAATTGTTACCCTAAAAATATAATTTAATTCAGTTAAGTTTTATTATCGATTCTAGGCAAAGTTGGCTTAAACTCAACATTCAAAACACTAAGATCATGGCATCCGGTCCCATCACTTAATGGCAAACAGATGGGGAAGTAATGGAAACAGTGACAGACTTTATTTTTGGGGGCAGCAAAATCACTGCAGATGGTGACTGCAGCCATGAAATTAAAAGACGCTTGCTCCTTGGAAGAAAAGTTATGACCAACCTAGATAGCATATTCAAAAGCAGAGACATTAATTTGACAACAAAGATCTGTCTAGTCAAAGCTATGGTTTTCCAGTAGTCATGTATCGATGTGAGAGCTGGACTATAAAGAAAGCTGAGTGCCGAAGAATCGATGCTTTTGAACTGTGGTGTTAAGAGAAGACTCCTGAGAGTCCCTTGGACTGCAAGGAGATCCAACCAGTCCATTCTAAAGGAATTCAGTCCTGAATATGCACTGGAAGGACTGATGTTGAATCTGAAACTCCAATACTTTGGCCACCTGATATGAAGAACTGACTCACTGGAAAAGACCCTGATGCTGGGAAAGATTGAAGGCAGGAGAAGGGGACGACAGAGGATGAGATGGTTGGATGGCATCACCGACTCGATAGACATGAGTTTGAGTAAGCTGCGGGAGTTGATGATGGACAGGGAAGCCTGGTGTGCTGCAGTCCATGGGGTTGTAAAGAGTTGGACACAACTGAACTGAACTAGGCAAGGTTCTATGCTTAGCTGCTGAGAAGATATGAAAATGGGAAAACTGGAAAGTCTAGAAAAAACACAGGTAGAAGGATTTAAGTTTTGAAAAATCACCTATGCATGCATCCCCACATACTGTAGAGACACACCCAAGTATAAAGTCCTATCTTTCCCGGTCCCAGTCAACCTTTCTTGCCTTTGCTGTGATATATCACATTCTAGACTTTTTTCAGGATCAAGACTTTTTTTTTGCAAGCTTCTCTGATTTCCTTTTTCTGAATTCCTACCACACTGAAGTCTGGAGTTGACGACAGAGAACTTCATTACATCTTGTGTGATTTTTCAGCTGTAGGACTCTGCTACAGGAAGTGAAAAGCTTCCTGAGTTGATAGGATGTAGTATTTTTCTTCAAATGCCTTAAGGCAAAAATAACAGCCTGATATTTTCCTTAAGAGAAAAGTCTGATTTTATATAATCTGCATTCTGAAAACACATGAGTCCTCAAATAATAGAAACACTACACATGTAAATTTTAATAAGTAAAATATGAAAACAACTTTTTAAAAATAAAGACTTGAGAACTTTATTTTGTATCATTTTGAGAGAAAAGCAAAACTAGGGGAGAAAGGAGGTTTATGCCAGATGCCACAGCATTCCTAGACATAGTTCCATGAAAAGTACACCTATATCTAAATTCCTTTTTTAAAGGAAAAAGTTAGAATCCATTCAGTTAATATTTTGTATGCTTTTACTTTTTATGAAAAAATTTAACAATTAAGATATATTCATACTTAGGATTAAATATATTCTTTTCTTTTTGTCTATCTAAACTCTATCAGTAAGTTTCCCTCAAAGTTCCATGAAGCTTGTTGGACAAATGCATCCCAGAGGATCTCTTCTTTTCAGACCACCACTGCTATCATTACCTATTTTGTACTGAGAGAGTTAATTTTGAGGTAGGTTGATAAGGAGTCTGGGGCCCTCCTTATACAAATGTTTTATTTTTCTACATTCCTTCACCTTAATCACATAAGATGGTTTTTTTATTAAGATCTGAGTTATTATGGCAACAATCTATTTTGCCTATGACCAAGTTTATTCAAGCCCAGAACTAATGATTACACAACAAAACAACTCACCTTGCTCAGCAGTATGTTTTTCCTTAAGCTCTGTACTAATGATTATATTCTTTGGAACTCTGCATTCAAATGGGTCTATCTTTCCTTTTCCCCTTTGACTTTCACCTCTCTTCTTTTCACAGCTATTTGTAAGCCCTCCTCAGACAAACATTTTGCCTTTTTGCATTTCTTTTTCTTGGGGATGATCTTGATCCCTGCCTCCTGTACAATGTTCATCCATAGTTCTTCAGGCACTCTGTCTATCAGATCTAATCCCTTGAATCTATTTCTTACTTCCACTGTATAATCATAAGGGATTTGATTTAGGTGATACCTGAATGGTCTAGTGGTTTTCCCTACTTTCTTCAATTTAAGTCTGAATTTGGCAATAAGGACCTCATGATCTGAGCCACAGTCAGCTCCCAATTTTGTTTTTGCTGACTATATAGAGCTTCTCCATCTTTGGCTGCAAAGAATGTAGTCAATCTGCTTTCCGTATTGACAATCTGGTGATGTCCATGTGTAGAGTCTTCTCTTATGTTGCTGGAAGAGGGTTTTTGCAAACTCTATTAGCCTTTGTCCTGCTTCATTTTGTACTCCAAGGCCAAATTATAGCAAGAATAGAAAGGAGAGATAAGAAAGTATTCTGAGTGATCAATGCAAAGAAATAAGGAAAACAATAGAATGGGAAAGACTAGAGATCTCTTCAAGAAAATTAGAGATACCAAGGAATATTTCATGCAAAGATGGGCATGATAAAGGACAGAAATGGTATGGAACTAACAGAAGCAGAAGATATTAAGAGGTGGCAAGAATATACAGAAGAACTATATTAAAAAGATCTTCATGACTCAAATAATCACGATGGTATGATCACTCACCTAGAGCCAGACATCCTGGAATGCGAAGTCAAGTGGCCATTAGGAAGCATCACTATGAACAAAGCTAGTGGAGGTGATGGAATTCCAGTTTAGCTATTTCAAATCCTAAAAATTGATGCCATGAAAGCGCTGCACTCATTATGCCAGCAAATGTGGAAAACTCAGCAGTGGCCACAGGACTGAAAAAGATCAGTTTTCATCCCAATCCCAAAGAAAGGCAATGCCAAAGAATGCTCAAACTACCACACCATTGCATTCATCTCACAGGCTACCAAAGTAATGCTCAAAATCCTCCAGGCCAGGCTTCAACAGTACATGAACCGTGAATTCCAGATGTTCAAGCTAGATTTAGAAAAGGCAGAGGAACCAGAGATCAATTGCCAACATCTGTTGGATCATCGAAAAAGCAAGAGAGTTCCAGAAAAACATCTACTTCTGCTTTTTGGACTACGTCAAAGCCTTTGTGTGGATCACAACAAACTGTGGGAAATTCTTCAAGAGATGGGAATACCAGACCACCTGACCTGCCTCTTGAGAAATCTGTATGCAGGTCAGGAAGCAACAGTGAGAACTGGACATGGAACAGACTGGTTCCAAATCGGGAAAGGAGTATGTCAACACTGTATATTTTCACCCTGCTTATTTAACTTATATGCAGAGTACATCATGAGAAACGCTGGGCTGGATGAAGCACAAGCTGGAATCAAGATTGCTGGAAGAAATATCAATAACCTCAGATATGCACATGATACTACCCTTATGGCAGAAAGCAAAGAGCTAAAGAGCCTCTTGATGAAAGAGAAAAAGGACAGTGAAAGTTGGCTTAAAACTCAATATTCAGAAAACTAAGATCATGGCATCTGGTCCCACTACTTCATGGCAAATAGATGGGGAGACAATGGAAACAGTGACAGACTTTATTTTGGGGGGCGGCAAAGTCATTGCAGATGGTGACTGCAGCCATGAAATTAAAAGATGCTTGCTCCCTGGAAGGAAAGCTATGACCAACCTAGATAGCATATTAAAAAGCAGAGACATTAATTTGACAACAAAGGTCCATCTAGTCAAAGCTGTGGTTTTTCCAGTAGTCACATACAGATGTGAAAGTTGGACTATAAAGAAAGCTGAGTGCCGAAGAATTGATGCTTTTGAACTGTGGTGTTAGAGAAGACTCTTGAGAGTCCCTTGGACTGCAAGGAAATCCAACCAGTTCATCCTAAAGGAAATCAGTCCTGAATATTCATTGGAAGGACTGATGTTGAAGCTGAAACTCCAATACTTTGGCCACCTGATATGAAGAACTGACTCACTGGAAAAGACCCTGATGCTGGGAAAGATTGAAGGCAGGAGGAGGAGGGAACAAGAGAGGATGAGATGGTTGGATGGCATCACCGACTCAATGGACATGAGTTTGAGTAAACTCTGGGAGTTGGTGATGTACCGGGAAGCCTGGTGTGCTGCAGTCCATGGGGTCACAAAGAGTGGGACACTGAGCTGAACTGAACTGAATGACTGTATAACAACAATGTATCTTGCTCAAGGACAGTTTCTCCCTCTTACCAGGAACCTTCTGACCAATCGTGTTATTTTCAGACTTATGTTGTAGGAGTGGGCCTGGTATGATCTTTTTATTGTTACCAGTTAAAGAAGTATATACGGTCTTGATAAGACTGAATGGGACACTCTGCCTCCTTCTGATGTCTATATCAGAAGCTTTCTCTATCCCTTTTTCACTGTCATAAAACTCTGCTACACAAAAGCTCTGAGTGATCAAGCCTTGTCTCTGGTCCAGAAGCTAAATTCTCTTCTTCAGAGATCATGAATCTGACACAGTTCAAGGTAAGCTATCAGTATCACAACTTTTAACTGGTTACATTCAGTGGCTGCTTCACTGACTGCAGCCTCCGTCTTCTCTTAACTGCTTCAAGGTTGTGTACACCTCATACACTTTGAATCTGAGGGACAGGACTGTGATATATATCCTTCACAATCCCCGCTGCTGCCCACCCCAAAATTTCAAATTCTGGTTAAACTGCACTTTACAACCAGCTGACTGTACAGTACGCTGTCATACAATCTCTTGTCATTTATAACAATTATCTCTTATACTGATTACCAATTTTCAAAGAAAATCATCACAAGAAACCTATCTGAGCACGATTTAATCCTTCTAGAATAATAGTTCTTACTGTGCCTTGGGATCATCATATGAACAATTACCAAAGGTAGCCAATAGTAATTTCCAAGTGACATGATATAGTAAAAATAGGGATAATTTCTTTCATTCCCAGTTGGTTTTCTTCAGCCTGACTCTTGCCCTGCTAGCATTGCATTTATGTACCCACTACCCTCTAGCTAATTCCAGGATGACTAGAATCCTTTGAAACACCACATAGATTTATCTTTCCTAGTTGCCTTATCCTTTCCCACCTAGGGCCCTCAATCAAATGCCTACAACTTTGTTTCTGTCTTCTCTCAGTCTTTTAAGGGGACTTATCTGTTAATTGGTAGTAATTATGGCTGACTGTGGCTTATGAGAGTGACTCTGAAGTCATCCCTCCCATGGTAAGTTGTATTTTCAAAGTTTCTTGTGCAGACACAGTGATTAAACACAAAACGAACTGATTCCTAAAGCGGGGAACTTCAGGTACCACACCTATGTGGGGTACAAGGGCTGTGAGGCTGACTTTAGAACAAAACTACAAAAGTGTGTTATGGAGATGCTTGATAAGGAAAAAAAAAAAGGCTATCAATATTCCTATTTTGGAAAACATTCTAGGAAGGCACTCTACTGAGAATTCACCTCAGAATGTGTTCAAATCTCTTCTATCTGAACTTGAGGACCACCAAACTGCCTGCAAACAATCAGGTGTGAGAAATACCTAATGTGCATAAGCTGCAAAGAACACTGGTTTTACCACTGTTACCTATTATACTGACAACTAAGAATGTTTAAAGGACATCCATGTTGACCCATACTTGTATTCAGCAATGTCAGTCCCTGGGGGATACAGCTATGGGTCCAACCCACCTGGAATTACTGCTGTCCTTTGTGGAGATTCTGTTCTGACAGATGCTCCTAATCATTTCAGCAGCACTCCCTCTTGGACTTCAGTACACTATTTGTAAAACACTCTGCTGGTGACAAACACCACTGATGCACTCTTACAAAAACTTCTCTAATCTTTTAATGTAATAACATTTTCCTATAAGGTTTATACTTCTTTTATGCACAAGTCTTTTAAAATCATATGCAACATATAATCGCCAAGTTCCACCTTGATGATAGTGTAGGACCGTCTCCGTACACATTGGGCCAGACACTAAGCTCAGTGATGAGTCTACTTCAGAGCTGTGAGCAGGAAAAGGTACTTAGAGGCAATTCTCTGGTGGTCCAGTGTTAGGACTCTGTTCTCTCATTGCCGAGGGTCCTGGTAAGGGAACTAAAAGCCCCACAAGCTGTGTAGTGAAGCCAAAAGAAAAAGATACTCAGCATAAACCTTTTAAATCTGATGGTTCTGTAAAACATGGCACCATTGGTTTTCTGCCTTTGCAACCAGGACTGGTCCTCACTGTGTTGTTCTTACTCCTTGTCTGGTTTTAGCAAGGTATATGCAGAATCCCGTTTTCTCTGAGGCAGAGTCTCCTATTTCTCCACCATGTGAAAGTGGTGAGCCAAGGCCCCTACAAAGTTTTAAGCCCTCAAAGCTTATCATTTCACTGACAGGAATAGTCCAAGTAATCTGGTCAATTAAGTCAACTTTTATTTTGGCATCAGTATTATAAAACATTCCCATGCTACAATTGAGAACACAAATTCTGAGAACAGAGCACTGGATTCAGACAAATAACTCTTCAGTAATCATTAAACACTTGATAAATATCAACAGGGACAGAGGGGAAGGGGAAGAGGAGACTCAGCAGAATTCATGAAAGGACGACAAGAACAGTATCATTTCAATTCAGTATAGCAACCCAAGATTTCTACTACTTTATCTACTTATCTACTAGAAAAAATATTCATTTTTTTCTTATCATCTTTCAATCAGCAATTAATATAAATATTTGCTGCTTCTCATGAGTGATATCCAAGGAATATCTAAAGACAACACTTTATAGGGATACTGCTTAATTCTAGATAATTCAATTAAGTAGTACTGCTTAAATTATCTCTTTGAAGGAGATCAATTCAGTCAAAATAATCATTTGGAACAGGTATAGGACACATATTAATGGGTTCCATTAATGATAGCTAAAACCATTTTAACATCTCTGAAAATATTAAATTCAAGAATTTTAAAACAATTCCTATACAGTATTTATTATTAAGCAGTCTACTTGAAATGGAAAATGAAATAATGTTCACTCTGGAGATTCAAGGTAAATAATAACTTATAGAGAAATCTGAAATGGAAAATGAAATAATGTTCACTTTGAGGATTCAAGGTAAATAATAAGTTATAGAAAAATCAGCCTCCTGACTTTAAATATTAGAAATAATAAAGACAATCAACTTATATTAAGTAAGAGTAAATGGTGAAAATTTTTAAGATGTAGTTTTAGCAAAAAGAAAGGAGAGGGTGGAACTTCCAACAGAAATATTTAATAAATATTATAATGGGGTACTAACAGTGTTAACATTAGGAAATGAGTAATAATTGATGGAATAAGAATGTTTTTATTGGTAGTTATAGCCTCAATTATTTAAATTTTTCCACTATAAGTCTAAGAACTTGTGATTGAATATACAGAAGAGCACCAAGTTTGTGCCATTTATAAGAGCAAAGCAAGACATCAAATGAGATTTCTGAAGTTACAGTCTCATTTCCAGGCTTGTGCCGCACACTCATCTTTTTTCAACTGTTCAATAAAAAAAAAAAAAAAATCAAGGAAATTGTTACAACTACAGGCTAGAAACAAGTGCTAGTAGTCATTCCATATTTGCCTTACTCTAAAAACAATGCTGTCTCCCAAGTGAAATCAGTATTCTCCTTGTACCTCTGTACATCAAAACAGACATCTACTAATTTACCAAAACATACTTTAACTGCATTTTTAACTGTCAAAATCGACACCAAAGTTAGGAGGGGTGTAACTATCATCAACACCTGAAAGCTGTGGTCATAGAATTATAATCTAAGCTCCTATGACTTCAGATTTTTCTTGGGGGAGAAAAAGAACTGATAAGTTTCCTGCTCCTGACTCAGAAGGATCCTGAAAAATTAAAAAACAATGAAATTAAATAGCTACTGAAATGTCAACAGTCTTAACATTACCTAGTATGAAATAGATGTGTAGGTGTATCAACCTGTTAAGCGCACTGACATTGTGCTTATTGCCCTGTGTTGCACAGGCCATCAGGCTTTATGGTACCTGCCATTCACTCAGTCTTCTACTAAGGAAGGAAACTAGATGTCTTCAGTTAAAAAAAAAAAAAAATTCAGCCTATATTCTGACTGTAGATAGATATATGACCCAAAAGCCAGTCACAGGGACAGTCCAAATATGATGATATTTAACCAATCTAACCTGCCACTCCTTCCCTGGAGGTCTTTTTGGTATCTGGCAGCATATATCTTCTGTGGGTTATAAGTCACCACCATTATGGCAGAAAGTGAAGAAGAACTAAAGAGCCTCTTGATGAAAGTGAAAGAGGAGAGTGAAAAAGCTGGTTTAAAATTCAACATTCAAAAAACCAAGATCATGGCATCCAGTCCCATCACTTCATGGCAAATAGATGGGGAAACAATGGAAACAGTGACAGACTATTTTTGGGGGTGGCAAAATCACTGCAGCTGGTGACTGCAGCCATGAAATTAAAAGATGCTTGCTCCTTGGAAAGAAAGCTATGACCAACCTAGACAGCATATTGAAAAGCAGAGACATTACTTTGCTGACAAAGATCCATCTAGTCAAAGCTATGGTTTTTCCAGTAGTCATGTATGGATGTGAGAGTTGGACTATAAAGAAAGCGGCACACCAAAGAATTGATGCTTTTGAAATGTGGTGTTGGAGAAGACTCTTGAGAGTCCCTTGGACTGCAAGGAGATCCAACCAGTCCATTCTAAAGGAAATCAGTCCTGAGTATTCATGGGAAGGACTGATGCTGAAGCTGAAACTCCAATACTTTGGCCACCTGATGCAAAGAACCGACTCATTGGAAAAGACCCTGATGCTGGGAAAGATTGAAGGTGAGAGGAGAAGGGGCGACAGAGGATGAGATGGTTGGATGGCATCACCGACTCAATGAACATGAGTTTGAGCAGGCTCCGGGAGTTGGTGGACGGGGAAGCCTGGCGTGCTGCAGTCCATGGCGTCGCAAAGAGTCAGACACGACTGAGCAGCTGAACTGACTGGTGACTCTTGATTGTTGCATCAGGGCCAGGTTGCGGTCTCCTCACTGGACCAGACTGAAGCAATCACTAAAACTTGGTTTATAGCTTACACTCTGGTTACTGTGTATTTCTGTTACTATCTACCCAAGATCATTAGATGGAATTTCTTTTCAACTGACAGAAAAGATAAAGTTATTTCATAGTCTGACTTCAAGATCTCTAGACTCTAACTCTATGCTATAATCTCAGCTGCAGGAGCCCTGGTCTATCTCACCTTGCCAAAGGTCTCCTATGTGGATGCCTGTAACGCTGATCAGTTCTGGAAACAGAAATGAACAGAAAATAGAAGGGATGCCCCATGTCTTGGAAAGACAAGTGTTTCCCAAAACAAAAGTTATCCTAAAGTATGGTGTTGCTCACAACAGGGTTCCTAGATGTCCACAGGTCTGCAGCAGGGGTTGGCAAACTGCAGGCTAAATCCAACCAACTGACTGCTTCTGTAAATAAAGTTTGATTGGAATGCAGCCATGCCCATTTTTTAATGTATTATTTATGGCTGCTTTCCAGCTACAGCATCAGGTTGAGCAGTTATAGCAAAGAAAATGTAGACTATAAAATTGCAAGTGTTTATTATCTCTTTTAGAAAAAGTTAGCCAAGCCCTGATCTACATCATGTTGATATAACCCCTTGGAAATGAAGGACAGCTTGTTGCCTGAGGCATCTTCTAACACTTTACAGATGACACATATCCTGTGTTTGGGTGTCCTACATTTACGCTCTAACTGGGCAAACCAAAAAGCTGCCAGTTGTGAGCAAAACCTGGAGCAGCTTTCTAAGTGGGACAGGTGACAGAAGTACAGCCTCAGCTGCTCAGGCTAGCCTGTGACCCTAGGGCATTGAGTTGCTGCTTATAACTTGAGGCATGTCCCAGTATAACCACAGAGCACACCCCTGGGATTCTAGAGCAGGGCCAACCTACTTTAGGCAGGTACCATTTTTTCAGGAAATAGCTCCTGGCTGGCCACTAGAGTCTGACATATAGCAAATGTCTGACACCAAGGGAAACCAGGTGAGCATATTGTTAACCCATTTTGAATAGTGTTACATGACCTACCACATCAGCAATAGCATGGTTTCAATCCATGATCTAATATTTAGACACAGAACTGGGCTTTTGGAGGTCTCAAAGGCACAGAACATCCAAATGGGATAATCAAACCCTTCCTCAGTAGGCTTCTCCCTCACCCAGGGTTATGTCTTCTTGGAGGTAGTCTTTCCACATCAGCTGACAAATTTGAGACCTGAGCTTGGTTCGTCTGTGATAGTACTAGCCAAAAGTACTAGCTTAAGCATTACAGTCCCTTCAGGAATGGTACTAAGGCATAATACAGAAAAGACATATCCTGATATGGCAGATTTTCAAGCAGTTCCTTTAATTATTCAGTATGTCATTCAGTAGAGGAAGCCTCGGGTCAGTTTTTTATCAACTGTCAGACAGTGACTAACGGTTTACCCAGATGGTTATACCTGAAATAAGCAAAAATGAAAAAAATGCTGACAAGGAGATTTGAGAAAGGATAATGTAGAAGCCCGTGCCAACCCCTTCTCCCAAAAGGAAACAAGTTTGAGTCCCACATGAATTCTTACTGGAGTGCCCACAGCTGCAGCAAAGTCTTAGTAATCATGTGGTTAGGACTGTGTCTGCATCTTTCCTCCCCAGTGTGATGCTTGCTCAGTGGGCTTATGAGTGACTACAGGGCGGTGATAGATGCATGCATTATCTACGTAAGTCAGTGGCTACAGAAGTTAATGAACCTTTAGGAGAACGGATACATGTATATGTATGGCTGAGTCCTTTTGCTGTTCACCTGAAAATGTCACAACATTGTTAATCGGCTATACTCCAATATAAAATAAAAAGTTTAAAAAAACAACAAAAAAAACCCAGCTAATGGCCCTTCCTTACCTGAGGCCTACGTGGCTATCCACTACTGGCTAGCACCCACTTTGTGGGCAATACTGACAGATTCTAAGAAGCTGATTTGTTATCGTACCTTGAGGGAACCAGTTAGTTACCTAATGCCATGCTAACTACACTGGAACCATCCCATTATTGAAGGGACAAAGCTCCGTCCTCATTGGAATTGATATTTATTCTGGATTTGGACTGCCCTATGCTGTCTTTTGCACTCTTGACAACACTACCCTATGTGTGTCACCACTATCATATTATATAGAAAGCCTCCAAGGACCCACTTCTCAGAGAAAGTAGTATCAGAAGTATCCTGATGTAAAAAGGATGCTCTGGACTCATCCAGGTATCTATCATCAACAAAAAATGGGCCTGTAAGATGATGAAAGAGATTGTTAAGTGCTGAGACTCAACATCAGTTATGGGTACCATTTTGCAAGGTCAGGTGCTATCTTTTTAGGATTATGGTATGTGTTCTGCTTGGCCAGTATATATAGCAATAGCAAAATATAGTATTATCTCTCCAACAGCCAAAAGTCAAGGGTCTAAGAAACAAGCGGCAGAAATATGAATGGACTTTCTCATAATCTCTTTTTAAAAATTGTGTTCCTAGACCTGTGACTCAAACTCTGCTGCCCAAATGGCATAATGTAAAACACATTAAAATTGGTAATAATATCTAGATGGTTGGACTAAAGGTAATTTTATCTTTTTCCTCATGATGGTCTAGATTTTTCACATTTTCTAGAAAGACTGTATTATTTTATATTCAAACATAATCACTAAAGGGGAAAATAAAACCCCATAGCTCCAGAAGCAGATTTTCATTGAAAATGGCACATAAGTAAAGCAAGGAGTTGAGATGAATGCAAGGAGATCCTAACAAATCAGAAGAACTGCTTTCCCTTTTTGATAATGGTTACTATGTAGCAGTCCAGAGCAGTCACAGAGACATTTGAAATCTGACTAAGCCTCAGTTTCCTTATTTGTAAAATGAGATATAACTATGTATCTCATAAGGTCTATGAAAAACATCACTATGGGTGGTAGGTGCCAGTCTATCTGCCCAGTGCTTTTAGAAACATAAACAAGGATAAAAGTTAGTTACCTTTGGGTTAAAATATCTACAAGACTGTGGTTGGGAGCCTCCAAACAGGGCTATGCGGTAGTCATGTTTCTTCCTTCTCGGCCTTGTGCCTTCTACCAGTTCTTCTCGATCTTCTGGAGAAAGGAGATGATATCTCATCCCACCTGTAGGAAAATACATGGCAACTCTTCAAGAACTTCGGGCACTTTAATACTTACTTTGAAAAGGAAAAAACCAAAGCAGTGCTCTCATTTCTGTAACCGTTTTTTTTTTTTTTCCTATCATCTCTCTGACATTTATGGAAAGAGTGAGGGGGAATGAGGCAGGAGAAATGTATAATAATCTGAGTGCTAATCAATTTATCATTCTCCGTCATCACCATTAATGTTAAGATTGTCCTACCCACTTAGTAAATATCAGTGAATCATCTGGCTTTTCAAGCAACAGCAGCCATAATTATTGAAATTCAGATCTCCTAACCCAGCAGTTCTCAATCTTCACTGTACATTAGAGTCACCTAGAAAATCTCAGAAACTATTGCTGGGGCCTACCCCAGCACAGTTAAACCGAAACCTCTGGTGGAAGGGTGGAGGCACTGGTACTGCCCCTTATATGTGGTTAAAAGATTAGCAACTTCATTATTTGGGAACTTGTTAGAAATACTGAATCCCAGAGCTACTGAATTAGAATCTGCATATTTAACAAAATCCAAAAGTAACTCAGATGCACATAAAACTTGGAGAAGCACTTACTGCTTAGACGATTCTAAAATGCAATGAGGATTCATAACTACTGTGATCTAAAATCTTTCTTTCAGCAATTACTTAATTTTGCCAAGTCAAGGGACACACAACAATTAAAAACTTTTAAGATGTCATTTCAAATCAGTGTGGGAAAAGTAGATTATTCAATAAATGATGATAGACAGTGATATGAAGAAAATACCCAACTATATATTTTACTCTAAAGCAAACCCAAATCAATAGAATATTTTTAAATGTTTTTTTAAAGCCTTATAAATGAACTAAAAGAAAAACAGGAAAAGTTAAAAAAAAAAAAAATAGGCCCAGAATGAGGAAGCCTAAAAGTAAAAGTGAAGCCACTCAATCGTGTCCGACTCTTTGCGACCCAACGGACTGTAACCTACGAGGCTCTTCCGTCCATGGGATTTTCCAGGCAAGAGTACTGGAGTGGGTTGCCATTTCCTTCTCCAGGGGATCTTCCCAACCCAGGGACTGAACCCAGGTCTCCTGCATTGCAGGCAGATGCTTTACCGTCTGAGCTACCAAGGAAGCCTAAGAAAAGACAAATAACACAGAAGCTAAAAAAAAAAAAAAAATTAGAACTACATAAAATTTTAAGTTAAATTATTTCATAGCAAAAAGAAAAAACAAAAAATCAAAAGACAATGACAGGATTTCCCTGGTGGTCCAGTGGCTAAGACTGCACTCCCAATGCAGAGGGACCAGGTTTGATTCCTCATCTGGGAACTAGATCCCACATGCAGCAACTAAGACCCAGTGCAGTCAAAAAAATAAGTAAATGTTAAAAGAAAAAGACAATGACAAACTAGAAAAGAATTTATAAATCATGTAAAAGACATATAAAAGATACTCAATAATATTAAGATGATCAAATAACAGAAAGTTAGATCATGTATCTGAACAAAGTTCACAGAAAAAGAACTAATTACAAGTAACTCTGAAACATATGAAAAGATGCTCATGTGCTCTAGACAGAGAAATACACATTAAAATCAGATTTTTTCATACATCAGACTGCACAAGATCAAACTATCTGGAACACAGGGTATGATAAAGGAAGCCGCATTCTCCTACACTGCTGGTGGAGATGTGGATGAGTGTGAATTATCTGTGAAATTATTATTTCACACCTTTTAGCCATCGATCTCCCCCTTGAGGATTTTATCAACCTAAAGTTCACTGTCAGGGAAGTGGTTAAAAATTATGGTTATCCACACAATAGAATACTAAACATGGTTATTGAGATGAACAAGGAAGGGTAACATGTATACATAGGATGAATTCCAAGAAATAATGTGGAATGAAAGAAAGCAAGATGGGAAAATTCCCTGGTTGGGGAACCAAGATCCCACAAGCTGACAGGAAGGAAGGCAAGGGAGAAAGACATAGAAGAGTACACAGAGTATGACATTATTTATTTTAAAAATTTATATCTTTATTTATATATATTTATACATAATTTATACAAGCATTTGTCAATAAATGACTGTGTATGCACAGACTCAAGACTTCTTTTAGAAGGAATACAAGATAATAATGGTTACCTCTAGTGAGACTTTTCACTATCTACCCTTGAACTGTGTATGATGTACAGTATTACTGGTCCAAAAATAAAATAATGCAAGCAATTTTCAATACATGCAGAAAACACTTCTGTTCATGATGCTGTGTTGGGCTTTTATAAGAGGAATATAGAGAGAAGACAGTTTTGGATAACAGGTTGAGAATGAATGAAAATCAGTATCAGTATTTCTACCATTTCTTTCCACTCTAGGGCATTAGTAGAGCCACTGTGCGTTAGAACAGCTGGCACACTCAGCAGCCAAGACTCAGGTGCCTACTCTCAGTCAGGGGTCAGCAAACCTTCTCCAGAGGGCCAGACAGCAAATATTCTGGGCTCTGTAAGTCACATTTGGTTTCTGTCATATATTTTTGATTTGTTTTTCCACAATCCTTTACAACTGTAAAAAACCACTTTTCCTCATCCCCTCCTCTCCTACTCCAGGTGTAAGACTGTAATTCTTAAAAGTGTAGTTCCCTGACCAGCAGCCTCACTTGGAAACTTGTTAGAAATCCCAATTATTGAACGCTACCCCAGAAGAGATCTTGTGGGCTTTGAGAGCCACTGCTCTCGGAGGGCTCCACCCTGGGCGGATGTGTCCTGTGGAATCTATGAACACAGTTTTCCCAACAACAGAACACAGGCAGTAGGGAGGGAGAGATTCAGGAGGGGAAGGTTCCAGTCAACAGGCCAGGGGTGCAAGGGGCCGACTGTGGCCAACTGTGGCCACCCCTGGAGGAAGCACAGACTGGCTCCTTCACTGATGGGTTGTTTCTCTCCCAGGACAGGGCTGAGGACAAGCTCTCTGGGACCTTTCCCTGAGAAGCACCTTGCTCCTTAGGCTTATTCCTTTGGGAGTTAATCCTTTGAGAGGCAGGTACTGTCATTTGAAGATTCTGAGTAAGAACTTGGTCTGACCCTTTGTGGTGGCTTTGACTATGATCTTCATTTTAGGACTCATTTTCTTTTAGTTGTAAATTCTCTCAGTTTAGTTTCATTCTATATTCCTATCATCTTTCCTGTCTTTCTTCTACTCTCAGAAGGCAGCCTCTAGGTCAGATGGTAGGAAGGTAACAGTCGGAGGAAGGGAGGCCTTCTCTCCACTGAGCTTTATTCAGGCTTCAAAGCTGCGTGTGCCTAGTCAAGGAATTTTAGAACTGTTCTTTGTTAGAACAGGACAAAACAAAAAAAGAAAACGTAACAAAGATTCCTGCTCAAGAGCCTAACCCTACACTTGGCTGAATTTCTGGAATAATCCCAATATTCTAAGTCAATTCAGAATTCACATAAGAACTAAACACTATACTTCATTTAGACTGGCTAATTTATCTTCAACAGCTTACTCCATGTGTGGATAAACAGATGCAGGTCTCCACCCAGTGAAACCAGAAATATGACACAGTATGCAAATAGGGGTATAATAAAAAATCCAATATTAACACATATGAAATCCACATAATGAAAGCACTAATCTAAAGGCATCTTCTTAGTCTTGATTTTCTTTCACCTCCCTGTACTTAAAGAAACGAGGTACTATCTAAATCTACATCTTTAAACTCCCTACACCTTGGTTTTAAAGATAGCAGCCTGGGTGAACTCTCCTTTTCCAGTTCTTTTCCTATCACCCCTTAAGGGATATGTTCTTGATTCATACCCTTTTTTCCCCTCGACACCTTAACTGAAACCAAAAGCTATTATACTATACACTGTTTTATGCTATTGCCACTCACGAAAAATGTTTATTATTAGATATTCATTTAAGGTATTTTTAGTAAATACAGAGCATTCCACTGTATGGATATATCATAATACTTTCCCAAACTAGGGGACAGTATTGGGTCAACTTACCCTAAAACCATAATATTATTAACTAGTAGCCATGTGATAAGTCTAACAGAAATTTTACTTTACTTCCAAATCAAGGGAAAGTGATACTATTTAACAATCAGGTGAGTGCCTAAAGCCTGTGCTCTGCAACAAGAGGTGCCGCCGCAATGGGGAGCCCGTGTGCTACAACTAGAGTAGTCCTCGTTCATCACACCTACAGAAAGCCTGCACACAGCAATGAAGACACAGCTCAGCCAACAAGAAGAGAAACAGATGAAGAAGAAATAGTGAACTGGAATACAGATGTGAAGAAATCACCCCAAGTGCAACGAAAAGCTTAGAAATTATGGAGTGGAGAACTGACAGCATCTTTTTAATTAAAATTCCCGAGGAAGTTGACACTATTGGAAGAGAAAATGGCTGAGAATTTTCCAAACTTGATGAAAAACATGGATTCCTCAGACTCCGGAAAATGAACAAACACTGAGCAGGATAAACACAAACAAATGTCCAGCTATATATTTGATGCTAAACATCAAAACCAACAGAAAGCCTTTTAAAAAGCCACAGGCAAAAAATTCACATTGTATACAAAGAATGACAACTACACTAACAGGAAACATCAATAGTAACGATGGAGGTGGGGTGAAATATCTCCAAAGTATTGAGAGAAAATATGTTCAACCTAGAACTGCATGCCCAGTTCACCTTTAAGAATAAAGGAAAAAAAAAAGATTTTAATATAACTAGTAACTGAAACAGTTTAAAATCAATAGACTGTCAATGTATGAACTTTATAAAGGATGCTTTTCAAGAATATAGGGAGAAGGTCTAAGATACAAGAAGAAATGGTATGCAAAGAGATTGATAAATATGGATAAATTTAAATACTATTAAAAAAAATTAAGTCCCATTTAAAAAGTTAAAAAAAAAACACTAAAATACACAACAAAAAACATTTAGTGTTTGCATTATTCTTTATAGATTTAAGTACAGCTTAAATACACATAAATTTTAAAATAGCACTATAGCAAGGTCTGACAGAGCGTGGTCCACTGGAGAAGGGAATGGCAAGCCACTTCAGTATTCTTGCCTTGAGAACCCCATGAACAGTATGAAAAGGCAAAATGATAGGATACCAAAAGAGGAACTCCCCAGGTCATTAGATGCCCACTATGCTACTAGAGATCAGTGGAGAAATAACTCCAGAGAGAATGAAGGGATGGAGCCAAAGCAAAAACAATATCCAGTTGTGGATATGACTGGTGATAGACGCAAGATCCAATGCTGTAAAGAGCAATATTGCATAGGAACCTGGAATGTTAGGTCCATGAATCAAGGCAAATTGGATGGATGTGAGTCTGAGTGAACTCCGGGAGATGGTGATGGACAGGGAGGCCTGGCGTGCTGCGATTCATGGGGTCGCAAAGAGTCGGACACGACTGAGCAAGCGACTGAACTGAACTGAGTATTTGTCAAAATCCTCAAACTCTCAGAAAAAATAGCAGTATCAGTGTCCACTAGAAATAAGTTTAAAATTCAGGAAACAAAAGTAATTTCTTAATTATAGACATCTCCTACCTACTCCACTCATATCCACCTACATACCCCAACACATGTACCCAACTAATGTCAAAGCCAGGTTCATGGCTCTAGGTGAGAACTAAAGGTATTCCCATCAGCGTAAGGGAAAGACAAGGCTAATATTTAACACCACCATAGTTAATTGAACACTGTTCAATTAAAAACTTATTCAATGCAATTAGGCAACATAACAAAAGAAAAAAGTATAAATATTAAGGGGGAAAACTAAAATCATTATTTGCAGATCATGAATTATTTCCTAGAAAAAAGAAATCCACTGAAATTAAAAAAAAAGATCAATAATGACTAAAGAAAAAAAATACAATCACAATAGCAACAACAAAAATATCTGAACATTTTTTTTCAAGAAATATAAAATGTAAGAAAATTACAAGTTCTCTAGGGACACACAACAATTTAAATGAAGTACAACAATATTTAAGGGCTTCCCTGGTGGCTCAGATGGTAAAGAATCTGCCTGCAATGCAAAGATGAATCATTCAACAATGATACTGGGTTAGAATCTTGCCAAACATTTAGGAGGGAAAATAAAGCTAGGCTCTTATTTATTCTGGGTGGCATGAGATTATTTTATATGTAATCAATCTCAGTTGCATATAAGGTTTAGAAATTTAAAAAAAAAAGAAATCCATAAATGCACAAAAGGAAAATTTACAAAATTTTAAAAAAATCATCTTGGACCAAGAAAGACCCTTCCAAACATATTTCTAAAGCTGGATATAAAGGAAAAGACTGATTAAGATTTATCAATACAAAAACAACTTGAGATTAGACTTGCCATTTCAAGACGTTTTCCTTCCTCTCTCGAAAGCCACTCTCCAAAAACAAGAAAAGAAGACACAAACAAACTCTACCTCTGATAGTGCTAGAAGATCTGCAACTCCCAAAACAGTTAATGAAGACAGCTAGCAGACAAAATGTTAGACCTGAATAGTTACGGCAACAGACACCAATGAGAAGCAAGCCAAATGATCCTGCAGAACCCTGGAATGATACAGAGTACCCCAAAAGCTGGAGTGGGGATGAAATCAAGAGAACTCTAAAATTCTAAAATAAATGACCGCTGAATTGCCAGGTCTCCTTTCCCTACTTCAGTCAGATACCTATGCTTTTCCCACTATAGGAGACAGAAGGGTTGATCTTTGGAGATTCTGAATCAGAGATGTCCAGATTCAGGGAATCATACAGAAAAGGGTGTAAAACTGAAAACAGGGATTAAGTGAAAGCCTTCAAGTCAAAATGTTCCCCCATTTAGTTCCAAATGCCTCCAACCCAACTACCTGAGAAAGTAACTACAGATAAAGACCTTTGGGGGTCCCCAATTTAAAACCTGTCTGGCTATCCTGATTATCCTACAGTTTAGCCCAATAAATGAGAAGACCACTCACATACATAATATTATCAATTTTATAGATTCACAGATGATGTGAAATATTTGTTTTCAACAACAAAAAGGGGGAAAAAAAAACCAAAGGCAATACAGAAAAAAAGAAAAAAGGCAATACAGGAAATGCAGGCAAGATAAGCAAATATTAAAGGCATTATAATGCTACTCTGGAATAAGATATTATAGCCATGAAATAGAATAAAACTCACAGAAATACAAAATAACTGAAATAAAAGTGCTAAAAGAAAAGGCTATTTCCAAGAAAATAGAAAACGCAAAGATGGATAGGAGAGACAAGAAAAGATTACTGACTCAATCCCTAAAAAAAAATCACAATACCAGCAATAAAGAACTGAGAAATCTGTGGCTGAATAGATACAGAATGCCAGTGTGATAACTAAAAAAAGATGAAAACCAAGGTACATTACTGTGAACCTTCAAAATACCCGGGATTAAAAGGAAATAAAGTGTTACATGCTTACAAGGAGGCATACTAAATAAAACTGGCATCAGATTTCTCAAAAATAACAATGGAAGCTAGTAAACAATGGAAAATGCCTTAAAATTCTAACTGGAAATGATTTTTCAACATAATTCTATACCCAGTTTAACTATCCTTCAACATTTTATGATAAAGATGTGATCTGTCAAATTTCCAAATATTTACTGATCATATACTCTTTCTCAGGAAGCTTTTAAGGATATGTCCAGTCAAACAGAATTTAGGAAGGGAAAGACCTGCGTTTGAGGAAAATAGTGAAATCTAACTTAGGAAAGGAGTGAAAGAACATCCCAGGATGGCAGAGAAGTCCCATGATGAGAACTGTGCCTTAAGTTTACACCTACAATGCAAACACTTCATACTAGAACAGGCAAAAAGAAGGCTCTATGAACAGTGCTGCCAAAGAAAGAAAAGCAACAGATTGTTTAATTATACAATTTTATTAAGTGGCATTTTACAGGGGGGTTGGAATTCAAGTCTGCAAGTCAGGAAAAATTAAGTGAATCAAAAATGAATGTGGCAAAAAATGTGCTCTAGGTGCAACAAACCAACATTTTTCTTCAAAAAAGAAAATGTGATCAGAGTACACTACTTGGCTCAATTATTTTAAAAAGGAAATAAAACACATAAAACGAAAGTTGCTATTCATGAAAGGAGACAAAATCTAATTTTTTTACCTTCTATCCCAGGTGTTTCTATAAAATAAGGGATGAGGCTAAGTTCCTTCCAGATAGACAGTTGAGAATCCCAATAGATTAACTATACAGAAGGGCTAAGTCTCAAGTGTTTCTCCCTGGCTGCCCCATCTGATCCAATCTGAAGGGTTTTAAGTCCATGAGAAACTGGCTAGATGATCAGGTTATAAATGGATATTAAGGAAACTTACTTATCACCATCTTAAGGCATTCAGGATTGTCTTGAATAAGTGGTTCAGCTTGTACTGTTTTACTTAAGAAATTCTTTGAGATAAGAGGAAACCTGACTTTAGCAAGGATGTCAACCATAAAAGGCTGGCGATTAGGTTCATCATATTTCAACCACCTGACCGCAGCATCATAAACCTAAGGGGAGAAAAACAGCATGGTAAAATTTTTAGATGGCAGCAGCACTTCCAATTACCTATGTTTACTCTCACAGTGAAGGGAAAGAATCTCATTAAGACATAACTGCTTATCCCAAACATCTTATTCAGATACTTGTTTTCATCCCCAAATACCCATCTTTACTTCAGAACAGTTTATACAATGCTCTAGTGATTCTTCTAGGTAATATGCTTTATAGAACTTATTACTACTGCATAATATAACGATAAGGAGGATGTTGAATACATATTTTTAAATTGCTTTTAAACAAAATATAACTTCTGTTTTGGAAGGAGATATGATATACATTTCCCACTGAAAAAAATCTATTGATCAATGCTAGTTTCAATTATTTGCTTATATGGTACCAGGAAAATGTGTTATTTCCTCAGAGGCCTTCTGCCCCAAGAGATATGAAGGTCATCTAAGATTTTGTTTCAATCTAATATTCCTAAATTATGAACTGATAGACCTATGTGCTTTCCACAAACTTTATGATATAAAAATTCTATATATATAAAAGTAAGTTAGAGTATTTATGTAAGAATTGCTTTCTAAAATAAAATAAATAATTCATTTAACTACCAAAAAAGTGCCAAGTTTATTAACATAATTTGATCTACAAATCACTAGTTTAAACACACTGAAAAAATATATTATTTCATATACCACACACTTTTAGGTCATATTAATAAGGTCTAAATTTAATTTCCCCATGAGTCAGTTAAACTTTTTATAGGAATTAGTCTTTTATTTTTAAATAATTTCTTTTTTGGGATAGTTTTTGATTTACAGGAGAATTGGAAAGATAGTATAGAGAGTTCCCATATACCCTGCACTTAGATGTTAACTGGTACATTAGTGTAAAACTCTCATCATAACTAACAAATGAATGTTGATACATTAAGGTCCATACTTAAAAAAAAATCCTTTAGTCTGTCTAATTTTCTTTTTCTGTTCCTCAATTCCAAAGAAGATGCATTGCATTTAGTCATCATATCACCTTAGGCTCTTCTAGCCTTCTTGAAATTCTCAGACCTTCCTTGTTTCTGATGATTTTTGACAGTTGTGAGTTCTAATCAGTATAGACTGTCTCTCAATCTAGGTTATCTCATGATTAGGCTGGGGCTATAGTTTTTTAGGGAGGAAGACAGAGATGACATGCCAGTCTCATTATACTAAGGGTATGTGCTATTAACATGGTATCACTGATTTCCATGCTATATAATACATTATCACAAACTTTTTGACTTAAATTACAGAGAAGGATGGGAAACTGAAAATAGAGATTAAATGTCTGCATATTAAAGCGTTACCCCATCTAGCTCCCAAGGCCTGCACCCAGCTTACACCTCTAACAGTTTATCTGATAGTTCTGGAGATCACAGTCCAAAGTGGGTCATACCCTGGGCAAAAATCAAGGTGTCAGCAAGGCTGCCTGAAGGCCTAGAGGAGAAACCATTTTCTTGATTTTTCTAACATCCAGCTGCCACGAAACAGAATTCGGAATACTCTATTTAGTGTAAATACCGTCTCTCCTAATATGATTCTTTTCTTTATCATGTATCCAAAAATGAAGTGTAAGAAGTCCATAGGAACATTTTTACTAAGAATATTGTGGGAAGGCAATTTAGTTACCTGATCCTCTGCTCTCACAGTCAGAGTGTCCTGGTTGAGGAGATGTGTAACTCGCTTGACATCAAGTTGTAGAAATTCATCAGTTTTATAAACTTCAGTAAAATGCTGATGAATAAAGTCATCTGCAGTTGCTTTCAATTCAGGACAGTCTAGACACTCTGCTAATACACTTATACCTGAAGATAGAAAGAAAATTAAATGAACCAAAATACCTTAAAAAAAAACACAGTGAAGATACAGTAATTGACTCTAGGAAAATGAGATAATAAATTTCATAAATCTTTTCCATTGATTTGTCTATTGTTATGCCAGCATGATACCATCTTATATGTGGCTGAATTCGGTACTTGGTAGGACAGACCCTCTTCAATGTTTTTTCAAACTTTTCTTGGTTACAAGTAAAACATTTTCTCTTGCAAATAAATTTTAAAATAAGCTTATAATGTTCTACTTTTTTAAAATTCTAATATGACTTCAATTAAGGTTGCTAAATATTTGGATTACTTTAGGGACAGTTGACAGATCTCCACTTAGATTTTTTAAATGATCTTCAATGTAATTAATTGATTATTAATGTTCTGTATCAGGAATCTGCAAAGTACTGTCCATGAGCCAAATCACTCACCTCTAGCTGTAGGGTCAGCAGCTAAGAATATTTTTCCTATTTTTAAAGGGTTGTGAAAAAAGGGAGAGTAGGGGAGAGAAAGAAGGAGAGGAATGTATTAACCAATAAGATGGCATGCTATATACTCATGGTGAGCAGTCGGCTACATATGCATGTTTAGGATCCCGATAGGGAAATGATACTTTCACCAAAACCCAGTATTTATTTATTAACTAATTTTTGGCAGTTGAATTTGTGGTGATTATGTGACCAAATAAAGTATCATGTGGATCAATAAAATATGAATGTGAAAAGTAGTTGTTTCTATGAAGACTAAGGTTTAAGAAAGACTTGAAATAGCTCAAATCAAGCATGACCAAGACAATTGATAAAATCTGAGAAAACACTGCAAAATTCTAGGATTCTGTCATCAGACTTCTTGCTGAGTTATCAATTTAAGGAAATTAAGAATAAAAAATCATAGATGGTATATTATTGGTGTGACTTATGTAAGACAGATGTAGGTAAAATCAGTATTTATAGAGTTGGGCTTAGCATCAAACAGCAGATTGCTATATTTATATTACACTAAAATAAAATATTTACAATTGATAAAAACCTCCTTTAACCACTTACTACATTAATAAAATTTAAATTAGCCAACTAACTACTGTTCTGATTATGCCAGATAAGGAAACTTCTATCATTACCGTATTTTTTCTTGATTGCACTGATGGAAACCTTCAGCGCAAAATTGAACACTAGCATGTTTCTATGCAAAGAATATTTGCTCTCAGTTTCAGACACATATAGGTTAACTATTTTATTTCTAGTTTAAGAGTTTTTATAAATATAGGAATGAGTACTGAAATACAAAAGAATCTTTAGCATCTGTTGCTACGGCTTTAAGTATTTTTATATAAGTATAGCATGTTAGCGTAGTAAATTATGTTTTTTTTTAACACTGAATCATTCTGGCATTTCTAAAGTAAATCCTTGCTCCTCTTCCTATACATACAAAAAAATCATTGCTGAGGTTATTTTTCATTTTGGAAAATGCTGATACAGTATTTTATGGCTTGTTTCTGCTGAGGTTAATAGGCATCTCCCTAACCTCCTCTTAAAATATATTCCTGGAAAATATTTTAGTGAACATCTCAAGATTAAATAAGGAAAAAAGATTAAATAAGGATACTTATAACCATGCCTTTTTTCTTTATTAAAATACAAATTAAAGTTTGTTTTTTTTTTTTAATAGGAATCTCATTTCTTACCAAGACAGTTTGAAGCATCAACTTGTTCTTTCAAAAAATCAACACACATTTTCTTCACAGGTTCAATCTGGTACTGATTTGCTGCATCTAACAAGGACTGAACATTGTTGCTATTCACAGAAATTCTGTAAATAAGGTGAAATGAATATTAATTTCCTACAATTTATTGTTTAAATAATGCTGCTTTAAAATGTATCCTACTGGCCCCTAAAATTAAACAAAAAATCAAGATTTTTCAGCCTTTGATCTAGTATAGCATAGGATCCTCAAACCCCACCCCTACCACCCTTATAGTTTTTCATTCTGAAGAATGTGGAACACACCAACTTGTTATAATAATACTTTGCTATGGCAGATCCTGACCTTACTTCTCCATAACAGAAATGATCCTTCATAGCAGAAATGATCCCTAACTTACCTAGCTGTATAAGCAAATTCCACAAGTTGTTCAATAATGTCAGGTTCGGCATCTTTGAGCTCCACTTCAAAGGACTTTGATTCAAGCATGTTAGCTAATACAAAGAGAAGAAACATAAGTGTCATGAGTACTTCCATGAGTCTAACTGAAGAACCAGATCATTCTAGGCTGTGTTAAATGTTACAGAAAAATAGAATGACAGACACCTCTCTGAAAGAAAATACCCTAGGAAAGCCTACCCAGCACTCCCCTATAATAAATGCAAATTAATTCTCCATACTTGAGATGTGCCTTAAAATATTAGTCAATTAGTGTACTTAAAAAAAAAAAGGCCAAGTAAACAGAAAGACATAAATCTAGATTTAGTATTTCCCCAACTCCTAAATTAACTTGGTAGCATTCTCTTAAATTGCTATGGGAAAAATGCTTCTGATACTGCTGGAACAGACCTATAAAAACCATGACAATTAAATATACATAGTCAGCTTTCAACAGCAAGGCTCTCATTCTTCCCCAAAACCCTGGTAGGTAGCCAGGGCATTAAAGAGAAAACTTGAGGCAAATATATTATATAACTTGATCAAGCTCATAAGCAGTACTAAGTAGAAGAACCAGGACTCGGACCCAATTCTCAACTCCAAAATATGTGGGGTTTTTTTAGTATATTTCATTTTTCATTTTATTTCATTTAACTTGCTAGATAAAAGGCCATAAGACTATCTGCTCCTTTGCCTTTTCATCTGAGATTAAGAAAGAAACCCAGTATTCAACTAGAAGCTACATATTCATTAATAAACACTTAGAGGCCTTTGGGGCTAACAAAAGGACAGCTCTCCTCCGAGCAGTCACCACCGTGACCACTCTTCAATCTCTTCACCGTTCTATGGCCTTATGTGCTTTTAAAACTGGCATATTAAATATGAAAATGACATATTTCCATTTAGACCTCACCTAAATCTCATAGAAAAAATATTGTGTTTTATCTTCAGATACTTACTTGTGAACATTAAGTTAAAAAAATGACTGGCTGCAGCAAGGACAACACGATGAGCAGGTATCTTTCTTTCCTGGACCATAAGGATCACATCACACAGTGTTTTCTAATCAAGAGAGAAATAAATACAATTTAAAAGGGCTCAATGGGAATGGCTAGGCAAAGGAAAAAACAGGTGCTGACCAAATGCTTTATCTCTATTTTCCATTTAAATCCACTATTTCCCCAGCACAGATCTTGTTTATAGTGTAAAATCTATTTACGAAGGACTTACAGAGTTGCTGTCATGAGTCTGGTGTATCAAAATCTGGCACTAAAGCTCCCAATAGTCAGGAAGAAAAAAAAAAAAGATCTTTAAAATCAGGAAAAAAAAGTACTAACCTTTGGGGGAAGCCAATTTTTTTTTTTAATCTGACACGAATTCTAAGATGTTTCTCATAGTGAGATTTTACGGGGACGTTAAATGACACTGACAATGTCCTTGGTGGTTTTTCAAACAAAACAATATACTTTTTAAAAACTGTCCTTGATAAAATGTAGAGTACACATTGCATTTTCCAAGAAAGTTGCCTTCATAGACCTAATCCGAAACAGGAACTACTCAGAACATAGAGTAGATGAACCAAGTGTCCACTGAGCACTCTTTCCTTAAATATCACTTCTCTAATATGTACTTCTGATAAGACCTGGATAGCAGCCACTTTTAAATTGTGATATCTAACCAAGGACAAATGTGTCACTGTAGGTTACTGAAAGAAGACAAACCTAGATTGTATACTTTAAAGTGTTAGGAAAATGGGGAACATTAGAGTTTAAGATTTACTTTACTTACTTAAAGATGAGTTTCAAAAAAAAAGAAATGTCTTATCAAATAAAATTTCAATTTCTTAATGAAGTTAAAGATATAATGTATAGATTTGGCTCAGAAAAAAAATATGTAGAGCACTCTCTTAGGCACTGGGAATATGAGGAAAATAATATTTTCAGAGTAACAGTACTCACAAATCTAAATAATGGCCCAATAGCTCAGAAGATATGGAATTTTGCAAATTTAGGTATTTTACTAAAACTACTCTGATAGATAAATCACTATTTCCTACATTACTATTCCACGAATAAAAACCCAAATAAGATAGTAACACTTAGAATGAGAAAAAAATGGGTCCCATTTTTTTTAGAACCCTAAAAATGGGTTCTTAGTGGGCTAAGAAATGAACAACCCCGGTGGCGCAGATGGTAAAAAAACTGCCTGCAAATGTGGGAGACCAGAGTTTGATCCCTAGTTCGGGAAGATCCCCTGGAGAAGGAAATGTCAATCTCCTCCAATATTCTTGTCTGGGGAATTACATGGATGGAGGAGCCTGGTGGGCCACAGTCCATGGGTTCACAAAGAGTCAGATACAACTGAGCGACTAACACTACTAGCAACTATAGACTATTGCTTAGACATTATATGCAGATCATAATTAAAGCCACTGTTACTCCAATAAAGTCTTACATTTTTATTTCCATTTATTTGGGGATGGGGTACAGAATAGGCATAGCTTGCAGGTGATTTTGCTGCACCACAAAATACTAGGTAGCAAAACCAAGCCAACTGTTTGGTTACCATCAAAAACAAGCTTGATCAAGTTTGCTTAAGAGGAAGAAAGAGAAAAAGACAGGGAGAAGTGAGGGAGGGAATGAAAGAAAAAAAGAGGAAGAAAGAATACCGACAGACTAACAAGCAAGTTAGACAGGAGAGGGACCTATGGCTGCTGAAGGGAAGTTCCAGAAAACGTCAAGTTAAACTGAAAAGTAGCAAAAAACCTTCCCAAGGCATACTTGGGATGGGAAATGTTAGTGTAGTGAATTAACAGACACAGAAGGAAGTCAGGGAAATCAGAGGGATCTTTGTACAATTTAGTCTTAGTCTAAGATTAATCTCTAGCTGGATATAAATGTGTACAGCAAGTGGGAGGAGGTGAAATGGGAGCAATCATTTACATCCAAATGGTATATTTATTTGACTGGACTACAACAGATTAACAGGTCCTATTCAACAAGAAATGGGACTGACCTAAAGAGAGAGTTCCCTCCTGCTATCTATCCTTGGGAAAGAGGGGTATGCACAAACAGGAAATGAGACAGAGACTCAGGAAGCTGGAGAATGAAAGCCCAAGGTGAATAAAACAGAAACTTAAAACTACCTTTTGAACAACGTATCTTCACTGGATTAAACCAAAAAACCTTGCAATTTCTGTTTATGTCCTCCCATATTTGTTAAATCTTTGTATTTATTATTTTCAGCTTTTGAATCTTAAGTCTCTTATAAAAGCATAATTTTTATGTAACCCACAAAGATAATTTTTAATAGAGTTGAACATAATCCTGTTTATCACTAATAACTTAATTTCATTTTACATATGCTACTTTTTAAATGCTATTTATTATTTCCTTGCTATCTTCATTTTTTTAACTGTCAGTTGTTATTTTGGTCACATATTCTTCGCTTTTTTTCCTCTTTCAGGGACTTATATAGAGATCTGTCAAGTATTTGCAAACTCAGTCCAGCAGGGTATTGTTCTGGGCATGCAAGAAGGGTTCAAGAACAATATATCTATTAATGTAATTCATCATACTGATGGGTTAAAAGAGAAATTTTTCACGTAGAAAAGGTTCAATATATGACAAAAGGGTGTGTGATAATATTAAAAATTCATTTCCTGAGATTCTTCAATAAAGAAAATGATGTGTCTGTCTGCTTAAGATCATTCATCAGAATCAACAGCAAACATCACATTTAATAGTGAAACAGAAGAGGCATTCTCATTCAAGTTTGAAATATATATATACACATATACACACATCCTGTCACATTTTCCTGGAATTTTTAGCCATATCAGTTCAGAAATAAACATAAATCAATTTAACACTATTAGAACTTATACTGAAAGTCAGTAAGGTGGCTAGACAAAGAAGATAAATATGAAAAGCCAATTAGATGTGAGTAATACGCCATTAAAAAAAAACACACAAATGAGAAAAAAAATCCTAATCACAGCAGTAAGAAAATAATTAAATATCGAGAAATAAACCTAAGCAATGTGAGGGATCTACATTAATGGGAATTTGGCATATGATAAAGATACCATTTCAAGTATGTGATGAGGAGGTGGGGCACAGGTAACGGTTAAGGCAGTGAAATTATTTTGCTTGATACTGTTAACAATGGATATATGTCCTTATACATCTGTCAAAACCACAGAATGTAGAAAGAATGAACTCTAAGATACACTATTGTTAAAAATGTAACAAGGCCTCATCCATTTTAACAAATGCCTCACACTTAGACAAGATGTTAATAAGAGGGGAAACTGGGGCAGGGGGATGAAAGGGGTAAATGCAAACTACTTTCCGCTCAATTTTTCTGTTAAAACTGCTCTAAAAAAAGTTTAATTTAAAAAAGGTGGTGAAAGATTTGATAACTGACAAAATGGTATTGGAGTGGCTGTTACCAATTTATGAGAAAATAAATAATAGTTTTCTCTCTCAAAGTGCTCTCTCTTCCTCTGGTGACGGTAAGTACTGGGAAGGAAGTCTCAGACCTTTTCTCCATCCGTCGCTGGTGGAAGAGTGACTGCAGGATGAGCAAGAGCATGGCAGAGGTCACGGACCACACACAGCCAGGTTTCCCAGCTCATTCTTCCAGGAATCTGCTCCCCAAGCAGAACTGAATTCACTGGGACAGGCTTGCCTCCGTCTATGGCAGGAGAGGACTGTTGCCATTCCTCAGCTGCTCTGCCTTAGATTGGGTGGGAAAGTTTTCAGTTAAGGGGGAGAAGAGGAAGAAGCCTCTTTATGCTCAAGTCAAGGCCATGCTCACTAGTCTGTCATCACCCTTAATTTGTCTCTTGTGTCTATTTCTGAAATATTTAGAACCAGAAGAAGAGGGTCCCTCAAGCCACTATGGATAGACACTCAAACCAAGGCAAATAGCAACTCTGGGGCTGCTTTAGGGTTTGCAGGTATTAGGCACTTTTGTGGGGAAAGTCCTTTGGCTTGAAAAGACTCCCCTCAAAACTCCCCTAAAGGCAAGCATTTTAGACATACGTTTGTGGAATGACCTTTCGCTCTCTTTAAGTAGTTGCCAGACAGGACTGCAAAAAGGCACTTTAGGTTCCTGTAAATTCCACAGCATTGCATGAGGTTCTAGCTCTCGGCAGTATGTGTTGGCGTTAGGAGAAGGCATGCAAGCAGCAGTCCCAAGTTCTATTCTTCACTGTATCCCAAGGAGAGGACTGAGGAATGACTAACCTTTGGATTTATGTGGCTTGTCAACAAGGTTCTGCAATCAGTCCCTCCCAGCGTGAATTCAAGTTGACCCTGGGTACAGATCCCTGGGTAGACTGTAGATTCAACTATAGTTGGGTGGTGGATTTAAATCACTGAAAGGATAAATGAAAATGGAACCCTTATTACACAGGAATAAATCATCATTTTGGATTGAGATTTACTAGAAAAGCCTCAGGGAAGCCCAGAAAAGCCTTAACAAAGCAATAATAAACCCAAAGGTTAAGAGAAAAAAATAATTTACATGACTTTAGAAATCTTTGTTCAGAAAAGCAAGAAAAACAGCACTGGGCTTAAATACATGTATAATCAGGATAAGGCAAGTGGGAAAGTAAAAGAAAAACATAGGAACACACCTAGATTAATAAAGGAGATTTCCTTCCTTAAGGGAAATATATGACAAACTCAGTCAAACAGCTTTGAAAAGAAAAGCAGATAAATTTTGGTGCAACTGATCTTTAAAAGATGAGATTAGAGGGGAAAACAGGTTACTTTTGTTGTTATTTATTCAGTGAAGGTGATGTGGACCAAAGAGATACATAACAAAGGAAGAAAGAATTCAGGAGCAGACTAAACAATCTCTCTCAGAAAAAAGTTTGACCTAGGAATTTTTTATAAGATTTCTTTTAAAGCTAAAGGTAAGAAATCAAACACACAATTAAAGGACTGCCCTTGAAAGACTGGGGCAGTTATAGTAGGTGATTACAGTAAGTTCAGATTGATTTGAAAAGGGGAAATGAAGATCAGCAGTAAAGTATCGCATGCATTATTAAATAATCTCCAAGGTGATCTGGCAAGAAGACAGGAATGGTAAACGCTCTAGTGAAACATATTGGCGAAGTTTCTGGAAATTAAGACTACGGGAGAGTACAAGGTCACATTAACGGGAGCCAAATAATTCAGACCTGTTAGACGCTGGGCTTCCCCATAATTAAAATTACCTTACTGAGGGTGGTTAAGGGTTGGCAGTAAACCTAACACAGACCTCTTATATTTTCTACCATGGCAATGTCTATAGACTTTGAAAGGCACTAGCAGAAGAAATAGGTTAGCAAAACATCTGGGGCTAAAATGAAAAGGAAAAGAGGCATTTGATCTAAGCAATGTTAGCTCTACAGGATAGGAAAGTATTCAACTTAAACAGGTTAGCAACTCAGTTGGGGTTGTCTGGAAGGAACAAATGGACACAAAGACACCACCCACTTTGACACAAATAGGAAACAGAAAGGAATGTGTCTGCTATCACCAAGTTTTCCAGGCCTGGCAAACAAAAGATGAAGAAGAAAGGCAAGGTTTCGAGGAGCACGCTGTAAAGGGCCACAGGCCTTAGAAGAGTCTGTTAAAGGTTACACTCCAGCTGAGACAAACGGAGGGGAAAAAAAGAAAAGGCTCTTCCATGAACTAAGATTAATACATAGAAGGAGACTGGATCACTCTGCTGTACACTTGAAACTACACCATAGAGTAACTATACTTCAATGTATTTTATACACATATATATATGAATATATAAGGAATTTCACAGCAGGTGAGGACTGTAACGAGGACACAAAGGTGCAAAACAACCAGGAGAATCAGAACTGTGGAGGATTCAAGGCCACAAACTGCTCTGCACAACCGCCCGTTAGGAATGTGAATCCCTCTCCTCCCAAACAGGAGAGAAGACTTTGTCACTAGACAAAACTCAACTATTTTGGCACCGAGTTGCCAGGAACACAAGGTTCAAATAAGAAAATGAAAATTAATCTTAAACGTGCAGGATGGACCACAAGGAGAAAAGAGACTCCAGCAGAGTCAGCAGCTGAGAAACTCCACTGGCAAATTTCCATGGAAAACAATGTATCCTATGCCAACAAAGCATTATTATGCATAGATGAAATTCCTTCTCCAGGAAACAGTGTGCCCATTAGTCTCCTGATCAAAGTGATTCCTCCAGGCTGAGTTTAGTCTTAGGGTCTATCAATTACAGACAGCTGACAAAAGCTAGCAATCTGTCGAAATCAAAAGCCAAGATTTTTCTTTGAAAACTGTTTCACCAGAAACAAAGTTTCTGCTCTGATTTTGGCTGGTAACAATAACAGTGGGTTAGGACCATATAGTATTATGTCAACATCTTTACTATTTATTGAGAGATGGGAGAGTGCTTGTACAGTTTCAAGCTTGTGGGGATGGGGGTGACACTATGCTAATCCTAAGAGTCCTGGAGACCCTCTGCCATACTGAAAACATGACAGAAACTACTTTGAAATTGGAGATGTTCTGGAAGTGCTCAATTAACAGTCTATTCCGATGGAAGACAGCCTACACTGAAGGTGCTGAAGAAGTTAATCCTGACTTGACCTTAACACTTAAGTGAATGCCTTATGGCTGACACTCAGCAGCATAAGAAAATAGGGAGAGCAGACTTTTGCCTTTCAACTGCTTTAACTGACAGGGAGATTATAGATGTGGGAATTCAACAATAAGGGGGTTCATAACAGGGAGACTTCGGGGATTTTGTTGCTAGTATGGAATTAGACTGGCATTTGTTCACTGCAGACAGTCTAGAGAGCTATGAATGACATCTTGGCTGAGAACAATTTGAGATGAGAAATAGAAGTGGCCTTCCAAGTCTAGAGTTAACAGATATCTACCCATTCCACACCTTTCTGCATTCCATAGCTTTCTGGAGTAAAAAAATTAAATAACTTCCTGAACTGTACTTCAGAGGCTACACAAAGGAAGAGTCAATTGATAGAGGATGCCTTGTCAGCATCTGAGACAGAACAAAGCACCCCCTGTGCCAGGAACAGAGCACCTGGAAGATAAAGCAAACCTGGGAATACGAACTCACAGTGCTGTGTCCAGTTAACGTCTGTGAAGAGGGCCGGTGCCTGGTTCAGCGCTCTAAGATCTCAACTCAGGGAGTTTATCTGAAGATCAACAGCCAAATGAGACATAATACAACACCCTAGTGACAGATGAGCAACTACCTGGTAATCCCCCATAGGCAGTGCTTCTCTAGTGAAATAAAGTTGGAAGACGAGGCTTTGCTTGAGAAGAACACCTTGTAAATTCCAATAATCTAAATTTTATAATCTGAATATTCATGTGTCCTGCAAGGGGGGCAGTGGGGAAGATGGCTGGGCCCAAGTCCAGCACACCGAGTCCACCGTAAGACACATCTTACCTGTCCTATTGAGCAGATGGGGAACTCAAGCAGAAGTATGTGAGGAATCTCATCATTAATAAAACAGCAATGTCTTTTGTTCTAATTTAATTTTACTAGCAACCTCACTCTTGTTGGGTAAAATTAGGAAGAGAGATGTGAACTCAAGATACCTTGCGCCTTTCCTTTGAGAGAAGTACGATCAGAAATATTCTGTTCTCAGTACCACATAGACACAGAGAGACAGACACATGCAGTTTACTCTTTTTTCTGGGAAAAACCTTGGATGAGTGGTTTTCAAAGCTTTTTCTTTAAGCAGCTGAATCCATTTTCAAATGATTTGATTTCATTTAATTTGTATAGACAGAGTGGTTTCTAGCCAGAACTAGCCTGGCAACCAAGGTGTGGCAGAGGCTCCCCTCACTAATATGCTTAATGATTCATTTACAAAACTTGTCTCTCGTCTCAGCAATCAGTCCTTCTGGAGGTGGGTTCTGGCAGCAGTTTAGAAATTTGGGGACCCAGAAAAAGAATCATTGCATCAAGTGATAAGACAGCATTTCCACAGAGTTCAAAGTCAAAACTGTGACCTGGCCATTTTGGCCTCCGTGTGCCACTGGGTAAAAAGTTACTACAGTGGGGTAGGTGCCTGATTCTGGCCGTCAAGAAAAAAAATTGTTGTTCTTCTCCATGAGACAAAAGATGACTGGAACTCAAGGGACCCCCACTGGACTCCTTCTGGTTGTTGGGAGAGACAATCCTCTATGGTTCTCGAGTTCCTGGACATGCCAAGAATGCAAGGTTCTGTCGCTTTTTATCCAAGCCCCCATTTCTCAGGGTTTTGTTGGCAGAAAGTGACCATGACAGCGAGACAACGTCTCCCTTCCAGGATGAAAAGCAAGCCTGTCTATGGTTTGCTATAAAATTGGCAGATTCCTTAAACTCAGTGTTCATCTCTTAGCTCCAACGCAAACCCACTGTGTGTGTGATATCCATCCAGGCCCCCCCCCCACGTCACCCTCATGGTACTTCTGGGGCAAGGGGAACTGGTGCATACACGCTGACGCTGGGGACGCTGTGCAGCGACTGGCCAAGTCTGCTGCCCCTGACCTAAGAGTCTCGTGTCTTCTGCCAGCATCCATCCAACAGTAACAGGCTAACGCAGTCAGCTTTTAAGTAACATAAAATCAGATCCCAGAGGTAACACTGATGCTGCCAAATGTCATGGTAAATGTTAGTGTAAGACTAAAGTAGTCCTATACAGGGAAGTCTGAAGGTTCAAGATACCTAGGAAGAAAAGATCAGGTCATCACCCCACCAGGTAAAGAAACTTGAGGGGTTGGCTAAAGACAAAGAATAGGATGGCCAGTGAAGAAAGAAGTCACAAATACAACAATTAATAAACCATGATAAACAATGAACGTGGCTTCTACTTTTTTTCTTTTTTATAAAATATTTACATAATAGTTGCCCTTCCCCTCTAAGATCATATAAACCATCAATTATCATATATAGCCCTTAGGATCTTAAAGTGACTTAGAAGGAATGGATATCACTAAGTGATCTTGGAGTTAGACACTATAAGTGAAAAAAAATTCTGGTGGTATATATACATATTTTTAGTTATAGGAATGAGAATAAGAGCATGCATGTTTGTATTGGACAGCCTAAGGTAGAGGTCATAGTGGGTATCTGTGGATTCTGGCATTCTAGCTTCCAATTTCCCCTTCCTCTTAGAACTCCAAACTCTCATTTCTGGGGGAAAAAATCCTCATTATGAACTATCCTGGAGAGAGGGCAATTCTCTGAACCTGCCTCTCATTATGGAACTCGTAAGTCAGACAGTTCTTCTATTCAGTCCTTAGCAAAGACCTAATCTGGCAAACAATCAAAGGCCAGCCAATTAGACATCTACTTCCAGAATTTTGAAACCCGAGTGAATGATGGAACGATAGGGCAGAGTGTGGGAGATGGAGAAGTCTTTATGGGGGCATGAGCTAGTCGTCAAGACTGTCCCTGCATTGTAACCTTGGCTCTGGGGTTTTTGCAGCCTAGTTACCAAAGAATCCCTTGTTCCCCCTGTTTGCCAGGCCTGCTCAGCTTCCAGCCTGCAGTGAATGCAGTAAGCTCCCAAAAGTCTCTAGACAGAAACTCCCTCAGTCTCTTGATTCCAAACATACCCACCTACACACTTACCAACCCTCTTTTCCTTCCTAGTCCTATGAAAGGGGGACCATCCTCCTTCCTCCATGAGGTTACTCACCTTTAATTCGGACTTCATCTCAGGAATTATCTATCAACTACCCATTCTGTCTCATAAGAACTCAACCTCTCCATCTCAACTGAATTCTTCCTACTAGTTTTTAAACACACATACATCTCCCATTTAAACAAATAACATCAAAAGCCTTCATCTGACTCCCTCTCTCTGTTTAGGATCAAATTTCTCAATAAACCCCTCTTTGTTATTACATCCTACAAGCATTTTTAGTTCTTATCTTACTGACTTCTCATAGGCTTCAAAATTTGCCATCTTTGTTCTGAAACAATTTCTTCTCTGTGTCTCAAAACTCTCACTTTCCTCCTACTCTTCTGGCCATTCCTTTTTTGTTTTCCTTACAGGCTCATTCCCCATCCAGCCTTTATCCTAGTCTCTTAACTCTCCACAGCTTCAGTGAAGTTATCTTCCATCTGCAGGTAATTCATAAATTCATATTTTTAACCCACAATTCTCCAGACCTGTCAACTCAGATACCTCAATGTCTCAGCAGCACTGTGAACCAATTAAAATGCAAATTACCTTCTCCTCAAAGCCTTAGTCCAAAAAATAAAAGCTGTGGTCCATTTTTAGTATCTCCTCTCTTAGTAAACAGTGTCATGATCCATTTAGTTATGCTCTTGCCTGGAAAATCCCATGGACAGAGGAGCCTGGTAGGCTGCGGTCCATGGGGTCGCGAAGACTGAGCGACTTCCCTTTCACTTTTCACTGTCATGCACTGGAGAAGGAAATGGCAACCCACTCCAGTGTTCTTGCCTGGAGAATCCCAGGGACGGGGGATCCTGGTGGGCTGCCGTCTATGGGGTCACACAGAGTCTGACACGACTGAAGTGACTTAGCAGCTAGAACCCTGGGGATCGTGAATGACATCCTGTACAGAAGTCTTCAGCATTCAATCAATCACCACCTTCACAAAAGCAAAAAAAAGCAGCCAACTTTTATTGAGAACTTATGCATTATCAGGTCCTGTTTTAAGTTATCTTGATTATCTAATTTAGTCATCACAACCACACAGGATGGTTATTATGCCTAACCTGTTGATCTTACCTCCTAAATCTCTTGAATATATCACCTTTGCTGAAGCTCCAATACTTTGGCCACCTGATACGAAGAGCCGACTCACTGGAAAATACCCTGATGCTGGGAAAGATTGAGAGTAAAAGGAGAAGGGGGCGCCAGAGGATGAGATGGTTAGACAGCATCACTGACTCAATCAATGGACACGAGTTTGAGCAAACTCTAGAAGACAGTGAAGGACAAGGAAGCCTGGTGTGCTGCAGTCCATGGGGTTGCAAAGAGCTGGACAAGACTTAGTGGCTGAACAACAACTTCACTGATATTGCTGTTGCTGCTCTCACCTCTGTCCAAAGGACCATCTCACTGGGAACTTCTGTTTGGTCAGCAACTACTGAGTTAATTCACTTATTTCACAGAGCAGTCAATCATCTCTGTCAAAAGAAAACCTGATAACACCTCTTCCTCCTCTCACAGATATATTTGAAAGGGTATCAGAGAAAAGGCAACACCCACTAACTTGACTTATGCGGCTGTGCCCGGGGAGATCTCTAGCAACGTGTCCATTTTCATCTTTCACCGTCCTCCCGCCACGTTCTGTGCTCCAGCCTCACTGGCCTTTTACCAGTCTCTGGTACCTGCCATTTTATGTTAAGTAAGTCTCACACAATGGATTCTCAACAGATATTCACCTGAACGGATGAGTTAAAAAGCCAAACTGAAACAGGGGAATAGATAACCAGTGAGCCAAAGAAGGAGAGAGGTATTTACAGGGAACTACTGAGACGAAGAATAAGTGGGTTGGTTTCTTGGTTGGTTTACAAGCTAGAAAGGTTAAAACATGCCTAAATGCTGACAGTAGAATCCAGCAGAGAAGTTAATGATGCCTAACAAGGATAGAGTAATCAACGGTGCAGCAACTTTTCTGATTAGACTAGTACTGAGAAAGTCAAGGCCCAGATGGAAGTACTAGCTTTCAATGGCCTTAGTCACTGTAGCAGAATTTTTTAAAAGTGCCAAAACAAGTTTACAGATTTGGTGGTAGAAAGATGAAAGATAGATAGTTCCAGACTAATGGCTTATATTTATTTGTGATGGCAAAAGAGGGATGATCTACTGAAAGTGAGGATACAGGGTTCAGGTTAGAGGAAAACAGTAAAATAAATAGGTAAGTGGGATTGCTCACAAGTAAGCAGTACTGCCAGGCCAGGTGAGGTCAGGACTCACCCGGTGGAGGGCTGCCCCGTAATGGGATATTCTTCAGCTGTGCTTGGAAGCCTTGCACAAAGGTGAACAGTCATCAATGCTGTTTGCCCAAAGTATGTGAAAAAAAGGACAGAGGGCCAAGAAAGCTTGGGACACTGAAAAGAGAGCAAAGAGAGAGATATATCTCCTAAACCAGACAGACAAAAAGAGAAAATTGAGAAGAGTTAAGGATAGGGAGGTCTGGATAATAGGGAGTTGTCAATGGGCGTTGTTATGAAAATTCAATGAGAAAAACCTGTAAAACACTTTGCAGAATGGCTGTTATATCCAAAGTAAGTGCTTGAGAAGTGTTTCTATTATTGAGGATTTGATGCAGAAGGCTTAGATCATTGCAGGAGACCCTAAGGATTACCGACGTGTAATAACTGACAGTCTTGGAGAAGTGAGCATACAGAGGGTGAGTTATTTTAATAATAGTTAGTAAGAGAACTGAGGTGACGGCTCAGCAAGCATCCAGTCCTCAAAATTAGCTTTGCAGTTCTCTCACTTCACTCCCAACGAGGCTTTAACATAAGCTCTTACATTCTAATTATTCTTTAATTCATTTAACCTGAGGAAACTGAACTATAGTGGTACTCAAAGTTCTCAAAACATCTCTCAATTGATAAGGATCTTCCGGACTGCATTAACAAACAGCATCAGCACTGGATACCTGCAGTAGTAACTAATGACCCTACCCTGCTTTGAAGAGCCCCTTTCTAGTAACAGATAATGTGAACCTAAACAAAAAGTTGGAAAAATGACAAGGCAGTCCACCAAATAAAATAAGATGCTACTATACAGCCACTCGGAGAAGGCAATGGCACCCCACTCCAGTACTCTTGCCTGGCAAATCCCATGGACGGAGGAGTCCGGTAGGCTGCAGTCCACAGGGTCGTGAGGAGTCGGACATGACTGAGCAACTTCACTTTCACTTTTCACTTTCATGCATTGGGGAAGGAAATGGCAACCCACTCCAGTGTTCTTGCCTGGACAATCCCAGGGACGGGGGAGCCTGGTGGGCTGCCGTCTCTGGGGTCACACAGAGTTGGACACGACTCTGAAGTGACTTAGCAGCAGCAGCAGCAGCATACAGCCACTAGAAGGGCTAATGTCATAGAGACTGATGATACCAAGTGTTGGCTAAGACAGAGCAAAAGCCTCTGTCATACAGAACTGGCTGAAGTGTGAACTGGCACAACTTCAGAAATTGTACCCCTATACCGAGTAAAGCTGAATGTAGCCTACCTTGTGACTCAGCAACTCCATTCTTGGGTATTTCCCAACAAAGGCACATGTGTACATATCAAAAGACATGTACAAAAATGTTCCAAGTAGTACTAGTTTTAATAATCCCAAATACCCAACATGATAGAAGGGATAAACTGTGGTGTGCTCACGCAATGTTCATGCAAGTTTGTATGTATGCAAACTACATACAATGCAGAAAGACTAGAGCAACAAATGACAATATATATACATTTCCCAAACAAAATGTGAGCTTTAAGAAACCAAGACACATGAATATATGCTCTATGATTCCATGTATGCAAGTTCAAAAGCAGGAAAAGCAAATCTGTGGCAGCAGAAATTAGAATAGTGGTTACCTTTGAGGAGGCAGCAACTGAGAAGGGCATAACAGGGAGACCTCTGGTGTGTTAGTCATGTTCTTTTTCTTGGAGGGGGTATGTTCATTTTGCAATAATTCTTTGAGCTGCACATTTATGATCTGGATCCTTTTTGTGAATCTTACACTTCATTGTCAAGTTTACTTAAAAACAGGAGGCCAGAAATGACTGAAAGGATAATGGAAGAAAAGGCTTCACAGGAAGCTGAGGCTGCTGGCTCAGCAGCATCCCCTTTCACCACTACATATAGATTGACTGCAGTGTCACAGAGAGACGAAATGACCTAAATCCTATTGTCTAAGACCACAGAACTACTTAATGATAGAGCAGGAATTGGGATTCAGGAATTCTAAGTTCACAGTGCTCTTCAATTCTTGTAGGGATGTTTCTGGGTGTGTATAGAAGGGCCCTTGTCATCCCATCTTCAAAGTAATGAGGACATAAGGGGATACAAAAAATAGTAATAACACAAAAGTATTCACCAGAGAACAATGACAATTTAAAAACTGGTCCTCACTCCAACATTCCTCCTCTACTTTACACTAGCTTCTCCTCTGCCACTTCCCATCAACTGTCCTTGTCAGTCCTTGGTGAGCCTCTTCTGTATTATGTCAAATAGGACAATACGTGTACAACGTAAATCAACTGCAAAAGTCAAACCACACATCTTAACAAAAGATGCAGGATTCCAAGAAGTTGGTAAAAATGCTACTGGAGAACTGTTAGCAAAGCCATCGACAAAAAGCAGAAACTGGCAGATTAAGGCCATTGTGGAAGAAATTCCTGATGGCTCATCCAGCGTCCATTTTTCCCTTCCCACTCAGTAACAGAATCCTGCTACTTTAGTATTCTGTATTTCTATTGTAACAATAAATAGATGCTAATATTGCTTAAGGCTAAGTCTAAAAAGTGGTTATGAATCAATTTTAAACCCCCAAAGCTAAACATAGTCTCAGACAATCCCCTGCTTCTCAAGCAGACATTTGATACTCCAGCCCAGTTGCACCCTATCTACAGAATGAGGCAATGCTTCACAATGCTATAGTCTACATATGAAAAAAATGCATTTGGGGGAATGGGAGGGTTGTTGGAAACAAATCTGGGCGCTAGTCAACTAGGGTTCATTTACCTTTTAGAGGCAGACACTAGTTAAATGCATCAATAATGTGAAGTCAGCGGTGTCGTAAACATAAAAAAGGTTCACATGAAAGGAACATGAATGTATACATGTAAATTTATGCATGAAAGTTACATAAAATATTGAATTCAGGTATTCACAGCTACTTCAGCCCAAAGACCAGGAAAGATTTAAATGCACTCCCACTACCATCTACTGCACTCATGCACAATGTCAGGAGCTAATGAACAAAAACAAGATGCCAGCAGAGTTTGCTTAAAGACACCAGCAATTATTATCTTCAAAAAAAAATCCTGAAATTCCTCTATTACTGTCCATATTCCCATCAGAACAGAAACGGTAGGAAAGGGGGCAGGGCACAACCTTTAAAAGGGTGGCACAGCCACACGACATGACAAAAACTGGTTAAAACCAACTTGGTCCAAGATGGTGGAAGATTCGACTTCCAGTGGACCTTGAGCCTCATCACACACTTACTGTAATGCATTAGCACAAACTAAATGACACACCCACCAGTGCCCTGACTCTTCTGAGGTTAACCATAAAAGGCCAAAAAGTGGGTGATGGCCCAGTTCCCAGAAATCTCTGCCCCTTTCCGAAACCGTTGGAATAATCTTCCCACTCGTTAGCCTATGAAATTATCCAGCCCAGGAAAACTAACCATATCAAGGTGCATTCTCAGGTACTGAGACAGACTGCATTCTGTCTATGGGTTGTGCATCTCTAAATAAATCCACTTCTTACCTGTCACTTCACTGAATTCCTTCCACCATAAGACAAAGATACTGAGCTTTGGGAATTCCCTGGAGGCCAAGAGGTTAGGACTCGGCTTTCACTGCTGGGGGCGCTGGTTCAATTCCTACCTGAGGAACTAATCCTACAAACCCGCAGGAAAAAAGAAACCGACATTCAATAAAGTCCGGAGACCAGCTGTATGCTCTCAATTAAATTCAAGTCCCAATCTGGTTTGTGCAGTTTCAGCACCACCAAATGAGCAAGCTAGGTTTTGCAGTTACACTCACATCCTGCTTTTGTCATGAAAAACAGGACCACAGACACAAAACTGAAACATTCCCACAGATCTCCCTGGACGCACATTTCTACAAACAAAGCTTCCAGGATGAGGAAAATGACCAAGCGACTTTTCTGGTCTAAGAGGCATTCATAAACAAACAGATTCTCTGGTCTACATTCTTTGGCGTTAAAACCCGTTCTTTTCACAACCCACCTTTCGCCGACGTGCCGAAGACTGTCACTAAAACGCCACACATCAAAGACAGAACAAAGACTCCTCTTAAATAACAGAGGCGCAAGGGGCCCTTAATGGATGGCACGGAATTTATCCACTACTGTTTCTGCTCTAAATTAACACGTACAGGAGACTCTGCCTTCTCCTAGCTCCACCCCGGTAACACAGAAGGGAGGCGGGGATCCTTATTTAAGAGGAGCTGATGTCAGGGCCAGCAATGCTTCTCCCTTCCTCGAGGGCTTCGGTTTGGGCTGTGCCAACGGGATTCTTCGCACGAGATCTCACGGCATCTAAAAACGGCTGGCCAATGGAGGGATGCTCGGCTCACAAAGAGATAACTAGGGCACAGCTGTTATACAACCGATAACCCGACGCCGGACGCCAGCCCGAGAGGTCCCCTAGGAGTCTGACCTGGGAGCCACAGCATCGGCGGACAACGAGGCACTTCTGCTGGAGAGCTGTTTAACGCGACCCTCCACCAGCAGCTGCTTCGCCGGCGTGCGAAAATGCAAGGAAGGGCGAGGACAGAGGAAGAAGAGGGTCGCTATCCACGGGGCGCGGGTTTCAGCCGGGTCCGTCAGGGGCCCAAGCCCCAGACCACCTCCCCCACGCCGACGGTCACTCCCACAGAGGCGGTACCTGTTTCCGCATGTTATTCATGACGCCCATGAAACCTGCCAACAATTTGGCTTCCTCTCGAGCAGCAAGTTTCTTCTCGGTCTTCTTCTTGCTGCTCTTCTCTACCCCAGAGGCTGCCATCCTCCTTCGGTCAGCGCGGCTCACGCCCGGGACTCGCCGGGCCGGGCGAGGGGTTGCACTCTCCAGGCACGCTGGGGCTTGTGTTCACCAAACCACCGAGGCTGGGAGAGTGGCTGGCTGTACCACTCTGCCTGCGAAAGCGCGGGGACACCGCAGACCCTGCAGTAGGGCAAGGCCAGACGACCCGCTCAGAAAACCGCTGTAAGGCGATGTAGTCGCTGGGCTGCGTCTCCAGCAGAACCGGAGCCCGGAGGAGGAGCCTGCGCACTTAGCTCGAGGGGGCGGGGCCGCTATGAAGGAGTGGGGGGCGGGGTCTAGCGTCAGAGCCGCGCGCCGCTCCGAGCGGCTGGAGGCCGGGTGCCGAACGTCTTTTCCGTGCGCCGGCTGTTTTGGTTTCTAGCTGGTCCGGAGTTGCGCGTTCCTTTCCCTTTGCCCAAGACAGGTTTTACAAATTTGGCTGACGTGGCGAGATTATCTTTGGGGGATAATTGGGTGATAGAAGGCATTAAAGAGCGTCCCGTTAGCGTAAACTCCGTAAGGACCAGCGTCGGTGTTTCTTCACTGCCGTATCAGAAGATGACATGCTGTAGGCGCTCAATATTAAATGGGAGAAAACCACCATGTACTGCAAGTTAAGGTTTATTGCATGGAGAATAAGGTTTATTGCTTGGGAGCCATAAAGCAAGGATACACAGTCCCCATTGGTGTTTCCCTGATGTGGAATGTCTGCCTGCTTAGGCTGGTTTACTTCTCAGTGTTTGAAACCAAGATCAGGTGTCAGCTCCAGAAATCTCCGATTAGGCTTCCCCAAATAATCATAGAACTCATGAGATGCTTTTTGTAACTATAAATCATATTATTTCTAGCATATAATATCTATAAGATTATTTGAAATTTACATTTTGAAAACTTATACATATCCCTTTGATTTTCTACCTAGGTCTATATAGGAATATGGGAGAAGGAAATGGCAACCCACTCCAGTATTCTTGCCTGAAAAATCCCGTAGACAGAGGAGCCTGGTGGGCTGCTGTCCATAAGGTCGCACAGAGTCAGACACGACTGAAGCGACTTTGCATGCATGCATGCATGCATATAGGAATATATAGAAACATGTTTTAAGTAAAATAATTGACTCTATCAAAGCATTATACTTTCTCTTGATTAGGAGAAAGCAATACAGTATAATTCAAATGAAAGAGCAAGTGGCTTATAAGGCCCTCCAAAAACAAACAAAAATCTAAGCAAAAAAAAAAAAAGCTTTAAAAAAGGGAGTTTCCCGGTGGTCCGTGGTTATGACTGTGCTTCCACTGCTTCCACCTGGGGTGCTGGTTGGATTCCTGGTGGAGGAAGGTGCAGCCAAAAAAAAAAAAAAATTCTAAGCATTCTTAGAAAATAATAAGACATTTATACCTCTGTGTACCTTATAACTTTTTTTAATCTAAATGTTCTTGGATCTTCTGTTTTAACTAGTCAAGACAGTCATCCTTGAGTATTTGCAGGTTGGGTCCAGAAGCTGTTGGGGATACCAAAATCCACAAATGCTCAGAATCCCATAATGAACCCTCCCTATCCATGGTTCTGCAACAGGTGATTCAACCAATTGTGGATCATGTAGTACTGCATGTACTTATTAAAATAAAAATCACTGTGTCAGTACTCAGTTCAGACCCCTGTTGTTAAAGAATCATCTGTAATTTGAGACTTTAGAGTGGACTCTGACAATATAAACCATTTATCCCCTAATGGAGTTAGAGGAAAATTTTGTTTACTTTATTAAATGACCTAGAATAGTGAAGAATGAGTATATTTAAACTTTTTTTTTTTTAACTGAAAGGAAGTGGAAACCTGTCTTCTTACTCTAAGGCCTTGGAAGACACCAAGGATCCTGGATTCAAAGGCAGAAATGTAGGCGACAAGGAATAGCATCCTCTCTACCTGATGTCGGAAAAAGTCCTTTCACATATTGCAGAATACGGAACACTAAAGGTCATGGAAGAGCCTTAGGATTCAAAGCTTAAAGAGACCATGAAAGTTATATAGCACAGAGGTTAGGCAGAAGGCTTGCCTGGATGCAAAGTCAAGTATGCCACTCTCTAGACTACCAACTTTGAACAAGTTGCTTAACCTCTCTTGTGTTTAAGTCTCCTTATCTGTAAAAATAAAACTTACCATGGAACTGTTATAAGGTTTGCAAAAATACTTACGTTGTGGGAAAGGGAATACCTTCCAGGGCCCGAAAGGGGGCGCTTGTCTAACACTTGGAAATAAATTGTCTGAGGAGTCGCGTGTGCTGACAAAGCAAGAGATTTTATTGGGGTACCTGGGTGGAGAGCAGTAGGGTAAGGGAAGCCAGGAGAACACGTGGCTCACAGTCTCAGGTTTTATGGTGATGGGGTTAGTTTCCCGGTTGTCTTTGGCCAATCATTCTGACTCAGAATCCTTCCTGGTGGTGCGTGCATTGCTCAGCCAAGATGGATGTCAGCGAGAAGGATTCTGGGAGGTCACAGTGGTGTCTCCTTTTGACCTTTCCCGAACTTTTCCAGCTGGTGGGGCTTCCCTGGTGTCTCACATGGCTTCCCTGGTGGCTCAGATGATAAAGAATCTGCCTGCAATGCAAGAGACCCAGGTTCGATCGCTGGGTCAGGAAGATCCCTGGAGAAGGGAATGGCCACCCACTTCAGTATTGTTGCTAGAGAATTTTCTGTGGACAGAGAAGCCTGGAGGGCTACAATGGGGTCACAAAGAGTTAGACACGACTGAGTGACTTTCACTTCAGTTTCCTGGTTGGTGGTGGATTATTACTTCCATGTTCATTACCAGGACCTCCTGTTGTAAAATAATTAATGCAAATGGTTACTATGGTGCCTGGCCAGGGTGGGTGGTTTTAGTCAGTGTGCTTCTTGTAACACTTAGTTTGGTGCCAGAGCAAGGCAAAGAGTATCACTTTACTGAGTTGACGATATTAACTATTGTTATTTAATCCAGAAATTTCCTAAAATGTGTTCCTCAGAAACCAGTTCTATAAACCATCCCCCTCCTCTCTCCTGAAATAGGATCCCTGGGAATACTACTTTGGGAAACAAGTAATGTGTCCTTCTCAGAGAAAAATCTCAAGTATACTTGTATGTTAAGTGTTTGGAAATGACTTATCCCTATTGCTTGAAACTTGATTAGGTATAATTTGCTGTTGTAGATGACATTTTGAGGTTTCTTAGCTTTTCTAAATGTCTGAAAACCTCCTTTGTTTCTTTTGTAAAGATTAACTAATGAATGGAGGGCTCATTCACCGGGAGGGAAGAATCCCAGGCAGACCAGAAAACTGACTTCAGTCTTAGAGACGTTGGAATCACTATCTGAAAAAGAACTTTAAATCTGGATCATTGTTGCCAGCCAAAAATCTTTGCCTTCTCTGCCCACCGAGGCCAAATGAAAAATGTGGAGACAGAGTTTGAAGAAATAGAAAGATGGCTTTTATTCTCAGCCTGCAGAGAAGGGAATACAGTAGACTCATGCCTCAAGAACTGTGCTCCCCCTCCACGAGGAGTCTAGGGGCTTATATAAGGCAAGGGCTCGCATTCAGGATCAGTGATGAGGAGCAAAGGTGACAGGATCTTGATTACTTCCTCTTGCATTGTTTCAGAGATAGTCATAAACTGATGTCAGTAACCAGGTATCTGATTCTGGCAGTTCAGTGGCTCTGTGACCTCCTTTAGGATATGTAACTTTAAGGGGAAGGGTGTTGTAAGGGTAAACACCAGATAGGGGATGTATTTAGCAGAATCAAAGAAGAAAAGGTGAATTGTAACTCCTGCAGAGTTAGGGGGCAGAAAAGCAAGCTTAAAGACATGCAGAAGTTAAAAATCTAGGAATGTTCAGGCCTACTCACTGTTTTATATTCTTTGTTCTCAGGAAAGGGAAAAAAAAAAACCACTCATTCCTCTTTTCCTTGTCACTGCAACATTATGACGGTGGAACTCTAGGTTTTAGAAACCTTTATCAATATGACAGGCAAAAAAGTGATTTTGTGTGTGTGTTATTTTAGAAATTCCTAATGAGACTGAACATTTTTTCATGTTTATTGGTCATTTATGTTTTTTATTTCATGCATTTTCTATATTGTCTATGTCCTTTGTTCATTTTTCTTTTGGATATTTTTTTTCTTATTGATTTGTAAGCATGAAACCGAGCAGGACCCTGTGGGTCTTCAGGGCACAAAAGTCTTTCTGTGCATTTCTTGTTTGTAGGAAATAGTCTTCATACAGCTTCCATGACCTTCCCTGAGTTCCCAAGGGCAGGTTCAAAGAGCGGCTAATCCAGGAAGGGAGGAGAGCAGAAACAGAAGAGCAATCAAGAAACAATAGTACAGCCTTGGGGCAGGGTCCTGGTTTCCCCACCCCCTCAATGAATATACACAGCAATATCTTTGAGCTATTTTGCAGATACTGAAACCCCTACCGGAAAAGTTAATCGTGTGCGTCCCACCAGCATGTAGACCCCAGATTGGTTGGACCAGAAGATTGACAATGCTGACTCCCAATTACCTCACCATCAACCAATCAGAAGAATGGCTATGAGCTGATCACACCCGCCTCTTTGAACTGTTACTATAAAACTCATTACCTCCCCTGGAGCCACCACATAGTTCTGAGGCATTAGTCTGCTCTGCTTCCCCTTGCCTGGTAAAGCAATAAAGCTATTCTTTTCTATTTCACCCAGAGCTCTGTCTCTGAGATTCAGTTTGGTACTGGGGTACAGAGGCTGAATTTCAGCTACAAGCATGGTTTGTTAAGGTGGGTTTTAGGCAAATTAAATGTCAGCTAATATATGCATAAAATATCCAGTAAGTCATTGAAGACACAGGATAAGGCCAACAAGAAAAGAATACTCACTAGGGAAAATAGAATACAGATTTGACCCTGAGGAAGAAAAGAATTCAGCAGAAGCAAAAAATGAAGTATTCAGAGTGATCTGGATAAACATGGCCTTATATGATCCTTACCAGTCATGCTTCCCTATATTATACAATTTAGTGTGGCATCCATGACTGCAGGAAGTCCAGTCTTTTTTGAGTTTTATTCCCCCAAGAACTGTATATACAAGAAGCCCGGGGAGTTCTGATTCATGTCCAAATATTTGTCTAGCTATTATTTTTCCTTCTTAAACCCAAAACTCAGAGTGCCCCCTTGAGGTCAGAGGATTCCGCAGAACAGCCCTGATGCTGTAACACTCCATAACGTGCTGCTGTTGCCTTGTGGACTGAAATGCCTGGTGCACTGCCTTCTGAAACCCGAGCAGACCGAAGGCATGCCGTGACCAGCCCAAGCTGTTGTTACCCAGAGACCATCAGCACTGTCACTGCTCTTGCTGACCCTGAACCTCAGGCTGCTGTCTACTGACCCAGGCCAACCTAACAGAGTGGCTATAATTATGCCACAGATCCTAGCCCAGGCAATGGCTGTTCTCTTTGTACAAAGGAGAAATGCATAATTTGTTGTCATGTGAAATTGAAACTGTACCCTCTAGGGTTAACCAAAACTGGCATCTTAAATCCCAAGTGTGTCTTACAAAACAGTAGATAAGGGAATAGCTTATTAAAACCCTCTCTGTTTGTAACCTCCCTTCACTAATTAGTAAATGAGTTGTTTTTCTTAAACAACCAATTTAGTTGATGTTTTTCTTAATTGTCTACCCTCCAAGCTTCATGTAGCCCAGATAATATATTACAGGGCTCCTTAACCACCCCTATAGATAATGTCTCTGATGTATGGGTCACTATGGTAACAGGTGGATTTAAGTTGTTTTCTAGAAACCTAGAATTGACTCTTACCCAATTCAAACTGGTCAAGAGTGGCTGGGACCACCAGCCCCCAGACTGGGCCTGCCCAGGTGTCCAGTGAATGACCTTTTGACATCAGGAGGCTAAAAACTGCCATTTTTGAACATGTATCCCATGAAGAAGCACATAACCCAGAAACACCTCTGCAGAACAATGATTATCTCACCTTTTCCCTACCTCCAATCACCTTTCCCCACACCTAAAACCACCCTGCTTTAAAAAAAACATGTTTATTTTATTTATTTTTGGCTGTGCTGGGCCTTGCTTGCTCCACGGGCTTTTCTCTAGTTGAGGCCAGCAGGGGCTACTCCGGGGTTTCTGCTTGCAGGCTTCTCATTGCGGGGGCTGCTCTCGCTGCAGAGCATGGGCTCTAGGGTGCTCAGGCCTCAGTAGCTGCAGTGCCTGGGCTCTATAGAACCCAGGCCAGTGGTGGTGGAGCACAGGCTTAGTTGCTCTGCAGGATGTGGGCTCTTCTGGAATCAGGGGTCGAACCCATGTCTCCTGTATTGGCAGGTGGATCCTTTACCACTGAGGTGCCAGGCAAGCCCCGCCCTGCTTTAATATCCCATAAATATTTTGCCTTCCAGAGGGCAGATCTGAGACTTGTTCTCCCATCTCCTTGCTTGGTTGCCTCATGAATAAACTTTCTCTGCTATAAACACTAACTGGATGTGCACCCAATATGACTCGGTCTGACCACCTTCAAATGCTTATAATTCGCATAGGTACTTGCCTGAAATCCATCAAAGTGTTCAGGTCTTTTGAGTGAAAAATTTGCATGGCCAAGCAGAATCTTTGGAGTTGGTTCTGGGATACGAGTCTGCCTTTTCGCCAGGTTGCTGGCCTCCTGAATATAGGCAAGCTTTCCTTTTCCAATCAACACTTTCCTCTCCAGTACTGGCTTTAGAGCAGTGAACACCCGAAGCTGAGTTTGGTAACAAGCATCTTTGTCCAGCTCATCTGGAATAGCCATCTGATACTCTTTTCTCAGTTTCTCAGCTGCACTCACGCCCATGTTTTTAAGGACAGTTGTGTTCTCCTGCACTAATCTGTCCTTACCATTTGTCACCGCCCTCTCCTCTCCCTGACAAATACACAGATAGGAGCGACCCTAAAAAGACAGTGAGAATTCTGCTCCCACACCCCCTTCTCACTGGAGACTTACAGACCAGACTTTCTAGGTAACTCTTTCCAGCTTCTCTAAGTTTCTTTTCTATCGTCTTCTCCGCGTTTTCACCAGCCTTTCCCCATACTTCATAAATCTTTCCAACAATAGACAAAACAGAAAAATTCCAAGCAATTCTTTTCTAAATCTCCAAATAGGTTGAGCAAAATTTTCAAGTATCCGTTGTTGTACCAACATTCAAAGTCTTTTGCGAAAATCTTTCATAACTGTGAGGAAGTGGTTCAAAGAGACAGCCTATGATATGGAAAGATAGCAGAACATATTGAAAATATGTAGAAAAACTGTCTGGAAACCAAACTATAAGTCAAACTGCTAACAGTGCTTATTTACAGAGGAAGAACATAAGTTAAAAAGGAAAAAGTATTCTCATGATCCCTCAGCATAGGCTCTTCTTATTTGAAGTTTTAACATTTGTTTTAGAGAAACAAGGATTGAACCCAGCCTGCTGTGTTGCAGGCAGATTCTTCACTGTCTGAGCTATCAGGGAAAAGCCGTAATAGAAACAGCAAATATATGGGAGTTACAAATATTACAAAGTTCTTTAAGAAATGCTTCTGGATACGTGTTTCTTGGCACAGAATTTTGGCACTTTGTTACATTCAGATACTTACACTGAAGTATCTAAAAGGTCCTGATCAGGTCCTTCATAGTGCCAGTCAACTGATGAGAGGCTGGGAAGGGGAGGCCTGAGCAGCTGCCATGAGCTAAGAATACATCTCTACTGGCCCCAGCCACAAAGCCATCAAAACTACCAATAAAAGATACTCTGGCATGAATGTTGAGATGGTTGCCTCCTTCTGTAGATGGGGTAGGAGCTAAGAAGAAAGTAACAAGGATGAGATATCCTGGAAATTCTCTCAGTCTTTGAAGAGCAGCTAAGTATCTCAGATACTGTGTGCGACAGAGCTTTAAAAGCAAATGGTAGTGGTTTAGTTGCTAAGTCGTGTCCGACTCTTGCAACCCCATGGACGGTAGGCTCTCCTGCCAGGCTCTCCTCTGGCCATGGGATTCTCCAGACAAGAATACTGGAGTGCGGTGCCATTTCCTTCTCCAGAGGATCTTCCCAACCCAGGGATCAAACCCAGGTCTCCTGCACTGCAGGCAGATTATTTACCGACTTAGCTACGAGAATACAGAACTTTAAAAGCAAAATTCTTGAACAAAGTTATTTGTTAGAATGTATCTAATTTTGGGGTTTCCCAGGTGGTGCTAGTGGTAAAAAACCTGCCTGCCAATGCAGGAGACATGAGGGATGCAGGTTTGATCCCTGGGCTGGGAAGGTCCCCTGGAGCAGGGCATGGCAACCTGCTCTAGTATTCTTGCCTGGAGAATCCCACGGACAGAGGATCTTGGAGGGCTACAGTCCACAGGGCCACAAAGAGTCGGACATGACTAAAGCAACTTAGCATTCACACATCTAATTTTTAGTAGTGAGGGAATCAGGAATTAAGCAATTAAACAATAGAGTTGGTCTTCTTGCTTCACACACACACAAACGTGTATACAGTTAGCAAAAGGAAATGTGGCTAAGTGAGATACAAACCTGGGTAACATTCTACAGGGTAACAAAACCATAGTATCTTCTGGGTTAATTTCTCTAAAGGTTATACAATCATAACACCTTATCAAATCCTTCAGGGTAACCTCCAGCTTTCTAGGGCTATGGCACCATTTGCTCTTTTATCAGTTGTGGGTGTTGGTCAAATATACCTTGAAAACAAAGCTACTAGAATCAGATGAGGGTAAACCAGGACTGCATGGTTCCACTCTACCTCCCTACTGAAGAATCTCCCTCCAGTATTAACTTTGAAAGTTCTCAAAATGTGTCTTTGTAAGGGAGCCAGTATTTTCATGTACCACCATGGCTAGAATTGTGTATAAAATAGGAATAAAGGCTCCAGGAGGCACGCCTAGGGATTCTTCTGGTGACTTTCAGTATTTGGAACGTGTGAAATTGGTTTTGGCTGCTCAGAAACATCTATTATCCACCAGGTAATTCCCCACTGAGAGCTCTTTAGGCAAAATGATCATTCCCTTCTAGCTGCCTTCACAACCAAAGCTGCTTCTTTTAAATTCAAGAGTCATGTAAAATAAATAGCCAGTGGGAATTTGCTGAATGACTCCAGGAACTCAAACCCAGCTCAAGCTCTGTGACAACCTAGAGGGGTGGGATGGGGAGGGAGGTGGGAGCGGGGCCCAAGAGGGAGGGGACATATGTATCCTATGGCTGATCCATGTTGACGTATGGCAGAAACCAAAACAATACTGTCAGTTCAGTTCAGTTCAGTCGCTCAGTCATGTCCGACTCTTTGTAATTATCCTTTAATTAAAAATAAATAAAATTTAAAAAGAAACGAGTCAAAGAACTGCTTGTAAAGTCAGTACCAAGTGAAATTCTGGTGGCAAGGGTTTGTTTTTCCTTCTTATCTTTGTATTCTTAGTCCTAACATGGCGAACAGTAAAATGAAGTAAGCCTATACAAGCTTAACTAGACTATAAACATTAATGCTTCTTGTCTGTAAACTTTACCTAGTACTAAACAGAGTGTGTGAATTGCCTGTTCAAATTTCAAGGCGATCCAACCAGTCCATCCTAAAGGAGATCAGTCCTGGGTGTTCACTGGAAGGACTGATGCTAAAGCTGAAACTCCAATACTTTGGCCACCTCATGCGAAGAGTTGACTCATTGGAAAAGACCCTGATGCTGGGAGGGATTGGAGGCAGGAGGAGAAGGGGACGACAGAGGATGAGATGGCTGGATGGCATCACCGACTTGATGCACATAAGTTTGAGTGAACTCCGAGAGTTGGTGGTGGACAGGGAGGCCTGGCGTGCTGTGATTCATGGGGTCACAAAGAGTCAGACATGACTGAGCAACTGAACTGAAGGCAATAAGGTATCCTGTTACCCTCACCTTCATGTCTTTGATTAGTGAAAATCTTCTATACATTTCCTCATCTTCCTCCATTTGTGAGGCTGAGTCCTCCAAATTTTGTCTTCCAAAAATGATTCAAAGAGATAGTAATCAAATGTGTCCCCAAATTTGGTTCATTGTGGTTCTTAAAGGACAGCTTCTCTTTGGGGGTAATATTAATTTCTCAGCCATCAGAAATGAACAGAACACTTTGTACTTTCTACTTACTGGGCATTAACTGTGACTTGCTTCACAGAGACAAGGAGAGAGGAAGTCATTTTCAAGAAAGAAATATCATTATTTCTCACAAAATGTATAGAAATCATTCAAGTCCATTCTTTACCTGGTGATCTGTGATAAAGTTTTAGGAAGAATCTTATTATAGCACAAAAGCTTTTAACTATTTGAGGTGTGTTTGTGTGTGTATTTGTGCGTGTTTGTGTGTGTGTGTATGTGTATGCAAGAGGTGGGCACTTAAATGTTGATTCGATTGTCTGAGAAATAATCTAGATTTTAAGAGAGAGATTGGTCCCAAGTCACAGGAGGTCCGTGTTAAGGCACAACCAATCCATGGAAGGTGCTATGATCCCTTCACCCTCTGGGCTGCCTCACATGGGGACTAAGAGGATGCCTCAGTCTGTGAACTAGATGCAGCTGTATTTAATGCTTAGATCTAAGAATCTGACATTAGTCATGGCTCCAGTTCTCTGGGTGAGGCAGGATGCAATTTGTTCTGAAAGTGCAACTAAGGGAAAGAAGCTCAGTAGGGAATGAGCTGAAAAGAGGAAAACTCTTTAGAATCAAGTGGTACTTGGTTCTCATAGCCAAAGCGAAAAACCTCCTACAGTAAAAAAGAAAATTGTATTTCCTGCTTTAGAGAAAGCTCCAGGGGAGCCCAAGCCACAGTTGCGGTGTTCTCAGAGAACACTGACTCTCTGTCACCACCAGGGGAGAGGTTAGAATGAATATTTCTTCACTTCATCCAATGTTGGAACCCAGTTTGAACTCAGAGGAATGGAGATTAAGACAGAATCTTTGATTTCTTGTTCCTGATTCATATCTTGTCCTCATTCTGTCTCTGAGTGATTTTCCCAAATCTTTGTGATTTCCAACTCTGTTCCGTCCTCTGGTCATTTGTGAATAACTATGCAGAAGATTAGGACAAGGAAATAAGTTAGGATTAAGATACAAATATTTGTTTTGCAGCTCTCCCCCAAGCCACCTTCTGTGCATCTAGAAAGCTAAGTTTGTGTGTTTTTCTAGGGTTTAGCATGTTTTCTTTAGCAGAAACATGGTAAAGAGTCTCAGGGGTCAGTAAAACCTCAGCCTATAAGAAAAGTAGGACATAGCAACTTAATACATGGGGAAATGAGTATGAACTCAAGACTTCAAAAACACATATGTTTTCTGACACTGACTTCTCCAGTGCCCCAGCAGCAGGAGCATTCACTCACCACTAACTCTCGTGTATACTTAGAATACCAATATTTGGGTCTTTGATATTTTCTGCACCAAAAAGGAGCCTGGACTCCTTGGACTGTAGCAGTTTCCAAGATTAGAAACAGGAAAAAAAATTGAAATGGGTCAGGAAATATCCTTCTATTGCCAGAAAACAAGAATTCTTTAAAAATACATTTGAGTTAGTGCTAAAAGGGCATAGGCACCATATTAAAGGTGTTCTTGTTTGTTGGTTCAGATGGTAAAGCATCTGAACCACCCTGGGTCAGATGCCTAGTTCAGGAAGATCCCCTGGAGAAGAGCATGGCAACCCACTTCAGTATTCTTGCCTAGAGAATTCCATGGACAGTGGAGACTGGTGGGCTGCAGTCCAGGGGGTCACAAAAAATCAAACATGATTGAGCAACTAGCACTTATTGTCAAAATTTTGAAAAATTCACAATCAAATTATTATTTTTTAAGTTTCTAATGATAAAAGATTAAAATAAAATGTAATATATATGGAATTTAGAAAGATGGCAATGAAGACCCTGTATGCAGGACAGCAAAAAAGACACAGATGTGTATAGTGGACTTTTGGACTCAGTGGGAGAGGGAGAGGGTGAGATGATTTGGGAGAATGGCATTGAAACATGTATAATATCATGTAAGAATCGAATTGCCAGTCTATATCTGATGCAAGATATGGCACGCTTGGGGCTGGTACATGGGGATGATCCAGAGGGATGTTGTGGGGAGGGGGGTGGGAGGGGGGTTCATGTTTGGGAACGCATGTACACCTGTGGTGGATTCATGTCAATGTATGGCAAAACCAATACAGAATTGTAAAGTAAAATAAAAAATAAATTTAAAATAAAAAATAAAAAAAAAACTGAAGAAAAAAATAAATAAATAAAAATAAAATAAAATGTAAGAAAAAAGATGGATACAAGACAAAAGAATGATGAAGATGAATGGATCTATTCAATTTTTACTTATTAGTGATATTAAATAGTAAATAAAACAGTAGGTAGTTTTTCCTTTCCAATTTCTATGTCTTGCTAAAGGATAATTTTTAAAAGCAGCCATTATTTCTATATGACATTCTTATGTAGATATGAAATCTATGTGACTCATTAATTAATGAGGGAAATAGCTCTGTGTTACCACTTGATCAAAGGAGAATTAAAAGATATATATATATACACACACACACACACATACAGTCAATAAGAAATGCCAAAGTAAATTTACAAATAAATGAAAATGGGTTTATCTACAGCAATAATAAATTGCATTCAACTGTTAATTTGCATTTCTATGGAAAAAATCCTTTGTACTAAAATATTAGTTCACTACAACTTACAGTCATAAAATGGTTCACTTTGCCAACAAAGGTCTGTCTAGTCAAAGCTGTGGTTTTTCCAGTAGTTGTGTATGGATGTGAGAGTTGGACCATAAGGAATGCTGAACACCAAAGAATTGATGCTTTTGAACTGTGGTGTTGGAGAAGACTCTTGAGAGTCTCTTGGACTGCAAGGAGATCTAACCAGCCCATCCTAAAGGAAATCAGTCCTGAATATTCACTGGAAATACTGATGCTGAAGTTGAAGCTCCAGTACTTTGGCCACCTGATGGGAAGAACTGATTCATTAGAAAAAAGCCTGATGCTAGGAAAGATTGAAGGCAGGAAGAGAAGGGGGCAACAGAAGATAAGATGGTTGGATGGCATCACCGACTCAATGGACATGAGTCTGAGCAAGCTCTGGGAGATACTACTGGTGTGAAGGACAGGGAAGTCCATGGGGTCGCAAAGAGTCAGACACAACCGAGCAACTGAACAACCACAAAATGGCTTATTGTGGAGGAAAAATATGACTTTTTTCTTCTTTTCTATATTCTTTGCTGGGACCACTATAACAAAAGACAGATTCATAAGAGAAACCATACAAATTTGTTTAATATAAGTTCTATGGGACTTCATAAGGGAATGAAGACCTGAAGTGGTTGTACTTGAGTGTTTTGAGGCTAGGTCTGATGAAGAGTAGAGAGTGGTGCAACAATGTGATAGGACAAAAAAGGATATGAGCCAAGTATAGAAAACAGCTCAGATTCCTCTCTTGGAGATAAGGATGTTCCTTTCCCGAAGTATTGAGAGTGTACCATTCACATGAGGATTTATTTTGTAATTGTTCCATTTATCTATTAATGGCCGTGCTGTGTCTTTGCTGCTGCACGGACTTTCTCTAGCTGTGGAGAGCGGAGGCTACTCTCTAGCTGTGGTGTGTGGATTTCTCAGTGCTGTTACTTCTCTAGCTGCAGAGCCGAGGCTCTAGGGTATGGGGGCTTCGTAGTTGTGGCTCCCAGACTCTAGAGCACAGGCTCAACAGTTGTGGCCCACGTGGGCTTAGTTGCTCTGTGGCATGTGGGACCTTCTCAGATCAGGGATCGAACCCAGGTCTCCTGCACTGGCAGGTGGGTTCCTATCCACTGCGCCACCAGAGAAGCCCTCACATGAGGGTCTTACAAACTGCTTCAGAGTAAGGCAAAGCCTGTCCTGCATGTGCTGCCTTTCAGATTTCTTCAGCATAATATAGTCAATATGCCAAGGTGCCATATTTTGAGGTAGTATGTCCTGAACCCCATCAATGAATCAATAGAAAATTGTACTAGACAGGACAGTTAACAATTTTTTTTTTCCAAATTTCAAAGTCTTTCACAATTTTTCCTCGCAGTCTGTTTATAAAGTATATGCTGCTGCTGCTGCTAAGTCGCTTCAGTCGTGTCCGACTCTGTGCGACCCCATAGACGGCAGCCCACCAGGCTCCCACATACCTGGGATTCTCCAGGCAAGAACACTGGAGTGGGTTGCCATTTCCTTCTCCAATGCAGGAAAGTGAAAAGTGAAAGGGAAGTTGCTCAGTCGTGTCCGACTTGTAAAGACTGCAGCCTACCAGGCTCCTTGGTCTATGGAATTTTCCAGGCAAGAGTACTGGAGTGGGGTGCCATTGCTTTCTCCATATAAAGCATATAAATGTCTTTATTTTTATGTCTGTATATAGGGAAGAATATACACAGGCAATAATAGAGGTAGATATTGTTACAAGAAACAAAAAATGATCAACACCAGCAGCCACATGAAGTAATAGAATGAGGGTTTGACAATTTTTCAGCACGCCCATTAGTTGTGCAAGAAGATAATGTATTCCAAGAAAATAAAAGAGCCATTTATACCAAAGAGAATTGGCTACATAGACTCAACCCCTAACCACCCAGGAGAAGATATAGCTATATCTTTGCTATGCAAAGTGTGGTTCAAGGACCAGTAGCATTAGGATCACTTGGGAGCTTGCAAGAAATGTAGAATCTAAAAAAAAAAGGAAAGAAAAAAAGGAGATGTAGAATTTCAGGTCCTATAAACCTAAAGAATCAGAGTCTGTAATTTAGCAAGTTTCACAGGTGATTTTCATGTACCTTAAAGTTTGTAAAACCCTGATCTACATATTCTGCTAGTTATAATGAGACACATGAAATGGAAGCCTTCAATTAAACCTTCACGTTAAACTGTTAAGTCAGAGTGGTAAGCTATTTGATTCTATATGACCAGGCATAGAAAATGTGAAAGAATGTAATATTTTGTAGAGAAAAACTATGTATCAAAACATTAAAATCCATATGAGAGGCAGTTAATTAAAAGTAACAGTCAGTTTTGACTATAATAGAGGTTTAATTTAGTAACCTGTGGTTTGGGGTAGTCACCGGAGAAGGCGACAGCACCCCACTCCAGTACTCTTGCCTGGAAACTCCCATGGATGGAGGAGCCTGGTGGGCTGCAGTCCGTGGGGTCACTAAGAGTCGGCACGACTGAGCGACTTCACTTCCACTTTTCGCTTTCATGCATTGGAGAAGGAAATGGCAACCTGCTCCAGTGTCCTTGCCTGGAAAATCCCAGGGACAGGGGAGCCTGGTGGGCTGCCGTCTATGAGGTGGCACAGAGTCGGACACAACTGAGGCGACTTAGCAGCAGCAGCAGCAACACTGGTTTGTGGCAGAACTGTATAATTGAATTCCAAATCCAACTGAGAAGCAACAATTTGCCTATCCAAATCCTTCAGTGCTAATAATCAGCATAATATGTGTGTATGTTTTGTCCTCATTATAGGTTTTTAAAGCATTTATAAGAATCTGATATGTTAATTTATGATTTTAAATCATTTATTTACTTTTAGTTTTTGGCCATGTGACCTGTGGGAGCTTAGTTCCCTGACCAGGAGTCAAACTCAGGTCCCCTGCATTGGAAGCGTGGTTTCTTAACCACTGGACCTCCAGTGAAGTCCTCAAGCCATTATTTAGACACTATATTTTTAAATAAATCTGTAATCAGTGCTTGAGTATCTGAGAAATTTTGACTTGTTAAATCTGTGATTTATTGGGAATTTGAATGTATGAATATTTTGGATAATGTTTATTGTTTAGTAATTAAAGTAATGCTGATTGCTTAATGCATCAGTCAGGTTCCTGCTGATCATATAATACTGATTATAAAATACAACTCCCAAATCTTTTATTTCATGTTCACGGCCTTTAGGTGGGGACTGGTGAGTCTCCTTCAAACTCTGTATGAAGTATGTTCCATGTGTTTCTATTGTGGGATCAGTGAATACTCAAGGGTCTTTTCAAGTCAGATGACTGAAGTACAAGAGAAGAGAGTAGAAATGGGTAATTACCTGGACTCGAAACTGACAGGCTCTCTTGTCTGCCCACAATGTCTATTCCATTGTCAAAGCCAGTCACATAGCCAAGGCCAACATCAAAAAGGTAAGGAATGAGCTGCCTGCAGTGAATCATGGCAAAGGAGGGGAGGGAAGGAAGACTTGTGAGCAGGTAATGTAGTCTACCACTCTTATTTCATCCATGAGATTAAAATATTGGATATTAGCCACAGTACAAATAGTAGTGACCATTCTTCATGTACTAAGTAGTAACAGTGCATGTGTGCCCAGCTGTGTCTGAGTTGTTGCAACCCTGTGGACTGTGGGCCACCAGGCTCCTCTGTCCATCGGATTCTCGAGGCAAGAATAGCTGGAGTCAGTTGCCATTTCCTGCTCCAGCGGGTCATCCCAACCCAGTGATTGAACCCAAGTCTTTTGCATCTCCTACACTAGCAGGCGGGTTCTTAACCACTAGTGCCACCTGGGAAGCCAATTTCATGTACTAAAAGCTCTCATAAATAAAGATCTTTATTAATAACAAAGTCCTGAGGAATAGAAGACTATTTTTGTGGGGTTAAATGCGGTCTGATGTGAACTTATTATTTGATCTCAATGTTTTGTAGCAGGATTGCAAGTTACTCAGAATACAGAAATTTAGAAAAAATTTAGCTTCTTTATTTTGTCTATAGCTGATCTGGTCTTGTGGCCTGGTAGGTGGTGGGAAAGAAAAAACAAAACAAGACTAACTTGACTAGTCTGGTTTCATATTTCAACCAATAACTTAACCACCTCATTAGAAAATTTTTCGGTTCTCAGATTTTTCACATTTTCACTTCTCACTTGCCCTTTTACCTGAAAGTACATGGGGAAGGATACAGCTTATTGTATTCTTATGGTGTAGGGTAGGGAGACGGGATCTGTATGGCCTTGTCCTGGTTCTTGATTGCGTTCTGGTCAGTTCATCCAAGTTTTGTCTACAGACTTCAGTGGCTCCTAAAGTGGTCTATTTCCCCCTGATTCTGTCAGGGCTTGGTCATCCTTCCTCATTGCTTGGCCTTCCTTCGACTGTCTCTGGCTGCAGAACTTTTGAGTGTTTCCCCATCCAGCCCCTGGCCAGGCTCTCCATCCTGAGAGCACTGTGGGATCACCTATCCCATTGCCACAACAGGTCCCATGGCGAGCTTCTAGCTCCTAACTCTGTGTCCATGTTATGGGTACCACGGCAGGTTTTGGAGTGCAAATGAAATTTTCTCTCTTTCTTTCTCCCAGGGAGGGACCTCAGCACTGAGGCCTTCTAACCTGTTGAAGTGGAGCCACTTGGCGTAAGTCTCCCAGGATCCTACATGGACAAGATGACTGCCTTGGAGTGTGAGTCTCTCACTGTCCCCTTCCCTTCCTCTGATCCCTCTTTCCCTTCTCACCATCCCCCAGGCCAAGAGGACGGTCTTCTTGTACTTCTCTATCATGTCTTCTTTTCACCCACCTACAGAGTAAGAAGTTTTTTGGCACAGTGTTTAGGCAAAATAGGAAAACCTCTATGATGTGGTTTGCCAAGTCTAGCTCCTAGCATGTTAAATGGGAGTCAAAGAGAAGTAGAAAAAAAAAAATCTTATTCACCTTTACTGTTTCTCATTGTAAAATCCTAGCTTACACGTCAGAAGCTGCCTGTTATTTCTTTCATTCCTAATTACTAGCCTTTCCCAAAGATGGGAAGATGGGTGCTTTTAGCTCTTTAAAGAGAAGGTCATGACTAGGAAAAGCAAAAGAGAAGAGTATGTGGATTTTTCAAAGTACAGCTGCTGTTACCCTGACACTTTACATTGTCAGGGCTCAAGTTGAATAACATGTTAGCAAATCAGATTTGTATTCCACTCTTAGGTCTCATCTGTTCTTAGGCAATGGTGGAGCACAATTTAGGATATACCTGACCTGAAGGTTGACATTTGCTTTTAGGTGCCTGTGTATTTTGAGGTTGGGTGGCAGCCAGGAGTGATGAGACTTATTTAGGAATACGAAAGAAAAATTAGTTATCTCCAAATTACTTGGCTTTATAGGCTAGGCAATAGGAGTCATTTTCATTTATCACCCATCCTTAATCTCTGATCAAAAGAAGTCTCATTTGCATCGTTATGTTTCCTGTGCGACCCATGGTGGTCAGGCTCTGGGATATACAACTTTAGGACAAGGAGTTGCTTCACTGTGACGTTTGTCATCTCAGAAGGAGATACTGCCTCTTCTCCTGGTTGACAGACATCTGGGAAGATTAGAAGCAGTGTTCTAACAGGAGCCGTATGGTGTGTGTGCGTGTGTGTGCGTGCGTGTGTGTGTGTGTGTGTGCGCGCGTGCGTGTGTGTGTGCGCGCGCGCGCGCGCGCGTGTGTGTGCGTGCGCTCAGTCGTGTCTAACTCTTTGAGACCCCATGGACTGTAGCCCACCAGGCTTCTCTGTCCCTGGAATTTTCCAGGCAAGAATACTGGAGTGGATTGCTGATTCCTCCCCCAGGGGATCTCCCCAGCCCAGAGGTGGAACCTGAGTCTCCGGCATCTCCTGCATCGGCGGCCAGATTCTTTAACACTGCTCCAGCCGGGAATCCCAACAGGAGCCATAACTCACAGAATTAATACTGCTCCTACTCTTCAGGGCTTTCAAGAAATGGAAATCACTTCATACACGCTCCTATCCAGAGATGAGTAGAGGAGATTCCAATTTCTAACTCCATCAGGACTTGCTAAGATCTGGGAAATGAACTGATTCCTCCAACGAGGAAATGCCACAGCTACTGTGTGTTCCATTACTGTGCTGACACCTAGGGTTAGCAGAGATACTTTGATAAAAAAATCAAACAAACAACTTTGATAGCATTATGTCCTGTGGAATGATACTCTGAGAGTTATAAACGTCTTGGTAGAATATTTTCTCCTTTATCCATATCTTTGGGCCTATAAAATCCTTTCAAAACTCAGAATCATATTGATATAGACTTTATGGGAAAATCCAGACTCTTAGATTACCTAGTCAAGAGCAGAACTGCAAATATTTTGCAACCATGCTGGGCAAAATGAGAAACAGCATTCTAGGGAATGGTCTCTGCAATGTGAACTCAGTTGCCATGACCATGAAACCAGTGACGATATAATTATGTGTTCACATCTCCAGTCATTTTGACTCAATTTCATGGCTTTATATGCAGATTCCAACCCCAAGATGCTCTTGATTATAGCAAAAGGAAACAATGGCTGAAATGATGTCTCAAATCTCAGATCTTACTGATCCCTTAGACAAAGTCTTTCCAGTTCTAATGACCTAGGGAACCCTAACTGTACCATGACTGAGGAGTCTCAGCATTTTCAGTTTTGTTGTAAACCTCATTAAATTCAGCCACCAGTTACAGCTCACCAAAGTTAGATATTATATCTGGGCAGAAGTCTCTACTGATCCTTGATCCCAGGTACCAAATCTGAGTGGATTCAAACATGCCTGGGCCCCAAGAAGAATGTCCAGAAGATTGAGTATTTTTTATGAATAAAACAGAGCTTCCCAGGTGGCTCAGTGGTAAAGAATCCGCCTGCCAATACAGGAGACACAGAAATCGTGGGTTCAGTCCCTGAGTTGGAAAGATCCTCTGGAGGAGGAATCTGCAATCCACTCCAGTATTCTTGCCTGGAAAATCCCATGGACAGAGGAGCCTGGGGGATTACAGTCGGTGGGGTCTCAGAGTCCGACACGACTGAACACAAGCGCGAGGATGTATAAAACAGTGATCTTCCTCAGCTACATAGGGGGTGGGCATTGCCCCTGGAAGGGGTATTAAACAATCTCCAAGAGAAGATATTCATTTATAACATTCATTTAATATTATAATATACCTTGGGAACTGGATATTGAATGAATGTTTCCTGTTATCTCAAAGTTTTAGCAGAAGCTTTGTAAGGGAGGAAAAATTGTTCTCTACCCTCTGCGGTTCTTTCAGCTGGCCTATCAGCTAAATTAACATATGAGAGATGAATAGGAGATAATCAAATTTAATTACATATTATGGGAGTCCCACAAAGAGAGTGAGACAGTTCCTAACATTTAGACAATTGAGGTTTTGATGCCTTTCTGAGCTAGGAAGATGTAGGTAGGGTCCTGGTACTTCTAAGGGAAGGAAAACAATTCACCAGAAGATGGCAAGAGCAAATGTTAGGTAAACAAATGTTTGCCTTGCCATGCAGTTGAATGAATGAGCCCTGCTGAGCTCCTCCCAGCCCATCACACTTAGCCCACGTTCTTTGTAGTTACCTCATGTAATGGTTTTCTTCCTGGATCAGGCCCTTCATCTAAATTCTTTTAGGCAGATGAGGGGGAGAGAAAAAACTCTTCCTAAGTCTTTTGAGCCTCTGTGTCTTCAACTCAAAATAGTCCATTGGCCACACTGGCACATTTTGGGGAGGCTTGTTCTGAATCCCTTCAGTTTCAAAGGGCAAAAATAATACAGCAGGTACTAATAACTTTTACACCCTGAAGAAAAGGCAAGGCTACATCAGTATGGCCTCACATTGCTGCCGTTGCCCACGTCCCACTTCAGGCTATCACAGAAGATGTGGGCACTCAAGTTTGAAAGAGATTTGGGAGGAGGGTGGGATTCTGTACATTTCTTCTTGCTTCCAAGGAGGGATGAAGAAGGGAGAGACTGAACCTTCATCTTGTTACGCGAATGTATGTTCCTTGGTTCTTTGTCTCGTCACAACAAAGATTTGGAGTGACGGACATTAAAGCCCCCTTGGCATGTCACAGCTCTCAGATCTTGGATAGACCGTGTATAGGTCTCAGGTCTCGAATGGACCATGTTATAGCTCTTAGACAAATCACTGTTACAGCTCAGTGTTACAGCTCTATTTTATTTAGAAGATAGCAGGAAAATCCATCTTCGAGGCATGAGGACACTTTGATCCAAAGACACGAGGAGAAGAGTGCCCCAGCATGCGAGAGAGAGAGAGAGCGAGAAAGAGAGAGAGAGAGAGAGAGAGCTAGCTTTGGCTCCTCTATTTATATGTTTATCTCTCCCTGGGCCTGTCCTACAGCCAGGAATGTTGTTTGTTTTACCTGAGGTCCTCACTCCAGTTCTTGGACCTTCTTTTGTTCCATTTTCGTGGGCTTTTCCGTTCCTTGTCTTTTAGCCACCGCCATTTTGGACTCCTTTTCCCCTATTCTACCTACCTAACAATCTGAAGCCAGCACAGTAGTGGAGCCACCTGAAGAACTTGGCATATGTCCCTGGAGTTGGGGCACGGACACAATGATTGATGCTGGGCTCATACCTGAAAATTCTGAAGTTGATGTGTTGTACCTGGATTTGACAGGGTAGACAGTGTTTCAGCAGGTCAGAAACACAAGCATATTTCCTCTGGGCTAGAGTGGATGCTGCAGATTAAATTTGGGCATGGGTTATTACCTTGAAATTTGCCATGCCCAAGAAACCTCCTTGAGATACCCCTCATACAAGGTAAGGAGAAACAGCTGAGCTTTGCTGGAGCAGCCGTGAAGAGATACCCCACGTCCAGGGTAAGAGAAATCCAAGTAAGACGGTAGGTGTTCAAGAGGGCATCAGAGTGCAGACACACTGAAACCATAATCACAGAAAACTAGTCAATCTAATCACACTAGGACCACAGCCTTGTCTAACTCAATGAAACTAAGCCATGCCCTGTGGGGCCACCCAAGACGGACGGGCATGGTGGAGAGGTCTGACACAATGTGGTCCACTGCAGAAGGGAATGGCAAACCACTTCAGTATTCTTGCCTTGAGAACCCCATGAACAGTATGAAAAGGCAAAATGATAGGATACTGAAAGAGGAACTCCCCAGGTCAGTAGGTGCCCAATTTGCTACTGGAGATAAGTGGAGAAATAACTCCAGAAAGAATGAAGGGATGGAGCCAAAGCAAAAACAATATCCAGTTGTGGATGTGACTGGTGATAGAAGAAAGGTTCGATGCTGTAAAGAGCAATATTGCATAGGAACCTGGAATGTCAGGTCCATGAATCAAGGCAAATTGGAAGTGGTCAAACAGGAGATGGCAAGAGTGAATGTCGACATTATAGGAATCAGCGAACTAAAATGGACTGGATGGGTGAATTTAACTCAGATGACCATTATATCTACTACTGCGGGCAGGAATCCCTTAGAAGAAATAGAGTAGCCATCATGGTAAACAAAAGAGTCTGAAATGCAGTACTTGGATGCAATCTCAAAAACGACAGAATGATCTCTGTTCGTTTCCAAGGCAAACCATTCAATATCACAGTAATCCAAGTCTATGCCCCAACCAGTAATGCTGAAGAAGCTGAACGGTTCTATGAAGACCTACAAGACCTTGTAGAACTAACACCAAAAAATGATGTCCTTTTCATTATAGGGGACTGGAATGCAAAAGTAGGAAGTCAAGAAACACCTGGAGTAACAGGCAAATTTGGCCTTGGAATACGGAATGAAGCAGGGCAAAGACTAATAGAGTTTTGCCAAGAAAATACACTGGTCATAGCAAACACCCTCTTCCAACAACACAAGAGAAGACTCTACACATGGACATCACCAGATGGTCAACACCGAAATTAGGTTGATTATATTCTATGCAGCCAAAGATGGAGAAGCTCTAACGGAGTCAACAAAAAGAAGACCGGGAGCTGACTGTGGCTCAGATCATGAACTCCTTATTACCAAATTCAGACTGAAATTGAAGAAAGTAGGGAAAACCACTAGACCATTCAGGTATGACCTAAATCAAATCCCTTATGATTATACAGTGGAAGTGAGAAATAGATTTAAGGGCCTAGGTCTAATAGATAGAGTGCCTGATGAACTATGGATGGAGGTTCATGACATTGTACAGGAGACAGGGATCAAGACCATCCCCATGGAAAAGAAATGCAAAAAAGCAAAATGGCTGTCTGAGGAGGCCTTACAAATAGCTTTGCAAAGAAGAGAAGTGAAAAGCAAAGGAGAAAAGGAAAGATACAAACATCTGAATGCAGAGTTCCAAAGAATAGCAAGAAGAGATAAGAAAGCCTTCCTCAGTGATCAATGCAAAGAAATCAAGGAAAACAACAGAATGGAAAAGGGTAGAGATCTCTTTAAGAAAATTAGAGATACCAAGGGAACATTTCATGCAAAGATGGGCTCGATAAAGGTCAGAAATGGTATAGACCTAACAGAAGCAGAAGATATTAAGAAGAGGTGGCAAGAATACACAGAACTCTACAAAAAAGATCTTCATGACCGGGATAATCATGACGGTGTGATCACTCACCTAGAGCCAGACATCCTGGAATGTGAAGTCAAGTGGGCCTTAGGAAGCATCACTATGGAGAAAGCTAGTGGAAGTGATGGAATTCCAGTGGAGCTATTTCAAATCCTGAAAGATGATGCTGTGAAAGTGCGGCACTCAATATGCCAGCAAATTTGGAAAACTCAGCAGTGGCCACAGGATTGGAAAAGGTCAGTTTTCATTCCAATCCCAAAGAAAGGCAATGCCAAAGAACACTCAAACTACTGCACAATTGCGCTCATCTCACATGCTGGTAAAGTAATGCTCAAAATTCTCCAAGCCAGGCTTCAGCAATACATGAACTGTGAACTCCCAGATGTTCAAGCTGCTTTTAGAAAAAGCAGAGGAACCAGAGATCAAATTGCCAACATCCGCTGGATCATCGAAAAAGCAAGAGAGTTCCAGAAAAACATCTATTTCTGCTTTATTGACTATGCCAAAGCCTTTGACTGTGTGGATCACAAAAAAACTGTGGAAAATTCTGAAAGAGATGGAAATACCAGACCACTGGACCTGCCTCTTGAGAAATCTGTATGCAGGTCAGGAAGCAACAGTTAGAACTGGACATGGAACAATAGACTGGTTCCAAATAGGAAAAGGAGTCCGTCAAGGCTGTATATTGTCACCCTGCTTATTTAACTTCTATGCAGAGTACATCATGAGAAACGCTGGACTGGAAGAAGCACAAGCTGGAATCAAGATTGCTGGGGGAAATCTCAATAACCTCAGGTATGCAGATGACACCACCTTTATGGCAGAAAGTGAAGAGGAACTCAAAAGCCTCTTGATGAAAGTGAAAGTGGAGAGTGAAACAGTTTGCTTAAAGCTCAACATTCGGAAAACGAAGATCATGGCTTCCGGTTCCATCACTTCTTGGGAAATAGATGGGGAAACAGTGGAAACAGTGTCAGACTTTATTTTTGGGGGCTCCCAAATCACTGCAGATGGTGACTGCAGCCATGAAATTAAAAGACACTTACTCCTTGGAAGAAAAGTTATGACCAACCTAGATAGCATATTCAAAAGCAGAGACATTACTTTGCCAACAAAGGTCTGTCTAGTCAAGGCTATGGTTTTTCCTGTGGTCATGTATGGATGTGAGAGTTGGACTGTGAAGAAAGCTGAGCACTAAAGAATTGATGCTTTTGAACTGTAGTGCTGGAGAAGACTCTCAAGAGTCCCTTGGACTGCAAGGAGATCCAACCAGTCCATTCTGAAGGAGATCAGCCCTGGGTTTTCTTTGGAGGGAATGATTCTAAAGCTGAAACTCCAGTACTCTGACCACCTCATGCGAAGAGTTGACTTATTGGAAAAGACTCGGATGCTGGGAGGGATTGAGGGCAGGAGGAGAAGGGGACAACAGAGGATGAGATGGCTGGATGGCATCACAGACTCGATGGACATGAGTTTGAGTGAACTCCGGCAGTTGGTGATGGACAGGGAGGCCTGGCGTGCTGCGATTCATGGGGTCACAAAGAGTCGGACACGACTGAGAGACTCAACTGAACTGAACTGAACTGAAGAGACCTCCTGATAAGGGAGAGGGAACCATAGTGGGAAGAAGCTACAGATGAACTTTCAGATGCGGAAGTGAAGGTAACAGGCAGGAAGGCCAGCGGTCTCCAAATGGAGGAAATAGGCTGCAAGTGTCAGACATTTTTTCTCTCTCTCTTAAGCAGCAGGGGGAAACAAACAAGTGTTAGATATTTTTCCCCTTCTCCATACAAATTTAAAAAGGTTTCTCTTAAAATTCTGTGTGGCAATGACACCTGGTTCCACCTGAACTTAACTTTTCTCAGACCTTGAGCTAACCAATGCGTTCTTCTTACGGAAATGTTTGTCTTAAGCTATGTTAATGAATTATGTACTTAACGTAGATTCAGTCTTCAAGTCGGTTCCACCTAAGATTCAGAACCACCTTGACAAACTAGTATGTTTTTCTCATGCAAATGTTCTCTTAAGCTATGTTAATGAGACTGTACTTGCTTGGAAACCTGCTTTTCTTCGAGATTCATGTCAATCATTTTATGGCTTGGGATGACTAACCTGATGCCAATGTTATCTCAAAATGCATGTTGTGAACGAGGGGCCCGGTGCCAGTCTCTGAGTTTTGTGACATCTTTCTATAATTAGCAGACTGTAAGTAGCTATATAATATCCAGCTAAAGACTAGCAAAGGGGCACTTTTTCTGCCCCCTTCTGATATCTATGTCAGAAGCTTTCTCTATCTCTTTTATACTTTAAGCAAGGAAATCCAACTAGTCTTAGTAGACTGTAAGTAGCTATATAATATCCAGCTAAAGACTAGCAGAGGGGCACTCTTTCTGCCCCCTTCTGATATCTATGTCAGAAGCTTTCTCTATCTTTTTTATACTTTAAGCAAGGAAATCCAACTAGTCCATCCTAAAGGAGATCAGTCCTGGGGGTTCATTGGAAGGACTGATGCTGAAGCCGAAATTCCAATACTTTGGCCACCTCATGCGAAGAGTTGACTCATTGGAAAAGACCCTGATACTGGGAGGGATTGGGGGCAGGAGAAGGGGACGACAGAGGATGAGATGGCTGGATGGCATCACCGACTCAATGCACACGAGTTTGAGTGAACTCCAGGAGTTGGTGATGGACTGGGAGGCCTGGCGTGCTGTGAGTCATGGGGTTACAAAGAGTCGGACATGACTTAGTGAGTGAACTGAACTGAAAAACTGTATTACACAAAAGCCCTGAGCAATCAAGCCTTGTACCTGGCCGCAGATTGAATTCTTCTCCTCCGGAGACCAAGAATCCCAATGTCTTTTGTGGTTCAGCAACAACCTTTCAGAAGCAAAGTCAGGGCCATCTAAGGATGCATCACCTATATCAACAGATGTGGAGACAGCTGGTCCCAGAGGTAGGCGGGTGCAGAGGAGGTAAGGGTGGGGCTTCACCAGCGATCCCAAGATGGTGCCCCAGAGGGGAAGAGGGTGTTTTTGGAAATTAGCACAGTCAGATTAAAACTACTGGTCAAGGACTGTTCCTGTGCCTTATGTTTCTCCTTCACTCCTGCTCCAAACCTTTAAGAGATCTTATATGGCAGCCAGCAGGTGGAGGAAATGATAATGTGAGGCAAGAAGCAGAGGCATTACTCCTGCAGGTCTTGGTTCCATCCTAGCCGAGAGGAGGCAGGAGAGACGTTTTCAATTGGATGAGGGTTTAAAGTTTTGATATTTCACTCAATTGAATTATTTAAGACCTGAAAATAAGGAGAACATTCCTTTCTTACCAAGAATGGCAAGAAAAAGCTTTGAGATCTGCCAAAGGTTTTAATCAAGGGACAGAAAAGAACAATCAGAGGAACTGCAAGGGCAGTGGGGAGAAAAACACTATATTGTTCTTTGCTTGCCCCCTGTGGAGTCTGGGTTCAATTGCTGTTGTTCAGTTGCTCAGTATGGTTATAATTTTAAATTTTAACATATATATTTTTATATTTTTCCTAAAACAAACTACAGAAAGAGTTGAGATACTTATTGTGGTGACCCGAAGAAGAAAGAGCAGATAAAACCAAGGAGGGTCTTGGAATGCAGGAATGGAAAAACCAGATCCTTATTATCCTTCCCTCCCCCATGTTGTAACTATTAGACTATAACCTGTCTCACCTTCTACCCCATAGGGAGAAGGTATTAGCCCTACTCTTCCCCAGCCCAGTATCACATGCCTCATCCTGAAGGAGGAAACAGACAGAACAGGCTCCATCTTGAAAGCAGGACTCCATCTCGGGCTGGACTGTGGACTCTGAGCTGTATGCCCAGTATCTATGGAAATGACATACCAACGGGAAAACCACACCCCCTCACCACCTCCACCTCACGTCCTGCCCCTCCACCCCCATGGAAGAGCCCCAGGGTTCATACCTAGACTCTCTATCACCTAAAAGAATACCCTAATTATCTGTGTAACTGAATAGAATCATAAATTCTATTAGGCTTTTTGGGGTATGACCACAGGCCTATTGATAATTGTCCACTGTTAACTACCTAGGCTTAAGGCATATGAATCACGGGTTAACTTTGATTGTATCTTTCTTTTCCTTTGTTCAGATTAGTTTCAGGGAATTTGGTGAAGTGGATTTGGGGATGTACACTTAGGGTATATAAGGTTTTCACAAAAACTGGTCGGGGTCCTTGGCTAAGAGGAGACTCTGCCTTGGGCCCACCGGTGTAATAAACTGCACTCCACTATCTGTGTTGTCCTTCTGAGTGAGTTTGTTTCCTGGAACATGTGGCTACAACAATCCAATCAGCAAATGACCCGCAAGACCCCATCCCACTCCTTGTACCCTGGCTATAAAAGTGGACTAAGGACCCCTGTTCAACATCAGATCTTGCTTGAGCTGGCCCGCTGTTCTAACAGTGTCTCCCACTCTAACACACTTTATTTCCCTCTCATTCTGTCTCACGTCTGGAAATTCTTTTCCAACCCACTCCGGGACCATGACACTTATGTATATTAAAGGGGATACAATACAGTGAGACACTAAACACAGCCCTGATTTAAATAACCTACTATACAAGGGGCTTCCCTGGTGGCTCAGACGGTAAAGAATCTGCCTGCAACGAGGAGACCTGGGTTTGATCCCTGGGTCGGGAAGATCCCCTGGAGACGGAAATGGCAACCCACTCCAGTATTCTTGCCTGGAGAACCCAATGGACAGAGGAGCCTGACAGGCTATACAGTCTGTGGGGTCACAGAGAGTCAGACATGACTTAGCGACTGAATAACAACAATGTCCCAGTATCCTCATGGTCAAAAGAGAGAGGCTCAGAGATGTTAAATAAATTGCTTAAGATCACACTGCTGTTAAATGATAGAGTCCATTCAAGTCCATATCTGTCTCATCCTAAAATTCACTTTCTTTTCATTCTTTTTCCATCCTAATGTGTGAGGAATGTTTGGGATATTTATTATAAGCCAGAGTTAATTGTTTTATTTATATCCCCATAATACATCACTTTCACAGAGAGCTTTAGGGACTCTTCTAACTTCACCCATAGATTTTAGTTTAGAATTGAGTGGATTATGGTTTGAATTAATTAAGAAGCTTTTGGCTGCAAGTAATGGGAATAACTGACTAAACATGGCTAAACAATGGAAGTCTGTTATCTTATATAAAAACTCTAGAGGTGGGACGTTCCAGAATTAATGATTCTTGAGCTCTCGATCAGCTACAATGCAATTTTCTTGTTTTTCTCCTCATGCTCATGAAATAATTGCTAACATTCTAAACGGTATGCCCTCATCAGACATGAGCAAAAGGAAAGGGTTTTCTTTTCCTGTGACTCTTTTATCAGAGAATTTAACAAATAACCTTCAGTCTATTTTCCATTATAATTAATTGACCCCAATTGTGTCATTCTTTCATCCTTAGGCCAGTGAAATGAAGGGCAATGAGATTATCAGTACTGACTTAGGCCAATTATGATTGATTCCCAGAGGCAGAATCGAACTTCCCTGAGCATTTTGCTGCCTGATGCTTGATGGAGTTTGGCTTTCTGGTAGTGATGGAGAAAGGAAGAAAGGCAGCTGGACCCACAGTGTCTGCTACAGGGTCGTATGCTAAAGTCTGCTACCAGGGAAAGGCTCATGACGGCGGATCCGCGTAGGCAGTGTTACTGTGCTGAGTCACTGTTGCTTATGGGTTGGAGATGATGCTCCTTAATAACTACTGCTTCTCTGTCATCCCTGATCTGTTCGCTTAATGCAAAAAGTTAAGTTCAAGTTTCTGACTTTGCACTTGTGAGAAATCACTGTCATTCTTTGGTTTATGATGTTTTTCCTAAAGCATATTATTGTTCCAAATTCTTACTGCTTTGCTTCAAATGTTTTTGAAGAAAGAATAATGTGAGTGATCTTTCTCAGGATTGAAAATGTGAATACCTTCCTTTGGAAACAGCACACGAATATGTAACTGAAAATGGCAAGCATTCATCATTTTATGTTCCCGGTATAGCAGCAGAGCAGTAATATAATCACAATCATAATGATTAACAATAATGATAGCCAGTCACTGGTCTGAGAATATTTTCACACACATACATTTTTTTTCATTTTTGATTGAAGTACAGTTATAATTGATTTATAATACTGTGTTAATTTCAGACGTACAGCCAAATGATTTAGCTATATTAATATACTATATACATACATACACATATATAAGTATGGTGTTGCCTATCTATTTTGTATATAATGATGTGTTTCTGTTAATCCCATACTCCTAATTTACCCCTCCCCCCTTTCCCCTTTGGTAACCATAAGTTTGGCTTCTATGTCTGGGAGTCTGTTCCTGTTTTGTAAGTAAAGTCATTTGTATTAATTTTTAGGTTCCACATATAAGTGATGTCATCTGGTATATTTCTTCTCTGTCTGACTTACTTCCCTCAATTTGATATTCTCTAGGTTCATCCATGTTGCTGCAAATGGAATCACTTCACTCTTTTCTATGGATGAGGAGTATTTCATTGTCTATATATGTACCACATCTTTATCCATTCATTGGTGATGGATACTTAGGTCACTTCTTTGTCTTGGCAATTGTAAATAGTGCTGCTATGAACACTGGGGTCCATGCAGACATACATTTTTAATCTTCATAGCAATTACATGAGATAAAGTTGAACATCCTCATTTTATAGACAAGAGAGGTTCTGGAACGTGCCTATGTCTACACAGCCGGGAGTTGGCTCTGAATCCCGTCCACTGACTCAGAGCGAGCCTGCTGAATGTCTGCGGTGTGCTGCGCTCACTAAACTCACCAGCTACAAGTGAAGATGAGAGTGTGGAGAGGAAGTGGGAAGCGAGACGTCTTATAAAGGCTGAAGCTGATCACCACGGGGGAGGAATTCAAAATTCATTTGCAAGAAGACAAATCTCAAGTTGGAGTTTTAGAGAAACATTACTGTATTGTCAAGGCTGTGTGTGAATGCTTAGTTGCTTCAGTCTTATCCGACTCTTTGCGACCCCATGGACTGTAACCCTCTGTCTGTGGGATTCTTCAGGTAAGAATACTAGAGTGGGTTGCCATTTCCTCCTCCAGAGGATCTTCCTGACCCAGGGATCGAACCAATGTCTCCTGCATTGCAGGCGGATTCTTTACCGCTGAGCCTCCAGGGAAGGTTCAGTTCAGTTCAGTCACTCAGTCATGTCTGACTATGCGACCCCATGGACTGCAGCATGCCAGGCCTCCTTGTCAATCCACCAACTCCCAGAGTTTACTCAAACTCGTGTCCATTGAGTCCATGATGTCATCCAACCATCTCATCCTCTGTTGTCCCCTTCTCCTCCTGCCTTCAATCTTTCCCAGCATCAGGGTCTTTTCAAATGAGTCAGTTCTTCCCATCAGGTGGTCAAAGTATTGGAGTTTCAGCTTCAGCATCAGTCCTTCCCAGGAATATTCAGGACTGATTTCCTTTAGGATGGACTGGTTGGATCTCCTTGCAGTCCAAGGGACTCTCAAGAGTCTTCTCCAACACCACAGTTCAAAAGCATTAATTCTTCAGCACTCAGCCTTCTTTATAGTCCAACTCTCACATCCATACATGACTACTGGAAAAACCATAGCTTTGACTAGACAGACCATTGTTGGCAAAGTAATGTCTCTGCTTTTTAATATGCTCTCTAGGTTGGTCATAGCTTTCCTTCCTAGGAGCAAGCGTCTTTTAATTTCATGGGTGCAGTGACCATCTGCAGTGATTTTGGAGCCCAGGACAATAAAGTCTGACACTGTTTCCATTGTTTCCCCATCTATTTGCCATGAAGTGATAGGACCAGATGCCATGTTCTTAGTTTTCTGAATGTTGAGTTTTAAGCCAACTTTTTCACTCTCCTCTTTCACTTTCATCAAGAGGCTCTTTAGTTCTTCACTTTCTGCCATTAAGGGTGGTGTCATCTGCGTATCTGAGGTTATTGATATTTCTCCTGGCAATCTTGATTCCAGCTTGTGCTTCATCCAGCCCAGCGTTTCTCACGATGTACTCTGCATAGAAGTTAAATAAGCAGGGTGACAATATACAGCCTTGACGGACTCCTTTTCCTATTTGGAACCAGTCTGTTGTTCCATGTCCAGTTCTAACTGTTGCTTCCTGACCTGTATAAAGATTTCTCAAGAGGCAGGTCAGGTGGTCTGATATTTCCATCTCTTTCAGAATTTTCCAGTTTTTTTGTGATCCACACAGTCAAAGGCTTTGGCATAGTCAATAAAGCAGAAATAGTTGTTTTTCTGGAACTCTCTTGCTTTTTTGATGATCCAGCAGATGTTGGCAATTTGATCTCTGGTTCCTCTGCCTTTTCTAAATCCAGCTTGAACATCTGGAAGTTCACAGTTCACATACTACTGAAGCCCGGCTTGGAGAATTTTGAGCATTACTTTACTGGCGTGCGAGATGAGTACAATCGTGCGGTAGTTTAAACATTCTTTAGCATTGCGTTTCTTTGGGATTAGAATGAAAACTGACCTTTTCCAGTGCTGTGGCCACTGCTGAGTTTTGGAAATTTGCTGGCATATTGAGTGCAGCACTTTCACAGCATCATCTTTTAGGATTTGAAAGAGCTCAACTGGAATTCTATCACCTCCAGGGAAGGTTATCTGGGGTCAGATCCAAGCTTTACCATTTACTAGCTGCAGAGCTTGTGGCAGATTATTTCTGCTGTCACTGTCTCAAGGGTCTTCATATGTAAATGGAGATAATAATAGTCCCTACTTCATAGAACTACAGGGATGATTAAAGAGTTAATGGACACAAAGCATGTAAAACAGTGACTGATATTTAATGAGTCATTGAGCAGATGTTGTAATAATGGGGGAGATAATGTGAGTCAGATGAGTTTAGGGTCTGAATCCTAACTCTGTTACTTAGCAATTGTGTGACCTAGGCCAAAATATCAGACTCTTAGTATCAAATATATGGCTTATGTTAACAAATAGGTTTTAAGAATATGACCTGTTTTAGTAGTATGTCTACAACATTTCCGCTTTCCCTACAATCATTTCTTCCTATTTTGATAGGTTTAATTAATAACAAGTGACTTATTAAAATCAGGTTGATGCTGCTTTGAGTCCGAGAAGGCAGTGGTACTCCACTCCAGTACGCTTGCCTGGAAAATCCCATGGACAGAGGAGCCTGGCAGACTGCAGTCCATGGGGTTGCTAAGAGTCGGACACGACTGAGCGACTTCACTTTCACTTTTCCTTTCATGCATATTGGAGAAGGAAATGGCAGCCCACTCTGGTGTTCTTGCCCAGAGAATCCCAGGGACGGGGGAGCCTGGTGGGCTGCCGTCTATGGGGTCACACAGAGTTTGACACGACTGAAGCGACGCAGCAGCAGCAGCAGCTGCTTTGAGTATAGCAACTCAGATTCCTCTACCTTAGAGATAAGCAGATAGTATCTCAAATTAATGTCTGGCCAAAGGATTTTCACGAGGTAAACATTTAGTGCTGAAAGGAAGGGGAAATGTTAGTAAAGGTGCCAATGATCTCGGCGAGGCAGTGTTAAGCAGGGGTGTGAAGTGAGATCCAGGAACTGAACCTGGGTAGCCTGGATGAAAACCAGGAACCCTAGCCACCAGATCAGCAAGAGTTAGAGGCTAGAAGATATTTTTTCCCTGGAGCTTTGTCCCCAGTGAAACATGCATTATTCACAGAAACAGAAACTGTAAAAGCAGGTACAAAGTTTATTATTAGAGATAGCACAACAACCGGTGGGAGAACACACAGAGAAACGGTTTGTTTAGTTAAGACAGAGCGAGGCAGAGATGCGCTGGAAGAGAAAGGGTGTGGGTGTCCTCCTCAGCGAGGAGGAATGGAGTGAAGAGGCAGTAAAAGTCATTTCTGTAATTCAGTTCTTCCGGGTCTTTGTCTTCTTTCAGCCCAATTATCTGGTTTCTTCCTCTATACCTTACCTATTTGAGACACCCCACCACCACCACCCGGCTGCTCATGCAGCTCTCAGCCAAGATGGATCTGAAAGCAAAGGTTTCTGGGAGGAGCAAGACTCATTATGGCGGCGTTATGCCCTGACTTTTGACCCACAGGGAGCTTTCTGCGCATGTATAGTGTCTCCCTTGTCCCAGATAAGGGGAGAGCAGAGATCCCTTAATCCTTTACTCAAACAGGGTTTTGCCCCTCTTTGTCCTTGCCATGACAATTACCTTAAGGTGTTTTCAAGAGACAAACAATGGCTATTTACCTTGTTTCTGCTGTTACTTCCATTTTGGAGAGCAAACAGGAGGCTGGTTGTAAATACCTTAACTGGAGCCCACCTATGTCTTTTCTCAGAAAATGCTAACAGTTTTAAGTATCCAGCCTGAAGCCTACTTCTTCGTGCCCATGAGATGTAAACAGGAGGCCAGTGAATGTCTAATCTGGAGCCCATCTATCTCCCACGTCACCAACAGTTATCAACTAGTTATTTCACCCTCTGAATTTCTCAGCGAAGGAATCTAGATACTGAGTAGGAGGCAAACACACCTGCCTAGTTGCTGTTGCAGATTGTAATAAATACTTTTAAGCAGAAGTGCTGCTCTGACAGTGCTTTTGGGCAATCCCAGTACTTTCTTCTTCCAAAATCATTCCTCCTTCCTATCTTCAATAGATACGTAAGAGTACATTAGTTTCTTTAGAGTCCTGTTTTTTTGGCCAGATGCTACAAGAGTGAAATCTGACAGATGAATTCGTTCCAGAGTGTTACAGAGAGTGAGCAGAAAGAACTGCAACTAACAAAACAAGACAAGTGCATTTCTAACAGAAGTCTGAGAAGGTAGAGATGTTAATGTAGATAGAGGTCTTAAAGGAGACTCTGAGACTGGTCACATCTCATGTGGTCTGCTCTCCATCAGAAAGCTTCCCTTGGCCCTGGTGGACTAGACCTCTGTATATGCACATCCAGCAAGCTAAGCACAAGCTAGGACTCTAGCGGGAGTGCAGAGATTCACTTCCTTTGGCTTTATCTCTTCTTTTGGGGGCAGGGTCTTTTCCTTAGACACAAATCAAGTACATTTAGTCACAGCAAAATAATATCTTTAAACCTAAATAATATGAACAGTTATAGCCATAAGCTTAACTTGTGTGTTTGTTCAGTTGCTCAGTCATGTCCAACTCTTTGTGACCCCTATGGACTGTAGCCCACCAAGCTCCTCTGTCCGTGGAATTTTCTAAGCAAGAATATTGGAGTGGGTAACCATTTCCTCCTCCAGGGGATCTTCCCGACCCAGGGATCTAACCCGCATGTCCCTCATCTCTGGCACTACAGGTAGATATTTACTGTTGAGCCACCAGAAAAGCCCAAGCTTATCTTACTATTATTTACTTTTTTCCTGGTTACCTAAGGTTAGGTCCGCTCCCTGGTGAAGACATGAAGGTATTTTGGAAAAAAAAAAAAAAACCTTTTTTTTTTTTTTTTAATAATAGACCCAAACTTCAAGTAACTCAGGCCAGAAGACAAACTGCTATTTTGAAATTGCTCAAGCTATGGCCCAAAGGTCCACCTTCCTTTGAACTTTATGGGGAAGGATTAAAAATAGTTCTACTTTGGTAAGCACCAGGGGTTCAGAAGAGGACTTATAGGAATCATGATTTGCTAGACTGCCATTCTGCTTTCTAAGATAAAGTGAAGATCAGTTTTTAAGCCTAAGACTTTTTACAATGCAACTGACAGGCCAAAAGCAATTTTCAGTTTTTCACAAAGATCCAGGGAGTAGAACTCCCTATTACATGATTAAACATTTCTTGGCAGCAGCTTGCTAGATGGGCTTGAGAGCTCTTGAAGAAGCCATCATTAAATCATCCTTCTTCCCTCTGTCACATCCGCAAACCACAGTTGATTTACAGTGCTTTCTGAGAAAGGCAAGTCTCAGTGCTAAGGGACATCAAAATGAAAAGCACACCAAATGAAGTGTTTAATTTCATCAGCCCAAGAGTTAAGTACAACATCTTTTTCTCTGTAGTGTTTATAATAACTTTCTGTTAGACAGACTTGATTACAGGATTATGTATAAAGTAAACTTTTTGCATAGAGTATGTGGGCTCCCCAGGTGGCGCTAGTAGCAAAGAATCTGCCTGTTGATGCAAGAGATACAGGTTCAATCCCTGGGCCAGGAAGATCCACTGGTGTAGGAAATGGCACCCCACTCCAATATTCTTGCCTGGAGAATTCCATGGACAGAGAAGCCTGGCAGGCTACTGGGCTGCAAAGAGTCAGACATGACTGAGCAAACCCCACTACCCCAACAGATTATGTATCATTTAAAATTGTAGCAGAGAATAACATTAGAAGGTAGACTTGTTCAATTCATCCCTCATAGGACCACATGCACTTTCTTCACTGTAACAAATCATATGTCAGTATGATAGTAGTTTATTTCTTTTTATTTTTTAAATTAATAAACTACTTTTTCTTTTCCTTTTTTTTAATTCAGTTCAGTTCAGTTGCTCAGTCGTGTCCGACTCTTTGCGACCCCATGAGCCACAGCACACCTGGCCTCCCTGTCCGTCACTAACTCCTGGAGTTCACCCAAACCCATGTCCATCGAGTCGGTGATGCCATCCAACCATCTCATCCTCTGTCATCCCCTTCTCCTCCTGCTCTCAATCTTTCCCAGCATCAGGGTCTTTTCAAATGAGTCAGCTCTTTGCATCAGGTGGCCAAAGTATTGGAGTTTCAGCTTTAGCATCAGTCCTTCCAAGGAACACCCAGGACTGATTTCCTTTAGGATGGACTGGTTGGATCTCTTTGTGGTCCAAGGGACTCTCGAGAGTCTTCTCCAACACCACAGTTCAAAAACATCAATTCTTCGGCGCTCAGCTTTCTTTATAGTCCAACTCTCACATCCATACATGACTACTGGAAAAACCATAGCTTTGACTAGACAGACCATTGTTGGCAAAGTAATGTCTCTGCTTTTGAATATGCTATCTAGGTTGGTCATAACTTTCCTTCCAAGGAGTAAACATCTTTTAATTTCATGGCTGCAATCACCATCTGTAGTGATTATGGAGCCCAAAAAATAAAGTCAGCCACTGTTTCCACTGTTTCCCTATCTATTTGCCATGAGGTGAAGGGACTGGATGCCATGATCTTAGATTTCTGAATGTTGAGCTTTAAGCCAACTTTTTCACTCTCCTCTTTCACTTTCATCAAGAGGCTCTTTAGTTCTTCACTTTCTGCCATTAAGGGTGGTGTCATCTGCATATGTGAAGTTATTTATATTTCTCCCGGCAATCTTGATTCCAACTTATGCTTCTTCTATCCCAACATTTCTCATGATGTACTCTGCATATAAGTTAAATAAGCAGGTGACAATATACAGCCTTGACGTACTCCTTTCCCGATTTGGAACCAGTCTGTTGTTCCATGTCCAGTTCTAACTGTTGCTTCCTGACCTGCATACAGGTTTCTCAAGAGGCAGGTCATTTTTTAATTGTTGGAAGATAATTGCATTACAATGTTGTGTTAGTTTCTGTTGTACAACACAGAGAATTAGCTATATGTATACATATATCTCCTCTCCCTTGAGCCTCCCTACCACTCCTTCAGACTATTTTTTCTTACAATAGTTTTAGGTTTTTAGAAGAATTAATCAGGAAGCACAGAGTTCCTATACGTCTCCTTCTTCAATGCCTTCCCTTCCCTCGAGTTTCTCCTACTATTAAGATTGTGCATTAGTGTGATACGCTTGTTGAAATTGAGCCAATAGTCATCAACTATTATTGACTCACCCTGGAGAAGGAAATGGCAACCCACTCCAGTATTCTTGCCTGGAAAATTCCATGGATTGAGGAGCCTGGTAGGCTACTGTCCATGGGGTCACAAAGAGTCGGACACGACTGAGCGACTTCACTTCACTTCAATTATTGACTCAAGTCCATAGTTTACAATACTATTCACTCTCTCTGTTGTACATTCTCTGGGTTTGAACAAATGTATAATGATAATGAATGACATACCCATCATTACCGTATCCTACAGAATAGTTTTTTGCCAGCCCAAAATATCTCTTTGGCTTGTGGTTTCTTTTGAGCTGAAAACAATCAAGGCCCGAGAAACTTAGGAAGAAACTTTGACCCCGGTGGCACTAGTGGTAAAGAACCTGTCTACCAGTGCAGGAGACATAAGAGACGCACTTTTGATCCCTGGGTCAGGGAGACAGATCCCCTGGAGGAGGGCACGGCAACGCACTCCAGCATTCTCGCCTGGGAGAAACCCATGGACAGAGTAGCCTGGCAGGCTACAGACCACAGGGTCACAAAGAGTCAGACATGACTGAGCGGCTTAGGATGCATAGCATGCATGCATTCGCTGTCTAAAGAATTTAAAGGGTCTATTCCCAGAATAGAGCGATTACTAGCAATATATGAAAAGAACATGGGCGAGGTGTGGTGATCTTTAGGTAGGGCCTAAAGATCAGAGTCCACTCTGTGTCCCCTTGCCACTGAGTGGCCCAGCAAACATTTGTTTACCAAATATTTGCTCTTCCAACTTCATGTGAATTGCCTTCCTCTGCTTTCAAGTCCCAAATTACTACCCCCAGTATACTCTTGTATTTAGCCAAAGAGGGCATTTCAGTGAGGGTTTCAGTCATTTTGCTGAGTTACTCAGTTTTCCTGGGTCTGTCCCATGTACACGTTATTAAACTTTGGTGTGATTTTTCTCCTGTTAATCTGTCTCATGTCGATTTAGTTCTCAGACCAGCCAGAAGAACCTAGAAGACCATAAGAAATTTTCTTTATTCTTAAGGTTCATCCAAGTCTTTGCATGACTTAACAGTTTACTTATTTTCATTGCTAAGTAATATTTCATTGCACAAATTCCAACAATTTATCTTTTGTTTCTCCATCCTTTATCACTAAAGGACATCTTTGTTGCTTTTGGAAATTATGGATAAAATTGTTATAAAAATCTGCTTGCAAATTTTTGTGTGAACATAGGTTTTTAACCCATTTGGGCAAATACCAAGGAGCATGAGTATTTGGTCATACATAAATGGATGTTTAGTTTTATGAGGAACTGCAAAACTGTTTTCCAAAGTGACTGCAACATTTTACATTCCTACCAATAATAAATGAGAGTTCCTGTTGCTTCACATATGTGTTAGTCTTTGGTGTTGTCCATGTTTTGGGTTTTAGCCTTTCTAATAGGTACCTAGTGACATCTGATTGTTTTATTTATTTATTAATTCATTTATTAGGCTGCACTCTATCTTAATTGTGGCACTTGGGATCTTTAGTTGTGGTATGTGGGATCTAGTCCCCTGACCAGGGATCGAACCTGTGCCCTCTGCATTGGAAGCAGAGTCTTAGCCACTGGACCATCCAGGAAGTCCCTCATTGCTGTTTTAATTTGTCCACATACATATTGAAATATCTTAAAGCATATTGCTCCCTCCTGAACTGGGATTTGTAACCTGGAGTTGAGAGATGGGATTCAGGACCTTTTTGAAATGGCTTGTAAAATTGTGTGTGAATTTTCTGGAACATGGGATCTATTTTTATTGTTAGAATTTATGAGCTTTATCAATCACAAAGATGAAGGGCTACCATTATATTCTATTATTTTTTTAAAAATGTAAACCACTGTTACAATATTATCAGATTTCATGCTTTTAAAATGTTGTGAAAGTAGTGAAAGTGTTAGTCACTCAGTTATTTCTGACTCTTTATGACCCCACGGACAGAATCCCACCAGGCTCTTCTGTCTGTGGAATTTCCTTGGCAAGAATACCAGAGTGGGTTGCCATTTAAAAAGGTTACTACCAGCTATTATGTTCATGATCTTCCAACACATTTGTGGAGCATTTTTAATGTGAGAAGCACAATACTAGGTACCAGAGAGTCAAAGATCAAAAACACATAAGCTTTGTTCTTAAGAAATTCTGGCTGGTGCAGCTCATGTTACCAGCCAGCAATCATAAAGGAAGACTCAAAGACTGCTATGTCGTTTTAAAATTATCTCTGGATGTTCAGTCCTACTTGTGCCAGTAGATGTCATTGTAGTATAGGCCAGCTCACTGATCAGCTACCTCAAAGACAAGGAATTCAATTGTTTTTTTTTTTGTCTTGATTCATGAGGTACATACATAAAAGTCTTCATGCAGATTTCTCATGTAGATTTCTTTCTCTTACTGACACAGACATAGAACTGCCATAAATACAAAATTGTGGTTATTCTGAAAGTTAAAGGACATGTTAAAGCCTAACTAAAAAATATTTCTGCAAAAAGAATATACATAACCAGTACTATTGTAACTCATAGTGTAATGTAGCTGGTATTTTGAGACTATTATGATTTCAATATGATCTTGAGGCTTATTAAAGCTTCCATTAAAAGAAAGCAACAATTATCATTATTTATGTTTAATACAATTTGACTATTCTGTAAAACCCAAAGACAAATGGAATACTTCTAGCAAAGTTAAAGATTTTAATTTTAGTGTTTATGACATATACGTTGTTTCAGGAGTATTATTCTGTTCTGAAATAAGGGTTATGTACAAGGAAAAGCTGTACAAAGTGTAGTTTTTTCTAGTGCTCATTCATTCATTAAATAAATTATGCTAATGCCCAAGATTTTCCAAGCCTAACACTAGCCTTGCAAATACAAAGATAATAAAGTATATGCCATGTCCATAAAGAGATTATATTCTAGTGAGAAATAATTGTTTTAAAAACAAAAATTATCTCCAACACCACAGCTCAAAAGCATCAATTCTTCGGAAAAAAAAAAAAAAAAACAAACAAAACAAAAATTAGAGTAGCAATTACAGAGACGCAGACTCAATTAGATTTAATGTGTGTTTTTTGGCTAGTCTCAAGCCAGTAAGAGACAAATGAGGTATACTAATATACAATTGTGCTGAGACTTAGAATCTTTCTTTTATACTAAGAGTCTGAGGTTCTAGATTCAGTTAATGAACCAATGAGTATGTCTACTTTACTGCTTGTCATCCATATCCTAAAGAAGCTTTGTTGATGCATACTATTTTTCATATAAGGAGTCACTCTGGGGGACTTACCCAGCAGTCCAGTGGTTAAGACTCCGCCTTCCACTGCAGGGGTTCAATCCCTGATTGGAGAACTAAGGTCCCACATGCTGCAGGGTATGGCCAAAAATTTTAAAACAGAGAAAAGGGAGTCACTTTGAAGAGGCTCTTTTGTTTTTCAATGTTTGTCAAGTAAGTGGGTATGAATTGAAAAGCTGTCTAATTCGTATTGGGATGGTTGATATAGGAGACTGTTTTTATGAGGCCAATGTTATCCTGATACTGAAATCAAACAAAATCATTTTAAGAAAATAAAGCTACTAACTAATATTCTGCATGAAATTCCCAACAAAGTATTGTCAAATCAAATCTAACAATATGGATAATGCATATCCTAAAAGGATAATGCATCCTGTTTAAGGAAGTTTGTCCCAGGAAGGCAAGTTGGCTTAATATTGTAACAAAATCAATGTAATTTATACTATCAATAGACTAAAGAAGAAAAACTGTATGATCATTCCAATGGATGCAGAATAAGCATTAAACAAAATTTGACATTTGTTCATGATATAAGCTCTAAGCAGACTAGAAATAGAAACTTACTCAACTTAATAAAAGATCTATGAAAAAACTATAACTAACATTATACTTAACGGTGAAAGACTGGATACTTTCTTCTACTTTCAGGAACAAGGGAGGATTGTATTCTCCCACCATTGCTATTTATTACCTTATTGTAGCCAGTGCAATAAGGAAAGGAAAAAAAAATGCAGAAATTGAAAAAGAAGAAATTAAGCTGTTTCTATTTGCAGGTGACATGACTGTCTACATAAAAAATCCCCAAGAATTTACAAAATAGATTCTGTAACTAATAGGAGAATTTAACAAGGTTGTAGGATATGCTCAATATGCAAAAATTAACTGTGTACATATGTTAGCAAAAGTTGGAAAGTGAAATAAAAAGTACCATGTCACAATAGGACTAAAACCATTAAATACGTAGTCTAACTTTGTTTGTTAGGTGTAAACCTAACAAAATATGTGTCAGTTTTATATGCTGAAAACTACAAAATATTGATAAGTAGTGTTAGTTGCTCAGTCATGTCCAACCTTTTGCAACCCTGTGGACGGTAGCCCACCAGGCTCCTCTGTCCATGGAATTCTCCAGGCAAGATTACTGGGGTGGGTAGTCATTCCCTTCTCCAGGGGATCTTCCCAACCCAGGGATCAAACCCAGGTCTCTTACATTACAGGCAGATTCTTTACTGTCTAAACCTTCAAGGAAGTCCAAAATATTGATAGTAGAATCAAAGTGTCTAAAGAAAGAAGTATCTGTGTTTATGGACTGGAAGACTCAATATTGTTAAGATTCCAATTATTCCCAATTGTAGATTCATTGTAATTCTAATAAAAATTCCAGCATTCTTTCTTTTCTTTTCTGGAAACTGGCAAGCATATCTTAAACTTATATAGGAAAGCGAAAAGGATAGTAAAAAAAATTCTGCAGAAAAATAGCTAAAATAAATGAAAGGTAAAACAATTATGAAAAAAGATAAAAGTTGGAAGAATCACATGACTACCTGATTTCAAAACTTACAAGCCACAGTAATCAGTACAGTGTGGTACGGCAAAAGTATAGATACAGAACAGTAAAACAGACTACACCAAGAGTTGTCAAACTACAGCCTAAAAGCCTAAATCTGGCCTGCTCTCTGTTTTGAAAAGAAAGTTGTGATACAAAAAAATTGTCGGGCTTTTTTGTTTACATATTGTCCATGGCTGCTGTTATGCTGTAATGACAGGGTCGATTAGTTACAACGAAGATTGTAGCCTGCCATCCTAAAATCTTTCTTATCCATTCCTTTACAGGAAAAGTTGGCCAAACCCTAGAACAGAATCCAAACATAAAACAACTCATACATGATCAATTGATTTTTGACGAACATGCTGAGAAGACTATGCAATCATGTGATGTAGAAATTCTAGGCTTTCAGTATGTTGCTGCTGCAACAACAGATGCTAGACATACATGTACAAAAAATCTGAACGTTGACTTATACCTTACACTATAGTAAAAATTTAACTCAAAATAGACCACAGACCTAAATGTAAAACCTAAAGTATAACATTTCTAGGAGGAAAGAGATGAAAATCTTTATGAACGTGGGTTAGGCAAAAATTTTGTAAAGAGCATCCAAAAAAATTCAAACCAAAATAGAAAAAGTTGATAAACAGGACTTGATCAAAATTAAAAGCATCCACTCTTCAAAAAACAATATTAAGAAAATGAAAGAGAAGCCACAGACTGGAAATAAATATTTATGAAACACTATCTAGTAAAAGACTGATTTCATTAATGTGCTGCTGCTGCTGCTGCTGCTGCTGCTGCTACTAAGTCACTTCAGTCGTGTCTGACTCTGTGCGACCCCATAGACGGCAGCCCACCAGGCTCCCCCGTCCCTGGGATTCTCCAGGCAAGAACACTGGAGTGGGTTGTCATTTCCTTCTCCAATGCATGAAAATGAAAAGTGAAAGAAGTTGCTCAGTCGTGTCCCGCTCTTAACGACCCCATGGACTGCAGCCTACCAGGCTCCTCCATCCATGGGATTTTCCAGGCAAGAACACTGGAGTGGGTTGCCATTGCCTTCTCCAATGCATGAAAGAAAAGTGAAAGTGAAGTTGCTCAGTCGTGTCTGACTCTTAGCAACCCCATGGACTGCAGCCCACCAGGCTCCTCTGTCCATGGGATTTTCCAGGCGAGAGTACTGGAATGGGTTGCCATTGCCTTTTCCATCATTGCCGCTGCTAAGTTGCTTCAGTCGTGTCCGACCCTGTACGACCCCAGAGATGGCAGCCCACCAGGCTCTGCCATCCCTGGGATTCTCCAGGCAAGAACACTGGAGTGGGTTGCCATTTCCTTCTCCAATGCATAAAAGTGAAAAGTGAAAGAAGTCATTCAGTCGTGTCCTACTCTTAGCGACCCCATGGACTGCAGCCCACCAGGCTCATCTGTCCATGGGATTTTCCAGGCAAGAGTACTGGGGTGGGGTGCCATTGCCTAATGTGTAAAGAACCCTAACAACTCAATAATTACAAACAGACAAAGTTCTTTAAAAAATGGAGAAAATATGTGAACAGACATTTCATACATAAATTCATACATAATGAAATTTCATGCATTTCATAAATTAAAACCACAATGAGATATCATCACAGATCTCTTAGTGTTGGTGAGGGGATGCCGTGCCACTGGAACTCTCATACACTGTGGGTAACATGAAAAATGGTGCAGCCACTTTGAAAAAACAGCATGACAGTTTTTTATGAAGTTAAACATGATCTTTCTACATGACCTAACTCATCATCCAGGTTTTCACCCAAAAGAAATACAAATATATGTTTACAAAAGACTGTGTACTTTAATGCTTATAGAAGCCTATTCATAACCACCAGAAAAAAAAAATGCAAACAACACAGATGTTCATTACATGTGAAAGGATGAGTAAATAACAGTATGTCTGCAAAGTGTACACATGTACTGTGATGCATTCCATACGATGGAATTCCATACCATGGACTATGATTCAGCAGTACAAGGGACAGATGTCAAATGTGTTACACTAACTGAAAGAAGTCAAACTTACAAGGCTACATGCTCTCTATCTCAACCTATGTGACACTGTGGAAAAGTTAAAGCCATAGGGATAGCTGTAGGCCAGGGAGTGACCACAAAGGGACACATGGGAACTTTGGGGAGTAGTAGAAATGTACTCTATCATAATTGTGATAGTGGTTATATGACTGGATATATTTGCCAGAATTCATAAAATCATACATCTAAAAGGTGAATATGGGAATTCCCTGGAGGTCCAGTGGTTAGGACTCCACACTTCCAATGCAGGGGGCCCAGGTTCGATCCCTGGTAGGGGATCTAGATCCCACATGCTCCAACTAAGACCCAGTGCAGCCAAATAAATAAATAAAAATAAATTTTAAAAAGTGGCCATCAAGTGAAAGAAGGATTTCAAGTGAAAGTCAAAAAGCTGACTATCTTGCGTTGGAAGGAAACTCAAAATTCAAACTAGAGAGTTAATTTAAAAGAAATTCAGAAATCCGTATAAACTTTTGCATAGTCAAACTTTTGGATATGTGAGGTCTCAGGGCATACCTTATGAAGAGCAAGGGGCTCTGGTATATACTATAAAGTATGAGTCTAATAAGAATCTATTTTTCACATGAGAGATTTACAAGCATTTAAGGAGGAGGTTGGTAACTCTCCCTAGAGGCTCAGGACAAGCCTAGTAGAGATAATGATGTAACCTCTGTAGTAGCTTCTTAAAGGAAACTGAAAGTGTTAGCCACTCAGTCGTGTCAGACTCTTGGAGACCCCATAGATTATATGTAGCTCACCAGGCTCTTCCGTCCATGGGATTCTCCAGGTAAGAATACTGGAATGGGTTGCCATTCCTTTCTCCAGGGGATCTTCCTGACCCAGGGATTGAACCTGGGTCTTCTGCATTGCAGGCAGATTCTTTACCATCTGAATCATCAGGGAAGCCCTCTTAAAAGATGAGCCAAGGATAAAATTTAAGAGAAAGAGATTCTAGACAGAAAGAATAACCTAATGAACTAAGGCTTGAGGGAGGAAGGTGTCATCTAGGAAAGATAGGTTTGTTTTTTTTTAGCTTTATATTTCATAGAAAGATACGTGTGTTAGTCACTCAGTCGTGTCCGACTCTTTGTGACCCCATGAACTGTAGCCCGCCAGGCTTCTCAGTCCATGGAATTCTCCAGGCAAGAATATTGGAGTGGATTGCCATTCCCTTCTCCAGAGCATTTTCCCAACCCAGGGGTCAAACCCTGGCCTCCTGCATCACAGGCAGATTCTTTATCATTTGAGCTACAGGGAAGTCTTCATAGAAAGATAGGTATTTTTGAAAGATTGAAGTACAGTTACTCATTATATTGCACTTTTAAACTTTTCTCTTGCTTAATTTGTTCCCTTCAATTATTGCACATATTCCTGAGCACCTACTTCGTGCCATGTACTGGGTAATATTTAAGCTCGAGTTTCTGTTCTCTAGAAGCTCATGGGATCTCTCTCTCTCACACACAAGTTACTATTATAAGATTTTAGACAGGGGTATATGCATGCATGTGCAAGTTGCTCTGAGAATAGAGGGTCTAACTCAACATGGTGGCTGTGAGCAACTGGTAGTGAAAAGCTAAGCAACCAAAAGAATATTGAAGTATGAGCGAGGTTTGTCAAATAGACAGGGAACGAATGTCTTGCAAGGCAGAGGGAATAGCATGTGCAAAAACACAGAAGCAGAAGAAAACATGGCACTTGTAGAAAATGGCAAGTCATTTAGTAAAGCTTGAGAGCAAGGGACAGGGAGCATTTGAATGCACAGGTGAAGAGCAGATGTGGTTAGAAGTGCGGACAAGGGTTGTTTTCAAGCTAAGGCATTTGAACTTGTTCTTCAGAAAATTGAGAGCTACAGAAATATTTTACCCAGAGTAATGAAATGATCAGATTTGAGTGTTAAAATGCCATTTTTGCCAGCATTTTGCAATATAATTAAATAAAGAAGAAACTGGATATAAAGAAACCAGTTTGATGATTGCTGCAAAACTTTAATTGTAGGATGCTGAAGACTTTGCCTAAGGCATCAGAGAGATAAAACTGATGACCTGGAAATCAGTTAAAAGTGTGTGGGAGAGAAGTGGTGAGGGAAAAAAGGAAATTGCATATGTCTACCAGAGTTCTGGTTTCAGTAGCTGAATGGTAAAGCCAGTAACTGGGTTAAGTTATTACAGAAAAAGGAGCAAGTTATAAACAAGACAACAATAATCATTTTTGTTGATTATTATTAATAGTAATCATTTTTCACATAGGAGATCTACGTGACTCGAATACACACATAATTACATAAACTAAATTTAAGTACAACTATAAACTAGAGAAATGTGTCAATAAAAAAATTCTGGATTCTATTCTCCTCTTCCCAGCCAAGGACATTTTTCTTTTCCCTTTTTCATTCACATGCTGAAGCAGAATGGAATCTGAGACCTTGCAAACCATGTCCAGTTTATCCTTGGATCATTTTACTAGTGATGCAATGGTTACCTTAGAAATGAGATAAATGGAAAGTTGTTTTCTTTTGTGTTTGGGATAACTGTCTTGTTGCCTAGGAAAGTTTTAACCTCCAGCTCTTGATGAAAGGGTACCACCTTTTGTTTTCTTAGTTTACTTCATTTTGCTTTGAGATTTCCATTGAAATCTCAAAACATGTTGTTTCAAGTTTCTTTGAAATGCCTGTGTCTTCAGTATCTTGTATAATTATAACAATAGTTACTGAGTGTCTACTATGTATCAGGCACTGTGTGAGGTGCAGTAGAGATAATACTTCTTTTAATTGTCAATATTCTTATGAGGTACAAGTTAATTATTTTAAAGATGAGAAAGAAGCTCCATGAGTTTAAGAAACTTTTTACTAACTGGTCAGTGAAAAGAACCAGTATTTGCACTCTGGTTCACCTTCCTCCAAAGCCTTTGAAATTTCCATATGTTATATTGATAAAATTTATATATGGAAAAGCAAAACTTTTTCATGGAAAATTTTAAACATAAACAAAAGGATAAGGGATAATATAACAAACTTCTATTTACTCTTCACTCAGCTTCTCCAACGATTAATTTACAGCCAATCTAGTTTCATTATTACACATCTACTTTTTCTGCACTCCCTCCCTCTAGCACTGAATTATTTTGTAGCAAATCCCAAGTATCCTATCATTTCATCTGTACAATTTTGAATGTAGCTTTAAGAGAGAAATATCATAAAACAATATCATAAAACAATGGCAACAGAAACTAACCACAATACCATTATGACACCAAAAGAAGTAGGCGATAAATTCCTTAATATCATCAAATGTACAGTGTTCATATTTCCCTGATTATCCGAAGTATTGCTGTTTAACAGTTGGTTGTTTGAATTAGAATGATTGGAGCTAAATTTTACTTGAAGTACATTGTTTAAACTAGTTAAAACTCCACCTCATTTGGTCCATCTATCATCACACCCACAGACACAGCAGGAACTTCCTGGCAAGTTTGTAAATGAACTATGGAATCATTTACAGTAAGTTTACAATACTTTCAGACTTGCAGATCTCTCTTTCTCTTGTTTTTATTGAAATATAATTGACATATAGTATTACATTAGTTTCATTATATTTTTACAATAGCATTATATTAGTTTCATTATATTTTTACAATAGCATTATATTAGTTTCATTATATTTTTACAATATAATGGTTTTATATTTGTATGTACTACAAAATGGTCATCACAATAAGTCTAGTTAACATTTATCACTACACATGGTTAAAGATTTTTTCTTATGGTGAGAACTTTTGATATCTAATTTCTTAGCAACTTTCAAATATATAAAACATTATTATCAACTGTAGTCACCAGGCAGTATATTACATCCCCAGGACTTATACCTGGAAGTTTGTACCTTTTGATCCCCTTTACCTATTTCTGATGTAGACCAAGACTGACATGATTGGAAATCAATCCCATTGGCTATCTGTGCAAAATGAATCATTACTTTGGCACCTGAGCCAATGTAAAAAAAATTCACAGTGTTTGACTGCCTAAGACCGGCTCCAGTATCTTGGATCCCTTTGCAAACTGCCTCAGAAACAAGATGAAGAATTAAATGAGTGCAGAAGTTGAATGTATATCTTCCACCAGATTAAAATGTCACACAGTAAAAAATGTAAGAGATTTAGTTCCTACACAAAATCTAATGATGCTATGCTCAAGTATCAGAATTGGCTTCATAGTGTTCAAGTTTTTGGATTAGGTGATGTTTGTCTCTACTTTCCTCCCTGTCTTTGTCTTTCTTCCCCAATTCCCTTGTGGATCTGTGTTCCCCATGTCTTCCTAGAGACTTCTAAGAAAGCACTTATTTAGGCCTGGTGTGACTCCTATTTCACCTTGTCTCTAAAACTGTCCATCTTTCACCATATCCTCCAATCAAAACCCCTTTCCTCAAGAACAAGCAAATGCAGTAGAAAGCCCATGGGCTTTGAAACTAGGCAGTCATGGAGCAGAATCCCATCTCCACCAGTCTGTGAAATTGGCCAAGTTGGTTAACTTCTTTAGCATTGGTTTTAAGATTAAAACCAATTAAAACCAAGTCCTATTGGAGAGACTTCCCTGGTGGTCCAGTGGTTAAGACTCCGTTCTCTTAATAGAGGAGTCCTCAGTTTGATTCTTGGTCAGGGAACTAGATCCCACATGCCGCAACTTAAAAAAAAAAAGCCCATGAGCCACAACTAAGACCTGGTGCAGCCAAATAAAAAAAGAATTAAAACAAATATTAACCTTTGGGTTGTTGGCAGGCACGGAACATTAAGAAAGTAAAAGTGAAAGAGATGGTTGTGCCTGATTCTCTGCAACCGCATGGACTGTAGCTGGCCAGGCTCCTCTGTCCACGGGATTCTCCAGGCAAGAATACTGGAGTGGGTTGCCATTTCCTTTCCCGGGGTCTCCCTCATGGCAGGAAGATTCTTTATCGTCTGAGCCACCAGGGAAGCCCATAACTTTCAGACAGTGTCTTCAACCAAGTCCAGGTCCCAGGCCCTGGATGGGGGCTCAGTGGATACAAATACTAGTGGTGGGACTTCCCTGGTGGCTCAGAGGTTAAAGCGTCTGCCTGGAATGCAGGAGACCAGGGTTCGATCCCTGCGTCGGGAAGATCCCCTGGAGAAGGAAATGGCAACCCACTCCGGTACTCTTGCCTGGAGAATCCCATGGAGGGAGGAGCCTGGTAGGCTACAGTCCATGGGGTTGCAAAGAGTCGGACACGACTGAGCGACTTCACTAAACTCACTCACTAGAGACACAGAGGTGGCCTAAACTCACTCACTAGAGACACAGAGGTGGCCAGACGGAGAACATGCTGTCAGTCAGCCTTTCTGTGTTTTATTTTGTTTTTAACAAAGACCAAACTCATGCCATCTGCCCTTAACCACGTCGCCGAATCAAGAAAGCTGAGTGGGCAAAACTGCCCTTCCTAACTCCGCACACTCCCTCCATGGCCTGCCCTTTCATGACTGGTAGTTCTTTTTTGGGTCCCTGAGGATGTTCCCTGATTTGGAGGCAGGGGAACAGCAGGGAGGGGAGCACATGGTCCTGTGCCTGGGACTATCCATACCGGGATCTGGAGAGGAAAAACATTCTAAATATCCACAGTTATTGGTGTTTTGTAGCCAGGCTAAGGGCAAGCAGAGGTTGAGCCAGGACTGCCTGGGTGGAGCTTCTTATTGTACAATCCAGCACATTGTTTTGGGGCCCTTGCTGGCACTCCAGCGATGAGTCTTCTTCCAGTAACTTCTATGTGAGACAGCCAAGTTCTCTAGGGACTGAGAGGCAGATTTTAGAATGGCACTTTGGGGAGCCCTGGGGTTCTGACGATGATGGAGAAAGGGGTATTCCACTTTTGTTCTATATGTTATGCTTTATTCAGTCTCATTTGTTGCATCTGAAGGAAATATCATTTGGAAAAAGAACAGAGAACTTTGCTGCTACTGCTGCTACTATTGGAGAAGGCAATGGCAACCCACTCCAGTACTCTTGCCTGGAGAATCCCATGGTGCAGAAGTCTGGTGGGCTACAGTCCATGGGGTCGCAAAGAGCTGGACACCACTGAGTGGCTAAACCCAAAATTTGTTATTCTTCAAGATAGCAAAACTAAACAGCCTACCATAAACAGCAACATTAGATTTTAAAGCAAACATCAAAACTTATGTTTCAAGTATTTGAAAGGGCTGTGTTTTTTAATTCTATGACTTTTCACTATTAAAAATGATGTGATGATAGAGCCACAAAAAAATTTGCCAGTTAAAGAAGTCTTTAATTCCCAAAGGAATGAATCATGAACTTTTAACTACACACCCTTCTGAGCTCGGAGGGTAAAATTCTTTTTTCCTTAACGTAGCTGATTCAAAGGGAGCAGTTTTTTCTTGGGAACCATGGCTTTTCTTGGCATGAATCAAATAGCTTTCCCAAACTCTGTCTGTGGGTGTTGTTACCCCTCCACTTGAGGGGAGCTTTGTGAAAGGAAAGAATGGACGCCTTACCTCACAGAGATAGTTCTATTTTGAGATTAACACAGGTTAAGAGGACTACTCCTCTAAATTTGGAAATAGTCTTCCAAATTCAAATGTAGACCCACACAGCCGACTTGAAAAAACTTTGGGAAGAGATTGTCAGGATAGTGTGGATATAGGGGAACCGATAGAATGTCTAGCATTGTTCTTGTCCTGGATGCGGTCTTCTCTCTGTGTTCTTATATCTTCTGGGTTTTTATATCTAGAAAAATTTCAGCCAAGAGGCACAGGCAGAATTTTTCCATTTCTGGTATAACTTAATAAGGACACTTATGAATGAAAATATTTGGGGAAATTAATAAACAAATGTTCTAAACTATTTCCTATTCATTCAGCAGATAACATTTCCCACAAGGCAATAAGCAGAGGAGGAAATGAACACTTATCAAGTATCTATTATAGTCCAGGCTCTGTGCCAAGAACTTTAAATGTATTATCTCCTTTAATCCTCACAAATGCTATGCAAAATGTTATTTTACAGATTGGAAGTTAAAGTTTCAGAGAAGTTACATAACTTTCCCGAAGTCATATATCAGGAGAGTGGTGAAGCCAAGATTCCAATATAGCCTAAATGAAAAGCCCACATTCTTTTCATTATGCTAAAATTTGTCTTTCCTAAAAAGCATAATGAACTCAACTATAAGAAACCATATGAATTACAGAATCACAAAGAATTAGTTTGATGGAGATTAGGGAAAGTGGGCCAGTATATGTGGAATGGTGGCTTAGCGGGTGTTCCGTGAGGTCAGATAGACCCGAATCTCAGAGTTTTCATTCAGCAGCCTACTGAATTGGGGGCAAGTTACAGACTTTATAGCATGGGGCTTCCCTCATAACTCTGTTGGTGAAGAATCTGCTTGCAGAATTCAACCCGGATTTGATTTCTTCAAGGAAGATCCCTTGGAGAAGCAAATGTCAACCTACTCCAGTATTCTTGCCTGGAAAATCCTATGGACAAAGAGGCCTTGCCAGCTACAGTCGGATATGACTGCGACTAAACCATCACCACCACAGACTTTATAGGGGTTTTTCTTTTTTTGAATTTGTTAATTAATTTATTTTCCATTCATGTACCTATCCATCTACCACCTGCCCATCTATTCCCCTATCCACTCATCATTCCTGAGGCTATTTTAAGTAGTCAATGATAGCATGCTAAATAAAATCCTTGGCAATGTGTGATACAGAGTAAGTGCTAAGTAATTGCTGGCTACAGTCGTTTTTGCTTTTAAGAATTTGAAGACTGTGTTTCAACATCCTTACAGAAGTAAAAGCTGGGTTTCAGAGAGTCCCAAGTTAATTTCTCAAGGACACTGGCTTAAACAGTGACACAATTAGAATTAGACCTCAGCTTTTTTGAGTTCTGATATATTCTTACTGTCTTTCCAGGACACAGTACATTCACCAGAGGATTTCGAGAGAGTTTTGAAATAGTCGTCTTAAAAATGATCATGTTTTACAACCCAATGGAAGAAAACAGTTGAAACCAGGGTTGTTTTTAAGAAATCCAGGATGTGGACACTGTTAGTAGTTCAATGCGCATAACTTCCTCCTCCTGTTTCTTAACATAATCCCAGTTTGGTCCAAGTGTCCACTCCTTCTCCATCTCAAGGAGAGATTCTTCTTAGTCTAATGCAATGATCCTCAAACTTTAGAATACATGGCATGTTTGTTGAAACTCAGATTGCTGGACCCTCCCCTCAGCATTTCTGATTCAAGAGAGATGGAGTGAGGCCAGAGAATTTGCATTTCTAGTAGGTTTTCAGGTTCCCAGCAGCTGGGAACTGCTTAAACTGCTAATCTGGGGATTGTCCTTTGAGAATCATTGGTTTAGGACAATCAGAGTCATTCCCCTGTTATGGGAATGGCCAAGATTTCCTGGTAGTTCAGCTGCAAAGAATTGGCCTGCCATGCAGGAGACCCCAGTTGGATCCCTGGTTGGGAAGATCCCCTGGAGAAGGGAATGGCTACCCACTCCAGTATTCTTGCCTGGGAAATCCCGTGGACAGAGGAGCCTGGTGGGCTACAGTCCGTGGGGTGGCAAACAGCTGGACATGACTGAGTGACTAAGCACAGCACAGTAAATTGCCCCAGTCAGACTAAAGGCAAAGGAGCATATCCCTTGGTAGGAAGATTTACTCTCTTGTTGTAGTTGAGTAATGAACAGTTATTGCTGGCACCCATCTTATCATGCTGCTGCTGCTGCTGCTACTAAGTCGCTTCAGTCATGTTTGACTCTGTGCAACCCCATGGACAGCAGCCCACCAGGTTCCTCTGTCCACAGGATTCTCCAGACAGGAATACTGGAATGGGTTGCCATTTCCTTCTCCTAGCATCTTATCATGAGTCTCAGTAAACAGACAGTGGGGCAGATGGCAGAGCAGAGAGAGGATAGGGCCCAAGACTGGTGAAATCACTGAGACAGTGAATTACCCAAGTCAGAGACTTGATCTTCCTCTGTACCTCCTGGCACGTGAGGTTACGCAAATTTCCTTGTTTAAGCAGCTTCAAATCACAGCGTCTGTTACTTTCTCCATGCTTAACCACTCAATGTCAGATATATTCCTAAAACTCATCAAAATGATACTAAATGCATTTGAAATCCTTAACATTTTAATTTATTCAATTTTTTCCTCTTCCAAATAACTGATAACTTTATCTTTCATTAATGAGATAATACATATGTAAAGACAAATCTATTTCTATGCTTTAAATGGCAGAAAGTGCTCAATAAAAGCACAACCCTATTCTTAATGCTTTCATGATATACTGTGGGCAGGAAAGACAATTCTCTTTCACAAGATTTGATGTGATTAGTTAATAGTTGTCAGTGAGAAACAAACTCTGGTACAACCCTAAATTAGGAAACACTTGAGATTCTCAGAGAAGATAAATTTCTTCTAAGGACGCTTAGAAGATTATTCACATAATCTTTACAATTGCAGTTTGTTAGAACCTCCATTCTGTTTATAAGCTGAAGTAGGAGCAGAAGTGAAATGAATGAGTTCAAATCTCCTTCATGTTTTATGTTATTACTGTAATTACAATTATTGTAAGAATATTAAAAATAAAAAAGCAAAATCTCAACAAACTAGCTCTTCCTTCTGACATCACAGAACTGGAAAAAAATATATATATATTTATTTATTCAGTTTATTTCTTCTTTGTAGAAACATGCCATTCATTGCTTGTGACTCTAAGCAAACAATATTTTTATCTGTGATTGTGATACATTTCCATATAAGATTTCTTTGTGTGAAGGGTCATTTTATTGTGGCTTAATCATTCAGTTCTCCTTCAGAAAATGTATGTTACCCAATGACAGAGCCCATCGAAGTCTTTAAGTTATTTTGAAGTGGAGCAATAGCAAGTTTTTTTTTTTTTTATGTTTAATAGGAAGTTTTAAGTTTTTCTGTTTCCTTTAAACCAGAGATCATGATGAATAGTAATAATAACCTCTGTTGCTACTTATTCTATGTCAGGGATCGCATCATTTGAAGGGACTAGCTCATTTTATTTAATCATGAATTCATTCAACAAACATTTGCAGAACACTTAATATTTGCCAATCTGGTGCCATATACTATACAGAGACCATTTTCAGCTAGATTTTTCATCAGGTTGGAAAAAGAGTAGTGGTCTGACTTCAAATCCTAGGGGAAGAGCCCTATTTCCCCGGAAGTAAGAAAGGGATGAAGATGATATAAATCATGTTTTTTCTTCCTTTCTTTTGGCTGTGTCCCATGGCTTGTGGGATTGAACTCACGCTGCCTTGCAGTGGAGCAGTGACAGAGCAGAGTTCTAACCACTGGAATTCCCTTGTCCCTGAGTTTCTGTTCCCAGTATGATAGACTATGTTTTCCGAAGTTTGTTCCTTGATATTTCCATAAGAAGATGATAATAGGAGTGATTTTTAAAAGTTCCATGACCAAGAATTTTGTGGGGAAATGTGGGGACTCAATCATTAAACAGATTTCTTTACTAGAGGAGTTCTTAGTACCTTTAGTATGCTTTGGGGCTTTCCAAAGGGGTGCCACATTTTGCATCATTTCTCAAACTTATTTGATCATAATGTCCCCGAACCTGTACTCCCACAGAAGGCACAGTGTTCAGGCTCCTTGGCACACACTTTATAAAAGACTCTTATAAGTCATTTCTGCTTTTAAAAGTTTCTTCATTCCTCTTTCTACTTCAAATAAGTTTTTTCATTCCTCCTTCTACTTCAAATCTCTCTAGTGCTCTCAAAGTTTCAGGTTTTTTTCTCCACAAGTGCAAACTCCCCCACCTCCCTGACAATCTTACATGTCTCTAATACATCTAGTTTTTCAGAACTCACAGACATTTTTAGTAAAATCTGAGATATCTATGAAAGACATTCAGCCTCTCAAATTTCTTCATTCCTGGATGATATCATGGCCTCAATCCACAAGGAATGGGGAAGGAAGGAAGAAGAGGACATAGGGGAAAGGTTATAATCAGAAAGGCTAAAAAACTGTAAATTTCAGTAAACAGATGAAACCTGGCACAGCCCTTCTGAAAAACTGCCAACTCCTGACCGAAACTAAAATGTATACAAATTAGAGTTATGCATTGTGTTTATCTTGGAAGCAAAGTGAAAGAGAAAACTTGGAAACTGCCTGCTTAATCTGGTCACGTTTCAAAGTCAAGTCCAATAATTCTTGTTGGAGAAGATGGGGAGAGGGAGGGGATGGTCTTTGGAACCTGGACCATGTAATTTGTCATTTATGTTAGCCAAATAACTTAACCATTTCCCTATCTGGATTTCTGCTGTGTGAAGTGTGAGACTGCATGTTGCTGTGAGTTGCTGCGCTGATAAAGTCCACTTGAAAAACAACAGTGTTTGTAAAAATCTATAATGGAAAAGAATCTGAAAAAGAATATATATATTTATGTCTATATATATATACATACAACATATATGAAACTAAGTTCAATAAATAGGAAAAAAATTATGGAAGTAATAAAAAAAAAAAGGAAACTTCTTAACTCTATAACTTTCTCCCCTTCAGATAAATACATCCATCAGACCTCATCATTCTTCAGAAAGGAGAACGAGTAATAGCTAGCATCAGCGGGGGAGAGGGGAGACATAGGGAGTTGTGTAATTCATAACTTTCTTTTTTGAAGAGAAACTTTTCGTATGAGCCAGGATCCTGGTAGGAAAGTGAATTCTCCACTCAACATTGTTTAGTGGAAGAGGTTTTAGTAAAAGGAGTATTTACAGTGAGGAGGTCAAGTTTAAGGGAGCCAGCAAATATGATAAGGTACCCAGGGACTAGTGACCAGGGGAAGCTATCACCATTAGTAGGTCTGAGGGGGCAAAGAGGGTAAAGGTGCCCCACAGAAGCTGGACTTGTGGACCCAGCACATCAAAGCAGGAAGGAGTAGGGGAGAAACAAACTCTCTCTCTATCTCATTCAGCTCTCAGTTCTCCTGCAGGTTATCTCCTACTGGCCAAACCCAGACGGAACCAGAGAGCAAAATAGTGGAGGAGATGCAATGTGAGTAGTGAGAGCCTCTCTGAAAACACAGCACGCAAGGCTTTGGGGAGAAAATGGGCAATAACCAGGCATCTCTTCCCACAATCTAACTTCTGGGTAATAACTTGGAGCAAGACCCCAGTATGTCAAATACAGGAACATTTTACTTTTAGCTCTGAGTCCAATCCCTTCATTTTATAGATAAGAAAGCTGACATCCACAGAGCTTGTTCAAAGCCACACAAGATCACTATGAGGTTTCAGCCCAGTCCTGCCTTCTAATTCTACAATGCAGCTTTTCCACCTGGCCACTTTGCATTCTTCAGACCCTCTGGGCCTACTCGTTATCTTATTTCTCCCTCAAAATTTTGTTTCTCAGTTCTCCTGTGTCTTCTGGAGAAGGAAAAGAGAGATGAAGATTTCATCTCTGGGCAGATATATGCCACCAACACCAGGTTATTCACCTGGATAAAGTACAAATTGCATAGAATTGAAAATGTGATTATATTTAAGCTCAACTATAGGCCCTTGGGTAAGCTGGGTGGCTAAGAAAAACCTGGCTCACCTGGTCAACTTGTCCTTCCAAATGCGCTGTCAGTGTTCCAGAGAGATCTAAATGGGTAATTAAAATGGCCAAAACGCCAGGTCTGTTTTTAGGTTCAGTGGCAGGGAATTCAGACCACTTAAGTTTCAATACTTTAGGGTCAGCCTTAGGGAAAATTGGGAAATGGTTGACCTTTGCCTTAAGTTGCTTCATGCTCACTCCCCCTTCCCGGGTTGCTTCCTCCCCTTGACTCCCAATCAAAAACTAGTTACCAGCTAAGTCAAGAGCTGGTCTACCTGTTCCCTTAGATGTTCTGGAGTTTCAGACTGTCTTGGCCTTTGGGGCCTGTTTTGTCCTTTAGGGTTTTCATTTCAGTGATTCTTCAGCAGATCTGCTAAACAAAGGTGTGTCTAACTGTTCCAGGTTGTTATGTAGCCTGTTCATGTGTTGCTCTTCCCAAATACTCTCCCCACGTTCTCACTCCTCACCACTGTTTGCACATAGACAGCATCCCAGTTGTAAACAGAGCCTACAGTGGTAAGGGTTCCCCATGTGGCACAGTGGTAAAGTATCCGGATGCTAATCCCTGGGTCAGGAAGATCCCCTGGAGAAGGAAATGGCAACTCACTCCAATATTCTTGCCTGGGAAATCACAGGGGCAGAGAAGCCTGGTGGGGTCCAGTCCATGGGGTCCCAAGAGTCAGACACAACTGAGCAACCAAACATGGATGTGCAGAGTGGCACATTCATACACTCAAGTCAACCTGTGACAGGTTGAGCCAGATAAACTTTTCCTTGGTCTTCAAAAAACCTCCTGTTCCCAGAGGTTCACTCACATTTTTAGAGAACCTGTCCTGTGAGTCAATCAAATAAAGATCTTTCAAGGAGATTTTTATTTCTCAATACCATCAAACACCTGTTAAAGTTCACTTTTCCTTTGCTCATGAGGACTGGTATAATAGGTATCAGTATTAATAATCATCTGATTTTATGGCTGATAGGTTAAATTATTTCATTGTGGGAACTGTCATCAACTATTTTCAAGCTGTAACATTTGAAAAACCAGCTGGTTTTCACTGTTTATACTCAACTCCTTTCCTCTTTCACTGCCCCTGCTGGCATATTCTTCTTCCAGTAATGTTCTCCCTGGAATGTCAGTGAAAACACACTGGAGCTAAGCCAGCAGGTCGGACCAGAAATAACCTAGTCCAGAAAAACCTCTCACCACCATCTTCTGGCCATGTGATTGGAGGCAACTAACACATGTAGTCTCAGATTCAGAGTAGGGACTCAATGAATGATTGTCAATCTTGCAACTAGTCAACAAACAGGGCCTGGAGATCTGATGCGTGGTATGGGGAATATAGACAACAGTATTGTATTATAATAATCCAACTTGCTAAGTCTAGATCTAAATTATTTCAACACTAGAAAGAAATAATAATTATGTGACATGACAGAGGTGCTAACTATAGCTACAATGATAATCATATTACAATATAAAAATATATCAAATCAACACGTTATACAACTTAAATTTACAATGTTATTTGTCAAATATGTGCTTCCCAGGTGGCAGTAGTGGTAAAGAACCCACCTTCCATTGTAGGAGACGTAATTTATGTGGGTTTGATCCCTGGGTTGGGAAGAGCCCCTGGATGGCAATCCATTCCAATAATCTTGCCTGGAAAACTCTGTAGATAAAGGAGCCTGACAGGCCACAGTCTATGGGGTCACAAAGAGTCGGACATGACTGAAGCCACTTAGCATACACCCACATGTCAAACATATCTGAACTGAAAAAAGATTTTTGATTCTGAATCCAAATTTGACTGAGCAGTGATTTGCAATGAAACAGACAGGCAGAGATTCTTTAAAACTGCTGAACGTGGAAAGGTCTGCATTAGTTATTCAGGAGATGCAAATTAAAACCACAATGAGATACCATTATCTATCTGCTAGAATAGCTAGAATTTAAAAGGCTGGTGATACAAATATTGACAAGGATGTGGCACAACTGGAATTCTCGTTTTCCACTGCTAGATATGCAAATGATACATTTACTTAGGAGAATGATTTGATAGTGTCACGGTAAAGGCGAGCACAAGCTGACCCTATAACCGGAAGGTCCACTCCTGAGTATTTACCACAAAAGCACATATTCTTGTGCTCTGAGAGTCACCTAATATAAGAATGCTCCCAGCAGCATTATTTGTAATAGCCCCCCCCCCCCCCCCCCCCCTTTCTGTGCTGCTGCGCTTAGTTGCTCAGTTGTGTCTGACTCTTTGCGACCCCACGGACTGTAGCTCGCCAGGCTCCTCTGTCCATGTGGATTCTCCAGGCAAGAATACTGGAGAGGGTTGCCATGTCCTCCTCCAGGGATCTTCCCAACCCAGGGATTGAACACAGGTCTCCCACATTGCAGACAGATTCTTTACCATCTGAGCCACCAGGAAAGCCCAGAATACTGGAGTGGGTAGCCTATCCCTTCTCCAGGGGAACTTTCTGACCTAGGAATCAAATGAGTCTCCTGCATTGCATGTGGATGTTTTTATCAGCTGGGCTACCAGTGAAGCCCACCTTCTGACAACTACCCAAATGTCCATCAGCTGCAAAACTGTCAGATACATTTTGATATATTCATATAGTAGAATTCCATATAGCAATGAGAATGAATAAGCTATAATCACAACAAGAAACATGCATGGAACCCACAAACAAGATGGAGAGGAAAAAAAAAGCCAGACTCCAGAGTGTAGATTCTGTATGATTCCATTTATATCAAATTTAATAAGCATACATAGCTACATTAAAGTAATAGGAGTCAAAACGGAGGTTATCCATCTCACTCCAGTCAGAATGGCTGCTATCAAAAAGTCTAGAAACAATAAATACTGGAGAGGGTGTGGAGAAAAACGAGCTCTCTTACACTGTTTGTGGGAATGCAAACTAGTACAGCCACTATGGAGAACAATGTGGAGAATCCTTAAAAAACTGGAAATAGAACTGCCATATGGCCCAGCAATCCCACTGCTGGGCATACACACCAAGTAAACCAGAATTGAAAGAGACACGTGTACCCCAGTGTTCATCACAGCACTGTTTACAATAGCAAGGACATGGAAGCAACCTAGATGTCCATCGGCAGAGGAATGCATAAGGAATTTGTGGTATATATACACAATGGAATATTACTCAGCCATTAAAAAGAATACATTTGAATCAGTTCTAATGAGGTGGATGAAACTGGAGCCTATTATACAGAATGAAGTAAGTCAGAAAGAAAAACACCAATACAATATACTAACACATATCTATGGAATTTAGAAAGATGGTAACGATGATCCTATATGTGAGACAGCAAAAGAGACACAGATGTAAAGAACAGTCTTTTGGACTCTGTGGGAGAGGGCAAGGGTGGGATGATTTGAGAGAGTAGTGCTGAAATGTGTATATTATCACATGTGAAGTGGATCCCCGGTCCAGGTTTGATGCATTAGACAGGGTGCTCAGGGCTGATGCACTGGGGTGGCCCTGGGGGATGGGATGGGGAGGAAGCTGGGAGTGGGGTTCAGGATGGGGAACACATGTGCACCCATAGATGATTCACTACAGCAAAAACCACTACAATACTGTAAAGTAATTAGCCCCCAATTAAAATAAATTAATTAATTTTTTTTAAAAAAGGAGGTTATCTTTGGGAAGGAAGGAATGAGTGGTGATTGGGAGCAGGCCCATGGGAGCTTCTGAATTGTTGTCAGTTTTTTTGACCTGGATCAGTGGTTGCATTGTTCACCTATGACAATCCACTGAGGCAATGTATTTTTGTTTTCTCTGTTTTTCTATATGTATGTTATACCTCAATTAAAGCAAAATTGCAATTGCAGAGCTGGCAGGACTGGTCCAAGTCAACATATCCTATCCCTCCTTGACCCCTTTAGCATATTTTATTTTCATCAATGATCCTGATTCTTCTCATCTCCACATAACATCTTACTGCCCATGGAGCTTCCTAGATACTGTCCCAGTCTCATATATCTACATTCCTGCCATCTGTCCTCCCCATTGTCTTTCCTAACGCCTTGCTTTGTCTTAGAGATAGGATAAAATAATCTCTGTTTTTTTGGTTGTGCCCTGGGGCTTAAAAGAATCTTAGTTCCCCAACCAGGGATTGGCCCAGGCCATTTGCAGTGAGTGTGCAGAGTCCTAGATGGTAAAGAATCTGCCTGCAATGTAGGAGACCTGGGTTCAATGCCTCAGTTGGGAAGATCCTCTGGAGGAGGGCATGGCAACCCACTCCAATATTCTTGCAGAGTCCTAACCACTGGACTTGGTCAGGAAATTCCCAATATCTGCTAAGTTTTTTTTTTTTTTACCATTACATATTTTATTTCTGTTTAATTAAGACATTTGTACTTTAACAGAGACAATGACAAACTAGAATGCATTCATAGGAAGACAGGCTAGCTGAAGAATTAAATTGAATATTTATTGAACAAATTGCAGAATAAATGAAGTAGGAGGTGAGGTGGTTTTAACCTAAAGATACAATGAAGTGAAGTGTGATGTGCTAGTCGTTCAGTCATGTCCGACTCTTTGCAACCCCACGGACTGTAGCCCACCAGGCTTCTCTGTCCATGGAATTTTCTAGGCAAGAATACTGAAGTGGATTGCCATTCCCTTCTCCAGAGGATCTTCCTGACCCAGGGATCAAACCCGGGTTTCCTGAATTGCAGGGAGATTCTTTACTGTCTGATCCACCAGGGAAGCCTGAAGATACAATAATCAAATATTGTATTTCAAATATTGTACTTCAAATATTCAGAGGACTGTCACACAAAAAAATGAAAAATTTCTTCAGTATCTCTCCCAAGGGCAGAACTTGACCCAAGGGATAAATATAAGCAATCAATAGGCTGCAGGACAGCTGTACAAAGTGTATCACTTAACAGCTTCTTTCCCAAATAATGCATTCCACCCATACATTTTCCTTCTTCTGAAAGGAAATAATACAAATGAATACTTCCCATGAATGTTTTAAGCTCATTCTCATGGCTAGTCCTCTACTGCTAGTAATGGATGTAGTCACACTCTCAGAAAAAGGAATCTAAAGTTAACAAATTGTTTTACTAAGGAAATTATCTTTTCTTCCTCAGCTCTCAGTATTTTATATTTGTGATTCTCAGGAGGTGAGAGGAAAAGAGCACATTCTCCAAAGAGGATGAATTAGGGTCCTCAGCAATTCAGATACTGCCCCTGGGGATAGTCCTCTTCAAACTGTCAGTGCAGCTATCAACCTATGGTACAGATGGGAGTGTGCTGTGCACTGGGGCGGAAAAAAATAACTGACAACCGATGTTCTACACAAAGCAGGAAGGCAGTATTTTATGAGTCAGTAGGAAATATAAACTGACTGCATAATACTGATGGCCTCCATCAAAATTGTCAACTATTAAAAAATGAGAATTGTTTCAACAACCATTATAATTTAGTTTATATTATATATATATATTATATTATATAGGTATTTTATCAAATATTTAGGAATGCTAAAGTGCTTAATCCATCCGATAAAATTGAAAATAAACACTTTACATTTCTCTATTTGTCAGTATTCAGGATTTGGAAGGTGGATCTTGAACTCAGAATGATAAATGATAAGGAAAGCCACATAGTCAGGGAGTCGGGCTAACTGCTGCCCACTGGGAATGGGTGGAACAGGGGCAGGCTGTGATAAGGGAATAAACCTGTTAAAGGAAATATCCAGGGCCCCTGCAAGTGGCTTTTTGGGCATGACCATCCTTGTGGTGGAATCAGCCTGCTGTCCTTCTCTGGTATACATTTCACAGCCTTTTCCACTGGAAGTCCAACAGACATTGCAAAATAGCAGGTGATGACGATAGATTTATATGCTTGAGAGACCAGGGAGAAGACTCCTCTCCATGTTGCATCTCTAAGCACTTCCATGATTGGCTGGACCATCTCAGACCACTGGTGAGCTTTGATGGTGGAGTAGATTCTGGGGAAATCTCTCTGCCAAATTCTTTGTCCTACTGACCAAGTTCAGAATTTGCAGGTTTTATAGCATGTAGTATCCCTTTTCAAAAGTTTCCTGCATTATTCATGTTATTATGGAGCACATGTAAGTTTAGAAGCTGACCATACACTGGGGGTGTAACAATTGCCCCTGGAGCCTCAAGCTCCTAGTTCTCCCACTGATCTAGCAACTTTTTGAAACCGAAGGAACTTGCCACCATCACTGCCACTGGCATTTTCCTGGCTGGTCCTGCTGCTGTACCTCCCCACAGAGACAGACCCCAAACTCTGCTAATTTATTTGTGGCCAATGTGATTTCTTCTCTTCCTGGTGTAATTCAAATTTGAAAAAAAATCCTTGAGAGTGACTTTAAGGATTAGTATCATGATTCAAACCATAGAGGTAGAGGTTTTGGGGGATGATACCCTTTAAAAGACACAAGGGTGCTGGGTCTGGACATGTGTCCCACACCTGTGCTGAGGACGTGCCTCGAGTAAACAGAGAAGTCTGGAGAAGCTGTTCCTTGTTTTTGCTGACATAATGGGTATCAAGAGAGAACAGCTTGACAGAAGACTGAGTCACTTTAGTATGATAGTGGAGGAAAAAAGGGTGATGGGCTTGTCCTTACTGAAAACTGGTTATGATGTAAAATTTGCTCACTGGAACTTTTTTTTTTTTGGCATAAATATCAGGGTGTGGTGATAGTGACTAAGTAAATGAGAGCAAAGTTGAAAAATAGAAGTATTATTCTTACATTGGACTCTCTTAACTCAAGAATTACAGACCAGAGTGAACGGGTTGGCAAAACTCTTTGGGAATGCGCTGCTTCCTGCTCTCTTTGTTATCCTTCTTGCAGCTGGGCTTCGACTTCCCAGACTTATCTACTCTTCAACTAGTACTTGTGCTTCTTAAATTGCTTTGAGGGTACAACTGGGCAAGGGAACCAAGGAAGTGTGTGGCTCTATTGATGCCTCTGTTCTCTGGGTGAGAGATTAACACGTGAGAAACAGTTTGGGAACAAAATTGTTCAATCAATTGTTCAACAATTGATACACAATGAAGTGTTAGACTGAATACAACTGAAATACGCATCTGATGAATGCAGTAGTCTGAAAAGCAGAGAAATTAGGTTTCCAGTTGGTGTATGGACATGTGGATAGGTGTGAAAACCTGAAAAAGATTTATCAACCAAACAGAGACAGAGGATGAAAACTCCTGTCTTTTCGGGTTCTCCTTTATTCTGTGTTCTGAAGTTCCTCTTTACTATTGCGGGTCACCCAAAGATGGCACAACACCTTTCCACTTCCTCTGGGAGCTGTGTTTGTCACAGTTGTCTATATATTTTCTGTGTTTTCTGGGACATCATTTGGAAAAGAAAATCTGCATACAAGTTTATGCATCTCTATTAAATAAGCACTGATGGGGTCTTTTGCTTGTCAGCAATAACAAGAGCTTCTCTGAGGGATTTATGAGTGCACTTTAAAGAATTTTGAATAATTCATTGGCTAAGAGTAAAAGAAAGAGTGTTTAACCAGGTTTGCTTGGGCAGAATTAACAATAAGTGATGTCCAGTCTGCTGCCTCTTCACCGTAAAAATAATGTACATTTTTTTTGGTTGCAAAACTAACACTTGTTTATTATAGAACATTTGGTAAATTAAAAACATACATGAAGAAGAAAATAAAATTCAGTCATAATTCCTCCATGCTTACATGTCCCTGACATATCTCCAAGACATGAACATTTGCACAATTGTGACTATGTCATATTGGAGTTTTATACCCATCTTTTTCCCATGTCATAAAATATTTTTCAGAAACATGATTTATAAAACCTGCAAAACAAGACCCCCTCAACAATAATTCTTCTAGAAAATACTGGTTAATAAAATGTCTTAGAAGATACATGTGGATATTTTTTATTTCTAGTCACTTGAGGGTAGTAGTTAATAATTAGGCTTTCCACCCCTATCCATACGACTTTTTAGAAATATGAAAAAGATTGGCTCTACTGTTAAAAGATAAGAGAAAAAAAAGATTTTTCCCCTTAAAATATCTGTTATAAAGGTATTGAAATTTTAGCTTATGATTTTTTTTTAAGCTATAGAGAATATTGTTTTCTTTCTAGGGTGTTAGTCTTAGAAAAACCTAGAACCAACCTTGGAGGATAAAATTCTCTTTGCAAAATGCAGTTGATCCAGCTTCTTTCACTTGATCCATGATTCTGGAAGTCTGCTTATTGGTTCATACAAGCATTTATATTTGCAGATCCCACAATTTACTTAGAATATCCTAGGTGATGCAGAGGGGAACCTTGTAGGACTCTGGAAACAGTTGGTTCTTACAGATGCTGAACACAAACACTGGAAACTGGAGTGATTCAGGGCAGCAGTGGAAAATGGGTTATTTCATTGTTCCTTCAGTAGGAGAATTTCATTGGTCCCCATCTTTATTATGGTGACATATTCTACTTGGTCTCTATTTCTACTGCTCCTTTGTTACCAGTTACTTCATCCCCTACTTTGTATGTCTCTTCTCTCGCTGATGGCTTCAGTTTACTCAGAACTTGCCCCTCTCAAGGTTTCTCAGGGCTTCTTTCTACACCTTGAGAAGCCTTCTTTCTACACCTAGCTTCTGCACCCACCACATGATTGATTTTCTCTTCCCATTTACAGTTCATATTCTTGAAAGAGAATGGGCTTAGGTAGTCACCACCACCCCTGTTTGGGTGGAGTGTTCACATCATTAGGCCTGGCTTCCCTTGACCAGCATGGTTTTAAGAAGGGGGTTGTGTGGGGTAGATCATGCCTGTGGCCCCTGCTGGAGGCACTCTTAGAAGGAGAATCTGGCATGGCACAGCAAGACAAAATGAGTTCTCAGCACATTCTTTTTGTTTTAAGTTTTTTAAAAATATGTTTTAACATACTTGCCACTAATGTGACATGTTCTTCATATTGTTTTCAAGGTAAAATCTTTCGGCACTTTCACTTAAAATAGTCATGGTGCATAGAAACAAAGAATAGATTGGTGGTTACCAAGGGCTAGAGACTGGGGGAAATGGGGAGATACTGCTGGTCAAAGGGTACAAATTTCTAGTTATGAGATGAATAAGTTCTGGGATATAATGTACAGCATGCTGACTACAGTTAACAGTACTGTACTGTATACTTGGAAGTTGCTAAGGGGGTAGATCCTAGATGTTCTCATAACAGCAGCCAAAAAGAAAAAAAGTTAACTATATGAAGTAAGAGAAGTGTTAACTAATCTTATTGTGGTAATCATTTCACAGTCTGTGTATATCAAATTGTCATGCCACATACCTTAAACTTACACAATGCTATATGTCAACTCTATCTCAAAAACCTGGAAGAAAATTGTCATATTACCCAGATGTTTTACAGCTAACTTTAATAGAAATATATTTGAGCTAAATTTTTCTTTAAGTTTCTGAAATTTAATAGCATAAAATATATAATGTTCAACTGGCTTTGTAATGTTCAACTGGCATTTAATAAAGTTATTTGCAAGAAGGTAAAAACATTTTAATAGTGTAGAATTATGCCTATGGATACGAGAGACTAGCAAAGATGGGTAGTTAAGGTTTGGAATATGCTGACTTTCATAAAGAGGTTAAAAGCATTTTCCTTTTGAAACAGAATGTTCTTGGGCATTTTCCTAGTGCTTTGCTGCTAAAATATAAATGGTTATGTGTAACTGTTAATTGCAGAGTGTTACTGTTGGAAATTGTTTTTATATGCACAAATTGTGACAGGAGAGTGGACCGCAAACATAAACCTGAGTTTTGGTTTTACTCTAACTTAGAGGGACGGTGACTAAAATTGCCTTCTGTATCATCTTACCACTGTAAAACAGGAAGTGAAGTCAGCCAATAAATTGCTTCCTCTCTTTTTGCAGAAAGGAAACAAATATATAAATATATATGGGCAGTCTCAGTTTCTTGCCACTCAATCCATCCTATGTACGATCTTGAGTTAGCATTAGTGAAATGTTATGATGTCATTCCCCTGTTTACAACCTTGGGAGTATGTTAGATTCACTTGGAAAGCTTTTAAAATAAACTCTATATCCAGGCCCTGTACCCCAGTTTTCTGATTTATTTGATGTGGCATTTCTATTTTTGAAAGTCATCCCAAGCAACTCTAAGGAACAGACAGGAAGCTACTAGGCAAACTGACAGAATCTGAACATTGGAGTTGACTTTCAAGGCACTCTATTGTCTTCCTCCAACCTAGCTTGCCAGGCTCTGGCCAGTTCAAAGGCTTCCCATGTCTTCTGTAGGCTGCTTGTTTTTCCGTTCTTCTGTCTCTTTTCCAGGAATTCCAAGAGTTTCCTTCTCACACTTTCCAAATTCAAATTTCTGCCCATTTTTCAAGACGTGGCTCAGTTTTTACCTCCCCCTGTGATGCTTTGCCTTCTCCAGCCACTCTCAACTGGAAAGCTTGCTCCCTAATCTGAAGTCACACAGCAGTTATTGCCTAGCGCTGAACAATGAATCAGTCATGTACTGGTCTGTGCCATCTCTCCTATTGTTGTGATAAGTGATGAAACTTTGCTTTACTTTTCACCTCTTTGTTACCCAAAGACCTATACTATGAGCTTCTGACATTCCTTTGTATACTTGACAAGTTGGTTCTGTGTATAGTGCAGGAAGTCAGTAAGTATTTGCCTCCATTTCCCATTTCCGAAGGTGTGGTTTGGCATTTTGTCTCTGCTGGAGTCTTGCCCTGCTCCTACTGGGCCTTCTTGCCAACAGACTCTCTGGCTCTTTAAATCAGGCCCGCATATCCAGTGTCCCATAGGGCTGATTGCCAGTAAAACTGATTGCCTGTGTACTCCTCTGCTCACCCTTGCTCTCTCTCTATTTTTTGATCCAGCTGAGGCTTTGGCTTTCTTTCCCTCTCTGATCCTTCTCTCTCCTACTCCCTATGCTATCAGGACTTGATGGCAGAATTCAAGTTCCTGGGATCTGACTGCTTGCCTTCTGTGAGAATGTTAGAGTACAACACACTCTCCGGATCTTCTTATCCCTCTTCCTTCAGCCAACACTTCCCCTGACTCTGGCCCAGCCGACCTAAATTATACTGCCAATCCGCCACTAGTACCCTGGTCTGCTGCTGCTGCTGCTAAGTCGCTTCAGTCATGTCTGACTCTGTGAGACCCCATAGATGGCAGCCCGCCAGGCTCCCCCGTCCCTGGGATTCTCCAGGCAAGAACACTGGAGTGGGTTGCCATTTCCTTCTCCAATGCATGAAAGTGAAAAGGGAAAGTGAAGTCGCTCAGTCGTGTCCGACTCTTCGCGACCCCATGGACTGCAGCCCACCAGGCTCCTCCATCCATGGGATTTTCCAGGCAAGAGTACTGGAGTGGGGTGCCATTGCCTTCTCCAGTACCCTGGTCTAGTGGAGGTGAAAATGACAAGGAATCTAGTGACAAGATTCCTGTCAAAGGAGAGACAGGCACTGTCTTTAAGATTCTCACCCTCTAAAAGAAAACTGATTGTATTGTTCACATGATTATAAGCTTCTGTTGGTTCATGATTGCCTGTAGAATAAAGTCTAAGCCTGAGCTGTTCAATATGGTAGTTATTAAAATTCAGATAAAAAATTGAGTTTTTCTTCTGGTGGTGCTAGTGGTAAAGAACCTGCCTGCCAATGCAGGAGATTAAGAGATGGGAGTTTGATACCTGGGTTGGGAAGATCTGGAGAAAGTCATGGCAATCCACTCCAGTACTCTTGCCTGGAGAATCCCTTGGATAGAGGATCCTGGTGGGCCATGGTCCATGGGGTCACGAAGAGTTGGACACAACTTAAGTGACTTAGCATGCATGCTGTGCCATATATCAAGTTCTGGATAGCCACTTGTGATTATCCTATTGGACAATACAAATATAGAACATTTTCACCATTACAGAAGTCTCTGTTGGACAATGCTCATCTACATACCTTAGTGTAGCTAGTATGGCCTTTATAATCTCTTTTTATAATGTTTTGTTCTAGCTTAATTTTTGGCTGCTACTCACCTTTCAAGCCTACCAACTTTCTCAGTGTTCCCCAGCCACTAAGAGCCCTTTCACAACTCTGCGTCTTTGAACTTGCTGTTCCTGCTTCCTGAAATGCCTTTTGATTTTCTTCTCTGGCAAACTCCTATTTACCTTTTTTTTTTTTTTTAACTATTTATTTGGCTGCACCAGGTCTTTAGTTGCAGTATATGGGATTTAATTCCCTTACCAAGGATTGAACCCAGGCCCCCTGCATTGGCCGCTTGGCGTCTCAGCCACTGGACCACCAGGGAAATTCCCTATTCACCTTTTTAAGATCCAACTCAAATATTACCTTGGTTGTGAAGTTCCTTGGCTTTCCTAAACACAATATTTTTTCCTGCGTTCCCTTGGCTCATTGAACCTGGCTCTGTTGCCCTTATCACCATATTTTATTATTTGCTTATAAATCTGTCTATTCTCTTGGATGGCGGATCCTGATTGTTCTATAGATCTACCCTAGTGAATACCTGAAGTTGTTTGCTTGATGCTCTTTCAATATTAAGTAATATGTTTTCTTACTGTGGGGTTGTTATTTATGTGTTTGCCATGTTTGAAAAGATCTTGGTGCTTTAGAAGTTCTTCTTTCTTAAAAACTAGAGTGGCTTCCTGTCTTTTAGGCTGAAAGTTCATTTTCTTTCTAATTAATTCTGATGAGACTTGAGAGGGATGTGGTAGGAGAAGCTGACAAGGTAAAAAACAGAGTAACTGTATGTAGGAAACAGTTCGGTTGTGCTTAGGTTCCAGTCATTACATAAAATATTTAGTATTTAGGAGAAGGGAAGGGAGGGAAGATGAAGGGGAAAAAACAACAAAACAGCTCATGGAGTGGATACTGTGGAATTGTGTTTGACTTTTTCCAGACTAAGGCCAAAAGCAATGATATATGAGGAAAAGAGTTTTTATTACCTATTTGCAAAAACGTATTTTATTACCATTTCCCTCCTGCTACCCCCCCACCCCTACCCCTCACTTCAGGATTTGATAAGGCTTTGAGAAATTCTGGTGACTTAAATTACTGTGAAGTAAATCCTCCTGACCAAGAAATAAAGCAATTAAAATATCAGTTAGTTTCTCTTCTGCGATTATGGTGAACATCATTCCGAAAGGCTTATTTTCTTCTGGAAGAGCTGTAAATACTGAAGGCTGAGTCCAACAGACCTTCTCTGATCTCTATCACCTAGTTGCAGCTTCAATCTTAACAGTCAATCATCTCCCCTTGGGGACGCCGACCACGCCTTATCGCTCAGACCACGCCCACCAACTCTCCCTCCCTCCCACCTCATGGCCCCGCCCCGGGCCTAGCAAAAGAAAATTTTCATTGGTGGAGAAGTTGCTCTGATGCCGCCCCAGCGAGCGGCGATAGGCCGAGCTGGCGTGGGGCGGTGGTGGTTGGCTGCCTGGGGACGGGTCTCTGGTCTTGCCCGTCAGAGTAGCTGGCGGCAGTGGCGGCGCTCGGGACTGGGTTGTCAGTCAGTGAGCGGAGGGGGAAGATGGCTTGCCAGGACCCGTTTTGCTAGGAAGAAGGCGGGGGCAGGTGGTGCTGCTTATTCGGAGCAGCAGCCGTCGCTGTCGTTGCGGGCCAGACAAGTCGCGGTTCTGGAGGTCGAGCTTGGAGAGCCGCTCTGGTAAGTCCTGCGGAGAGAACCGTGCCGGGCCCCCAGGGCGGCCGGCGACCGGTAACTTTTTTTGTCAGGGAGGAGCCGGGGCGAGGCGACGGCGGGGAGGGGGCCTGGACTTTGTCCCCGGGGCGGCGGCTTCGTTGCGGGTAACGGCTCCAGCGCGAGGCGCCGCGGATGAGTGCTAGACTGTGCTGGACGCCCAGGCGTCCAAGGGTCTGCGGGGAGGAACTCGGTGGTAGGCTGCGGCCGGCGGCTTCTCGCCCCGAAGTTGGGCGCAGCCCGCCTGCTGCCTGGGCGGCGGCAGCTTTGTGCGCGAGGACTCGGGTCTTTCTCCTTCCCCGGCGAGGAGCCTTCCGACCTCCGGGCGTGACCTGGGTGCAGCCGCCTCGCGCGGACCAGCCGCCCTTCCGCCGGGTTGCCTGGGGTGGGACACCCCCACCGCCCTGCAGCGGCTGATGCTCCGGTCCGACCTCTCCTACCCCTCCCACCCCTCCGACTCCTCCTTCCCACTTCAGCGAGGCTGCAACTACCCGTCCAGTCTAATGGCCAAAATGGTCACTGTCGCCCCCCTCGTCTTTGAAAGCAACAGTCTTCCCGGTTCCCCCACAAGTCGGAGAGATTCACAAAGCAGCCGCGATTCTTTCCTTGGTTATTTACACTGGTGAGCTCTTCATCAGCCCTTACCCTCTTTTTACTATGAGTTAGTCCTCCCCAGGTGGTGGTGGTTTAGTCGCTAAGTCGTGTCCAACTCTTCTAATATACTCGAGAATCGTCAGGGTTTTGTCCGAAATTGTTGCGTTGAAAGACCCGCCGAAGTTTGCACGCTCTGGCAGAACTGGGTATCCCCGCTTCGGTGTGTACATGTGTGCGTTGTTCCCTCAGGGTATAGACGTTTCTGAAATTTTTAAATTTTGCCCTGGTGGTTTCGTACTGCACAGAATCGGTTCTCCGATACACTATCACACGCCGGGCAGCCGCTTGGCTCTTCAGGTAGGGGGTTTGTTCAGCGGGCAGCTGCTGCTTATCTTCTGAGACCGTCCTACCGGCTGTAGGGCCAGGCTGTCCTTTGGCAAATTATTTGTCCTTTGGGTCACACAGTAGTTTTCGTAGCAGGTATGCCGCCTCTTTGATTCGTGTATCACTTTACAGTTTGAAATTTTCAGCTTTTAAAACCTTATGTACATAAAGTCATAAATACTGATGTAACCCTGAGTCAATTTAGTAGTCCTGGGAGGCTTGTTTTCCATAAGAACATTCTCTTAATATCCATAGATCACTACTCTGCGTGCCCCCTCCCCCCGCCCCGTCCCCCAATTTCTAAGCATTTTTCTTTAGGTTAACACATTTTAAGTCCCAGAGCACCGTAGTTTTGAAGTGCAGGCAAGAAAGAAAAAAAAATCTTTAGGATATGCTTGGCTGGCCAATAGTAGCTTCAAAGTCGGCTGTTCTAATACTTCATTTCAACAAAGTGGCAAGGGAGAAAATCATTGCCTGTTTTAGAAAATAAATTCTGGATTTGGCGTATTTATCCTTTTTTGATTTACTATAGTTATAACAACAAAGGGTTTTAAGCCCTCTTAGTTACCAGAACTAATTAACAGTATCTGGGTATGGACATCAGATGAAGCATTGGTTAAGTCAGTGTGTTATCCCTGCTGTTCTTCGTTTTTTTGTTGTATTCCTGTTTTATGAAATCTGCTCTCCATTGCATTTTTAGAGCAATGGTGTTTTGACAGTCAGAGTTTAAATATATCTTGTAGTCAACTGTTTTATTTAGGATCCTGTTGCCTGATATTTATTTTATAATGAATATTAGGAGATCTTTAAAAAAATGTTAGTATCAAGACTGTTTTGGCCCTATCAAGTTTGCATCTTGTAAATAATCGAAATTATGTCAGACATAAATTTGCATTACCCCAGGCCGAATAGGTATACAAAATGAATGTATACAAAAATGAATGTCACAGCTTTTGTCATCTAGGAACTTACTATGCCATATACAAGACAGGTAAATAAAGTAACAATTATAATACTCTGTGATGAGTGTGAATAGAGATTTGCCTAGCATTGTAGGTGAGCAGAGTAGGAGATGGCTAACTCAGCATGGATGTATGTAAAGTTGGGGTCACGTAGTCCAGCTTTAAAGTATGGTATAATTTTGCCAAGTGCATGAGCTGAGTGAATACCTTTCCAGGAAAATAGAGTAAGTGAGAAAACAAGGAGGCAGAAGCAACCCGGGCAGTTTAGAGAAATTGTCAGTGACAAGTCCAAAGTTAGTAACATTGGTCTTGACTTGAATGCCAGGGTTAGATGAGAAAACAGTGGAAGATGAGATCAGTGAGGGTGGTAGAGGCCCAACCCAGGATGTTGTATCCTTGGCTAAGGGGGTTGCATTGAAAATTATGAATAAGAAACCACTTAATGGATTTGTGTTTTGGATCCTCGTTCTGGTAGAGTGAGGTAGAACCTGATAGATCCTGTCACCTCAGGAAAGAAGGGAGGGAGAATCTAGAATCCTGAGGGTTTGACTTGGTTCCATTGATTGGAAATGAGTTGTACATAGAGGGAAGATGATGCATGCTACTTTGGATTTTTTGAATTTGAGGAAACTGTGGGACATGCTTCAGCAATACATGAACCGTGAACTTCCTGATGTTCAAGCTGGTTTTAGAAAAGGCAGAGGAACCAGAGATCAAATTGCCAACATCCGCTGGATCATGGAAAAAGCAAGAGAATTTCAGAAAAACATCTATTTCTGCTTTATTGACTATGCCAAAGCCTTTGACTGTGTGGATCACAATAAACTGTGGAAAATTCTGAAAGAGATGGGAATACCAGACCACCTGACCTGCCTCTTGAGAAATCTGTATGCAGGTCAGGAAGCAACAGTTAGAACTGGACATGGAACAACAGACTGGTTCCAAATAGGAAAAGGAGTCCGTCAAGGCCGTATATTGTCACCCTGCTTATTTAACTTCTATGCAGAGTACATCATGGGAAACGCTGGACTGGAAGAAACACAAGTTGGAGTCAAGATTGCTGGGAGAAATATGAATAACCTCAGATATGCAGATGACACCACCCTTATGGCAGAAAGTGAAGAGGAACTAAAAAGCCTGTTGATGAAAGTGGAAGAGGAGAGTGAAAAAGTTGGCTTAAAGCTCAACATTCAGAAAACGAAGATCATGGCATCTGGTCCCATCACTTCATGGGGAATAGATGGGGCAACAGTGGAAACAGTGTCAGACTTTATTTTGGGGGGCTCCAAAATCACTGCAGATGGTGACTGCAGCCATGAAATTAAAAGACGCTTATTCCTTGGAAGAAAAGTTATGACCAACCTAGATAGCATATTCAAAAGCAGAGACATTACTTTGCCGACTAAGGTCTGTCTAGTCAAGGCTATGGTTTTTCCAGTGGTCATGTATGGATGTGAGAGTTGGACTGTGAAGGCTGAGCACCGAAGAATTGATGCTTTTGAACTGTGGTGTTGGAGAAGACTCTTGAGAGTCCCTTGGACTGCAAGGAGATCCAACCAGTCCATTCTGAAGGAGATCAGCCCTGGGATTTCTTTGGAGGGAATGATGCTAAAGCTGAAACTCCAGTACTTTGGCCACCACATGCGAAGAGTTGACTCATTGGAAAAGACTCTGATGCTGGGAGGGATTGGGGGAAGGAGGAGAAGGGGATGACGGAGGATGAGATGGCTGGATGGCATCACGGACTCGATGGACGTGAGTCTGAGTGAACTTCGGGAGTTGGTGATGGACAGGGAGGCCTGGCATGCTGCGATTCCTGGGGTTGCAAAGAGTCGGACACGACTGAGCGACTAAACTGAACTGAACTGTGGGACATTCAGATGAAGATGTAGATAGGTGTTTGAATGTAGGATGTGGAACTTGTAAAGGAAATCAGGAATAGAGGGAAGATGGGGGGTTGAACTGAAGGAGCTGTATTGACTTGGGAATGTTGAAATGACTCAGATTGGAAAAGACTTTAGCATAATAAAAAGCAGCAATTGGAGAACAGACAAATAAAAGGCAGACAGGTGGAAGAATAGTGTGAAAGAGAATTTAGTTAGTATTAGAAAGATAGGAGGAACTTCAAGAAGGATGCCAAGGGTGGAGAAGTTTTCAAATAGAGGAGGAATGGGTCAACAATTTTGAGAGGTGTCAAGTAAGAAGATGACTCTAGGACCAGTGAATTTGTCAGGAGTTCATAGGTGACTTTAACAAGTACAGTTTTAGCTGAGTAGTGGTTCAGAAACTAGTCTTCAGAAGACTGAGAAAGAATGTTGTTTGGTCCGACTCTTTGTGACCCATGGACTGTAGCATGCCAGGCTTCCCTGTGCTACACTATCTCTTAGAGTTTGCTCAAACTCATGTCTGTTGAATCCATCCAGCCATCTCATCCTCCGTTGCCTCCTTCTCCAGCCCCCAGCATCAGGGTCTTTTCCAATGAGTCGACTCTTTGCATCAGGAATGGATGATGAAAAAGTAGACATGCTTGCCTGGGGCATTTTAAGAAAACTAAGGAAGGAAGAGAGAATGACGGCCCTAGAGCAGTGGCTCTCAATCTTATCCACACATTTTCAAATCATCTGAGGGAGTTTTTGAGTCCTGATTTCAAGGGGGAACCCCTATACCAATTTGAGGAGTGGAACAAGACCTAGACTTCAGTATTTATTTCAATAGCTTTATTAAGGAAGTACAGTTGCCCTGTAATAAACTACACATATTTAAAGTGTGCAGTTGAATGTTTAACATGTTTATGTCCATTAAACCATCACCACAATCAAAATAATGAATATATCCATCACCTCCAAAAGTCTTCTAGTGCCCTTTTGTAATCTCTCTCTCAATCCCTGAAACTACTGTTCTACATTTTATTACTATAGATTAGTTGTATAGATATTTCACAGTTCCTTGGGAAATTCCATAGGCACAGTTGAAACTGCTGCAGAGGGATATGAGTTGAAGGGATATTATGCTTGGATTTTTTAAAATATGTGTAATGAAAGTGAGAGGTAGAGATTAGGAAAAATGAGATATCTATTGGAACTAAGTTCCTGAGGAAATAGTAAATGGAATTCAGAGCTTTGACTAGTAAAGAAAGGAAGACATCTTTAACAAAGAATATGATATTAAAGATAGTGTATTTTTTTGTTATCAGCATCAAGGTTGTCATCATGTAGTATCAAGATTGGTTCTCAGAAGTGCTCAGAAATAATTAGCATCTTAGTGTTATGAAATGAATGCCCTGTAGAAAAACCCCTTAAATCTAGCCCCTGGCACTATCATGTAATGCTTTGTCATTTTTTGGAGGGGACCAGGTGAAATTAACAGTTTGACTATTGCTTACTGTTGAGGGCCAAGTACTGCTAGAATCTTTTTGACCCCCTTGGAGTTAAGCTGCATATCTGTACTGGAGAAAGAGAACATTTAACATTTACAAATCTGTTTAAAGCATCTTTGTTCAGAAGAAATCCTGCTTACTTGCCCTTTGGATATATGCCTTTAAAACAAATTGGAGGAAAAAAATCATTCTTCTCTCTACCAAGGGAGACAGAGAAGAGTTGTGATTGGAAGTTATCAAAGGCCCACACTTTGTATCCTGAGAAAGGTAGTATCTATATTCCACACTGTCCCTTTCACCTTTTTAAAAAATTTCAGGCTCAAGTTTTAGATGTAGGTGAAAGCTGAGCCCTGCTGGTTCTGAGGTCCAGGGTTTGTTCATCACTTGTTTCTTACTGCCTTTGGCAGGAGCTGAAAGCAAATAGTTAATATGTAAATATTATTTGACATTGCACTTGATCATAAATAAAGATGGGAGTGAAACCTTTTGTCTGATTGTTTCCTAGAGTTCTGAAAATTTCTTTCATTGTATTGTTCAGTTACTAAGTTGTGTTTGACTCTTTGTGACTCCATGGACTGCAGCATGCCAGGCTTCCCTGTCCTTCACTATCTCCTGGAGTTTGCTCAAATTCATGTCCATTGAGTTGGTGATGCTGTCTAACCGTTTTACCCTCTGCCGCCCCCTTCTGCTTTTGCCTACAAAATCTTTCATTATGATTAAAGTGTAAAAATATGATCAGATATAGAGAGGGTAGGCCTCCCTAGTTTTGGTGCAGCCTAAAAGAGTAAACTATCAGTGTTAACATGATTTTGGATACTGTTGTTACTAAAGTCAAAGCAATATTGTAAACATTGTCTATTTTCTTAATTACTAATCCAATATGTAATAATTGTAGGAAGTTTGGAAAATTCAGGAAAGCCTAAATGATAAATAATATCTATAATGCCTTCATCCACTGATGGGCTTCCCAAATGGCGCAGTGGTGAAAAATCCACATGCAGTGCAAGAGATGCAAGAGACGGTGGTTCAATCCCTGAGTTGGGAAGATCCCCTGGAGTAGGAAATGGCAACCCACTCCTGTATTCTTGGTTGGAAAATTCTATGGACAGAGGAGCCTGGGAGGCTACAGTCTATGGAGCTGTAAAGAGTCGGACATGAATGAGTGACTGAATGTGTGTGCACCTGCTGATAATCATTTTTAACACTGGTGAATATCCTATAGGTCCTTTTTAATGGGATTTACTCTTTTTTTTCACCAACTGCCGCCCCCCGCCCCTGCCCGCATATTGTACCTACTCTTTTGTTTGTTGTTGTTGACACTGTTTTGTTTCTAGGTTATTTTTACACAGTTGAATGAATGCTTATCCGAGTCAATAAAGCATTATTCTTTTACAGCATACTGTCATTTTAAATGTGTGGCTAATAGTCTAGCATTTGGATTTTCCATTGCTTATTTAACCAGCGTTTCAATTGTTAAAAATTTAAGCTGTTTCCAATAATTTGATGGATTAATTATTGCTTATATCTTTTATTAAGAGAAATTCTAAAGTTAAAAGACACATATAATTATTTTTGATAGATATTAATAGATATAAATGAATAATTAGTAGGTAGACATTAATTAATAGATATTAATAATAGACCATCTATTAATATATTGATAATAGATATTAATTAATATATCAATCTATTGATTAATAGATATTAATAGATTGCTTTCTGAAAGTTGTGATAGTCATTTTTATTAATTGTGCTTGAGAATGCCAGCAATCTCTCCATATTAAAAAACTGCTATTTTGATATGAAAAGTCTATAAATTTCTTTGTTTCATTTGTTATTAGTGACTTTAAATATCTGTATTTTTTGTGAATTATCTATTAATCTCCTTTGTTTATTATGCTATTGGATTTTAAAACCTCTTTGTGTATAAAACTATTACGTGTTGGTCAAATTGCAATGCAGATAATTTCTCCACTTTGTCATTTGCATCCTAATTTCGTTTTTGGCTTGCATTTTTTAATTTTTAAACAGAGTTTTAATATTTAGTATAGCTAAATCTATCAAATTTTTCTTTTATGGTATCTACCTGCTTAGACTTTCTTGTGTTTGCATATTCTATAAGTAATTACTTCTTTTTCCTTATATTACTTTCAGAATTAAAAAAAAACATTTATATCTTTAATCTATTCGAAATGTATTTTAAGGTAGAGTGGCAAGTCAGTTATTTTATACTAATTACTGAATAATTGTCTTTCCCCAGAGATTTTCTGTTCTGCTTCATTCGGCTATATTTTTTGCTCCAGTAATTCCAAACAGTTCTAATTACTGTAACTTTTTAATGTACCTTACTATATGGTTGTGTGAATTCGTCTTATCTTTTTCAAAGCATTTTCATAATTTCTCATTTTTTTTCAGATTACCTTTAATCCACTTTGTTAAGAAAGAATTTAATTGAAAATATAAACTAATTCTTTACAGATAGCTATGATCTCTTATGATCTATTTTAGAGATAGCTATGAAATACTTTACGGTATTTTCATCATTTCTTCAAGTCATCTTTTGTGACTCAGTGTTTTGTAGTTTTCTTCATGTGGTTCTGCCTATTTTTAAAATTGACTTTTGATATTTTAAAACCTCTTGTTGCTATTGTGAGTGAAATACTTTTTCATTGTATTTTAAAGAGGGTTACATCTTCCTGATGGAACATAGAAAAGTTGGTGATTTGTTGTACTATTTTCTAAATTGGTCATCTTATGAAATTCTATTTTTTAAATTTATTTTTTATGAAATTCTTAATTGTAATAGTTTCTATTGGACTTTATAATAAGGCAGTTATAGAATTTGTGAATGATGATAATTTTGTTTTCTTGCCAATATTTAACCTTTTCTTTTTTTAAAAAAAGTTGCACTGATTACAGTGTCTGGAAGATTGTTAAATTATAGTAATGAATAGTGAGCATCTTTGGCTCATTTCTTATTTGAATGAATGCCTTCAGGGTTTTCGTAGTTGTGTATTCTTTTTGACAGTTTTTTTTTGGGGGGGGTACGTTAAGAAAGTAGTCTTCTATTCCCCTTTTTTAGAATTAAGTTTAAATTGGATCACATAAATTTCATAATATATGATTATTTGGCTTTTCTTCTTTGCCTGTTGTTTGACGACTCATATTAATAGATTTCACCAATTTTGTCTCTTTGGAATAAAGACAACTTGGTAATAGCATGCTTCTTCAAAGCTAGATTTGATTGCTCTGTAAGATCTCTAGTGTCCCTTTTGTATTATCTTTCTCAGGTTTTGGTTTCTGAATATGCTAGCTTTGTGAAATAGAGAGAATGGGGAGAGAACTTATAAGTTCTGGCACTGTCTTCCTTGAAGGTCTGAAGTAGTATAACTTCCTTGCTAACACTAGCGAGGGAGGCTTTCTCCGTCCCCCTTATGATGTCTGTGTCAGAAGCTTGCTCTGTCCCTTTTCTTACTTTAATAAAACTCTGCTACACACACACACACACACACACACACTCATGCACGCGCGTGCGCACACACACACAAAAATGTCCAGGTCTTTTTGGATTGAAAACAGTTTGTTGATATTTTAATATCTGCTACTTTCTAAGTGAGTGAGTGAGGTCGCTCAGTCGTGTCCGACTCTTTGCGACCCCATGGACTTAGCCTACCAGGCTCCTCCGTTGATGGGATTTTCCAGGCAAGAGTACTAGAGTGGGTTGCCATTTCCTTCTCCAGGAGATCTTCCCGACCCAGGGATTGAACCTAGGTCTCCTGCATTGTAGGCAGATGCTTTACCGTCTGATGCACCAGGGAAGTCCATTTTCTAAGTACTTTGCATATTTAATTTCATTTTTCTATGTACAACTTGGCAAGATAAGTATTAGTTTTCCTTATTTTTCAGATAAACTGAGATGAAAGAGATTAAGTTACTTGTTCAAAAGCAACAAGTAGAGGTAGAGTTTAAACTCAATTCCTCTCTGATGCCATAACTCATGATTTTTAATCAATATCCCAATTGTCTTCCTAATTAAGACTCTTTATTCTTTGTTATTGAGAAGTAGGCTTAGTTATTTTATTTGAGTGTTTTACTGTTTTCCTCTTTGCCCAATTAGTTTCCATTTTTGGTAACCCTATCATAATTATGACTGGTCTGTTCTATGTTGATATCGTATCTTCTGCTGTTTCAACAAACAGTCCAGTATGGTTACGATAGAAAATACTGGAATGGGAATGGGATGGTATTTATTTAATGTACTTTGTATAATTCACATTTTAATGTGTTGGATGTTCAAGATCAGTTTGCATTCCTAAATACTGTTTGTACCTAGTAAAGAATGTTAAGCACAACACATCAAGGAGCTTTAGTACTTTACCATTCTAGTTTAAATATTTGTCATTATTGAAGCTTTCATCACGGTAGCCTTTTAGTAGTAAATGTTAAATGATACTTGTTTGATCCTTGTGTTTTCTAGAACAAAAAGTCTTTTGAGTAGCAGATGAACGTTAGTTGACTTCTCATATAAATGTGTAAACATTTGTTCAGTTATTTGCGCTAGACCTAAGGAAAACAGTATATATGAGTTTTATTAAGCTGTACAATCAAAATTATTTGAGGTTTCAGCTATTGGAAGATATACATTACTCTTCTATAAAGGAACTTAAAGGCTTGAAAATTTAAGAGAATAATGTAAGCCTTAAAAATGCTTAATTTGGGCAAGCAGTTGTAAACTCTGTGTCTGTCTTTTTGAGCTCCTCTGTTTTTTTCCCCTTCAGATGTAATTAATGTTTAATTAATTCATTATTGGTTATAATCGCCATACAGACTATAGTCACTACCTTTCACTAATGAGAGGCATGAAAATCTGCTACTCTGACCTGGCATTTTTATACTCTTTTGATCTAAATGTCAAAGTTGCTGTTGCTTTGTTAATCCATAGATATTATTGTGGTGGACGGACTGACCACATAGTCCTCAAAACAGTATACACTTTAGTAGGTTAGAAGGGGGAGAGACTATTTTGGGAAATAATGAAACTTTGAGTGAATTTGGATAAAGGAGTGGGGTGGAAGGTGGAAGTATTATAGAAACAGGTGAGAGGAGACACATCCATTAAGTATGAAAGGTAGAAATATGCAAATCAAATAAACTATTAGAGGAGTACAGAAAATCATAAGAATGGGTTACATGGATGATAGAAGTAGAATATTGAAGTCAGTGAAGTCTTCTTAGTAGGGTTTCAGAAAGGAAGATCCTTGTGGCAAGGTTAAAGAGAAAGAATGAGTACCGAGACAGAACTTATAATAGAATTGTCAATTTTGAGGTCATGGAGAGTATATGATGAGAACCAAATATATATTGTAAAGGGCGGTTAAGGAATAAACTGGTGTTGGAATAATTGGAGGCAGTGGCGGTAGATAAGGCTGCTAAATCAGAAAGTTAATCAGTGAAGAACAAATAAAGATTGAAGTATTGTAACTGGAGGGTATTAGAAGCTAATGAAACTTCTCTCCCAATTCCATCCTAATCCCTTACCCCGCTCTCCACAGATCCTGAAATGCATTTTGTTCAGTTGAACGAAATGCAGATTGTCCAACTGAAAATATTTTGTTAGTGCTAGTTAGAGCTATGGCTATTGATCATCAGTGATGTGCCAGTGCTTTATTTATATTTAATCCTTAGAATGTTCCTATAATACAGATGTTATTACTCGCTTTTCACAGGGGAGGAAGGTTTAAGTAACTTGCTGGAAGGTGGGTATAGGGTTTTTGGGCTCTTTGTGTGTGTGTGTGTGTATGTGTGAAATTTGAATAAAATCTGTACTTTAGTTAATAATACTGGATCACATGTTAATTTCCTGTTTTTTTTTTTTAACAACATAGTGTTTCGTCATAGTCTCAGAATTGTATTAGAAGTTTCAAGATTCATTCAATTTTTTTTAAAATCACTAAGGTAATAAATTTTCTAGACTTTTAGCAGTAATACTAGTTGCCAAAATACATGGAACTATATCAGAGTTTTTAGTGAATATATTAGAAATCTAGCATTCTATTCATACTAAGTCAAACAAGTGAAATTAAAATGTCCAACTTTTTAGATAGGCAAAAATTCACAAATTTTCTAAAATATACATATTATATTGTACATACTATTTATATGTATACAAAGATTTTCTACTATGCTTGATAAAGGCTTGAGAAAGAACAGCAACAACAAAAAGATGAGGAAATTGGAAAACAAACTAGATGAAATGGGAGTACTAAATATGGAATACAAAAAATAAACTAGATAAAAGTAAAATGTCATCATATAATCCAGTTGTTTTTAAACTTGACTGTTCATTAGAAACACATTTAGAGCTTTGGAGAAAAAGCAATAGCTGGGCATTTGTGTTTTTCAAAAACTTACAAGATAATTCTGATATGCCTCTGGATTTTAAAAAGTGATTACAGGTTTTCCTATTAAATGGTAGTTTTAGTGATACAAAATTCTATTATTTTCTGCTGACCAATCATGATACAATGGTATTAAGAGAATAATAGTTACATAATCATAGTAGTAAAAGGTGTTTATCAGTTTTCACAATCAAAGGCCAGACAATAAATAAAAGATAATTACAATTGCAAACTATAATGAAAATGTGATTAACCTAACAATATAAAATGATTACATAAAATTTGCGGGGTCAAGCAGAGTGATGTGGTAAGTGGAAGTGCATACGTGCATGTTTTCATCCACCCAGCCAGTCTGTGTCTTTTGGTTGGTGCATTTAATGCATTTACATTTAAGATAATTATTTATATGTATGGGCCTATTGCCAGTTTCTTAATTGTTTTGAGTTTATTTTGTGTAGATCTTTCCCTTCTCTAGTTTCCTTCCTAGAGAAATTCTTTTAGCATTTGTAAAGCTGGTTTGGTGGTGCTGAATTCTCTCAACTTTTGTTTGTCTGGGAAGCTTTTGATTTCGCCATCAAATCTGAACAAGAGTCTTGCTGGGCAGAGTGTTCTTGGTTATAGTTTTTTCCCTTTGCTCACTTTAAATATATCATGCCATTCCCTTTGACTTGTAGAGTTTCTGCTGAGAAATCAGCTAATAATCTTATGGGAGTTCCCCTGTACGTCGTCATTTTTCCTTTGTTACTTTTACTATTTTATCTTTGTCTTTAATTTTTATCATTTTGATTACTGTGTGTCTTGGTGTTTTCGTCCTTGGGTTTATCCTGTCTGGGACTCTGCACTTCCTGGAGTTGGTTGACTTTCCTTTCCCCTGTTAGAGAAACTTCCAGCTATTATCTCTTCAGTATTTTCTTGTGTCCTTTCTCTCTTCTCCTTCTAGGACCCCTATAATGAGAATGTTGGTGTGTTTAATGTTGTCCCAGAAGTCTCTTAGGCCGTCTTCATTTTTATTTTTTTCCTTTCTTTTTTCTATATTCTGTTCTGCAGCAGTGATTTCCAGTATTCTGTTCTCCAGGGCATTTATGCATTCTTCTGCCTCAGTTATTCTGCTGTTGATTTCTTTGAGAGTATTGTTCATCTCTGTTCTTTAGTTCTTCTAGGTCTTCTAGGTAAACATTTCTTGCATCTTCTCCTTTCTGTTTCCAAGATCCTGGATTATCTTCACTATCATAATTGTGAACTCTTTTTCTGGAAGATTGCTCATCTCTACTTCATTTAGTTGTTTCTCTGGTGTTTTTCTTGTCCCTTCATCTGGGACATAACTTTCTGCCTTTTCATTCTGATAAATCTACAATGTGGTTTTCGTTCTAGCTGCTGCAAGATTGTGGTTCTTCTTGCTTCTGTCTGCCCTCTGGTGGATGACACTAAGAGGCCTGTGTAAGCTTCCTGATGGGAGGGACTGGCCATGGGAAAGACTGGATCTTGCCCTGGTGGGCAGGGCTGATAGGTTTGTCCCTGTTAGTTGTTTGACCTGAGGCCGCCCAGCTCTGGGGTCGGCCACCTCTATGGTAGGGTTAATGGTGACCTCCAAGAGAACTTAGGCCAAGGGGCACCAATCCAGGACTGCTTCTGCCAGTGCTCCTGTCTCCACGGTGACCCACATGACCCACACCTCCACAGGAGACCCCCTAACACTAGCAGGCAGGTCTGGTTTGGTTTCCTGTGGGCTCACTGCTCCTTTCCCCTGGGTCTTGGTACATGCAAGATTTTGTTTGTGTCCTCCAAGAGTGGTGTCTCTGTTTTCCCCAGTCCTGTGGAAATCCTGAAATAAATCCCTCTGGCCTTGAAAGTCAGGTTCCCTAGGGATTCCCAGGTTTTTGGAATCTTTTCATTATGCCTTGTTGCTTCTATTATTGAGCTGTGTTAAAACACTCGGAGAAGGGGGTGGTTGTCAAAGGAATATAAGGTATGATTCCTCTCCTCCTAGAAAGAAGTGGAAGATAAATGTTGGTTATGTTTGCTGTGATTTGTGTTAACTATTAATATGTTTTCTATTTAAAATATTTTAAAAGGGATTCCTTTCAGTAAACTCTTCTATCATGTATATGTTATTTAAATTTTAACAGTTTTATTTGGAGATGATATTTATCTGTGATAATTTATCTGTGATAATAGTTTGTTGAGGTTAAAGGAAGGACAGTCCAAGAAAGATGATGTAAAGAAGAGTAAGGGGAAAACTTGTTCTTTCCACTGTGAGAGCTACACATATGTTATACAGTTTTTGGTAGCACTTCAGAAAGACCAGCTTCTTCATGGAAATCATATTGAACTGGTCGTTGGATGGTAATCAGGGCAGATATTTTTCATGACACCAGGTTATAAAACTCCAGAATTTATTGTAATATAATGTGATTTATTAAATTTGGATTTATCAGTTAAGAATTGGTTATTGGTGACAGAATTCAAAGATATTTAATTTTGTTATAAGCCCTTTCTTCAGAAACACTGCATAATTGAATAGAAATACTTAAACTGCTTTAGGGATTAAACATTCTTACAGGACTTTGAAATACTTTTGAGAGAACCAAGATAGAAATTTTTGCTGTACTAAATTTTAGTTTCACATTCAGCTGCAAAGCAACATCCGTTATACTACCATATAACATTATTAAAAACTTTATTGAAAAAATAAGTTTATAATTCAGCCTCTGCTAAAGCAAATTGACTGTTACCCCAGTGAATCAACATGATCTTACTGAACTGTTTATTTCATCTTTGGTTACTGTAATTTTTTAAACCAAGGCAAAGCAGCTGTATTAATAAGATCCACTGAGTTTCTGATTGAGACAAATAAGATTTTGTAGTGTAGTCAAGATCTGTTCCTTTTATTGTTATGGCTCTGTTAGTACGCATTACCACCATCAACTGTGTTTATTTGCATCTTATCATTATAACCCCCCACCCCCGCCCCGGCTCGGCCCGGCCCTGTTTGTCCTCATCAGTTTCTAATTGAGCATCTGAACTTCTGTTGGCAGACATCACTAATGGTTGAACATCTCATTCCAATTTTTGAAAGGGCAGTGACTCACCCTAAGACATCAATCCAACCCATGAGTCACTTGAAATTTGTTTCTCTTAACATTTCTTTCTTCTTTTTCTCCAACACTAGAAAAAGAAAAACTGCTGGTTAAGAATACAAAAAACTTGGAAGGAATTAAAGTAGAGCTGTGCTTTGGAAAGTGTCTATATGCCATTATTTTGGGGAAAGAGAAAGAGGGGCAAGTGATAGCAAAATGATTGCAAGGTAATATTTCCAGTGGACTTCCTTTAACATTCCTTCTCGTTTTCCTCATGGTGTTTGCTTTTATTATTTTGTTTGCTTATACTCTGATTTGCCTTGACTTGTTTCAAAAGGGATGAAAGGACACACTCATTTCTGCTGTTTAGGTTTACTTGTTTCCCCTAATAGACTATGAATCCCTCAAGTCAGGGATTATGTCATATTCATTTTTGTAAATCTAGCATCTAGGACTTAGAAGACTTTTAATAGTTTATGAATAAATAGATGATATTTCAGCAACTCCAGTGCAAGAGATGAATTGCTGCAGCCCTAGTTTATTGCATGAAGCTTTGATGGTGTTAACAGGCTGGATTATGTGGCCTCCACCCCCACTCCAGTCCCTTTTTCATATGTCGAAGTCCTAATCTCCCCGATTTGTTGGTAGGGTCTTTATATAGGTAATTACGTAAAAATGAGGTAATTGGGATAGCTCCTAATCCAATGTGACTAGTGTCCTTATAAGATGAAGAAATTTAGGTCTGTCTTTACAGATAGAAGATAATGTGAAAGCACAGGGAGAAGATGACTTCAAGGAAAAAGGCCTGGAATAGATCCTTTCCTTAATGACTCTCAGAAGGAATCAACCCTACTGACACCTTGATTATTAGACTTTTAACCTCCAGAACTGTGAGAAAATAATTTCTATTGTTTAAGTCACTCATTCTATGGTACTTTGTTATAGCAATCGTAACGAACTAATACAGCTAGTTTGAATGCTTGGTTGTAGCAGATACTCTTAACTTGCCCATCTCCAAGGAACAATTTGCTAAACTCAGTGCCAAAACCTTAGAACTTTTTAATCTTCCCCTAGGCAAGGCAAGGGAGAGAGAAATTTGTATAGCTTAATGGAGAAGGTAATAATTGTTTGTCTCAAATAGGTAAATAGATAACTATTTGTCTCCTTCCATCTCCCTACAAATATAGTCAATGGCAAGCAGCTAGCTAATTCTCTAGTTCAACTGAATTTTGTTTGATTTGGCATGGAGGAAGTATTTATGAGTTATTTATGTTTAAGTGTTCAGAAGCTTCTGCCAATAAACCTGGTTGCTTTTTCAAAGTATGGAGATGGAAGAGAAAGACCGAATAAAATAGTTTTTATTATGACATTAATTTGAACTAATTGCTTGTACATAGTCTCAGCCACCTTACTTTGCCTGTTATAATAATACCAGGGCAGAGCACTGTGTCTTTTATAGTGTTTTGAGACACTTAGTTGAAAGAGAAAATTTTGGACCTGTACAAAAAAAGAACACTAGCTTTTTCATCATTTGGAAGTAGTTTACCAGAGTACTGAGAATAGGGTAAACTAAATTATCAAACTGAGTAAAAGTCTCAGTCTTGGATTAAAAAAAAATTATTTGGAAAACAACAAAACCCTCCAATTTATGGGCAAATACAAATTGTAACTTAATTCTGGCATTTAAGCTTCAGTTAGCATCACAGACTCCATGGACATGAATTTGAGCAAATTTCAAGAGCTAGTGAGGACACAGGAGCCTGGTGTGCTGTAGTCTGTGGGGTCACAACTTGGCGACTGAACAACAACATATCCACACAGTCTGGAGCACCCGTATTAACAGTCTGTTGTTACTGTGGTAATTATCAGTAATATACTTTTTCATCCCCTTTCTTTTCCTTCATTCCAGTTGTTGAGAAAAGCTCTGAAACCAAGAATGTTCTCAAAGTCAGATGCTACCAAGCGGCAGAGGTGGGTTTCCCTGTAAAATGAAGAAGACTTTCGCTTGGTTACCCTACCATGTTTTTCTGTGACCCTATAGTTCTCAACTTGGCTGCAAAAACAGAATCACACATGTAATTTATTTTCCCCTACCAATTCATTTTCAAATGAAAATATTCTAGTTTTCAGTTTAATATAAAAATAAGAAGTAAAAGATAAAAGAGTAAATTATTCAAGAGACAGTGTGCTATAAACTTTGAACTGTTGTATGCTGTGGGTTGGGATTGTTGATAGCATGAAGAGTGATTGAGAAAGGGGACTCGAGTTGGGCTGCTTGGGTTCTGATCTTAACTCAGCCACTTATTAGTATGTGACCTTGGACGTTATTTCTTTAAGCTTCATCTTCCTTTTTTTGTGAAATGGAGATTATTTTAATTTACCATTTAGGAAGGCTGTGAGTATTAACTGGAAATTCCCATAAGCATTTAGCAAAGTGCCAGATACATAAGGGCTTGAGAAATGTTAATCATTATCCAAACATCATCCTTGGACATCTGTTGACACATTTGACTTGCACTGTTTTCTAGACTATATTCCTGATGATACCAGTTACATCTGGACCATAAAGAGTCTAATGGTCAAATACACCTGGGAAAATATTTCATTCTAAACACTGTTCTTGGAAGTTCATAACACAGATTTAGCATAGTAAAAGGCACTGAAAAATCCTTTGATTAAAAAGAAAGAAAACTCTTTAACTTTTTTGAATAAAATTTTCACAGGAAAAGCCTTTTCTTCTTTGGTACTACTGTTCATATCCTTTGGAACATTTTTAAGAACAGTTTAAGAAGCACTGCTTAAATTATAGTGCATTTACCTGGTTCAGTGCATTAATAAGGACAGTGGTCTTTTTATTTTCCCTGATTATTTGTACTCTACAACAAGAATATGATGTGTCCTTGAAAGGAGCCATTCTACTAGTATTTCTGTAACTGCGTAGAAGAGTGATCTTATATTTAACCTGTATATGTGCCTTGATTTCCTAGTGGGGGATGGGTAGATTATATCTTCAGAGTTGTTTCTTCTACCTCAGAAATTCTGAATTATTGGGCTTTGCAGAGATTTCAAAGAATGTATCTTTATCCCCTTTAAACGTAAGAAAATAAATGAGAAAAATGATTGTAAGCAGCTAGTTACATTAAAGATTTGTCATTGAAATGACTTGCCTATTAGATTTAACTTTTTTCCAGCCTTAATACCAACTTAGTCATACAGCCAGCATTGCAAATAAGTTATATGAATAGGAGCTATGTTCCTGACAAGTTCAAATTCTGTATTTGGTTAAAAAGTTGAGGTTTTTGTTTTTAAACAAACTTGATTTAGATTACTTTGTCATATTCTGATGTTGGTAGCCTAACTTATTTAAAAAATCAAAGTCTGTCCCCAAATAGAGATAATTTTTAACATACAGAAATTTGTTGCTTTTTTTATACTAAGAACAAAATACCATAAAAGGGAAGTTAAAAAAGATCCTTTAAAAATTACACCTGTAAATAAATAAATAAAATGCTTAGGAATAAACCTGACCAAGGAGTGAAAGAGCTGAGAATTATAAAATATTGATACAGGAAATTGAAGATGATTCAAAGAAATGAAAAGACTGTGATTAGAAGAGTTAATATTGTTAAAATGACCATATTATCTAAAGAAATCTACAGATTCAATGCAATCCCTATCAAATTACTCATGACATTTTTCACAGAACTAGAACAGATAACCCTAAAATTTGTATGGAACAAAAGACCCAAAGTTGTGAAAGCAATCCTGAAGAAAAAGAACAAAGCTAGAGGCATAATAGTTTCAGACTTTAAACAGTACCACAATTTGATTGTCTGTAGTAATCCAAATAACATGGTATTGGCATAAAAGCAGATATATGGATAAATGATATAAAATAGAGAGGCTAGAACTAAACCCACACATCTCTGGTCAGTCTTTTAAAGGAGTCCAAAATATGCAATGGTGAAAAGACAGTCTCTTCAGCAAGTGGTGGTGGGAAAGCTGGATAGCAGAAATGAACTCAGAATGACTTAAAGGCTTAAATATAAGGTATGACACCATAAAACTCCTAGAAGAGAACATAAGCAAAATATTCTCTAACATAAATCATAACAATGTTTTCTTAGGTCAGTCTCCCAAGGCAGTAGAAATAAAAGCAGAAATAAACAGGACTTTCCTGGTGGCACAGTAGGTAGGAGTCTACCTGCCAATGCAGGGGACGTGGGTTCAATCCCTGGTACAGAAAGATTCATGGGGCACAACAGTGGAGCCCGTGCACCACAACTTCAGAGCCTGCACTCTAGTGCCCATGCACCACAGCTACTGAGCCCCTGTTTCAACTACCGAAGCCTGCGCACCCTAGAGCCAGCAAGCTGCAACTACTGAGCCCACGTATCACAACTACTGAAGCTCCTGTGCCTAGAGCCTGCATTCCAAAAGAGAAGCCACCGAAATGAGAAACTCACGCACCACAGTGAAGAGTGGCCCTCTACTTTCTGCAACTAGAGAAAGCCCACGGCAGCAACGAAGACCCAGTGCAGCCAAAAATAAATACTTTTTTTAAAAAAAGCAAAAATAAACAAATAGGACCTAATCAAACTTACAACTTTTTGCACAGCAAAGGAAACTGTAAACAAAATTAAAAAGCAGTCTATGGACTGGGAGAAAATATTTGCAAGCAGTGCAACTGACAAGGGCTTGCTTTCCAAAATATGCAAACAACTTACGCAAGTCAACAACAAAAAGAACAAACAACATGAGCAGAAGGTCTACAATAAGCAGAGTTCTGAATAGACAGTTCTTCAAAGAAGACATATATATGGCAAATAAGCATGTGAAAAGATGCCTAACTTTGTTAATTTTTAGAGAAATGCAAATCAAAACTACAGTGAAGTATTATTTCATACCTGTAGAATGGCCATTATTAAAATATTTTGCTGGAGAGTGTGTGGAGAAAAGGGAACCTTCCTACAATGTTTGTGGGAATGTAAATTGGTGCAGCCACTATGGGAAATAGTATGGAGGTTTCTCAAAGACCAAGAATTGTCATATTATCCTGCAGTGCCACTCTTGGGTGTGTATTCAGAGAAAATTCTAATTAAAAAAGATGAGTGCACCCCAGTGTTCATAGCAGCACTGTTTATAATAGCCAAGAACATGGGAGCAACCTAAATGTCCGTTCATGATGAATGGATAAAGAAAATGTGTTACATGTATCTGATGAAATACTGTGCTGTGCTGAGTCGCTCAGTCATGTCTGCCTCTTTGCAACCCTGTGGGCTGTAGTCTGCCAGGCTTCTCCGTCCATGGGGATTCTCCAGGCAAGAATACTGGAGCACGGGTTGCCATGCCCTCCTCCAGGGGATCTTCCCGACCCAGGGATTGAACCCAGGTCTCCCACATTGCAGGTGGATTCTTTACCATCTGAGCCACCAGGGAAGCCTGATGAAATACTATTTAGTCATAAATAGGATGAAGTAATGCCATTTGCTGAAACATGGATGGACCTAGAGATTTTCATACTAAATGAAGTAAGACAGAAAGAGAAAGACAAATACCATTTTATCATTTATATGTGGAACCGAATTATATAGGTCCACTTATTTATGAAACAGAAGCAGTCTAACAGACATAGAAAGCAAATTTATAGTTACCAGTGGGAAACAATGGGGGGACCGGATAAATTAGGAGTCTGGGATTAGCAGATACAGACTGCTATGTATAAAATAGATACACAACAAGGGCAAGTTCCTACTGTATAGCACAGGTAACTATATTCAACGTCCTGCAATAAACCATAATGAAAAGAATATATATATATATATGTAACTGAAAATAAAGTTGAGTAGATACATACATGTAAACCATTCGTGGACGACCTGCTTCTGGGTTGGGATTTCGTATGTAGCAGAGCAGCTCCCTTGCTGTGATTGAAAGCCCATGACACAAGAGTTTGAAGAAATTTTTTTATTCGAAGGGCTTCCCTGGTGGCTCAGCTGGTAAAGAATATGCTTGCAATGCAGAAGACCTGGGCTTGATCCCTGGGTTGGGAAGATCCCCTGGAGAAGGGAAAGGCTACCCACTCCAGTATTTTGGCCTGGAGAACTCCATGGACTGTATAGTCCATGCAGTCAGCAAAGAGTTGGACACTACTGAGTGACTTTCACTTTCATACATATATATGTATATATATATAACTGAATCACTTCGCTGTATACCAGAAGCCCTCACAACCTCGTAAATTAACTATACTTCAATTAAAAAAAATAATAGCTATACCCCTCTACAAACAATAAAATCATTTGTCAAATAGCATTTCCCTAAACTGGTAGTGATACTTATATTCATTTATCATACTGTAATTTAGAGTGTTTTCACATGCTTTATTTTCAGGAGGATTATTAGAAGTGAAATAAACAGAATACAGAGAAAGACAATGGCTTTCCTAAATACTTGAAATAAGCAGTTATAATTAAAAAGAAAAAATGGAAGGTGTAAAAAGCTCATTTATAATAACAGTGTAAACTAAACCCTATTAAATAACAAAATGCACAAGTAACCTTAGACCCAGCAGTGTTCTTGAGTCTATCCTATAGAAGTACTTGCAGAAATATAAGAAAGTTTGTCACAGCATTTTCAAATAAAAAAAAATTGGAAACAACCATTTTAAGGGGCTGAAAAAATTTCAAAACTGGGCAATACCTGTAACTTAATAGACTTAGCTAAAATTGTAATATTCAGAATTTTTTTTTCCCCCACGAAAACCTAATTTCTCTAAATGTGTCTTAATGGTGTTTTAATTATCTGTTACTAAAAAAAAAAAATAATAATAATAATAATCATCTGTTACTGTGTAACAAATTACCCCAAAACTAAGTGGCTTGAAAATAACAAACATGTATTTTTCTCATGATTTTATGGGCTGACTGGGTTCAGCCGGCAGTGTTGCCTTTGCATGGCTGAAAGCAGGCTCGCTGAAATCACTGTGCAATTCACCTGGGAGCTTGGCTGTGGCTGAAAATCCCAAGATGGCCTCTCATCCTGCAAGGCCTTTCTTCATGTGATTCTCATTCAGATGAGCTTTTATAGCATGGTGGCTGCCTTCTACGATGGTGTTTCAAGAGGACATGCCCTAGGTGCAAACTTTTATTTAGCTGCTTCTCATGTTTGATAAAGGCTTCTGGTCAAAACAGGTCACATTGCCAAGCCCAGCATCCGTGTGGGAGAGAACTACACAAAGGTGTATATGATAAGAAGGGCTGCTTGTTGAAGGCCCTAAATATAATAGCAATAGTCTACCACACGTAAAGAAAAGTGTCCAGGATGTGTTAGATGGAAAGGTTAAGGCTCTGTGGATTCTAAGATTCTATTTGAGAGAGGAGAGGGGAGTCAAAACACACACTGATCATCATATCCATATCAGTTTGAATGCAGAAACAGTTACAAAGATCCACCTGTGTTTTGTTCAGCCAAGACATTAAAGAAATTTGAAAAAATGTGAAACAAGACCAGTCAACTCTTCTCAATAATTTTTTTGTTCAGGGATTATTAAAAATAAAGCTGTTGATATATAATAGGCTTATCATTGTAATATTTAAACTTTATCATTAAAAATTTCAAATAGTATAAATGTCAGTAAATATTTCTACTATAAAAAAAACCTCTTTGGTGTTCTCAATACTTCTTAATAGTAAAGAGGTTTGAGAACTTCTGATTATATAGTGTATGCTTAGAAGAAAGTTTGAAATAATATAGAGTAATATAACAGTGTTTTCCTTTGAAGAGTGGGATAGAAGCAGTGAGAAGGATGAACATTTCTTTTAATTATGTGAAGAAGATTCAAGTGTAACAATGAAAAGATACTCTAATAAAAATATCAGTGGAAATAAAAGATTAATGTTCTATCAAAGTATTTATAAGTTTTTTAGTTTATTCTTTTTCTTTCTTGATGAAAATTTTATAGTTTCTTGGTATTTTTATAATAAGCAGAGCCCTTGTTTTATGCTCTACATTGTTGATGTGCATTTCTCATAATTTTATTATGAATCTAGCACTTGTAATTATTCCTCTAGAAAATATAGGGTTCTGTCTTGGTTCATTTTCCTTCTCAGTATCCTCCCCACTTCCTTTGCCATCTGGATTACAGGCTCCTATGGACACATATCACATTTTACTGTTCTTTTACTAACAATACAAAGTCATAGAAATACTTTGTATTATACTCAGTAGGCACTCAAGGCTTGTTGAATTATTAATATTGGAATTTTAATGTATAGTAATATTTTTTGCATGTATAAAATTACTGAGTAAATTATACACATGACCAATTCTCATCCTATGTCTGTTTTTGTCTTGTTCTTTTTATTTCTTCCCACTTGGGCCCTGCCTGGCTGCTGTCTGGATAAATTGTATGAGCTAGACAGGGGATGGGTGTATAATTTGTCAACTTGAGGTCCTGGTGTAATGAATATGTAAAAAGCATTACTGATCACTATACTACTTACTTACACAATAATTACATCAGTGAATGGTTTTGAGGTAACTTTTGTAGTTTGAAACTTTTATAATCTGTCAACATAAACTTTACGGTTTGTGTCTTAGGTGTCAGGGTATCACGGACTTTGATTTACTGAAGTAATACTTGAATCATTTAGAATATACTATGATTATGTTTTGTAAAAAATGCTACAAACATTTTGGAAAAATCTTAATTCAACTAATAATTGCCCTTGTAGATTTCTTCCCAGTATTAAATTTAAAATAATTCAGTTTCCGGTTCTTTTATTTTGTTATTATTTTTACGTTATTTTTAAATTACTTTTTATTGGAATGTAGTTGACTTACAGTATTATGTTAGTTTTTGATGTACAGCATCATTCCATGTTATTATTCCATGTAATCATTCCATGTTACTATGGAGTATTGAGTAGAGTTCCCTGTGCTATACTGTAGGTTCTTATTAGTTATCTATTTTATAGTAGTATATATATGTCAACCCAGGCTCCCAGTTTATCTCTCCCTTCCTTTCCCCATTGATAACCATGTTTGTTTTCTATGTCTGTGACTCTGTTTCTCTTTTGTAAATAAGTTTGTCTGGTACTTTTATTTTTAATGAAATGTATAACTTCTATTAGTGGAATCTAGAATTCTTGTAAAAATATTCTTGAAAAAATTCCAGTAAGATTTTTTCCAAGTCAAGATCAGTCAATCAATCAGTCTTTAAACAAGTCAATCAAATGATGCTTTTGTGGCTCACAGATGTCATGCCGTAGTTCTCTCCTGACCGTTTGCCTTGCCAGCCCTTCATCAGTGCCGGCCCTGAGTATTTCCTGGGAAGGCTGTAAAAAACTGAGGCGTGAAAGGAAGATATAGTAGAGAGGAAAGGCATAGGCAGGCATGGAGGTTGAAATGACAAGATGCATTTTGGAGAACAGCAGTAAGTAAAATTTAGGTTGGTAAATTGTGGCTGTATTACAAGGGGAGCTTGAGGTAGAAGATCTGACAGATATGATATGGAAAAGTGTCATAGTATGTTTCAGGAGAAAAGCAGTGTTTTAGGAAGATTAGTTTGGCGGTAATGTGTATAGTGCCCTGGAGAAGAAACAGGAGCAGGAAGGCTGTGACTGGTGCCTACAGAGGCAATAAAAACTGAGACTGAGGGTGTTGCCATAGAGATGGAGAGCAGATGGCATGTTTGACAGACATTATGAAGGATGAAATTTATTTCTTTATTCAACAAATCTTTATTGAATACTTGACTGTATATATTCCTGCTACTAGTATCTGAACTGAACTTTGCCTGTAATTACCATACAATCTTAAACTTTAAAGTTATGTACACTAGTGGTGAAGTTCTCCATAATATTCTCTTTTCTGGTGATTTGTAACTAAAAAAAATAATCTTACAGATCTTCTGGCCACCAGATGCGAAGAGCCAGTTCAGTTCAGTTCAGTCGCTCAGTTGTGTCTGACTCTTTGCGACCCCATGAATCGCAGCACGCCAGGCCTCCTGTCCATCACCATCTCCCGAAGTTCACTCAGACTCACGTCCATCGAGTCAGTGATGCCATCCAGCCATCTCATCCTCCGTCGTCCCCTTCTTCTCCTGCCCGCAATCCCTCCCAGCATCAGTGTCTTTTCCAGTGAGTCAACTCTTCGCATGAGGTGGCCAAAGTACTGGAGTTTCAGCTTTAGCATCATTCCTTCCAAAGAAATCCCAGGGCTGATCTCCTTCAGAATGGACTAGTTGGATCTCCTTGCAGTCCAAGGGACTCTCAAGAGTCTTCTCCAACACCACAGTTCAAAAGCATCATTTCTTCGGTGCTCAGCCTTCTTCAAGTCCAACTCTCACATCCATACATGACCACAGGAAAAACCATAGCCTTGACTAGACGGACCTTAGTCGGCAAAGTAATGTCTCTGCTTTTCAATATGCTATCTAGGTTGGTCATAACTTTTCTTCCAAGGAGTAAGCGTCTTTTAATTTCATGGCTGCAGCCACCATCTGCAGTGATTTTGGAGCCCCCCAAAATAAAGTCTGACACTGTTTCCACTGTTTCTCCATCTGTTTCCCATGGAGTGATGGGACTGGATGCCATGATCTTCGTTTTCTGAATGTTGAGCTTTAAGCCAACTTTTTCACTCTCCTCTTTCACTTTCATCAAGATGCTTTTTAGTTCCTCTTCACTTTCTGCCATAAGGGTGGTGTCATCTGCATATCTGAGGTTATTGATATTTCTCCCGGCAATCTTGATTCCAGCTTGTGTTTCTTCCAGCCCAGCATTTCTCATGATGTACTCTGCATATAAGTTAAATAAGCAGGGTGACAATATACAGCCTTGACGTACTCCTTTTCCTATTTGGAACCAGTCTGTTGTTCCATATCCAGTTCTAACTGTTGCTTCCTGGCCTGCATACAGATTTCTCAAGAGGCAGGTCAGGTGGTCTGGTATTCCCATCTCTTTCAGAATTTTCCACAGTTTATTGTGATCCACACAGTCAAAGGCTTTGGCATAGTCAATAAAGCAGAAATAGATGTGTTTCTGGAACTCTCTTGCTTTTTCCATGATCCAGCGGATGTTGACAATTTGATCGCTTGAACATCAGGGAGTTCACGGTTCACGTATTGTTGAAGCCTGGCTTGGAGAATTTTGAGCATTACTTTACTAGCGTGTGAGTTGAGTGCAATTGTTCGGTTGTTTGAGCATTCTTTGGCATTGCCTTTGTTTGGGATTGGAATGAAAACTGACCTTTTCCAGTCCTGTGGCCACTGCTGAGTTTTCCAAATTTGCTGGCATATTGAGTGCAGCACTTTCACAGCACCATCTTTCAGGATTTGAAATAGCTCCACTGGTATTCCATCACCTCCACTAGCTTTGTTCGTAGTGATGCTTTCTAAGGACCACTTGACTTCAGATTCCAGGATGTCTGGCTCTAGATGAGTGATCACACCATTGTGATTATCCGGGTCGTGAAGATTCTTTTTGTACAGTTCTTCTATGTATTCTTGCCATCTCTTCTTAATATCTTCTGCTTCTTTTAGGTCCATATCATTTCTGTCCTTTATTGAGCCCATCTTTGCATGAAATGTTCCCTTGGTATCTCTAATTTTCTTGAAGAGATCTCTAGTCTTTCCCATTCTGTTGCTTTCCTCTATTTCTTTGCATTGATTGCTGAAGAAGGCTTTCTTATCTCTCCTTGCTATTCTTTGGAACTCTGCATTCAGATGCTTATATCTTTCCTTTTCTCCTTTGCTTTTCACTTCTCTTCTTTTCATAGCTATTTGTAAGGCCTCCCCATACAGCCATTTTGCTTTTTTGCATTTCTTTTCCATGGGGATGGTCTTGATCCCTGCCTCCTGTACAATATCACAAACCTCATTCCATAGTTCATCAGGCACTCTTATCTATCAGATCTAGGCCCTTAAATCTATTTCTCACTTCCACTGTGTAATCATAAGGGATTTGATTTAGGTCATACCTCAATGGTCTAGCGGTTTTCCCTACTTTCTTCAATTTCAGTCTGAATTTGGTAATAAGGAGTTCATGATCTGAGCCACAGTCAGCTCTGGGTCTTGTTTTTGCTGACTGTATAGAGCTTCTCCATCTTTGGCTGCAAAAGGCAAAATAATAGGATACTGAAGGAGGAACTCCCCAGGTCATTAGGTGCCCAGTGTGCCTCTGGAGATCAGTGGAGAAATAACTCCAGAAAGAATGAAGGGATGGAGCCAAAGCAAAAACAATACCCAGCTGTGGATGTGACTGGTGATAGAAACAAAATCCGATGCTGTAAAGAGCAATATTGCATAGGAACCTGGAATGTCAGGTCCATGAATCAAGGCAAATTGGAAGTGGTCAAACAAGAGATGGCAAGAGTGAACGTTGACATTCTAGGAATCAGCGAACTAAAATGGACTGGAATGGGTGAATTTAACTCAGATGACCATTATATCTACTACTGCAGGCAGGAATCCCTTAGAAGAAATGGAGTAGCCATCATGGTCAGCAAAAGAGTCCGAAAGGCAGTAGTTGGAATGCAATCTCAAAAATGACAAAATGATCTCTGTTAGTTTCCAAGGCAAACCATTCAATATCATGGTAATCCAAGTCTATGCCCCAACCAGTAATGCTGAAGAAGCTGAATCCCTTATTGTATCATTAAAATTTTTTTACTGTTTCAAAATTTGCAAAGATCTATACTATAAAGAGGGTTTCCCTGGTGGCTCATGGGTAAAGAATCCACCTGCCAATGCAGAAGATGCAGGTTTGATCCCTAGGTCAGGAAGATCCCCTGGAGAAGGAAATGGCAACCTACTCCAGTATTCTTGCCTGGGAAATCCCATGGACAGAGGAGTCTGGCAGGCTACAGCCCATGGGGTCGCAAAAAGAGTCCGACACAACTTAGCAATTAAACAACAAACAGTACTATAAAGAAGAAACCCAAGATGCAACATCATTTTTTTAACTGAAAATTTAAGTGAAATCATTTGATGTCTTAGGAAACTTCAAAGGTGCCGGTATCAGGATATGTACAAAATGAGATAGTTTATGCCTAATGAATAAAAGCAACTTTTATATAGCATAGTGATAACTGTGATGGTTACTCTGTTAAGCTGGCTCCATTGATCAAGCATAGCATTTAAGATAAGATAGTTATTAATTGAGTTTTGTTTTTGCTTTGTGGCTATGGACTTTTCCAAACTTTGAATTCTGGCCAACCATATCACAATGTCTCATCATTAACAGTAGGATAGGCAAAAAGTATACATAAGCAGAATATAAACACATTCATTGAACATTCGTAGATTATGTCCTATTTATAATAAGTTTTACTACAAGTTTTGAGAGAAAAATCGAATTCCTTGATGGCAGAGATCGTGTTTTGAAAAATCCGATATTCTCTAATAAGAGGACACTGCCTTTTATGAAAAAGGTATACCCTATATATTTGATTAAGGTGGTGTTCTGGTTATCTGTTGCTGCCTGACAAACCATCCCCAAACTTAGTGGCTTCAAACAGCAAGTATTTTCGATCTCTCACAAATCCGAGCTTGACTAGATTAGTCAAGCATGGCAGGTCTTCTGCTTCATGTTATCAGCTGAAGCTATTGTCAGCTGGAGGCTTGGCTTGGTTGGAATATCCAAATGGCTCAGCCTTGTGGCTGGTACTTGGTACTGACTCTCATCCAGGGTCCTGGTTCTTTCCCTTGCAACTTTTCATGATGGTTTGGGCTTCTTATTGTATGGTGGCTGGATTCTAAACACAGGAAAGTGGAAGCTGCATAATGGTGACATAGACAGAGAACAGACTTGTGGACTTGGGGAAGGAAAGGGTAGGACAAATTGAGAGAATAGCATGGAAACATATACTTTGAAAAATGAAAAAAGTGAAAGTGAAATCCGCTCAGATGTGTCTGATTCTTTGCGGACTCCATGGACTGTAGCCCGCCAGGTTCCTCTGTCCATGAGATTCTCCAGGCAAGAATACTGGAGTGGGTTGCCATTCCTTTCTCCAAGAAATCTTCCTGACCCAGGGATCGAACTTGGGTCTCTTGCATTGCAGGCAGATTCTTTACCGTCCGAGCCACCAGGGAAGCATATGCATTTTCCTCGTGTGAAGTAGATAGCAGGTGGGAATTTGCTGAGTAACCCAGGAAACTGAGCTCAACCTAGTGCTCTTGTGACAACTGAGAGGGATGGGATGAGAAGGGAGATGTGACGAGTGTTCAAGAGTGGGGGACGTGTGGACATATGTATCCCTGTGGCTGATTCATGTTGATGTATGGCAGAAACCAACACAGTACTGTAAAGCAATTATTTCCCAATTGAGGAAAAAAAAAAGTGAAAGCTGCAGATCAAGTCACAGCATGTGTTCACTGCATTCATTTGGTGAAAGCAGCTTATGGGGATAATCCAGATACCAAAGTTGTTGTTGACAAATAGTTTAAAAAATTTTTTTTCTCACTTATATTATTTGAATTCAAATCAGATATCCTTTCCCTGGACGAAAGATTCTTCTGAAGTCTTGAAAATTTTGAGAATAGGAAGCTGGAAATGGGGAATGAGAAGAGGGATTGCTACCTTTCTTCCAATTGTCCTACCTTTTACAAAAGAAATACACTGGGATGGTTGCCATAATAATTTAGTATCCCAACACAGTTGTGTTTGTCCTTGGGGTAAGCAAAAGATGCTGAATTTGAAAGAAATTTGCCATAGTAAAAATCTCTGCTCTATTTTTAGTAACCAGATATTTTTGATTTATGGGGAAAATAGGCCTAAGTTATAGGTCTTTGGAAAGATTTCCCATGCTTCTGCTACTGGCTGTAAATTCTATTCCTTCTCCCTGTGACCTGAGAGGAAACTGTTCACTTGAGAACATACGTGGGCAGTGAGGCAGTCAGCACAACTTCTTTTCAAGCATCAGCCCAGGTACCCTCCTGTTTCATAGAACTCTCCAGTTGATTGGTCATTTTCTAAGCAGTAAAATCACTGAGATTAAATTAAGTTTATTCTGTAATATAATCTGAACATTTCCTTCTGCTCTGTTTTCCTAAAATTCAACCAAGAATCTTGATAATCTTCTGATAGCACTTAATTTACTTATAATGGCCCTATTTCATAGGACAGAAAAGTTAAAACTTTGTGATATGTTATTATCTACTTACAGAAATTTGTTTATTCTTTAGATTTATATAAACTTGATTTTCATGACATATAAAGCAAATGGTTTTAGAAGATTCAGTATTAATTTCTAGTTATTGCCAACATTCACTGGATCATGGAAAAAGGGAGAGAGTTCCAGAAAAATATCTATTTCTGCTTTATTGACTATGTCAAAGCCTTTGACTGTACGGATCACAATAAACTGTGGAAAATTCTGAAAGAGATGGGAATACCAGGCCACCTGACCTGCCTCTTGAGAAATCTGTATGCAGGTCAGGAAGCAACAAAACTGGACATGGAACAAGAGACTGGTTCCAAATAGGACAAGGAGTACGTACAGGCTGTATATTGTCACCTTGCTTATTTAACTTCTCTGCAGAGTACATCATGAGAAACGCTGGGCTGGAAGAAGCACAAGCTGGAGTCAAGATTGCCCGAAGAAACATCAATAACCTCAGATACGCAGATGACACCACCCTTATGGCAGAAAGTGAAGAGGAACTAAAAAGCCTCTTGATGAAAGTGAAAGAGGAGAGTGGAAAAGTTGGCTTAAAGCTCAACATTCAGAAAACGAAGATCATGGCATCTGGTCCCATCACTTCATGGGAAATAGATGGGGAAACAGTGTCAGACTTTATTTTTTGGGACTCCAAAATCACTGCAGATGGTGATTGCAGCCATGAAATTAAAAGACGCTTACTCCTTGGAAGAAAAGTTATGACCAACCTAGAAGCATATTCAAAAGCAGAGACGTTACTTTGCCAACAAAGGTCTGTCTAGTCAAGGCTATGGTTTTTCCTGTGGTCATGTATGGATGTGAGAGTTGGACTGTGAAGAAGGCTGAGCGCCAAAGAATTGATGCTTTTGAACTGTGGTGTTGGAGAAGACTCTTGAGAGTCCCTTGGACTGCAAGGAGATCCAACCAGTCCATTCTAAAGATCAGTCCTGGGTGTTTTTTGGAATGACTGATGCTAAAGCTGAAACTCCAGTACTTTGGCCACCTCATGCAAAGAGTTGACTCATTGGAAAAGACCCTGATGCTGGGAGGGTTTGGGGGCAGGAGGAGAAGGGGATGACAGAGGATGAGAAGCCTGGATGGCACCACCGACTCGATGGACATGAGTTTGGGTAAACTCTGGGAGATGGTGATGGACAGGGAGGCCTGGCGTGCTGCAGTTCATGGGGTCGCAAAGAGTCAGACACGACTGAGCACCTGAACTGATCTAAATACTTCATGATGCATGAGAAATAATAGTAAAAAATATTTTTTAGAGTTTTGCAGTGAAAATTATAAGTATTCTTTTTTTCTCTTTGTGTTCTTCCTTAATTGGATGAGAGTAAAACATAATAAGGTATAGACCTTTTGTGACAACACTTTTATAATATGCCTTCTGGAAAGTTTCTTGAGGAATTCAGGAATCATTATCAGGGTTAAAATTAAAATATAATGCAGCAACTGAAGAATAGAGATTTAGAAATGTTTTATTACCTACTGAAAATATAAAAAATTAATTTCACACAGACTAACTCTGCTTATGAAATACTGCATTGAATCTTAGCAAGCTTTCTAATACAATTTTAAATATTCTTTTCCAAGGTATGTTTGAAAAAAATAGGAAGTTAGTTACACAGTATGAAACACCTAATTTTGTTCCTTCTGCCTTTGAGAAGAATAAAGTTTTTTTTAATGTGAGAATATATTTTAAAATATTACTTGAGATATCTAATTAGTTTTATAAAACTTCAAAGTTACATAATCAAGACTGCCATAAATGTTAAAAGATTACATCTTAGATATGAAATGTGGGGGTGAGATAGTCACTGTAGAGAGCTTCTTGCTGAGTGCTGGTAGAGAGAAATGGTTTTTAAAACACTGTTTCAATTTTGTGGTCTATTTGCTTCTTGTCCTGCCTAGTCTTTAGTGGTACCTTTAGTCATAACTGTTATTCATCATGGAAGCCAGGACTAATGGAGAGATTTTTTTTAGAGTGTTGCAGTGTGTGATAAGGACAAAGAAAAACTTCTCTCAGCTGGCACACACTATTGCTTTTTCATCTTCTGTTTCTCTAGATACTTATTATACATTTAAAAAAATTCCATTAACCTCTTCTTCGTATAATGCATTATTGCTTCCCGTCTCATTTTTAATATTTGTACATTTTCTATTTTTCTTAAGATACATTTCCTTTTATGAAATTTTAAAAAACTTGTCATCTATAAGAATTTTTAAGTTTTTATTCTATTTAGATTTGTTTCAAACTGGCTTGACTTGGTAATTTAAAACTGCATGAATGCCAGTTGAAATTTTTACTTTTTATAACTTTATGGTATAGTGTAATATTTTTATGAATTACAAATTTAATTAAAAATATTTCTATATTGTGCTGAGGATTTTTGACCCCATGGAAAGACAACGAAAATGCTTAAGTTTATTACTGTCCTTAAAACACAACTAATGATAAGTAAACATGATTTGAATTTTCATTCATGTTTATAATTCAGTACTATAATTATTTTCCTTTTTTTAACTTTCAGCAACTAGATAAGAAATCTCTTCATAAATTAGTTTTTTTGTCACCTCAGTTTAGTGCAGAGAGTGAAATGTAATGGAAGAGAATTTGCTCCTTAGGTTTGAGAAGCCCTTGTATAATGAATTATTATGAAATTATTGAAATTGAAGCTTTAATAACGAATGGTGTAGAATGTTATCAGAAGATATGAATATGTGCTTGTGTGTTGATGTACTTTAATGTTTTGTTTTGTTTTTGAATACAGTGTCATTTGGATTAGATCCTAGAATAGAAATACATCAGAACTTCAATAATTTTTTAAACAATTTAAAATTTCTAGAAAAGTTGCAAAGATAGTAGAGTATTCCTGTGTACTCCACACCCAGTTTCAGTTTCTCCTAATGTCATATTATGATTGTATATTTGTCATTACTATTACATTGCTGTTAACTAAATTTAAGTCTTTATTAGAAATTCACCAGGGCTTTTTTTTTTTTTGAAACTATCCCTTTTCTGATCTGTTTATGATCCAATCCAAGTGACCATATTGCATTTATGGTCGTGTATTTGAACTGTGGTGCTGGAGAAGACTCTTGCGAGTCCCTTGGACTGCAAGGAGATCCAACCAATCCATTCTAAAGGATACCAGTCCTGGGTGTTCTTTGGAAGGACTGGACTGATGCTGAAGCTGAAACTCCAGTACTTTGGCCACCTCATGCGAAGAGTTGACTCATTGGAAAAGACCCTGATGCTGGGAGGGATTGGGGGCAGGAGAAGGGGACAACAGGATGAGATGGCTGGATGGCATCACCGACTCGATGCACATGAGTTTGGGTAAACTCCGGGAGTTGGTGATGGACAGGGAGGCCTGGCGTGCTGTGATTCATGGGGTCGCAAAGAATCGGACACAACTGAGCGACTGAACTGAAGTGTCACCTTAGGCTCTCTGGCCTATTAGAGTCTCTTAGTATTTTTTATTTTCATGACCTTGATAGTTTTGAGGAATATAGTTCAGATATTTTGTAAAATGTCTCCAAAATTAAGTTTCCTCTAATGTTTGTATCATGATCATACTGGGTTTATTGCTTTTTAGAAGGAATATCACAGAGATAAAGTAAGTGCCCTCTCATCATATCAAGGGTAGATGATATTCACATGACATCATGGGTGTTGTTAACCTTAGTCAAGCCAGTGTTTATCAGATTTCTCTGCTATAAAGTTACTGTTTTCCCCTTTTCATTACTTTATTCTTTGGAAGCAAATCACTGTGACCAGCCCATTTTGGTCCATTGGGAGGCATGGACTAAACTTCCTGGAGGGGGACGTATCTACATATATTATCTGAAAGGAGGGCTTGTCTCTTCTTCTCTAATATTTATTTCAATATGGATTTATATATTTATTTTATACTTTAGATAATAATTCACTACTATGTTGTTTGTTCTTTTGTTCAAATTGTTCCAACTTTAACTGTTGGGTGTTCTTTCAGATTGGCTCAATAAATTAATACTAATATTTAAAATATTTTCTGAAATGGTCCTGACCTGAATTTTTGGTCTACGTTATGATCATATGACTGAGTTGCTGAGACAGGGAAGAAGTCAGTATTGGGGGAGATTTTTAGGAATTCAGAGTTCACTGAGTGAGAAGAAAAAACACTAATATTTTAAATAAGAGTAATTTGAAATAAGCCATGACAATAAGCCAGAGCTAAAATCATCTAGAAATGAAGGAGAGGGATGACTGGAGGGGAGGGGTTGATTGATAGATGACAGCTACATGTGTTTAGGAACAGCGTTGGGTGGATGGGAGAGAGGGAGATGGATCTGAAATGATAATATTACCTCTAGGGCCAGTGGTTTCTTCCAGGGTTATGAGAGGAAAGGCAGGCAGTCACTCTTTGAGAAGCTTTCAGGGAAAGCAGGTATCTTCAGAGAAGAGCCAGGCTTCTTGTTAGAACAAGAAGAAAGTGACATTCAGAAAACTGTTGAAGATTTAGAGGGTTTTGCTGGTAACAGATTGTTAATTTCAGAAGGCTCAGGGAAAGAGAACTTCCTTCCAGAATTAGAGTGGAATAGGAGATGAGGGTAAAGTAGAGGGCCTGCAAAGAGCTATGAACATGTGCAAGTGTAACCTGGGACCTGTAGTTTGTAGTGGTTCCTGACATCAACAGGGGGAAGGGGAAATGACATTAATCCTGATGGACTAGCTGCAGGAAGTGGTGGTGAGGCTGTGAAAGTTTCAGGGTGGAGGAGGTGTTCTTTTGGGCTCTGCAGAGGAAGGCAAAGAAGCATGGGGAGGGATTATTTCACTGAGTATTCATGTAAACTTAGGTCTACAGTTGAGGGCTCCCATTTGACCTCTTAACAGGTGAATAAGAGGCCCGGGGTGGTCTATCTAGTGTTACTAATGTGTAATTTGCTGTTGTTCAGTTTCTAAGTCGTGTCTGACGCTTTGGACTGTAGCATGCCAGGCTCCTCTGTCCTCTACTATCTCCAGGAGTTTGCTCAAACTCATATGTACCTTGAGTCGGTGATGCCATCCAACCATCTCATCATCGGATGCCCCCATATTCCTTCCACCCTCAATCTCTCCCAGCATCAGGGTCATTTTCAGTGAGTCAGCTCTTCGCATCAGGTGGTCAAAGTATTAGAGCTTCAGATTTAGCAACAGCCCTTCCAGTGACTATTCAGGGTTGATTTCCTTTAGGATTGTCTGATTTGATCTTGTAGTCCAAGGGACTCTGAAGAGTCTTCTCCAGCCCCCAAATTCAAAAGCATCAATTCTTCCTCGCTCAGTCTTCATCATCCAACTCACATCCATACATGAGTACTAGAAAAAAACATAGCTTTAACTATAATATACACATAGAAAAATGCACAAATCATCTGTTCAGTTTGATGAATTTTCACTAAATGAACATTCTTGTATAACCAGCTCTTAGCTCAATTACTAGAACCCAAGAATTAACTGCTTCAAGAGCAGCCACTCTCCTAACTTTTAACACAATTGATTAGTTTTGCCTGTTGTGCAAGTTTATATAAATGTAATTATATAGCATGTACTCATTTTTGTTGCCTTCCATTTCCCAATATTGTGACATTAATGTGGTTACAGTTTGTTTATTGTCATTGTTGTATAGAACTCCATGTATGATATACTATAACTTATCATTTCTACTCTTGGTGGACGCTTGGTTTCTTTCTAGTTTTTGACTGTTTATAAAAACTGCAACTCTGCATGTTCCTGAACACATCTTTCAGAGACATACATCCACATTTCTGTAAGGTATATTTTTATGCATGGAATTGTTAAGAGTATACATGTGTTCAATTAGAGGGTATTAACAAAGTGTTTTCCAGGATACTGTATCAATTTACATTTGTGCCAACTGTATATGAATATTCTGGTTGCTTCATATCTTTTTCAACATTTAGTATTGTCTCTTTCATTCTAGCTGTGTGTGTGTGTGTGTGTGTGTGTGTGTGTGTGTGATATTTCCCTAATGACTAACAATCTTGAGTACCTTTCAGATATTATGTTTCTATTTGGATCAGTGATGTATTTGCTTTTCCTATTGAATTTTCTGCCTTTTTCTTAATAATTGATGAATTCCTTTTATTTCTGAATACGAGACTTTTGACAGAATTGTTAGTATCTTCTCCCACTCTGGTTTTGTCTTTTCATCCACTTAATGGTATCTTCTGGTGAATAGAAGTTCTTCCCTTCCCCCACCCCAGTTTTACTGGGATATGGTTGCCAAATAATTATGTATTTAAGGTGTATGTGATGCTTTGGTGTACCACAATCAAGTTAATTAACAATCTATCATCACACATAATTACCAGTTTTTATGTGTGTAGTGAGAACAGTTAAAATCTACTCTTCTAGCAAATTTCAAGTATACATTATTATTAGCTATGGTTACCATGCTGCTCATTAGGTTACCAGAACTTACTCATCTTACAACTGAAAATTCGTACCCTTTGGCCAGCATCTCCACATTCCTCCACCGCCGTCCCCGACCCCCAGCCCCTGGAAACATGACTTTACTCTCTGTTAACATGAGTTTGACTTATTCTGTGCACAAGTGAGACCTTGCAGTATTTGTCTTTATGTGTCTGGGTTATTTGACTTAGCATAAGATTCCCAGATTCATCCATGTTGTTGCAAATGGCAGAATTTCCTTCTTTTGAAGGCTGAATAATATTCCATTGTATGTTGGTGTTGTATCATATTTTCTTTATCCACTCATTTGTTGGCAGACAGAAGTTATTTTAATGGAGTCCAATTTATAACAATCCCTTTACGATTAGTGCTTCTGTGTCTCTTGTTTAAAATTTTTTATTGCCTACCCCAAGGTTTTGAAGGTATTCTCTTATGTTCTAAAAGCTTTGTTTTACTTTTTAAAATTAGATCTGTAATCCAACTGCAACTGCCTTTTCCATATGGTGTTAGCTAGTAGGTTACGGTTCTCTTCCTGCCCCCTATCCCATGTAGCTGTCCAGTTGACCTACCCCCATTTTTTATAAAGATTACCCTTTCCCTACTGAATTATATTGTCACTTTGGTCATAGATCATATTATCATGTATGTATAGGTCTGTTTGTGGCCATTCTGCTCTGTTTCATTGGATTTATTGATAGTGACAATATAATACCACGCTGGTTTAATTACTATGCTTTTGGTAACTTTTGTAGTAAGCCTTAATATTTAGAAGTCCAAGTCCTCCAGCACTGCTGTTCTTTAAGATTGCTTTGACTATTCTTGATCCTTTTGCATATCTGTCTTGATTTTAACCATTTAAAAATTAATTTTAATTAGAGAATTATTTTGAACTTTTGTAAAAATTTTACCTTCCCAATTCTTTGTAACTTCTGGTTCTATTTGTGATTGCTTTCTGTCTTAATTTACTAGATGAGCAATGGATAAATAAAAAAGAAAACTCATGTGTATTTATATTTACCTTGCTTCATTTTGCTTCACAAATGTGTATAACAGAATTAAAAAAAAGTAGATCTAGGTAGAAAGAAAATAAGGGAATGTGTGTAATATAATATTATAAATAAAATTAATCCTAGCCAGCTTTTTTGTGGATAGAGTTAAGGCAGAAACTTTGACTCCCATTTATTAAAATCAAAGCAAAGAGCATCTGCTGGGAGATTCACAGTATCCATAATATAAAAGCAAACAAGTTACTCTAAAGGAGAATTTTTCATGGTATTGAAAACTGAAGATGTGAATTTTTTGCTCCTTTGGATTTCAAAGGGGATAACATATGATCAGGCAGCGTTTTCATAACATTCTGGGCATAAACTCAAAGCCTGGTTTATGTGAATGAACAGTACTATAAAATGAATAATACAGTACAGATAATGTGGTTTTTTAATAGTTTGGCTTGATCCAAGGATAAAATTTAAAATAATAAAAGGGCTATTTTTTAATCCTAAAAAAGTAAAATGCATATCTCTCAAGTAATTCTTCATGTATGAATAAATGAATCAATGAATATATGTATTTTCTTAACCATTTTTAATAGAAATTAGTGGAAACATTAGAATGTATTCTTTGCAAGAACCGGTGTTGTTTATTTAAGATGTATCTGTATACTTTGAGACGACTAAGCAAAAGTTGCATGCGTTGATAGCCTTCAATAATAGTATTGCATAGTAAGACAACACTTTTATTGCCAGGTGCTTCTATTTACATTTTTTCATTTAGTTTTCACAGTAATCAATTGAAAGTATGTATTGTGGTTTTTCCTAGTTCGTGAATGAAACAAGGAAGGCAAATAACTTGCCCAAGTTTATACTACAAGTAAGAATAGAATCAAGATTCAGTTTCTGTCAGTTTTACCTCGGTTTCTTTTACATGATAATTCTGATGAAAGTTAAGAAGGCTAATGCAGGGTTTGTGCCTGACTTAGGAGTTTAGCAAATTCAGATAGAACTAATAAAGTTTTCCCTCAAGAAACAGTCCCCTCTCTTACAGATGGAGGTATGAAGAAAACTATATTGTACTTTGACAGAAGTTTTTCTTGAGATAAATTTGTTTTGCATTTCCTTTAACTTTCTTTTTTTCTTATTTATACTTAAGTTAATTCCATTCTTCTGAATAGCTATTGTTGCATATTGTCATTACCTTGGATATTAGCACTTTTACTTCTGTTTCATGAATATTAAGCTTCCAGGAAACCAAGTGGCTTGCCTAGATAGTTATTGTACTAAAGAACTGAAATATAAGCAAATTAAATTACTTTAATGGTTTCTATAAAGTCAAGTTTGGATGCATGTCTTTTTATATTTTCACAATTTTAAAATGTTTTCTTAACTTGCATTATCTCTTTGGAATTATTTAATTTAAACTAAGGAAAAATGTCCAGTATGTTTTACAGCTGACATTACTAAAAACTGAGTGAAAATTGTAGAGCTAATTTCATCATGTTATAATTGTTTATACTTTTGTCATGATTCTTGCATTTCAGTACTGTTTGTGCACATTGATTTTTGATATTAACTCAGTAATTTTATGTTTGAAACTTTTAATTTCTCAATGAAAAAGTAGATAAATTTTATAGGATTACTTCTGTCTTTGGTAATCTGACTATAAAGAAAATGTATTCAAAATTTTAGCATTTTTCTATGTTAATTTTCAGGTTGAAGATTTAGAACAGATGTGGAAAGATGTTCACTTCAGAGAAAGGGGTTGTGGAGGAATGGTTGTCGGAGTTTAAGGTAATATTTACTGTTTTACTATAATAACTATATTCCAAAGAAGTTTTATCTGAGTTTTAAATTCCATTGGCTTCCTTTTTTAATGACTAAAAAGCTAAATATCTGTGGAAGCAAAAGAATATTACAGAAAACTTATTGGGGAATTATTTACACATAATAATCTTTGTGAGGAAATTGGCTCCTTTTTTGCCAAGTGGTTTAAAGGTTTGTCTTCTCCCTTTTATGGCAACATCACAAAGAATGGTTAAAGTCTGTGAAAGTTGATGTCACTCTCCCTAACCACCATGAACAATTCTCAGTTAAAATGTTTCTCCCAATTTGGGGCGGCAGGGGAAGGACATGATCAACGATGAGAAGATGGGAAGATATTTGCACAACTTTCTATCACTGCATCTTTCTTTAGTTGGCTTACCCAGTGCCTGCAGAGGGGTATATAACTTTTGGTTAGTGGATGAAAAACAAAAACAAAACCTCTGTTTGGTTGTCTTATGAACTCTTCTCTATGATAGCTAAAATTATATTTCTTTAACCAGTTAACTGGAGCTTCCCTGGTGGCTCAGTGGTAAAGAATCCACCTGCCAATGTAGGAGACACAGGTTCGAACCCTGGGTCGGGAAGTCCCCCCCTGAAGAAAGAAAGGGCAGCCCACTCCAGTCTTCTTGCCTGGGAAATCCCATAGATAGAGGAGCCTGGTGTGCGATAGATCAAGGAGTTGCACGACTTAGCGACTAAACAGTAACCTTCTTTTTGTCCTCTTTTTCTCACTGTTACACATAATTATGTGAGCTTCCTGATTAGGAACCACAGGAATGCAAAGTTTGGGCTGACACTTTTTTTTTTTTTTTTTGTCCAGCTCGATTAGCCCAAGACCTCAGACAAAAGTCAGAGTTATTAGCTTGTTTCAATAAGAGACACCATACAATAGGTACTGTGTAGGCATTTCACCAAACAAAAAAATAAAATAATTACAGGATTTGGAGGAAAGGTGTTCAGATGAAATTTAAATGAAATAGTATTTTGATAGGCTCAAGACAAAGCAGAGCGACGTGTAATGGGGTTAAAATCAGACCTGGACTCTGAAGTGGACCCATGGTCATGTTGTCTTTAGAAACTACAAAGTTAACATCTGTGTGCAATGTTGGGTTCAGAAACCCCTAATCTGAAGCCTGGTTCTCTGTGTCTAGGTGACTCACATCCTCCAGGGCCAGAGTGGGATATTTCATTCTTATCGATACACGTTTAAAGAGCAAAACTTTTGATATCTGTGATTTTAGATAGCAAAGCTTCTCACTGAGTAAGAATACAGAAGTCACTAAAAACTGAGTAAGAATACAGAAGTCACTAAAAAATGGAGATTCAAGAAGGAGAGGACATAGGTAATACCTATGGCTGATTCTTGTTGATGTTTGACAGAAAACAACAAAATTCTGTAAAGCAATTATCCTTCAATTAAAAACTAAGTTAATTTCTTTTAATGGAGGTTTTTATGACGCTTTTCAGCTGTAGTATGTCCTTGAGAGAAGCAGTGTTTCCTGTTAATTTTGTAGCTGGCTGTAGCCGTTGTTGTCGTCTCATCCTGATGAATGACAAAGATTTTCATTTTGTCAGCCTTTGTAGTCATAAATTATCTTTCTGTGGATCCCTAATTCATAGAGTGATGTAGTTATGCATGCTCTTACAGAAGTGTGCTGTATATAGTCCACTTCAGGTAGTGCCATCTACATATTTTAACAGTTTGAATAACTCTGGTGTGTGCCTTTTTTTCTTACATAAGTTGTCTTTGTGTTTTTAAGTTTTTTTTTTCTGTTTCATGAGAGTTTAATATGGTTCATTATCATGATTTTTTTGGCAAGTTGTTGAAAATTGTCAAGTTTAACAGCTGACTACCACTTCTGGGATATTCTTATGTTTAATGGTGAAGCAAAATTTGCAAAAGGAAATATAGCCATTAAACCATTTTTTAATATGGGAGTTGTGGCAAGAGGGCATGATGAAGGATGGGGAACATAGGGGAGGAGTCAACTATTAAGGCAAATAATTGAAAGTTATGGCTAATTCTCTTCCCTTATCATCTGTTTGTTTATTCTCTTCCATTCCTGGGAAGGAAGCTTTTTCACTGAGAGAAGAGAAGTAAAATCCTGGACCCCATGAACTGAAAAGTTATTTAACTTTCCCCTAACCATCCAAAAGTAAATATAGTCAATTTGATATAACAAATGATACACATTTTTGTCAGGTATAAGGGAAGATATTTTCCTATTCTTTGGTTAATATGGTAGGCATTTCTGAAAATTATTTTGAATTGTGTTAATGTGCATTGAATTCAGCTCTGTTTATGTTTGGTAAAGAGGTTAAGGTTACCAGACAAAGTTAGCAACATACTAAAAATAATAGAAGATAGTAAAGTATGTAAGAACAAATCTCTTACTTTTAAAATTAAAGTATCTTGTCTTTTGAAATGATTTGTGATGTTAGTTACATAGTTTGGTTAAAATATTTAAGAAATAAAATTTAGAGATTATTTATCTGTCATTCTGAGTTTCTGCTTGGTTGTTTAATTTAATAACCATGGTGCTAATAAGCCAAGGTCATCATGACTGATAAAGTAAGTGATACAGGGTACTTGAGACTGAGAAGTCAAATTTTTCCTCTAGGTGGTTTTACAATGTTGGACAAATCGCATAACTTCTTTGGGTCTCAACATCCTCACCAGGAAACCCTGAAATAGGTGGCGTGTGAAGATGATTTTAGCTCTGTACTTTTCCATGGGTACAGCCTGAACTCCCAGACTCATAACTTACTCAGCATTCTCTGAAATGCACAAGATAAAGTAGTTTGCTTTGTGCTTTTTTTTTTTCTTTTTTGCCTTTGGACAGACTAGCATCTACTCCAGCTTTGGGCCCTCATTAATATTCTCTTAGTATACCAACAACTCCAATACTCTTGCCTGGAAAATCCCATGAACGGAGGAGCCTGGTAGGCTGCAGTCCATGGGGTTCCTAAGAGTTGGACATGATTTCACTTTCATGCATTGGAGAAGGAAGTGGCAACCCACTCCAGTGTTCTTGCCTGGAGAATCCCAGAGACAGTGGAGCCTGGTGGGCTGTCGTCTATGGGGTTGCGCAGAGTTGGACACGACTGAAGTGACTTAGCAGCAGCAGTATACCAACAAAGTCATTAGACTCAGACTTCATTATTTTAAGATTTCATGAGTTAGTTCAATTTCTGTATTTCAAATACTTACTTGTAAAATGTTATCTTACAGATTGTATTGTGTTTTTCTTAATGTTATGTGTAGATTTATATAGCAGATTTTTAAATTTTCTGGTAGTCACTGAATCAGATGTGACTCAAAATCTAGTCTTATGTGTAATGTTGTTGGTCAGAGTTGTTTTATTTATTGGTTCTCTATCCATCTGTCCATCTTCATTAATTCTCTTCCACCTAACCTGTATCACTTCCTTACATTTTATAAAAGCCATCTGCCAAATGATACTTTAATTTGAAGCATCTGTCTTCTTCAAATTTTGCCAAGACTAATTTCTTACCTGTTATCCCATTATTACTTCTTTTGTCTCTAGTTCTGCATTCTTCAAAGTGAGAAAACTTAGCTAGTGTTCAGGGAGGCCAGTACCTTTGAACTAGTACAATATAAATTTAAGGATTTGTTGTAATGGTATTTAAATCCACAGGCTCTTTTAGATCTTAAGGTTTTCAAAGCACTGTTCATAAACACAGCAATTGTATTTTCTCTCCTGTTGACAAAAGTTAACTTCTCTCACATTCACAAAATGAAATAACGACAGAATTGTAATAAAATGTAATAGCTCACTAAGTTTTAGGAGACCTTTCCTCTCCTTTAGCAGTAGTAGCCTAGGCCCAGAATATTTTTTAGAACTTGTCTTTTCGGAAAAGAACTGTCCTTTTACTTTTGGCTATTTCACAAAAAACATTTTACCTCATGAGGGTTAATTGGTACCTAACTAAAAATTGTAATTCACACTTTTAATGACTGTTTCAGTTTAAGGCTAGATAGTGCATGTAAAAATCTTTTTATTCACTAATCATTTTTTAAGATTTATTTTTCAATTCACTTAGTTTGAAATTTTATGTTTAGACACACATGTGCACACATGCGCAAACATACATTAATGTGTTTTACATATATAGCTTAGGTTCATTATCTTCCAGGCAATTAGACATCTGTTGTTTATTTGACAGTTACTCCCTTTTATATAAATTCCACCAGTATTAGGTTACTGTTGATCAAGTAACAGAAATGGAATGTTGCCTGGAGATCTTTTGTTACATGCTTTTGAACTATTGAAGAAAGCCCTAATCTCCTCTTTATGTAAGCAGTTGCAGTGAAACTCTCTCCTCCCCACCCAAAGAATGGTGGAAGGTTCCCAGATAGTTCACGTTTACTTAACCATTCTGGTAAACGAAACTGTCCTATTAAATTAAAAAAACACTCTATTCACTTATATATCCTAAGGTGAAATGTGACCTGTTTTTCAAGAATCTACTGAAGAGTAACAGTGACAGTATTTATTTCTTATTTTGTTCATCTATTATATAATGTCTGCAGCAAAGATCTGAGTACAAGGAGAGATAAGATAGGTCTTGCCTTTGAGGAATTCACAGTAAAGTTAAAATGAATCAAATATCCTTATTATAAATATGCTGTTTAATTTTATATGTCTGTTTATGCACACATACACCTATGTACACTAAACTATAACCCATTTTAAATCATAAAATACTAGGATATGGGACATGGGGAAAATAATATATATCTTACAATTACCAGTATCTCGAGACATTAGAAGCCAGGTATCACACGGACCACAGCCTTGTCTAACTCAAGTGAAACTAAGCCATGCCATGTGGGGCCACCCAAAACAGATGGGTCATGGTGGAGAGGTCTGACAGAATGTGGTCCACTGGAGAAGGGAATGGCAAACCACTTCAGTATTCTTGCCTTGAGACAAGGAGATCCAACCAGTCCATCCTAAAGGAGATCAGTCCTGGGTGTTCTTTGGAAGGACTGATGCTGAAGCTGAAACTCCAATACTTTGGCTGCCTCATGTGAAGAGTTGACTCATTGGAAAAGACCCTGATGCTGAGAGGGATTGGGGGCAGGAAGAGAAGGGGATGACAGAGGATGAGATGGCTGGCTGGCATCACCGACTTGATGGACGTGAGTTTGGTTAAACTCTGGGAGTTGGTGATGGACAGAGAGGCCTGGCGTGCTGCGATTCATGGGATCGCAAAGAGTTGGACACGACCGAGTGACTGAACTGAACTGAACTGAACTGAGACATTATATCTGCTGCAGGATAAACATTGTTAATTAGTTGGTTGATTGATAGAAATACTTTTCCTAGGTAAAAAATAAAGAGTTGGAAGACAGAAGTTGTTAAAGAAGGCCATACTCTAGAAGGATAGGTTTTTATCATTTGTTATAATGAAGTTGTTGTTTTTTTGTTTTTTTGTTTTCATATTTCCCTACTACCTTTATCCAAAACTGTCTGACTTACTACTGGAGTTTTATTTCTTCCCATTCCTTTCTGGTCATGGTGTCCTTTCTGAAGGGGTGACCCTGCCAAACTATGGTTAGTTGTTGATATTTTAAATGGCATTAGGAAAATTTGTTGGTAGTGTGGCTATCTTTTTCTCCGTTCGAAGAAGTAAAAACTTCCCCCCAGTTCTGTAAAGGAGAACAGTCTTACTTAACAGACATTATATGATCTGTGGCTTTAAGGTTTGGAACATTGGATCCTTATGTAACATGTTTATTAAGAAACAGGATAAAATACTGTTAATGAGATCGGTAACATGTATGTTGCTACAAAAAAATGTACCTCTGGCTTTACAAATGATTCGTATTCTTATTTCCAACTCCAAACTATGGTCAAAGATGCAGTGTTGATATTAATTTGTATCCCTGTTGATGTTGAGTATTAAATGTACCTTTTGTTTTATTTTTACCATTTTTTTGTTGAGATATTATTCACATAATGAAAAATTCACTGTTTTCAGGTGATAATACAGAGGCTTTTACTGGTTTTAAAGTGTTGTGCCATTAACACCATCATCTAAGTCCCAAAGAAAGCCCCACCATCACCCCCCAAAGAAAATCTGTATCTAATTAGTCACTCTCAGTTCTTCCTCTTCCCAATTCGCCCTCCCCCAGTTTCTGACAATCTGCTTTCTGTATTTGGATTTACCTATTTGGGACATTTCATAAAAGTAAAGTGTATTTTTTAAATTTGTTTAGACACTACCAGAAACATCTTTACCAAATTATGCTACAAATTTGAAGGAAAAGAGTTCTTTAGTTTCATCTCTCTATAAAGTTATCCAGGAGCCACAAAGTGAGGTAAGTACTCTCAGAGTTCATAGTGCTGGTAGTTTTCATTTGATTGATTTTTAATTTCTTATTGTGAAATATAATATATATATTTTAAAAAGTAGTAAAAGTAGAGTTTTAAAAACTGTAATATATATTTTGCAGAGTTTAACTGATTGCTTTTGAGAAATGAATAGAGAGGTAAGAATACTTTATATTCAGAAAAATGGCAGAATAAAAAAATTATGATAAAATGAGCTCCAATGTTTCATCTCCTAGGCCAAGAAATAGGATCACCATATTCCAAAGCCATCTCTGAACATGCTGCTGCTCATCTTTCTATGTATTATGTATGTATGTGTCTGTCTGTCTCTCCGTCTGTGGGGATAACCTTGGAGAGCCTGGGTCACTGCATTCATTTATTCATGCAGCAAATATTTGTGTGTCCATTATGTGTCAGCTGCAGTGCTAGGCAACAGAAAATCAAAGATGAGTAGCACATGGCCTGTGTCCCAAAAGAGGAAAGGGAGAAAATAAGTAAATACATACTTTCAGAGCAATGCTTAACTGAGTCTAGATGGATTTGCACACATTTTCCAGGTGTAGAAAGTAAAAAGACATTGCAGGCTGAAGGGAATAGTATATGGAGGCCTGAGAAAAGGCAAGAAATTTGAGTAGCTAGTAGTTTGGTTCTGGTGGTAAGTTTTTCCCAGCCCTTGCTTCTTTTCTCTGCCTTCCCCTCTCCTGCATTTCCTTTGCATTTTTAGATAGCAAATTTAGTTTGAAAGTGATAAAGTGAACTGTACTCCCAGATTCTGGTGCTTATAAATCCTACCATTCATAGTAGAAATAGATAAGGTTTGGAAATGGTGAGGAAAATCAAAATGCATGGCATGCAGATAAAAGCAAATAATCTAGTTTTTAGCCTGATAAATGTGGTAAAGACAGTGTGTATCCTGTATTCTTAAAAGGAAAACTCAGTCTTAAAAAATGTACTCAGAAGTACTTCTCAGATATAACTGTGTAATCTACTTTCGGGCTTCCCTGGTGGCTCAGCTAGTAAAGAATCCACCTGCGACGTCGGAGACCTGGGTTTGATCCCTGGGTTGGGAATATCCTCTAGAGAAGGGAACAGCTACCCACTCCAGTATTCTGGCCTGGAGAATTCCATGGACTGTGTAGTCCATGGGGGTCACAAAGAGTCTCCTTTTGCTCTTTAGAATATTTTATATCTTAATGTGGAGATACAGCATTCCTAAAAACTTGATGTCATTATCTGTTGGCATTTTTGAAATTTGAAATGTTGATTCTACTTTATTTGAAATCCGGGAACTTTGGTACCTTTTCATTATGTGGTTAAATTCATTTGATAAATATTCATTGAACACATATAATGTGTCAGAAATTACTTAGAAATGTACAAAGTAGAGTAACTTTTTTATAGATTAGAACTTATATTCTTGTAGGTGAGATAAACATTAAACAAATACCTAAATGTATAATGTTAGTGGTAAAACTATGAAGATAATAAAGCAGAGTAGGGGAAGTATGTGTTGGGACTGAGGAGGTGATGGTTGAATTAAGGTCTGAATGAATTAGAGCAAGAAAATAAAACTGAGGGCAAGAGCTTTCCAGAGAGGAAATAGTCATTGCAAAGGCCCTGAGGTAGGTATGTGAGTCAGGCTCAAGAAACTGTAAAGAGGCAGTTTATCGATGAAGTGAAGTTTCCTTGACCAGTGCTTTTAATTGACTGTAGCTTTAAGATAGGTATAGGATTAGAGGCTAAAAATACTTAGGTTTGTTAGGAAGCCAACTGTTTTGTTTCTTAAAGAGCCATATGAAATCTTTTTGGTGTTCTAAACATAGGGAGCCCATAGTGAGAAGTCGGTTCCCTGGCTACTGGCACCTAAATATTAGTCCCCTCCAACTTCTCTGTATCTTTATCCTACCCATATATTCTCAGTAATTGTTCAATGAAAAAAAAAAGTTTGGAAAATTCTCTTGTAAATTTACCCAAACTTAGCTTTTCCCATCTTCTTTAGTCAATTAAAGGCATTTTATGATACATTTCATATTATCATTAAAATTCTCTTAAGATACAGCTTCTTACTTATGAATGGATGATTGTAAAAATTCATTTGTAACTCAGTTGTTACAGAATTCATAATGTATTTTAGAAGGGAAAGAAGGTACATGATGATTAGACTATAGAAGGCCATTTAACATATCAAAATATATTAATACTTGAAGTACAGTTCTCTCTTACTAGTACTGTGAAACCTACCCAATCAAGTTTAGTAATGTTTCCTTGAGAAAATACATTTAAAAATTTGAGCAAGACACTAGGAATGCAGCATATTCTAATGCCCCATTATTTGTCTCAATTATAATCAGGTTAAGTAAGTCCAACACTCCTGTGTTTCCCACATTGTATGCTGTCTTATTCTTTTCTGACATTTTTCAGGTATGTTTATAAAGTAGTTAAAAAGTCTCGGCTTCAGTCTGACCTTCCTGAACTGTGTGATTATTTTTGGTTTCGGTAGCTTCTTTGTCTCAGTTTGCTTATGTAGAAAGAATACATTGTCAGGGTAAAGACATTGCACCCTAGTATTGTGGGAATTGAATGGGTTTACATATATGAAAGTACTTTGCAAGTGTAGAGCCCTGCATAAATATTGGTATTTATCTCTAGTGGTTTGATATACTTAATTTCATCTAATCTTATTGCAATGTGTAACTGCTACATCCCTTTTGAATCTATCTTCACTTGGTTCTGCTTTCCTAAATCAAAACTCTGTTTCAGATGTTAAACGAATTTAAAAGACTGGAGTGTTTTGATTAAAATTGATTATGTGCTCATGCAGACTATCAAATAACTTTTCAGCATAAAGTTTTTTAAGTTTGCAGATATTTGTTAGACTATATTAATTGATTTAATCAAATATTTTCTGGGTGAAATAGAGATGAGCGATGTCACACCATAACCTACAAGATTATTGGCACTGGTCCACAAAGAAATTTTAAAAACTCCAGTCTGAAAGCTAAACATTCCCATAACAGTCTTTCTTCCACTACCCCCCTCTTCATTCTTCCAAATTAATTCCTACCCTAGAAACTTCTCTTGCAGTCTTTGAGTGGCATTGCTTTGCCTCTGACCCTTCTGTTTCCGTTACCTTTGCCACGCCACATGGACACCTGTTGCCCTCTTAACAACCATTTTGAGAGTGGGAAAATGTTCTTTAGCTTTAAGAAGATAGTATTTCAGTAGGAAAGAGCAATTTTGTCGATGTTTATTGAAGTATAACTTTTTCTTTACCTTGCATAAATAATTCTGAATTTAATTGTATCGTTTACTTTACATATTGAACTTTTGAAATCAAGGCATCCACTTTAAATCAGTTTCTGTTCATTCCACTTATTTGTAGTAGAAAATCTGTTTCTTAAGTTGATGTAAATATATTGCCTAAGTCGGGGAAGTGAATGAACTCCCATTCACTGAAACTATATTTCAGTGAAGTATAGTTTGAAAAATAGCCCTGTGAATCTCTTGACATATTTATAAGTGACCTGTGTGTGATTATTGAATATGCTTTAAAGATACACTCATCTCTATTAACTGAATACCTGTGGAGGTATTGGGAGAAAAATGGTTGTCAGTAAGTCCAAATCATGTCTAAAACAAAATGACAGAGGTGTTTAGATTATCTAGGGGCAATTAATCATGGTTATAGTAAGAAACTAGATCTAGGGGCTTTATATTATTCAGCTACTCTACATACCAGTCATTGCAGTCAGATGCTACCTAATTATAAGCTCAGGAAGGCCATGTGACAGTAACTACCTAGCATTCCCATTTCAGTTTCTCCAACTCAGTAGCCAGTCATTTGTATATTGGCATGTTTTATCTGGAAGAAAGGATATTAAGGAAGACAGTTCTTCACAACCTATTTATTTCAGGAAGTTAAAAAAATATAGTTTTAATAACAATACTACTTTGGAGTTACAGAATGTTTTAAAACTTTGCAGAGTACTTGCGTATACACTTAACCTTGCAGTTTGGCCTTCCACTAGAATTCATAGGTTTACTAACTAGCTTAGCTGTGAATAGCCTTGCTGCCAAAAATGGAAATGCTTGCATATTTCAGTAATTACCAATCAGGAAAATGCTTTTATGTTTTACATATCAGTGTCATTCAAATACAGTCCAATCCTTCCGTTGATGTTTTGTCTTTCTTCCAGTTGTTGGAACCTGTCTGTCACCAGCTCTTTGAATTCTGCCGCAGTGGAGAGGAGCAGTTGCTTCGATTCACGCTGCAGTTTCTTCCAGAACTGATTTGGTGCTACCTCGCCGTCTCCGCCAGCAGAAATGTGCACAGCAGTGGATGCATTGAAGCTCTTCTACTAGGGGTTTACAATTTGGTTTGTATTTAATGGAGTTAACAAAATGTTTTAAAAGCCAAATATCAGCCAAAATGAATACATAATAGCAACTATTTTTCATTTTAGTAGAGCTAATGTTTGTTTTTTATTACATCAGATGACTCATAGCTCATTCTCCTCAAAATAACCTTATGGAGGCTAAAGGCTGTATGGCCATACATACATTTATGAAATACACATTTTTTACTGATTGGAGACTAAAAATCAGATCATTTAAATTCTTTTATGGAAATATTTGAATATATCAGTGTTAAATTTTTAATTGTTTAAACTTAAAAGCCACTGTCTATAAATTGTTGTGACCTTCACAAAAAGTTTGGAGAAAAGATTTAAACTAAGATCTACCACTAATAATTGTATAAAATCTGGACTGTCTCCAGAGTTCACACCATTGATTTAATATATAGTTTGCATTACTGATAATGTTTGTATATTAAATAGTACAATATTCTAGATAGATGCTTAAGGTTTGTACTTTTTTTAATGGAAAAATAATTTAAGGGTCATTTTGTAATATGTTTTAGGACTGTGTTAATTGATTTAGAAAATGGAACTTTTTACATGAGAGAAATCAATGATAATTAAGACAAGACATCTGCATTTCAGCCTTAAAACTACGTTACTTAGATTTTAAGGAGAAGGTTAGCTCCTAATGTTTATGAGTAATGGATTATCATAGTTTAAGATTTCAGTTGACTTTAAAATTCCTTTCTTTTCAGGTCTTTTTTATTTTTCACTAACAATTTATGTGTAAAAAATAAGTATTTAAATTTATGTGTAAAAAATAA